>NC_091464.1:5776409-6418909 GCF_027789765.1 Dendropsophus ebraccatus | reverse complement strand
CCCGGTACTGAGGTCACTGATCCCGGTGTACTCACTGCTGTACCCGGTACTGAGGTCACTGATCCCGGTGTACTCACTGCTGTACCCGGTACCGAGGTGACTGATCCCGGTGTACTCACTGCTGTACCCGGTACCGAGGTGACTGATCCCGGTGTACTCACTGCTGTACGCGGTACCGAGGTGACTGATCCCGGTGTACTCACTGCTGTACCCGGTACCGAGGTCACTGATCCCGGTGTACTCACTGCTGTACCCGGTACCGAGGTCACTGATCCCGGTGTACTCACTGCTGTACCCGGTACCGAGGTCACTGATCCCGGTGTACTCACTGCTGTACCCGGTACTGAGGTCACTGATCCCGGTGTACTCACTGCTGTACCCGGTACCGAGGTGACTGATCCCCGTGTACTCACTGCTGTACCCGGTACCGAGGTCACTGATCCCGGTGTACTCACTGCTGTACCCGGTACCGAGGTCACTGATCCCGGTGTACTCACTGCTGTACCCGGTACCGAGGTGACTGATCCCGGTGTACTCACTGCTGTACCCGGTACCGAGGTGACTGATCCCGGTGTACTCACTGCTGTACCCGGTACCGAGGTGACTGATCCCGGTGTACTCACTGCTGTACCCGGTACCGAGGTGACTGATCCCGGTGTGCTCACTGCTGTACCCGGTACCGAGGTGACTGATCCCGGTGTGCTCACTGCTGTACCCGGTACCGAGGTGACTGATCCCGGTGTGCTCACTGCTGTACCCGGTACCGAGGTGACTGATCCCGGTGTGCTCACTGCTGTACCCGGTACTGAGGTCACTGATCCCGGTGTACTCACTGCTGTACCCAGTACTGAGGTCACTGATCCCGGTGTACTCACTGCTGTACCCGGTACTGAGGTCACTGCTCCCGGTGTGTTCACTGCTGTACCCGGTACTGAGGTCACTGATCCCGGTGTACTCACTGCTGTACCTGATACTGAGTTCACTAATCCTGTTGTGCTCACTGCTGTACCCGGTACTGAGGTCACTGATCGCGGTGTACTCCCGGCTGTACCCGGTACTGAGGTCACTGATCCCGGTGTACTCAATGCTGTACCTGATACTGAGTTCACTAATCCTGTTGTGCTCACTGCTGTACCCGGTACTGAGGTCACTGATCCCGGTGTACTCACTGCTGTACCCGGTACCTAGGTCACTGATTCCGGTGTACTCACTGCTGTACTCGGTACTGAGGTCACTGATACCGGTGTGCTCACTGCTGTACCCGGTACTAAGGTCACTGATCCCGGTGTGCTTAGTGTTGTACACAGACATTCAGAAACAGCTGAATCTGTGATATTATAAATTACTGTACAGTATAGCAATCAGCATGTGGTATATAATGTATAGTAACTGCATAACCCTGATAACACAGCAGCAGCTTGTAGATACAGGATGGAACTGCAGATCCCCATACAGTAGTGTAGCAAACAGGCTAGAATAGAGAAGCAGGGCTGCTGTCAGAGGTCTGTGTGGTCACAAGACAGCAATGTGGTGGTGGTGGTGGGGGGGGGGGGTGTTCAGCATGGACCAATCAGGAAGTGAGACTCACAGAGCTGTGCAGGAGGACAGTGACAGAAACTTTTCTATACAGCAGTGTGTATAGCTGAGTGTGAGTGGAGGCAAATTATAGCCATTACAACCCCCAGCATAGACTGATAGCTGAAATATCACACGACTACAACCCCCGGCATAGCCTGATAGCTGAACTATTACTAGACTACAACTCCCAGCATAGCCTGATAGCTGAAATATTACACGACTACAACCCCCAGCATAGCCTGATAGCTGAAATATTACACGACTACAACCCCCAGCATAGCCTGATAGCTGAAATATTACAAGACTATAACCCCCAGCATAGCCTGATAGCTGAAATATTACAAGACTACAACCCCCAGCATAGCCTGATAGCAGGGGCGTAACTAGAAATGGCTGGGCCCCATAGCAAACTTTTGATTGCCCCCCCCCCCCCCCCCCCCCCGACTGACCACTAAACGGTCAAGTGAAGTCATAACTACATAACTGCTAGCTCTGGTCAGGAGTGTTTGCAGTTAAAGGGACATTTGCAAAACCCAGGTGACCAGCAGGGTCACCCGGTGCTGCAAATGATGACCGCCCAGGGGGCCCAGTGTATTGCAGGAGCAGGTCATCGGGCCCCCTGATGCGGCGGGCCCCATAGCAGCCGCTATGGCTGCTATAGTGGTAGTTACGCCCCTGCCTGATAGCTGAAATATTACAAGACTAGAACCCCCAGCATAGCCTGATAGCTGAACTATTACAAGACTACAACCCCCAGCATTGCCACATGATACCGAATAAAACTACAGATCACAGTGCAAAAAATAATCCCATACACCACAGCCATACAGGGCAAAAGATGAAAGGTTACAGTAGTCAGAGTAGGGCAATTTTAACCTTTATTTAAAAAATGTAGAATCTTCCAACAAGTAGAAGGATGAGGCACTCACCAGTCCATGAATACTTGATAGTTTATTTCATACCATGATACAACAGGGGATTCGGACACGGTCGAATGAGTGAACAGGTGACAGCCTGTTTCGAGTGCTGATGTGCATGCTTCCTCTCGGCCCTGACATCACTCTGTAACCTTGTCCTTTTAACAACGCAGCAATCAACTTTAAATTACAAATTTAAAACAGTAATAAGGTACAAGTACATTAGAAACCTGAGAACATGATAAAAAACGGTACAAGTACATTTTATTACTTTGCTGCAAGAAAACTTGGTGCACTATATCGGCTTATTTATAACTATGCAGACCAGAGCCGTCATTTAACCCTAAAGGTCCCAAAGCTTCCATTCTCATAATTGATTCTATTTCCCTTTTCAGAAACCTCTCGTGTCTATCGCCCCCCACTGGAGAATTTTTTACATGCAATATTCCCATAAAGCACAATTCAGACATATCTCATCCATGAACTGATCGTATATGTGCTATTACCTTTGGGCAATCCCTACCTGTCCGGATAGAGCGCACATGATCTGAGAATCGATTTTATTTAAAAAATGTTCAGGGGGACTTAATGAGTAAGACCAGCTAGCATTTCATTTTTTCGCTCTTAGGTGGATAACCCCTTTAAGGCATTTTTATCATGTTCTCAGGTTTCTAAGAACTGGTCTTTTCTGTTATTGGGACCGTGCTGGAGTTCCATTCCTCTAGATCTATTAGTTCTATTTGGTTACAATGTACTCGATCACTCGTTGATCTGTACTGACTTGACTTTAGTGGTGATGTCACTATAAATGCCCTGACTGCCTGTACTTGTTGTACTTGCATGTATAAGTTCCATATAATCCATGTGGGATGAGACTGATTTGGATGTACTTTTCTATTGTTCTTTTTTTTCTGTTATGTTTCCTTATTCAATAAAAGCTTTAAATAAAAAAAACAAAAAACAAACACCTACTTACCCATCCTGGTGCCTCCACAGCGCTGCTTTTGCGATCTTTTACA
This sequence comes from Dendropsophus ebraccatus, assembly GCF_027789765.1. NCBI lineage: Eukaryota > Metazoa > Chordata > Amphibia > Anura > Hylidae > Dendropsophus > Dendropsophus ebraccatus. Next base: position 6,415,395 of record NC_091464.1, on the reverse strand, counting down.
GCCACCGGCCTCCTGCAGCTCCTGCTACTTCAACGTCACCTGCCCGGCTGAGGTACTGCCCACTCAGCCAATCAGTAACTGGGGTGGGACACAGCAGGGCCGTGAAGTTCTAGCAGCAGGAACCAGGGATGTGACATACCAGGAATCACACAAAAATTATATCTGGCAGCTGTCCGAGAGCGGCACTACGGAGGCACAGGGACAGGTAAGCACACATTCTTTATTATGGTCCCGTACTCCCCTGCCTGTCAATTTATTTGGGAGGGCGGGGATTACTCCTTTAAATATGTAGCTGCCCAGGTGCAGAACATAACAAACAGGTAGTAGTGGATTATAATTATAAGTCCATTTTGGGCCCTGAGCTCCTGGGGGGCCTATGGCCACCCAAAAAGACTGATGCTTTTAGAGGTGATATGTCTCTTGGCTACAGTTCTGCCATGATTTGCAAAAAATCGTTGCTTTTGTACAGCAATTTTGCACAAATCAGGGCATCATGACATTATCTATCCTGTACTATGAACACCACGCTAGTGCTGCCATAGTTACACTGGGGGTTGGGGGGGCCTAGGCTTGGTGAACAGCCTATGGGGCCTATGGTAAAATTAATCCACCGCTGCAAACACCCCTTACCGCTCTGCACTCCAGCGAAGTCCTCCTGCATCAGCCCCTCACTTCTGAGATGGACTGGTCTGGCAGTGATCGGACTGGTTTGGCAGCCAATCACTGGCCGCAGAGCTATCCCGTCTTAGTGATTGGCTGAGCAGGCTCTCACCTTCAGAAGAGTCCATTGTGGAGGCGGGATTGCTCAGCAGGAAACTAAATATGACGCAGGAAAACATCGGGGGAGCATGGACAGGTAAGAATAGCCTGTTTGTTAAGCAAACATATTAAAAAGGTTGAACTCTCAGTGGAGGACTTCTTAAACCCTTTGAGGACCAAGCTCAAAATGACCCAGTGGAACACGCAAATTTCCCTTTTGTTTTAGTTTTTTCCTCCTACCTTTCTAAGAGCTCTAGCACTTTCAGTTTTCTATATACAGGGCCAAGAAAGGGCTTGTTTTTTTTACAGGAGTTGTTGTACTTTGGAATGGCATTTCATTCTTGAATGTTCCATCATACATGTTGTGGTAGATTGAAAGATGCCATTACAAAGTACACCTGTTCCTGAAAAAAGCCTCACATTGCCCTGTAGATATAAAAATAAAAGAGTTATAGCTCTTAGGCCCCCTTCACACGGATTTCCGGACGGATGGATTTCCGGACCCATAGACTTTAATTAGTCACGGACAGATCTGGAAAAAATAGGACATGTCCTATTTTTATCCGCAATTCCGGCCCGGATGCCCCCATAGAAGTCTATGGGATCTGCCGGCCCCCGCAACCACTGGCACCCCTGCCCCCCCCCCCCCCCCCCCCCCCCCGCACGGACATCAGCCCAGGGCTGTCCGCCGCCCGATCAGCCAGCTGCGCCTCCCTCCCGACATCCCCCCCCCGGACCGGACATCAGCTGCCCGCCGCCAGACAACACCCCCCCGGACCGGACATCAGCCAATCACCCCGACCCCCCCCCCCCCCCCGGAACTCACCACTCATCTCTGCCCCCGGACCGGACAGCAGCCGCCCGATCACCCAACTCGCCACTCTTCTCTGCACCCCCGCCCGCCCGGGGCTCACCACCAGCTGCCGCCGCCGACAGGTGAGATAAAACATCCTGCCTCCCCCCCCCCCCCCCCACAGAACTAAGACTCCCATCACGCAGGTTATGATGGGAGTTGTAATTCTGCAGCCTGTGGCCATCCAGGTTGCAGAAGTACATCTCCCATCATGCCTCTGCTGACAGGCTATGATGGGAGTTGTAGTTATGCAGCCTGTGGCCATTCAGGTTGCTGAAGTACAACTCCCATCATGCCCTACTGACAGGTCATGATGGGAGTTGTAGTTCTGCAGCCTGTGGCCATCCAGGTACACTAGGGGCTGTGTGGGTACGTGTGATGTATGTTGGCATACTAGACCATATTAAGAACTATTTTTTTTTTTCTCATCAGGAAATCCTGAAGGTTTTTCCTGATGGTTTCCTGATGGTAAAAACGGATTACTGTCAGGAAATCCTGATACTTTCCTGATGACATTTGAGGTAAGTAAAAACTGACACGTGAATGGGGCCTTAGAAAGTGAGGAGGAAAAAACGCAAAACTGAAAATTGGTTCGGTCCTTAAGGCCATTTTGGGCTCTGTCCTTAAAGGGTTAAGTCTGCTATTACAAAGTACAACTGTTGTTGCAAAGAATAAGGGCACATGTGGGTCTGTAAGTGAAAAAATGCAAGTGCTATGGCCTTTTAAACACATAGAAGAAAAAACGAAAGTAAAAAAGGCAATAATTGGCTCAGTCCTTCCCAGAGAACCTGCTGATATGCCGCAGTAGCTGTGTCCCTCAGTAGTATTTTGCCATTCGTTTCACCCCTCTCAGCCTCCGCATTGTTTCTAAAATCGTTAAATGCTCTTATGCAAATTACTTGCTTAAGATCATTTAGGGCACTGCCCGGGGCCGGCGAGCATCGCCGCACCCGCCCAGCCCGCTCCCTCCCGCCCCACCCACTAGGTACATTCATAACTGCATGGTGGGCTCTATACACAGTGGCTGCGCATGCGTGAATCCCCCAGGCCGCCACCGATCCTCCCGGAGGTCCCTCAGGACGTGAGTATAAGTCTATCTTATACGTACGCCCTGAGAGACCTCCGGGAGGTTCGGCGGCGGCCCGGGGGATTCAGTCTGACAGGATTGCTTCCCTGCCCAGCCGGCGTGTATAGAGCCCACTACGCAGTAATGAATATGCATAGTGGTCGGGATGGGAGGGGGCCCAGGCCCCGAGCAACGCCCTAAATGCTCTTAAAGTGAATGTACCATCAGGCCCGGGCTGAAGCACTGGAGGCCCCTCTATGATTAGAATTAATGAAAGGCAGACGAACAACATATATGGACAAAGAGGGGCGCTAATATAGTGTAGCATAAACAATAACAGTGTGAAAATTACTTGTAAGATGACCAAACTAACCTGGTGGTGTTGTGCAAATCATAGGCACAACACTAGTAAGCGTTTTTGTTGGGTTAGTCCGCTGCCTGGCCTCTGGTTCTCTGCTCCCGGCACCCGTCCTGATGCCAAAGCACGAAAATGCAGTTTGGAATAGACCATTGGACCATACATACAGCCACGGCGTTTAGCAGTGAGGAGGAGCTTGATAAAGGTGTCAGTCCGACACCGAAACGCGTCGCTCATTTGTAAGCCTAGTGTGAATAAACGCCCAAGATGGACACCTGTTAGGTCCTTGCAGTTATTTTGTGAGTCCTGCGCCGTGGCTGTATGTATGGTCCAATGGTCTATTCCAAACTGATTAGAATCAATGGAGCTGCATCATAAAAGGGCGGGGGGTTCCTCACACTGGCTGTGGCTCAGCCCGCCTCCAATGCTTCAGCCCGGGCCTGATGGTACAATCACTTAACCCCTTCACGTCAGCCATCTGTATATATACGTTCCTATTGCACATGCCCCGTGCAGTAGGAATGTACATATACGTTCCTGACTGACAGGGGCTTTGTGATGAGAACGGGATCGCTGCAGGGACAGCGATCCCGCTCTCATCTGTGTACAGCACCGGAGATAATGAGGATCAGCTGCAAATCCGCAGCTGACCCCCCATTAACCCCTTAGTGACCGCCGAAACGGCGGTCACTAATGGGCCGGTGCCGCCGCTGTATTTCATCTCCCCCCACCGTGAATCCACGGTGGGGGGAGATGAAATAAGTAAAAATCAGACCCCAGATCAGCCCCTTAGTGCCCCAGTCACTAACCCCCCCTCCCGCGGCGGCCATCGGATCCAAGATGGCCGCCGCGATCACTGTGAACAGACTAATGTCTGTTCACAGTGATCAAAAAAGAAAAATGAATGAAAGCCCCATGCTCTCCGCCACCGGAGGTAGCGGAGAGCATGGGGCAGTCATCGGGACCCCCCCTGTGGGGTCCCGGTACAAGCGATCAGCGGTATATACTATATACCGCTGATCGCTTGTGCCATGTGCCGCCGGCACTTTTTATCCCCTGTCACCATGAATGATTGGTGACAGGGGATAAAAAGTGATGTCCTCCCACCCCCCAAGTCGCCCCCCACCCCCCCTGTCACCCCCGTCCCCCAGTCACCCCCCCCCCTTCCCCATATACTCACCTGCTCCTGGAGCTCCTTCCTCTTCCGTGTCCTGACTGGTTATGAAGTGCGCATGCGCTCCACAACCAGCCAAGCTCTGAAAATTTAAAGTGACAGAGACCAATTTGGTCTCTGTCACTGAACTATGATTACTGTGATAGAAAATATCACAGTAATCATAGTAATACAGTGAACATGAATGTATAAAGTACAAAAAGTGACAAACATACAAAAAAATAAAACACACACTTTTTATTATAGTAATAATTGCAGTTTACTCCCAAATTACCCCTAACCCCCCCCAGATTACCCGTAACCACCGCAGGTTGCCCGTAACCACCGCACGTTGCCCATAACCACCCCAGGTTGTCCATAATCACGTCAGATTGCACGTAACCCCCCAGATTACCCGTAACCACCGCACATTGCCCATAACCACCGCACGTTGCCCGTAACCACCGCACGTTGCCCGTGACCACCGCACCTTGCCACTAACCACCGCACATTGCCAGTGACCCCCTCCAGATTGTCCGTAATCACCCCAGATTGCCTGTAACCACCCCAAATTACATGTAACCACCCCAGATTAGCTATAAGCACTTCACTCTATCCGTAACAATTCTAGATTGTCTGTAACCCCCCCAGGTTGCCCGTAACCACCCCAGGTTGCCCGTAATCATGCCAGATTACATGTAACCCCTCAGATTGCACGCAACCACCGCACGTCGCCTCTGACCACCGCACGTCGCCTCTGACCACCGCACGTCGCCTCTGACCACCGCACGTCGCCTCTGACCACCGCACGTCGCCTATGACCACCGCACGTCGCCTATGACCACCGCACGTCGCCTATGACCACCGCACCTTGCATCTGACCACCGCACCTTGCCTCTGAACACTGCACCTTGCCTCTAACCACCCCAAATTGCCAGTGACCCCCTCCAGATTGCCCGTAACCACGCCAGATTACAGGTACCCACCTCTGATTACCTATTAGCACTTCAGTTTATCCGTAACCACAGCAGGTTGCCTGTAACCACCCCAGATTGTCTGTAACCACCCCAGATTGTCCGTAACCACCCCAGATTGTCCGTAACCACCCCAGATTGTCCGTAACCACCCCACGTTGTCCGTAACCACCCCAGATTGTCCGCAACCACCCCAGATTGCCCGCAACCACCCCAGATTGTCCGCAACCACCCCAGATTGCCGTAACCACAGCAGGTTGCCTGTAACCATACCAGATTGTCTGTAACCACAGCAGGTTGTCCGTATTCACGCCACGTTGCCCGTAACCACCCCAGGTTGCCTCTAACCACCCCAGGTTGCCTCTAACCACACCAGGTTGCCTGTAACCACCCCAGGTTGTCGTAACCACAGCAGGTTGCCTGTGACCACCCCATGTTGACCGTATCCACCGAAACGGCGGTCACTAATGGGCCGGTGCCGCCGCTGTATTTCATCTCCCCCCACCGTGAATCCACGGTGGGGGGAGATGAAATAAGTAAAAATCAGACCCCAGATCAGCCCCTTAGTGCCCCAGTCACTAACCCCCCCTCCCGCGGCGGCCATCGGATCCAAGATGGCCGCCGCGATCACTGTGAACAGACTAATGTCTGTTCACAGTGATCAAAAAAGAAAAATGAATGAAAGCCCCATGCTCTCCGCCACCGGAGGTAGCGGAGAGCATGGGGCAGTCATCGGGACCCCCCCTGTGGGGTCCCGGTACAAGCGATCAGCGGTATATACTATATACCGCTGATCGCTTGTGCCATGTGCCGCCGGCACTTTTTATCCCCTGTCACCATGAATGATTGGTGACAGGGGATAAAAAGTGATGTCCTCCCACCCCCCAAGTCGCCCCCCACCCCCCCTGTCACCCCCGTCCCCCAGTCACCCCCCCCTTCCCCATATACTCACCTGCTCCTGGAGCTCCTTCCTCTTCCGTGTCCTGACTGGTTATGAAGTGCGCATGCGCTCCACAACCAGCCAAGCTCTGAAAATTTAAAGTGACAGAGACCAATTTGGTCTCTGTCACTGAACTATGATTACTGTGATAGAAAATATCACAGTAATCATAGTAATACAGTGAACATGAATGTATAAAGTACAAAAAGTGACAAACATACAAAAAAATAAAACACACACTTTTTATTATAGTAATAATTGCAGTTTACTCCCAAATTACCCCTAACCCCCCCCAGATTACCCGTAACCACCGCAGGTTGCCCGTAACCACCGCACGTTGCCCATAACCACCCCAGGTTGTCCATAATCACGTCAGATTGCACGTAACCCCCCAGATTACCCGTAACCACCGCACATTGCCCATAACCACCGCACGTTGCCCGTAACCACCGCACGTTGCCCGTAACCACCGCACGTTGCCAGTAACCACCGCACGTTGCCAGTAACCACCGCACGTTGCCAGTGACCCCCTCCAGATTGTCCGTAATCACCCCAGATTGCCTGTAACCACCCCAAATTACATGTAACCACCCCAGATTAGCTATAAGCACTTCACTCTATCCGTAACAATTCTAGATTGTCTGTAACCCCCCCAGGTTGCCCGTAACCACCCCAGGTTGCCCGTAATCATGCCAGATTACATGTAACCCCTCAGATTGCACGCAACCACCGCACGTCGCCTCTGACCACCGCACGTCGCCTCTGACCACCGCACGTCGCCTCTGACCACCGCACGTCGCCTCTGACCACCGCACGTCGCCTATGACCACCGCACGTCGCCTATGACCACCGCACCTTGCATCTGACCACCGCACCTTGCCTCTGAACACTGCACCTTGCCTCTAACCACCCCAAATTGCCAGTGACCCCCTCCAGATTGCCCGTAACCACGCCAGATTACAGGTACCCACCTCTGATTACCTATTAGCACTTCAGTTTATCCGTAACCACAGCAGGTTGCCTGTAACCACCCCAGATTGTCTGTAACCACCCCAGATTGTCCGTAACCACCCCAGATTGTCCGTAACCACCCCAGATTGTCCGTAACCACCCCAGATTGTCCGTAACCACCCCACGTTGTCCGTAACCACCCCAGATTGTCCGCAACCACCCCAGATTGCCCGCAACCACCCCAGATTGTCCGCAACCACCCCAGATTGCCGTAACCACAGCAGGTTGCCTGTAACCATACCAGATTGTCTGTAACCACAGCAGGTTGTCCGTATTCACGCCACGTTGCCCGTAACCACCCCAGGTTGCCTCTAACCACCCCAGGTTGCCTCTAACCACACCAGGTTGCCTGTAACCACCCCAGGTTGTCGTAACCACAGCAGGTTGCCTGTGACCACCCCATGTTGACCGTATCCACCCCAGATTACCCGTAACCACCTCAGACTGCCCATAACCACCCCAGATTACCCGTAACCACCCCAGACTGCCCGTAACCACCTCAGACTGCCCGTAACCACCTCTAGATTACCCGGAACCACCCCAGACTGTCCGTAACCACCCCACATTACCTGTAATCTAATTTTTTTTATTGTATTTTAGTAACTGCGCTATTCTAATAACTGTTACTAGCTGCGGTTTTGCGCCAGCAAATTGGCGCTCCTTCCCTTCTGAGCCCTGCTGTGTGCCCATACAGTGGTTTATGCCCACATATGGGGTACCGTTGTACTCAGGAGAACCTGCGTTACAGATTTTGGGGTACATTTTTTCTCCTGTTCCTTGTGAAATTTAGAAATTTCAAACTAAACCAACATATTTTTGGAAAAATTAAAGTTTTTCATTTTTACTGGCCAATTTTGAATACTTTCCTCTAATACCTGTGGGGCCAAAATGCTCATCCTACCCCAAGATGAATTCTTTGAGGGGTGTACTTTCCGAAATGGGGTGACTTTTGGGGGGATTCTATTCTGTAGACATTACAGGGGCGCTGCAAATGCACCTGGCGCTCAGAAACTTCTTCAGAAAAATCTGCACGGAAAATGCTAATTGGCGCTCCTTTCCTTCTGAGCCCCGCTGTGTGCCCATACAGTGGTTTATGCCCACATATGGGGTACCGTTCTACTCAGGAGAACCTGCGTTACAGGTTTTGGGGTGAATTTTCTCTCCTGTTTCTCGTGAAATTGAGAAATTTCAAACTAAAGCAACATATTATTGGAAAACTTCGAGTTTTTCATTTTTACTGTCTACTTTTGAATACTTTCCTCTAATACCTGTGGGGTCAAAATGCTCACCACACACCAAGATGAATTCTTTGAAGGGTGCACTTTCCAAAATGGGGTGACTTATGGCGATATTTTACTCCGCTGACACTACAGGGGATCTGCAAACCCACCTGGCACTCAGAAACTTCTTCAGCAAAATCTGCATTGAAAAAGCTAATTGGCGCTCCTTCCCTTCTGAGCCCGGCTGTGTGCCCATACAGTGGTTTATACCGACATATGAGGTACCTTTTTACTCAGGAGAACCTGCGTTACAAATTTTGTGGTACTTTTTTTCTCTTGTTCCTCGTGAAATTGAGAAATTTCAAACTAAAGGAACATATTATTGGAAAAATTCGAGTTTTTCATTTTTACTGTCTACTTTTGAATACTTTCCTCTAATACCTGTGGGGTCAAAATGCTCACCACACCCCAAAATGAATTCTTTGAGGGGTGCACTTTCCAAAATGAGGTGACTTATGGCGAGATTTTACTCCGCTGGCAGTACAGGGGCTCTGCAAACACACCTGGCGCTCAGAAACTTCTTCAGCAAAATCTGCATTGAAAAAGCTAATTGGCGCTCCTTTCCTTCTGAGCCCTGCTGTGTGCCCATACAGTGGTTTATGCCGACATATGAGGTACCTTTTTACTCAGGAGAACCTGCGTTACAAATTTTGGGGTAATTTTATTCTCTTTTTCCTCGTGAAATTGAAAAATTTCAAACTAAACGAACATATTATTGGAAAAAAGTTTAGTTTTTCATTTTTACTGTCTAATTTTGAATACTTTCCTCTAACACCTGTGGGGTCAAATTGCTCATCCTACCCGAAGATGAATTCTTTGAGGGGTGTACTTTCCAAAATGGGGTGACTTATGGGTTTTTTTCTCTCTGCTGACACTACAGGGGCTCTGCAAATGCACCTGGCGCTCGGAAACTTCTTCAGCAAAATCTGCAATGGAAAAGCTAATTGGCGCTCCTTCCCTTCTGAGCCCCGCTGTGTGCCCATGCAGTAGTTTAGGCCCACATTTGGGGTACCGTAGTACTCAAGAGAACCCGTGTTACAAATTTTGGGGTGCTTTTTCTCTCATGTTCCTTTTGTAAATGAGAAACTTTAATCTAAATGTATATATTATTGGAAAATTTTAATTTTTCATTTTTTTACGGCCTAATGGTGAATACTTTCCTCCAGCCCCTGTAGGGTTAAAATGCTCATTATACCCCTAGATTAATTCTTTAAGGTGTCTAGTTTCCAAAATGGGGTCACTTATGGGGGTTTCCAGTATACAAATCTCCTAAATCATCTTAAAATAAGAACTGGTCCCTAAAAAAATCAGTTTTGGAAACTTTCACGAAAATGTGGTAATTTGCTGATAAATTTCTAAGCCCCGTAACACCCTAAAAAAGTAAAATATGTTTATGAAATGAAGCCAGAATAAAGAGGACATATTGGTAATGTGACTTAGTAACTAATTTATGTAATACAACTTTCTTTTTTTAGAAGCAGAGAATTTCAAAGTTCATAAAATGCAAATTTTTTCAATTTTTCATGATATTTTGATGTTTTTCACAAAAAACACACAAAGTAGTGACCAAATTTTGCCACTAATATAAAGTGCCATATGTGACGAAAAAACAGTCTCAGAATCGCTAGCATATGTTAAAGCATCACTGAGCTATAAGCGCATAAAGTGAGATAGGTCAGATTTTGAAAAATGAGCCTGGTCTTTTAGGTGCAAATAGGCTTGGTCTTGAAGGGGTTAAAAAACGCCTGTAACGCTATGGGAATGTGCTGTTGCAGAACCCAGCACACTTCCCAAACATGCTTCTACATGTACGGTCCGAAAACTTACTTTACAAACTTGGCACCCTGTATGTAAAGTGCCCGGTGGGCGGTGAGCTACGGCAAGTAGTCACGGTCCCCTGGGCTTTTCGGAGCAGTATTCATGTCCCTCTGGGCGTGATTAGACTGCATAATTATGGCGCCGCCGCCGAGAGGCACGCTGTCCCTAACAACAGCACGCCTACGTTCCTGCTATGCCGCTCATGCGCAATACAGCAGGTCCGGTCTGCGCCGTACTGCACAGGTGCAAAATAGCCTCGAACTCATTGCCGGATCTCCAGCAATGAGTTTGAGGCTTTCTGCACCTGCGCAGTATGGCGCGGACCGGACTCGCTGTACTGTGCATGAGCGGCACAGCAGGAACGTAGGCGTGCTGACATTACAGAAAACTGTTACAGAAAACTGTATAAGAGCTATTCACTCTGTCTCCCCCCTCTCAAGTGTCAGTGGCGTTCCGAGGCATGGCCTTGCAGTCTTTGTCGGCTTCCAGGTTGAACACGAAGTGTGACCACTACCACTCCCTCAACTTCTTCCTCTACTGTCGCTGCTGCTACTACTCCCACCCCTGTTATTACTACTCCCACTACTGCTGCTACTACTCAGACTCCCTATACTACTAAAGCCCTACAGGGTGATACAGAGGAGCAAGGCGCTCGCTTGCTCCTCGTTCGGGGGGGCTGCCCGGGTGATCGCTAGATGGCTTGGGCAGCCATAGAAGATAGCACACCTATTACATGGAGTGATAGCAGCATATCGCTGCTATCTAGATTACTGATTTTTCAACATATTGAAAGACAACGATCAGCCGACATCGTGCATGTCAGGTGATTGTTGTCTTCTCTTACACAAGACGATTATCATCCCTAACGGCCAATATCAGCCGAATATGGACGAAATCATCTGATAATCCATCTGTGTAATAGGGCCTTTATACTCCCAATACTGCTGCTACTACCACTCCCTCAACTACTCTAACTACTGTTACTGCTACTACTCCCCAGATACTACTACAATCACTCCTAATACTACTACTCCCACTACTACTGCTACTACTACTCTCACTACTGCTACTACTAGTCCCACTCCTAATACTACTACTGCCACTACTACTCCCACAATACGACGACAATAACTCCTAATACTACTACTAGTGCTACTACTACTTCCACTCCTAATACTACTACTGCCACTACTGCTACTACTATTTCCACTCCTAATACTACTACTGCCACTACTGCTGCTACTACTTCCACTACTATTGCTACTACTCCTTTTACTGCTACTCCCCTTATTTACTACTACTACACCCCTCATCAACAATGCCTCTACTAACTATAACTACACCCATCTTCATTGGCAAAACAAAAACTAGATTTAAATCGAGAATGATGCTCTAACCTCAAGGGGGAGCAGTTGTGCTCTGGGCCCAGGCCATGAGGTCATTGTCGGCCTCCAGGTTGGGCACAAAGTGTGACCAGGCCTGGAGCGGAAAACTGCTCCTCCTGCAGGTCAGAGCACCCCCTGCTGGATCCAGCGCTGCCGCGACTTCACCCAGGAAACCCCTGCCTCCCGTACCCTGGAGATCTCCAACGCCTGCACGCAAGAGGAGCAGCAGCCGGGCACTGAGGAGCTCCTAGGCAGGAGAGACCCAGAACGGCATCACCAGGAGCAGGTGAGGACCCGGGACGGGTAGCAAAAAACAATCGTGAATGAATAAAATCGTGAATGAAGAATAATTTTTGAAAAATCGAGAATTTATTATTTTTGCCATATTTGCCAGTCAAGATGATTATATATAAAATTATGGTAGTCTCATATTTAATGCTGTAGTGGACGGTGAGATGTGGAGCCTGAAAGTCAAAATTTCAAAACATTGTTACTCTTCTGCTTGTCAGTATACGTCACCCCCCCCCACACATTAAATAGTTGTACCCCAATAGTTAGGTAATGCCCCCATTAGGTAGTTACTCCAGTAGATAACTCCTAAAGAGGACAATTGATTTTGGCTTTGAGACTAGAGATCATTTATATTTTTGCAGTTTTGTTTTTTCCTCCTTCTTCTTCTAAGAGCTATAGCTCTGTTATTTCTCCATCTACCGTATTTACCCCTGCCTGACCGTTAACTGCAGCTAAATAAAAAAACTAAACACGTTAACTTACCTGGACCAATTCCTGGCATCCGTGAGACGTACACTGCCTGCGCTGGAGATCCTCAAAACTCTCCCGAGCAGCCGAGTTTCTCATGGGAGATGCCCGGAGACGCTCGGCTGCCGGGAGAGCTTTGGGAGAATAACAGAGGCTTCTGGAACGTCCAGCGCCTCTGTCATCTCCCGAAGCTCTCCCCGAGCTTCTCCAGCGTATGTAGTGTACGTCCCAAGTGAGTTAACTGTTTGTTTTTTATAGTAGTCGTCCCATACGGTGTGGATACAGACCATACCCGGCATATAAGACGACCCCCGACTTCTAAGAAGATTTTTCGGTGTTAAAAAGTCATCTTATACGCCAGAAAATACGGTACTTGTTTTTTTCAGGAACAGGTGTACTTTATAATCCTTTTAATCTACCATAAAATGTATGACAATACTCTAGAATTATTTATGAGGTGAAATTGAGAAAAATGCAATTTACACAATGCACTTTAAGGTATAACTTACAGTATAACTTTACGGTATAGTGATATCTTTATTGTACACGTCAGGCTGAATACAGAGATACCCATGGTTACAGCTTTTCTAATGCTTCACTATTTTTGAAAACACTAAGGGGGGCATTTATTAAGTCCGGCGTTTTTTACGCCGGACTTAAAAATGCCCCCGCAGCTCCAGCGCTACGGAGATTTATGTAGAGGCGGACTGCCTCTACATAAATCCCGTGCGCACCGCCGAAAACCTACGCCAGCTGAGGACTGGAGTAGGTTTTCGGCGTATATTTGGGCGGAACGAATGGTAAATCGCGCGGACTCTGAGTCCGCGCCCTCCGTTCCGCCCACTACACGCCCCCTTTCCGCCCCCCTGGCGTACTCGCCGGAAAGTGCCGATTTGCAAATATTTTATTTGCAAATCGGCCATTTGCGTATAAAATAATACGCAAATCGGCACTTTCCGCCGAAAATCATCCGTTCGCAGGATGATACATGTGGCCCTTAAACTTTTTCTTTCTTTACAAAAAAAAATGATGCCCTCTTATAACGGTTTTATTATTCCACCTATGGGGCTGGTTGGGGTCATTTTTTTTAAAAAAGCAGCAATCCTGGTGTTTTTTTTTTCCTCTTTTCATTTGCGACGTTCACTGTGCGGGAACAATATTGTAATATGTTAACCCCTAGATGACCCAGGACGTACCCGTACATTCTGGGTCGGGTAGGGGAGTTCAGAGGGGGGTTTCGCCACTTTCAGCAGCCAAAGACCACAGCAGTTAGCCATTTACATGCAGCCACTATTTGGCAGCTTTTTTTCTGAGCTGAAAGAGTCCATTGTGTGTGGGGAGATCTGTGCTGTTCTCTTCCTGGATGCTGAATGATTGTATATGGGCAACAGTGTAGTATGAAGATATTTTCTGTAATATATAGAAGGAGGAGAAGCCATATGTAGTGTAGCAGTAAACTACTGCAGTCAATGTGTTTTTTTCTCTCTGGGATTGTGTTTTTCTTCAGTGTGCTATAGCTGCAGCAGGCTGTGTGTGTGTGCTAAGGATGCAGCAGGCTGTGTACGTGTGTGTATGTGTATGTACTATGGCTGCAGCAGGCTGTGTGTGTGTGTGTGCTATGGCTGCAGCAGGCTGTGTGTGTGTGTGTGCTATGACTGCAGCAGGTTGTGTGTGTGTGTGCTATGGCTGCAGCAGGCTGTGTGTGTGTGTGTGTGTGTGTGTGTGTGCTATGGCTGCAGCAGGCTGTGTGTGTGCGCTATGGCTGCAGTAGGCTGTGTGTGTATGCTATGGCTGCAGCAGGCTGTGTGTTTGCGCTATGACTGCAGTAGGCTGTGTGTGTGTGCTATGGCTGCAGCAGACTGTGTGTGTGTGTGTGTGTGTGTGTGTCAGGGAGAGAGGCAGAAATTAAAGGGGTATTCTGGGCAACAGTAAAAAATCCAGGGGGGACAGGAGGTGGTGGGATCATAAAAAAGAAGTCCTATTTACCCGTCCCCATTCCCCCGCAGTGCTGCGTCACTGCTCCTGTTCCCCTCACTGCCTATCCTGTGAGGTCATGGCCCCACTCTGAAATGCTCACTCAGTCAATCAGTGAAGCGAAACACAGCTGAAGTCACTGACTGGCTAAGCGGGTAGTTCCGGTAGGGCCGCAATGATTCAGGAGCGCGGACACTGAGAGCTGATAAATCAGGGACTGTGTCTGACCTCTCTCTATCACTATGACTAACCCCTCTGTGATGAATATGGACAGCCCTGTCCCTAATTCATGAGCTTGTAGTTATATTATATGTGGTTATGAAGGTGAAACACTACAGACTGTTATGTGTATTCCACTCACTATACCAGGGGTACTCAACAACTTTTAGTGAGGGGCCACTTACCGGGGTCTTTTGTCAGGTGAAGGTCCGAGCTGAACATCAGTAGGGAACATGTTTTGTTACTTTTCACAAAGAGTGTTGAACTATTTACATACAGAATTGCTGCTTATTAGTGGGAAAACTGGCATTTTCTCTCTCTCACCAGCCCTCTAAAATTAGGTACACAGGGGGTGACTGCATTAGTAGTATATAGCTGCCCCTGTAGTATATAGCCCCCCTGTGTGCTCTCCCCCTGTAGTATATAGCCCCCCTGTGTGCTCTCCCCCTGTAGTATATAGCCCCTCTGTGTCCTCTCCCCCTGTAGTATAAAGCCCCTGTGCGCTCTCCCCCTGTAGTATATAGCTCCCCTGTGCTCTCTTCCCCAGTATATAGCCCCTCTGTGTGCTCTCCCCCTGTAGTATATAGCCCCCTTGTGCGCTCTCCCCCTGTAGTATATAGCCCCCCTGTGTCCTCTCCCCCTGTAGTATATAGCCCCCCTGTGTGCTCTCCTCCAGTAGTATATAGCCCCCTTGTGCGCTCTCCCCCTGTAGTATATAGCTCCCCTGTGCTCTCTCCCCCAGTATATAGCCCCTCTGTGTGCTTTTCCCCAGTATATAGCCCCCCTGTGCTCCCTCCCCTGTATATAGCCTCCCTGTGCTCTCTCCCCCTGTATATAGCCTCCCTGTGCTCTCTCCCCCTGTATATAGCCCCCCTGTGCTCTCTCCCCTGAATATAGCCTCCCTGTGCTCTCTCCCCCTGTATATAGCCCCCCTGTGCTCTATCCCCCTGTATATAGCCCCCTGTTGCTCTCTCCCCCTGTATATAGCCCCCCTGTGCGCTCTCCCCCTGTATATAGCCGCCCTGTGCGCTCTCTCCCTGTATATACCCCCCTGTGCGCTCTCCCCCTGTATATAGCCCCCCTGTGCGCTCTCCCCCTGTATATATGGCTTCCTCTCTGTCAGCGCTGCAGCTGCCGCTCGGTATCTATGAGCGCTCGTTACGAGCGCTCATAGATACTTACTGTGCAGGGAGCAGTGCCGCAGCCGGGGTCCGGACAGCTGGCCGCCGCGGTCCGCCAGTTGAGGACCCCTGCACTATACCTTAGCTTGTCCAAACATCATAAACTCTGGGCAGGTTATTGAGGGTCTCTGGTCAGGAAACACCAGGCTTGGTTCATTGAGGGTCTCAGTAAACCTGGAGTTCTTATCTACTTCAAAGAATGGATAGACCCACTCAAGCACAACACCCCCCAACCATAGGACAATGGTTCAATTACAGGACATATGCAATGAGGTGTCCCTGGTCCTTCCCCATTATCGCCTGATCAGCCAATTAGGGACAACTCATTATCCTAATCACCTGATGGGCGGCTCAGAAATCTGAGCTGAGTTTTGACTGTATAAAATATGGCGGCAACAGCAAAACCTGGTGGCAGTGTAGGGGGTCAGTCTGACTGAGCTGCGATCCATGATTGGGAAGGCAACAACTATTGTAAGTGTCAAATAATTTATGCTTATTTCTCCCTTTTATTTTATACTGTTATTGCATGTATGTATGTCATCTTATTTACCTATATTTTTGTAAGCACTGTACCTTTTGTCTATTAAAGTTTGGTCATTGAATGCTCTAAGAATCCATAGCCTTTGGATGTAGTGTTTTAACCCTGTGAGTGCCAGTGAGTGGTGGTGTGGGTTGACAGTGTCCTTTCACACTTAATTTGAAAGGTGGTGGCAGCGTGTGTGTTGGGGTGCTGGGACTGTGTTGGGGTGTGATTTATGCTCAATATGCCACCTGAGTAGAAGGTGAGTGCAAGATTGAGTGAGAGGAAAAAGATTAACCCCTTGCAGTGGCATCCCCGTCACGTGCTAGTAAGTGTGTACGTGACACCTTCTATATCACTATGGCTGACCTCTATATCACTATGACTGACCCCTCTATATCACTATGGCTGACCTCTATATCACAGCTATCTGGCAGTGTTAGCAGTGTTTCTGTGTGTATGGTGAATAATAGAAACATAGAAGATTGTCAGCAGGAAAGACCACCTGCTCCATCTAGTCTAGTTCTGAGTTGTTCAGGACATGGAGGCTGGAGACTGGCTGCATCCACTGCACACACAGGAGAAGCTGCTGTATATACAGTATTCCTTTATTCACCCCAGGATCATGTAGGACATTAGGGAGAAGCTGCTGAGCCAGTGTGATAAATAACTCCCCTAGTCAGGGGCGTAGCTAGGGGTTCAGCCTAGGGGGGGGGGGGGGGGCGAGTGAGTCTGAGTGGGCCCCCAACCATTGTTACCCATAAGTAACCTCAGCAGGTGACACGGATTTCTGAATAAACAAACCACGAAAAAAGTAAAAGGGCTTAACATTAGAAAAATATAGCTGCCTTCTTCCACAGACGGAACCATTCTTGTGTGTGGTATTCGACTAAAATGAATGGAGCCAAGTTGTGATACCACAAACAACCTAAGAGCAGGGGTGGCGCTGTTGACTACAGGATGCTGGGAAAGCTGGGTGACCTCCATCATACTGAATACAAGATGCTAGGAAAGCTGGGTGACCTCCATCATACTGACTACAAGACGGTGGGAAAGCTGGGTGACCCCCATTATACTGACTACTATACAAGATACTGGGAAAGCTGGATGACCTCCATGGCACTGACGACAGGATAGTGGGAAAGCTGGGTGACCTCCATTACACACTGACTACAGCAAGGATGTCACACTTAGACCCTCCAGCTGTTGCAAGTCAGAGCTGTGTGTATATATATATATATATATATATCTCCTGCCGGTCACTTGGTCACTGCTGTATATATACGATATATATATATATATATATATATATATATCTCCTGCCGGTCACTGCTGTATATATATATATATATATATATATATATATATATATATACATACACACACAGCAGTGTCCGAGTGAACAGCAGGAGATATGTATATATACAGCAGTGACCAAGTGACCGGCAGGAGATATATACAGCAGTTATCAAGTGACCGGCAGGAGATATATACTGTATATACAGCAGTGACCAAGTGACTGGCAGGAGATATATCATACCTCCCAACTGTCCTGGATTCCGCGGGACAGTCCCGTTTTCGGGGTGCTGTCCCGCGGTCCCCCCTGTGTCCCGCATTACATGTGGCCCCAGCGAAAAAAACAATAAACCAGTAACTCACCTGTCCGCCGGTCCCAGCAGCTCCTCTCCCGGCAGAGCGCGCACTCCCGTCATCCTCCGGGGCGGGCAGCGGGGTATACAGACACTGAATGTGCCGGAAGTGACCTGCAGCCTCCATCATGAATCACTTCCGGCACAGTCAGTGTCTGTATACCCCGCTGCCCGCCCCGGAGGATGACGGGAGTGCGCGCTCTGCCGGGAGAGGAGCGTCTGGGACTGGCGGACAGGTGAGTTACTGGTTTATTGTTTTTTTCGCTGGGGCCACACTAATGGGGGGATTGGCTACTCTGTGGGGCACTATATGGAGGGATTGGCTACTATGTGGGGCACTATATGGGGGGATTGGCTACTATGTGGGGTACTATATGGGGATTGGCTACTATGTGGGGCACTATATGGGGGCATAGGCTACTATGTGGGGAATATATGGGGGGGGATTGGCTACTATGTGGGGCACTATATGGGGGCATTGGCTACTATGTGGGGCACTATATGGGGGCATTGGCTACTATGTGGGGCACTATATGGGGCATTGGCTACTATGTGGGGCACTATATGGGGGCATAGGCTACTATGTGGGGCACTATATGGGGGCATTGGCTACTATGTGGGGCACTATATGGGGCATTGGATACTATGTGGGGCACTATATGGGGCATTGGATACTATGTGGGGCACTATATGGGGGCATTGGCTACTATGTGGGGCACTATATGGGGCATTGGATACTATGTGGGGCACTATATGGGGCATTGGCTACTATGTGGGGCATATATGGGGGCATAGGCTACTATGTGGGGCACTATATGGGGGCATTGGCTACTATGTGGGGCACTATATGGGGCATTGGATACTATGTGGGGCACTATATGGGGCATTGGATACTATGTGGGGCACTATATGGGGGCATTGGCTACTATGTGGGGCACTATATGGGGCATTGGATACTATGTGGGGCACTATATGGGGCATTGGCTACTATGTGGGGCATATATGGGGGCATAGGCTACTATGTGGGGCACTATATGGGGCATTGGATACTATGTGGGGCACTATATGGGGGCATTGGATACTATGTGGGGCACTATATGGGGCATTGGCTACTATGTGGGGCATATATGGGGGCATAGGCTACTATGTGGGGCACTATATGGGGGCATTGGCTACTATGTGGGGCACTATATGGGGCATTGGATACTATGTGGGGCACTATATGGGGGCATAGGCTACTATGTGGGGCACTATATGGGGGCATTGGCTACTATGTGGGGCACTATATGGGGCATTGGATACTATGTGGGGCACTATATGGGGGCATTGGATACTATGTGGGGGATTGGATACTATGTGGGGCACTATGTGGGGATTGGATACTATGTGGGGCACTATAATGGGGGATTGGATACTATATAGGGCATTTTTGGGGGATTGGATACTGTATAAGGCACTATTCAGTCAGCAGCATGTGGTGACTGTAGGGGAGTGGCTATGGAGGGTTGCTATGGGAGCGTGGCTATGGAGGGTTGCTATGGGGGCGTGGCTATGGGGACCGCGGCGCACATGTCCCTCTTTGCAAAAGTTGGGAGGTATGGATATAGATATATATATACCGTATATATACAGCAGTGACCAAGTGACCGGCAGGAGATATATACCGTATATACAGCAGTGACCAAGTGACCGGCAGGAGATATATACCGTATATATGAAGCAATTACAAAGTGACCGGCAGGAGCCACATATGTATATACAGCAGTGACCAAGTGAACAGCAGGACACACACACACACGGCTCCTCCTGGTCACTTGGCTTCTGTGTCTGGTCAGTGGTGTGTATATGTGTGTGTGTGTGTGTGTGTGTGGGGGGGGGGTGTTCCCTCCTCTCACACAGTTCTCTCTCCCTCACTCTGTACCTGAATACCTCAGCACATTAGCGGCCTCACTCACTGTGAGAGCTGCTGCAGGACGTCTTTACAGTCCCTCTCTGGCAGCCATAGACGGCAGGATCCCTCCAGCTGCTGTCCTCCCTCCTCCTCGACAGTGAGGGAGAGGAGGGGGAGGGGCCAGCAGCAGCGTGTAGGAGGAAGAGAGCAAGGAGAAGATCCAGCCCTGGCCGGGTACAGTATCTGAGGACTGAGGGGGCCCGCTATTGCCATGTGCTGTTGCCATCTTGGGGGCCACTACACACATGTGCTAAGGTTGTCTGCAAAAGCAATAGCTTTTGCAGACAGCTTTAACGTCTGAGACCTCAGTGGGCCCCTGCCCTGAGTGGGCCCGGGAGTGACAGCCCCCCTGCCCCCCCCCCCCTAATTTCGCTACTGCCCCTGGTGAATGACTGGCCATTTATGAAGGAGCAGGAGTCGGAGTCGGGAGTCGGTCCCTGATAAAATCAGGAGTTGGAGCTGCGGCTTACTGACTCCACAGCTCTGGTTCCATTACACAAATAATTTTTTCCAGGTTTTGCAGCATATTTTAAGTCTATCATTACAAAGTACAATAGGTGTCCCAAAAAATGAAGGCTCATGTGGGTCTGTAGGTGAAAAAATGCAAGCGCTATAGCCTTTTAAAAACAAGGAGGAAAAAACGAAAGTTGACCTGGTCTTCAAAGGGTTATAGGAAAGGTTCAGCAAAATTTTTTATCAAAGTATTATATTGCCCCCCAAAAGTTATACAAACCCCCAATACACATTTATTACGGGAAATGCTTATAAAGTGCTTTTTTCCCTGCACTTACTACTGCATCAAGGCTTCACTTCCTGGATAACATGGTGATGTCACTTCCTGAATAACGTGGTGATGTCACTTCCTGAATAACATGGTCATGTCACTTCCTGGATAAAATGGTGATGTCACTTCCTGAATAAAATGGTGATGTCACTTCCTGAATAACGTGGTGATGTCACTTCCTGAATAACATGGTCATGTCACTTCCTGGATAACATGGTGATGTCACTTCCTGGATAACATGGTGATGTCACTTCCTGAATAAAATGGTGATGACACTTCCTGGATAACATGGTGATGTCACTTTCTGGATAACCGATGGCTCCCTCTCTGTCAGTGCTGCTCTACGGCTCGTTACGAGCGCTCATAATTACTGTGCAGAGCGCAGCTCAGTATACAGGTATACTGAGAGGCAGCAGGGGTCCGGACAGCTGGTGTCCACCAGTTGAGGACCCCTGCTTTACTGTATAAAGTCCCTCCCCCCCATGCCAGCACTGTAATAGATGGGAGATGCTGGTGCACTGACTTATATATATAGTCTTATATAGTACAGCACTGTATGTAAAGCCTCACCAGTGCTAAACTTACCAGGTACAACCCACCATGCACCACGCTCGCAAAAACGTTCAGATACTGAGCACTTCAAAACTGTGTGTTTTGAGAACCGAGCAAGAGTTTGAGAACCAAAGCAGCTTGAATTCCAAGCAGTTTGAGAACCGAGGTACCACTGTATATAGTTAGCAATGTCTGCGCAGCCCTTGCCTTCACATAGAAAATAATAGTTTATACTTATGTGTCCAGGCTCCCTGGTATCCCGGTGCCACCACGTTTCCTGCTCCCCACAGCCGCCTCTGACACAGGCCGCTCGGCCAATCCCTGAACGAGACAGTCAGTGATTGGCTGAGCAGTCTGTCAGTAAAGAGACGTCAAAGTGTCAGAGGCGACTGCGGGAAAAAAGGCTCCGGCACACCGGGAGAGAGTGGACAGGTGAGTATAAACTTATTTTCCTAAGGGTCCATTTACACAGAAAGACTATCTGACAGATTATCTGCCAAAGATTTGAAGCCAAAGCCAGAAACAGACTATAAACAGATCAGGTCATAAAGGAAAGCCTAAGATTTCTTTGGCAGATAATCTTTGTGTGTAAAGGCACCCTTACACTGTCATCAGCCACCAGTCAGTCATCAGCTATTACATGTACTGATCTGCGGTCAGTGACTGATGATTTTTAAACAATGATCAGCTGATAATCAGCTCCTCGTCTTTATAACGTAGCGGCAATCTACCGAACCACCGGATAGATTTTTGGTGGTTAGAGGAATAAGCAGACAGGTCAGCAACGCCAAATGCTTCTGCAGCAGATTTATTATTTTTTACCTGATGTCAGAATACCCCTTTAGGCTGCGTTCACACTATGTATATTTCAGTCAGTATTGCAACCAAAACAGGAGTGGATGGCCGCCATTTAATGGCAAATATTTGCTGTTATTTTAGAACAACGGCTGTTATATTGAAATAAAGGCCGTTATTTACTGTTATATGGCGGCCATCCACTCAATTTCAACATTGTGTGAACAGAGCCTTTCTGTGTTTTAATCCACTCCTGGTTTTGGTTGCAATACTGACTGAAATATACGTAGTGTGAACGCAGCCTAATAGGGAATGTGAGCGAGGTTTGTTGTCTTCATTAGGCTTCCTAGCTAAAGGGGTACTCCAGCTACAATGTATTGCTTTCAGATAAACTGGTGTCAGAAAGTTTTATATATTTCCAATTTACTTCTATGTAAAACTCTCCAGTCTTCCAGTACTTATCAGCTGCTGTGTGTTCTGCAGGAAGTGGTGTATTCTCTCATCTGACACAGTGCTCTCTGCTGCCACCTCTGTCCATGTCAGGAACTTTCCAGAGCAGCAGCAAATCCCTATTAAAAAAGACTCTACTTTTTACTTTGAAGAAAATTTGCAAAACTTTCTGTAATTCTGTTTCCACCTTCTCATTCTGGTGAGAGCAGGATGATGGCCGACAAGCTGTGTTCTCCTCTGAAGCTTTGCCTGATGGACTGCAGCCAGTGATATGAGTGACAGGCTAGGCTCAGTATATGTCAGTGACAGGCTAGGCTCGGTGTATGTCAGTGACAGGCTAGGCTCAGTATATGTCAGTGACAGGCTAGGCTCAGTATATGTCAGTGACAGGCTAGGCTCGGTGTATGTCAGTGACAGGCTAGGCTCGGTGTATGTCAGTGACAGGCTAGGCTCGGTGTATGTCAGTGACAGGCTAGGCTCGGTGTATGTCAGTGACAGGCTCAGTATATGTCAGTGACAGGCTAGGCTCGGTGTATGTCAGTGACAGGCTAGGCTCGGTGTATGTCAGTGACAGGCTCAGTATATGTCAGTGACAGGCTAGGCTCGGTGTATGTCAGTGACAGGCTAGGCTCGGTGTATGTCAGTGGCAGGCTAGGCCCGGTGTATGTCAGTGGCAGGCTAGGTGACAGGCTAGGCTCGGCTCCGTGTATGTCTGTGACAGGCTAGGCTCGGTGTATGTCAGTGACAGGCTAGGCTCGGTGTATGTCAGTGACAGGCTAGGCTCGGTGTATGTCAGTGACAGGCTAGGCTCGGTGTATGTCAGTGACAGGCTAGGCTCGGTGTATGTCAGTGACAGGCTAGGCTCGGTGTATGTCAGTGACAGGCTAGGTTCGGTGTATGTCAGTGGCAGGCTAGGCCCGGTGTATGTCTGTGACAGGCTAGGTGACAGGCTAGGCTCGGCTCGGTGTATGTCAGTGACAGGCTAGGCTAGGCTCGGTGTATGTCAGTGACAGGCTAGGCTCGGTGTATGTCAGTGACAGGCTAGGCTCGGTGTATGTCAGTGACAGGCTAGGCTCGGTGTATGTCAGTGACAGGCTAGGCTCGGTGTATGTCAGTGACAGGCTAGGCTCGGTGTATCTCAGTGACAGGCTAGGCTCGGTGTATGTCAGTGACAGGCTAGGCTTGGTGTATGTCTGTGACAGGCTAGGCTCGGTGTATGTCTGTGACAGGCTAGGCTCGGTGTATGTCTGTGACAGGCTAGGCTCGGTGTATGTCGGTGACAGGCTAGGCTCGGTGTATGTCGGTGACAGGCTAGGCCCGGTGTATGTCTGTGACAGGCTAGGTGACAGGCTAGGCTCGGTGTATGTCAGTGACAGGCTAGGCTCGGTGTATGTCAGTGACAGGCTAGGCTCGGTGTATGTCAGTGACAGGCTAGGCTCGGTGTATGTCAGTGACAGGCTAGGCCCGGTGTATGTCAGGGACAGGCTAGGCTCGGTGTATGTCAGGGACAGGCTAGGCTCGGTGTATGTCGGTGACAGGCTAGGCTCGGTGTATGTCAGTGGCAGGCTAGGCCCGGTGTATGTCTGTGACAGGCTAGGTGACAGGCTAGGCTCGGCTCCGTGTATGTCTGTGACAGGCTAGGCTCGGTGTATGTCGGTGACAGGCTAGGCTCGGTGTATGTCGGTGACAGGCTAGGCTCGGTGTATGTCGGTGACAGGCTAGGCTCGGTGTATGTCGGTGACAGGCTAGGCTCGGTGTATGTCGGTGACAGGCTAGGCTCGGTGTATGTCGGTGACAGGCTAGGCTCGGTGTATGCCAGCCACTGGACTGGTTACAGAGGCTCAGGCAGCCCTCACATCTCCGTCACCCGCTCATGAGGACATGTTCACCACACAGAACTCCTCCCACCTCCCACACTGACTCCTCCCCCACCTCCCCATGTGACTGTCACATGGTCATGACGTCACGGAAGGTCCTTCAGCTCTCTGAGATTTAGCATCTTCCCTGCGCTCGGGGCGGCGGGGGTGCGTTCTCCGGGCTTGTGATGTGAATATCGGATGAAGCGGCTCCCGGAGAGCGGTGTGTGACGGGGATGGAGCCGCGGCGGAGCGGCTGATCGGAGTGACGGCACATGTACGTACGGCCGGACGATGCTACGCCTGCCGCGTAGCGGTCTATTGATCTGAATGGGGACGAGTGATGTGGTGATCGCAAGCATCATAGAGGTTGCTGTCTGTACTCGGTGTGACCCGGTGGACCGGTAACGCGGGCGGCCGTCCTCACTGTGAGCCGTGTACTGCGGCGGCGCTGACAGGTAAACACACAGGCCTCAGCCTGAGCCCTGTTCAGAGCCTGCGGTTCCTGCACAATTGTCGGGGATCGGGTGCAGACTGTGTGATGGTCACCGGGACTGGAGAGCGCACACACTTTAACCCTTTAAGCAGCCATGTTCTCTTCTGGAGGATGGAGTCAGGGAGTTAGTGAATTTCTTGGACGAAATGGACAAAAAAAATCAATTCTGCAATGTTATATTTTGAATTTACATTTTTATGTGGTTAAAATTACAGTAAGGGTCCCCAGTGCTCGAGCCCCTCCCCCAGGCTGAAAGGGGTGGGACACTCTGAAACCACGCCCACATGCAATGCCACACCCAGTTGTCTATATTGGAGTTAAACACTAAGTGTGATGTCGCCCTAGGGATGCCTGGTGGATACGATCTGTGGCGGTGTCCATGTTTTCCTGGCAGCCGGACATCTTACCAGGTCGTCTGTTCTGATGCCATTTCAGTAGGTGACGGCGGGAGAAGACCTGGTATTGTTGTCACTTTTGGATTCTGTTTTTCTGCTTTCCCTCTCAGCTGTGCGGGTGGTTTCAGGGTGCGGAGTGCGCTCTGTGTATCTTCAGGGTGTAGTTGGGGTGCGGAGTGTGCCCTGCGTATCTTCAGGGTGCGGAGCGCGCTCTGCGTATCTTCAGGGTGTAGTTGGGGTGCGGAGCGCGCCCTGCGTATCTTCAGGGTGCGGAGCGCGCCCTGCGTATCTTCGGGGTGCGGAGCGCGCCCTGCGTATCTTCGGGGTGCGGAGCGCGCCCTGCGTATCTTCGGGGTGCGGAGCGCGCCCTGCGTATCTTCGGGGTGCGGAGCGCGCCCTGCGTATCTTCGGGGTGCGGAGCGCGCCCTGCGTATCTTCGGGGTGCGGAGCAGGCCCAGCAGAGGAACAAAGGAGATATTTTTTTGTAACTTTCTATCTATAATATAAAACAATTCTGAAATAGGGCAACTTACTTTCTGGCCACAAGCTCAGTGTGACTCATGTCAGGTGACTTTGGACGTATTGTCCTGTGTGTGTATAGGAGGAGCGGCACTGTCCTGTCTGTGTACAGAAGGGAGCTGCACTGTCCTGTGTGTGTATAGGAGGAGCGGCACTGTCTGTGTGATTGGAGGAGCGGCACTGTCTGTGTGATTGGAGGAGCGGCACTGTCTGTGTGATTGGAGGAGCGGCACTGTCTGTGTGATTGGAGGAGCGGCACTGTCTGTGTGATTGGAGGAGCGGCACTGTCTGTGTGATTGGAGGAGCGGCACTGTCTGTGTGATTGGAGGAGCGGCACTGTCTGTGTGATTGGAGGAGCGGCACTGTCTGTGTGATTGGAGGAGCGGCACTGTCCTGTGTGTGTGATTGGAGGAGCGGCACTGTCCTGTGTGTGTGTATAGGAGGAGCGGCACTGTCCTATGTGTATAGAAGGGAGCTGCACTGTCCTGTGTGTGTGTGTATAGGAGGAGCGGCACTGTCCTGTCTGTGTGTAGGTGTGTATGTGTAGGTGGCTCAGTGGTTAGCACTGTAGCCTTGCAGCGCTGGGGTCCTGGGCTCAAATCCTGTGTATAATCTGTGTATAGCAGGAGCGGCACTGTCCTGTCTGTGTATAGGAGGACCGGCACTGTCCTATGTGTATAGAAGGGAGCTCCACTGTCCTGTCTGTGTGTATAGGAGGAGCGGCAATGTCCTGTCTATGTGTATAGCAGGAGCGGCAATGTCCTGTCTATGTGTATAGCAGGAGCGGCACTGTCCTGTGTATAGCAGGAGCGGCACTGTCCTGTCTGTGTATAGGAGGACCGGCACTGTCCTATGTGTACAGAAGGGAGCTCCACTGTCCTGTCTGTGTGTATAGGAGGAGCGGCACTGTCCTGTCTATGTGTATAGCAGGAGCGGCACTGTCCTGTGTATAGCAGGAGCGGCACTGTCCTGTGTATAGCAGGAGCGGCACTGTCCTGTGTATAGCAGGAGCGGCACTGTCCTGTCTGTGTATAGCAGGAGCGGCACTGTCCTGTGTATAGCAGGAGCGGCACTGTCCTGTGTATAGCAGGAGCGGCACTGTCCTGTCTGTGTATAGCAGGAGCGGCACTGTCCTGTCTGTGTATAGCAGGAGCGGCACTGTCCTGTCTGTGTATAGCAGGAGCGGCACTGTCCTGTCTGTGTGTAGGTGGCTCAGTGGTTAGCACTGCAGCCTTGCAGCGCTGGGGTCCTGGGTTCAAAGAGTTGTATGTTCTCTCCGTGTTTGCGTGGGTTTCCTCCCACACCCAAAACATACAGATAGGTGGATTTAGATTGTGAGCCCTAATGGGACAGGGAGCAATAACTGGCTAAAGTGCTGCGGAATCTGTGTGCGCTATACAAATAAAATTATTATTATTATTTATTATTATTATTATTATTATTATTAGAGCAGCACTGTCCTGTCTATGTGTATAGCAGGAGCGGCACTGTCCTGTCTATGTGTATAGCAGGAGCGGCACTGTCCTGTCTATGTGTATAGCAGGAGCGGCACTGTCCTGTCTATGTGTATAGCAGGAGCGGCACTGTCCTGTCTATGTGTATAGCAGGAGCGGCACTGTCCTGTCTATGTGTATAGCAGGAGCGGCACTGTCCTGTCTATGTGTATAGCAGGAGCGGCACTGTCCTGTCTATGTGTATAGCAGGAGCGGCACTGTCCTGTCTATGTGTATAGCAGGAGCGGCACTGTCCTGTCTATGTGTATAGCAGGAGCGGCACTGTCCTATGTGTGTATGTCCTGTGTGTGTACATGAGGAGCGGCTATGTCCTGTGTGTGTATGTCCTGTGTGTGTACATGAGGAGCGGCTATGTCCTGTGTGTGTATGTCCTGTGTGTGTACATGAGGAGCGGCTATGTCCTGTGTGTGTATATGAGGAGCAGGATTATATCTAGCCATTCTATCCCTTCTATATGGCATGTCTTCCCTGGTTACCATCCTGCAAACTCCATTCCTGTCTGCAAGTAAACTGCACACAGGACACTTGTATTACTTACATATAAGTGCTGTGACAGTCAGTACAGTAGCGCAAACATTGGAGCTCCCTGCATCGTAATAGCACATCCTCCCTGCACGGACCGTATTCATGGAATGAATGCTTATACGCTGCTTATACGGTGTGTGGGTTTATACCCTTAAACACATTTCTAGTGCAAAAACATTTCTGAGAATGTGGGAGAGAGAGAGACTTGAGGCCCTCACACGTCCGTGGTCTTGGTCAGGAGGTTTCGCAATGAAAAACCACAATTGTATAGTAACAGTATCCGCACTGATGTTGAGGTGCTGTTCCCCTGTATGAACATGCCATAAGAGCAGCGCCACACGTAGCGAATCGCTGCAGACTTCACGCTGCGAGTTCTGCAGCAAAATCTGCTGTGATTCCCTGTACTGTGAGTTTGAATGGAATTACATATTCTGCTGTGTGTATGTAAACGCCGGCCCCCTTAACCCCCTGCCACCCGGAGCACACTTAACGTGGTCCACGCTCCGGCTGCATCTGAGGCTCCCAGCTCCCATAGCCAATCAGTGACGGCGGCGGGGCTGTGCGGGTCTTACGGGAGCCTCAGATGCAGCCAGAGCGCGGACCAGGTAAGGCATGCTCTGGGCAGTGGGGGGTTAAGGGGGCCGGCATTCACATACGAGTGTGTAATTACATTCAATCTTACAGTAGCGGGAATGGTAGTTGGGGTATTCCCAACTTGGCTAACTATATATATATATATATATATATATATATATATATATATATATATATATATATATATATATATCAGTTGTTGACAGCTTGTTGCTTAAATTACCAACCACCACTATATTCTGTACTAGAAAATCTACCCTTTGCTGCTTGGGTATAAAGTGTCAGTGTGTTAATTAGATTTGTTCCAAGAGTGCCCAGGAGGCCAATCTATACCCTTGTTTTTTTGTTTAACGGGAAATCGCCAGTAGCCCTTCATACCAGACAGTCATGCACTGTTTATGTAAATTGTAGCTTATGCACATTAGAAATAAACTAAAAGCTTTAAACATCCTAAATACCTAATAGCCAAACTGATGTCATGTGATCAGACTGTATACAGAGCTTTGTTATATACAACATTGGCAGTGTTATATGCACAGCCTGGTTATATACAACATTGGCAGTGTTATATACAGCCTGGTTATATACAACATTGGCAGTGTTAAATACACAGCCTGGTTATGTACAACATTGGCGTTGTTATATAGTTGGTGGAGGTCCTGTATACCTGTTGTGTATAGTTTTGGGGTCCTGTATACCTGTAGTGCATAATTTTGGGGACCTGTTTACCTGTTGTATATAGTTGGTGGAGGTCCTGTGTACCTGTAGTATAAAGTTGATTGAGGTCCTGTATCCCTGCAGTATATAGTTGGAGGTCCTGTATACCTGTAGTGTATAGTTTTGGAGTCCTGTATACCTGTACGGTATAGTTGGAGTAGGGGGTCTACCATTTATTTCTGTGGATGTTGAGGCAGCTTCCCTAGCAACCAATAAGATTCCAGCTTCCTTTGAAAATGAAAGTAGTAATCCTATTGGTTGCTAAGGCTTCCAACAGCCACTTTTGCTGGGCAGCTGCAGTGCTAAATATATCACCTGGGTGGGCAGTGTGGAGATTTTCCCATTCATTTCTATGGGGAGCTCTTCCCCCTTCTGTACATCTGGCAAGGACGGGACCTTCGCTATAACCTTGCCGGGCACCCAATGTATCTGTGTGCCAAATTTGGGGTCAAATGGTTAAGATGTTTGGAAGTCTATATGGGACAGACAGACTTTCATTTTTAGGATATAGATATATGTTGCAGTGAAATGATAGTATCAGGGATTTGATCAAATCCCGGTAAATGCTCCCCGTTCCGCTAGTTTCCCCTGCTACGCGCTTCCTGCTCCCCTGGCCTGTCCGATCAGCTCCCAGTCTGCCTGCCGGGAGGTGTGCCGCTCTGTTCCAGGTCCGCCTCCTTTCCCATCTGCTCCCCATCCACCTCCGGTCCCATCCGCTCCGCCCTGCAACATGCCTCCTGCTCCCCCAGCCCGTCCACTCTGCTCCCTGTCCGTCCCAACGCCATATGCCTGCCGGGAGGTCTGCTGCTCTCCTCCCCGTCCGCCCCAATGCCATATGCCTGCTGGGGGGGGGGTGCTGCTCTCCTCCCCGTCCGCCCCAATGCCATATGCCTGCTGGGGAGGTGTGCTGCTCTCCTCCCCGTCCGCCCCAACACCATAAGCCTGCCGGGGGGGTGTGCCGCTCTGCTCCCTGTCCGCCCCAACGCCATATGCCTTCCGGGAGGTGTGCCGCTCTGCTCCCCCGTCCGCCTCCGCTGCCGTGCCTGCTGGGAGTTCCCGTCCGCCTAATGCCTGCCGGGAGGTGTTCCGCTGTGCTCCCCGTCCGCCCCCGCCGCCATATGCCTGCCAGGGAGGTGTGCCGCTCTGCTCCCCCGTCCGCCTCTGCCGCCAAACACCGAGCCGGGCTACTCCTTGATCGTTCATTCCATCATGTCCCTGAAAAGGGTTAGTGATTTGATCAAATCCCTGGATTCTATAATTTCACTGTATTATGGGGGAAATTAGTCACTGGGTGTAAAATATACCCTGGTGTAAACTGCCCATAGCAACCAATCTCCGCTCTGGTAAAATGAAAGCTGAGCTGTGATTGGTTGCTGTGGGCAGTTTACACCAGGGTATTTTTTACACCCAGTGATAAATCTCCCCTATAGTGTATTAGGGCTGGGCGATATACCGATACCGTCTCTGGCGTTGGTTAACCGACCTCATAGAATTGGCAGGACTGTATCTGCTGTATAGCCAGAGGACGGTCAGAGGGTTCACTCACCGCCGGAGCATTCTAGAGCTGGACTCCAGGTACATGACTTGGTTATCAGGTGTCAGCATGCATTGTGTCTGCACCTGTAGCGCCCCTATGCCTATGTACCCCCCCTGTGTAGTCATACACCCCTGTATAGTAATACAGCCCTATCCCTATGGGCCTCCCCCTGAGTAGTCATAAACCCCTGTCCCTATGTGCCCCTCCTGTATAGTTATACACCCCTATCCC
This sequence comes from Dendropsophus ebraccatus, assembly GCF_027789765.1. Classification (NCBI taxonomy): domain Eukaryota; kingdom Metazoa; phylum Chordata; class Amphibia; order Anura; family Hylidae; genus Dendropsophus; species Dendropsophus ebraccatus. The sequence goes on along the minus strand of NC_091464.1, from coordinate 6,384,580 downwards.
CAGGTCTGTGGAGTCGGTAAGCAGTAGCTCCAACTCCGACTTCTGAATTTTATCAGGACCAACTCCGACTCTGACTCCGCCTCCTGCTCCTTCATAAATGGCCGGTCATATACCAGGGGAGTTATCTATCACACTGGCTCAGCAGCTTCTCCCTAATGTCCTACATGATCCTGGGGCGTCTTCTGAGGGAATAAGGAAACATATAAAGCAGCTTCTCCTGTGTGTGCAGTGGATGCAGCCAGTCTCCAGCCTCCATGTCCTGAACAACTCACAACTAGACTAGATGGAGCAGGTGGTCTTTTCCTGCTGACAATCTTCTATGTTTCTAACTAAATATTCACCATACTTAAAGCGTAACTGTCATTTCAGGGCCATTTTTTGAAAACATTAAATATCAACAATTCAAGCGATTTTAACCCCTTAACGACATCGGGCGTAAATTTACGCCCTGATGCCAGTAAGGGAGTTCAGAGCGGGGCCGCGCGGCCCCGCTCTGAACCGCGCCGGTCCCGGGTGCCGCTTGTAGCCCGGGACCGTAGGTATTAGCGGGCACGGTCCGATCGCCGTGCCCGCTAATACAGTAATCAGATGCAGCTGTCAAACATGACAGCTGCATCCGATTACCGGACGCAGCGTCATCCCTGGTGTCTAGTGGGGAGATCGCTCCTCCGGGATGTTATCCCGGAGGAGCGATCTCCGTTTCTGAAGCCGGCCGGGGACCGCTCCAAGATGGCGCCGTCCCCGGCTCGGCACTCGTTTACTTCCGGCTGCAGCAGCCGAAAGCAAACGAGTGCCGATCTCATGGATCTCTGCAGCATATCTATGCTGCAGAGATCTCAATGAGAGATCAGAGCACTTACACTAGAAGTCCCCCAGGGGGGCTTCTAGTATAAGTGTAAAAGTTAAAAAAAAAAGTCATTATTAGTAAAAATCCCCCTCCCCTAATAAAAGTCTGAATCACCCCCCTTTTCCCAGGTTATAAATGAAAGTAAATAAATAAATAAACATGTTTGCTATCGCCGCGTGCGTAATCGCCCGAACTATTAATCACATTCCTGATCTCGCACGGTAAATGGCGTCAGCGCAAAAAAATCCCAAAGTGCAAAATTGCGCATTTTTGGTCGCATCAAATCCAGAAAAATTGTAATAAAAAGCGATCAAAAAAGTCGTATATGCGCAATCAAGGTACCGATAGAAAGAACACATCATAGCGCAAAAAATGACACCTGACACAGCCCCATAGACCAAAGGATAAAAGCGCTATAAGCCTGGGAATGGAGCGGTTTTAAAGGACAAGTGCCATGAAAAACTTTTTCCCAGTAATTGAAGCACATTACAAAGTTATATAACTGTGTAATATGCTTCAATCACCTATCTGCCTCCCTTCCCTGTCTTATCCCCCCTCCACCCCCCACCAGGAAGTGTCCTAACTCACACAGACCTGATTACTGTCGTCACCGTCACCAAGCTCTTCTCTCAGCTCCTTCTCCTGTTACACCAGCCTCCCCCCTCCCCTGCCTTGTCAGGTGACAGGCTTGCTCAACTCCCATTGGCTGAACAACTGCAAGCCATCACTTGTCACATCTCACTTGCTTATCTTCCCTCTGACTGACTCCGGCACATAGGCAGCTCCCCCCTCCCCTCATACCCTCTCTCCTGCTGCTGTGGACTCAGTGAAGGAGTCATGTCACTAGAGAAGATAAGCTGAGCAAGCAGAGTCACCTGACAAGGAGGGGGAGGGGGAGGCCGGTGTAACAGGACCTAGAGCAGCCCTCCTGCTGATGACTCATCCTCACAAGAAGGAGCTGCCTGGTGACGGTGACGGCAGTAATCAGGTCTGTGTGAGTCAGGACACTTCCTGGTGGGGGGTGGAGGGGGGAAAAGACAGGGAAGGGAGGCAGATAGGTGATTGAAGCACATTACAGAGTTATATAACTTTGTAATGTGCTTCAATTACTGGGAAAAAGTTTTTCATGGCACTTGTCCTTTAAGTGTCGTATATTTGTTGACAATGGTTTAAATTTTTTACAGGCCATCCGATACAATATAAGTTATACATGTTATATATCGTTGTAATCGTAACGACTTGAGGAACATATATAACAAGTCAGTTTTACCCCAGGGCGAATGGCGTAAAAACACATTTCACCCAAATAAACAAAATGCGTTTTTTTTTCAATTTCACCACACTTTGAATTTTTTTTCTGGTTTCGCAGTGTACTTTATGCAAAAATTCAGCCTGTCATTGCAAAGTACAATTAGTGACGCAAAAAATAAGGGCTCATGTGGGTCTCTAGGTGGAAAATGCAAGTGCTATGGCCTTTTATGCACAAGGAGGAAAAACCGAAAACGCAAAAATCGAAATTTGCTCTGTCCTTAAAGGGTTAAGAAACTCTGTAATAGGTTTTATAAACCAAAAGAGTTTCCTTCTGGACTGAAAAAGCAATCTCCCAGCCTCCCCCCTCACCTCAGAAGAAGCAGGATTTCTGTCTCCATTATGTGTCTATGGAGAAGGGAGGGGCTGTTAGGAGTGACAAAGGGGTGTGGCTTGCAAAAGGGGCGTGTCATAATTATTGTTTATTGTTACCGCAGCTACATATACAATTAACCGTGGTATTGATTTAGGCCATAATCGCTCAGCCTTTTAGTGTGTGTACTGTATATATACCGAATATTTACAATATAGCTATGTATACACCAGTCAGACCACTGCTTTTAGAGTAGAGCTGTGGTTGATTACCTAGATAATGAGCTGTCAAAAATGGCCATAAACATAGAAACATCAGGAGAAACAGACAAATTTGGCAAATGATTGTATATGCAAAAATGTATAATTTGATGAGTCCTACAAGTCTAAGGATGTCACATGAGATCGGAGTTGCCCTTTAACCGTAATGCTGTGCACAGCAGTGTTTTTCTTCATGCGGCCAGGACAGTGAGCTGATAGGCTTTTACAGTAGTGCTTTATGTGTTTGGGGTGCAGTGGCCCCTAAATGTATCCATGTTATCTGTCCCTAACTCATAGTGGCTGCAGTGGAAACTCCCTCAGTGCTCAGAGAGTGGACGCTGGTTTTCTCACTAAGGGTCTTTTGTATCTCCTCTTCTCCTCAGCAGATGATACATGGATTGAAGGTGGTCATGTAGTCCTCGCTGGTCCCATGAGACGAGAGATGGTGCAGCGGAGTGGCTCCTGTGGGTCCTGAACACTAAAACTATTCTCCACCCATGGCCTCAAGAAGGTACAAAAGGCTTTTCTCAGTATGTAAAATAAACAATGGGAGTGTTAGGACGGAGCCTTCACCAGGATCCAGGGCTGCTAGCGTCTGGTGAAGGCCGATGTGTCACTAGGTAACACCAAACAAGGGCGCAAAACTCATTTCATTCAAACACAATAAACATTCCCTTTATATTGTACCTACACAAATAAAGTGTCACTGTCGTTTTAAAAAAAACGTTTTACATGTCCATATTTTGATCAGTCCAGGTCTCCAATTGTGAGACACTTATCATGACTGGCATGGGAGGATACGGCTGGCTTACACCACAGAGATGGGCAAATCTGCCCCTTTTCCGGGACATTAGTAAGTGTCCAACCGTAAGGCATGTAAAAAAGTGAGCCAGTGACCAATGTATAATGGGCAAACCAGTGTGGTCTCATTACAGCCATATGGCTGCGTGTGACAGTAATGGGCGGACAATGGCTGATGCAAGGGTAAAGGGGGGGGAAAAAAAAGATACTTACCTGTCCAGGCTCCCTGTGTCCGGCTGCCTTGTTCCTATATTCCCCACATACTGCAGCCACCTCTCGCTTTTCTGGATCACATCGGTCTTACAAAGAAAAAAGGGACGGGAAACATAAAATGCACAAGCCTGGAGGACATAAATGGCTGCACATCGCACCCATGGTTGATACGAAAGCCTATTAACTACATTAAAAACCAACATATATAGATACAAACACAGTACTGGCTTACAGTGTGATGCAGCCCTTCTAGAATCTGGATCTAATCTGAACTATTTCTACTTTTTCAGAGGAAACCTGATGTGCTGATAACATGGGAAGCTGCTGCAGCTGTCGAGACGGACTCCCAGATAATCATCCAACCAAGTTCAAAGTAAAGTATTTTGTAACTCCAGCAATTAAAGGCCGTGCAGTAGAGACTTGTGTTTGTGGGTAAAATAAAAAACTGAGGCTTTTTGGACGTGTTATCTAAGGGTCCTGTTACATGGCTCAATATGGGGCCGAGTGCAGGTGTGTATGGGCAGTGAGAACAGTGCCTTTACAAGGTACAAAAAATTGCTATATTTGTGCTGCCGTTAACATTTACTGTTATCTGCCACACCGATAAGCCCTTATGAGCTCTTATTTTTTGGTACACCAATATTACTTTGTGGGGACATTTTGCCATAAAATTTGCTTAGACTAAAAAAAATAAAAAAAAAGTATTTGCACTATGAAATATATATATATATATATATATAATTTATTTGTTTTATTTTATTATATATATATATATATTTTTTTTTTTTTTTAATTTTGGGGGTTCATTTGTCTTTACGCTATTTGCCCTGTGGTTAAACTGACAAGTTATCTATGTTTCTCTAAAGTAGGAGATTCCAGGGGGTCCGACCTCTGTACCCTTCACAATCTGCATTTTGGACCTTGCAGGTATGGAACATGACCACAGCTCTATTCATTCCTATGGAGTGAAAGAAAGAGATGAGTAAGCTGGAAGAGCGCTGTACTTCATAGGAGTGAACAGATCTGCGGGTGATGTGCCATACCTGCAGGGCCCGGTATGGAGATCGTCCTGGGAGGGGGGGGGGGGTAGGATACAGAGGTCAGACCCCCCGCAGACTCCTACTTTTTCCTGAAATACTCTGTAAGGCTATGTTCCCACTACGTATAAACAACAGCCATTGTTTTAAAAGAAAAATTGCATTGAAGTCTATGGACAACAGCCGGAAGTAAATGACATGATTATTATTTTGATAGTTGTAGCCAAACAACGTCTGTTGATCAATACATTGTGTTTAAAATTTGCTTTATTCTGATCCTCACAGAGCTTTTATTTTTTGGCTGAGGCCATGATCTGTACTTTCTATCGCGAGCTTGCTTGCACATATGCAACTTTTTTTCAAATATTTCTGGATATGTCTTCACCAAAAATCTTGTTTGTTCTCATGTCGTTTTTTTTTTTTTTTATTCACCTGGTGTCAAAGTTGTCTAGATTTGTAAAAATCTATTTAAAAATTGCTAGTCTTCCAGTACTTATCAGCTGCTGTATGTCCTGCAGGAAGTGGTGTATTCTCTCCAGTCTGACACACTGCTCTCTGCTGCCACCTCTGTCCATGTCAGGAACTGTCCAGAGCAGGAGAGGGTTTCTATGGGGATTTGCTACTGCTCTGGACAGTTCCTGATGGTAGCAGAGAGCACTGTGTCAGACTGAAGAGAATACACCACTTCCTGCAGGACATACAACAGTTGGTAAGTTTGGCCAGACTGGATTTTTTAAATAGAAGTTATTTACCAATCTATAAACATTTCTGCCTCCAGTTGATTTGAAAAAAAAAATCCCCATCATTTTTTCTGAAGGGATAAAGCAGGCTATTTTCTGTAGAAAACCTCTAAAAGGTAGACAGAATGGAACACCACCATGTAAAGGTACAGTACAATCATATGGAACTATATCATTTAAAATCTGTTCTTTTTGGTGCCTGTGGTTTTTCTGTCTCTGTGGTTCGGCCTCATACTGCAGTCAGGTGCATTATCCAATGACATTCCCAGAGAGTAGTGGGCAGCAGTATGAAGAAGTAGAGGTTTAGAAACACAAAAACCTTCCAAAAGAAGCTCTGAAAAACAAATAGTATATGTATATATTAATTTCTTTTAGGTCACCAACGTGGATGATGAGGGAACAGAGCTGGGCTCTGGGATTATGGAGCTAACACAGACTGAGTTGGTTTTACACACTAGGAAACGAGATGCTGTAAGATGGCCCTACCTCTGTCTGCGGCGCTATGGATATGACTCTAACCTCTTCTCCTTTGAAAGTGGACGACGTTGTCAAACTGGGCAAGGTATGTTTCTAACTTTTCTGCACTACCTTCAAGAAGGAAACTCTGCGGTGGCAGAGGCTCCTGGGGAGCACATGGCCATCTGAACTGTCCGCATCAAAGGATGGGGTAAAAAAAACAAACAATAAAACTCACCTCCCACTCACTCCTCCATTGCTGCAGCTGCCATGGTGTGTGATGCCATCTTCTGTCTTCCGGCACAGACAATGTTATGGATGTTGCCTGCGCTGAAAGTCCCGCCTCTCGGCGATGTGCAATTGACGGAGCACTGTCAGGCGGATGGGATTCCCGGCGCAGGCAATGTCTGTAACAGAAGAGGGCATCGCACTCCATTACAGCTGCAGCAATGGGGGAGTGTGTGGGAAGTGATTTGTTTTTTGTTTTTTCATTTTATTGCCATCATGTGTGTTGGGGGGGTTATCTAATAAGGGGAGCTGCACAGGTGGCCACATGGGGGGCATCTACTAAAGGGGGACTGGACAGAGGGCCCTCTGCAATAGACGGACTACAAAGGCCATAGTGCTTGCGTTTTTCCACCTACAGACCCACATGAGCCCTTATTTGTTGCACTATTAATTGTACTTTGCAATGACATACTTAATTTACATAAAATACGCTGTAAAACCAGAAAACAAAATTGTGTGTGGTGAAATTGAAAACAAAACACTTTTTTTTTTTTTTTGCGTGTGTGTGTGTGTGTGGGGGGGGGGGGGGGAATTGTGTTTATGCCATTTGCCCTAGGGTAAAACTGACATGTTATGTGTTCCTCAAGTCAGTACAATTACATCGATATGTAACCTGTATAACATTTATTTTATTTGACAGCTTTTAAAAACTTAAAACCTTTTAAAAAAATACATGATGCTTCTAATGCTTTTATCCTTTGGTCTATGAGGCTGTGTAAGGTGTCATCTTTTGCGCCATGATCTCTACTTTCTATCGGTATCTTGTTTGCGTATTTGTGACTTGTTGATCACTTTTATCACAATTTTACTGGGTTTGATGTAACCAAAAATGCGCAGTTTTGCACTTTGAAATTTTTGTGCGCTTACGCTGTTTACTGTGCGAGATCAGGAATGAGATAACTTAATAGTTCAGGCGATTACACTCACGGCGATACCAAACATGTTGTGTTTTTTTTTATTTATAAAATGGAAAAGGGGTGGGGATTCAGACTTTTATTAGGGGATGGGACTTTTGATTAATAAAAAAAAAACAAAACTTTTTTTTTTTTTTCTACACACTAACTAGAAGTCCCCTGGGTAGTATAACTCTAGTATAACTACACTGATCTCTCATTGAGATCTATGCAGTACATAAATACTGCATTGATCAATGAAATCGGTGAGCTATTGCTCTTGCCTGTTGCAGCCGAGAACAATAGATCGCTGAATCGGGATCAGCGCCATTGCGGTGCAGAGCCCGGCAGGAAGCAGGGACCGCTCTTCCCGCGATCGCCTCCCAGGAGTGATCCCACCACAAGGTATGGGGGGTGGGGGATGGTGAGGCATTTAAATGCAGCTGTCAACTTTGTTTGGACCGTACCCGCTAACTGCCGCGGTCCCGGGCTCTACATAGCAGCCAGGAACGAGGCAGTTCAGAGCCCCCCTCTGAACTCCCCTAGCGGCGCCAGGAGGTACATTTACGCCCTTGGTTGTCTAGGGGTTAAAGCAGGGGTGGGAAACTTTTTCCATGTCGAGGGCGGGTCGGGCATTTATAAAATCATTCGAGGGCCGCATACCGTGCGCAGCAGGGTAGCGTGGGTTTGCAGCACCCGGGGCAAGGCAAAGTATTGTTCCCCTAATGCCCCTGCTATTGTAGTTAACCCTCTGTGATGCCCCTTGTACCTGATGTGAATCCTTAGTGATACCCTGTAGCCTGCGTTAACCCCCCAGTCATGTCCCTGGTAGCCTAATTACCCCCCCCCCACACCCAATGATGCCTCTGGTAGGCCTAGTTAATCCCCCCCAGTCATGTCCCTGCTAGCCTAGTTAATCCCCCCCAGTTATGTCCCTGCTAGCCTAGTTAATACCCCCAGTCATGTCCCTGGTAGCCTAGTTAAGCCCCTCTGTGATGTCCGTGGTAGCCTAGTTTAGCCCCTCAGTCATGTCCCTCGTAGCCTAGATAACCCCCCAGTCATGTCCCTGGTAGCCTAGTTAACCCCCCAGTCATGTCCCTGGTAGCCTAGTTAACCCCCCAGTCATGTCCCTGGTAGCCTAGTTAACCCCCCAGTCATGTCCCTGGTAGCCTAGTTAACCCCCCAGTCATGTCCCTGGTAGCCTAGTTAACCCCCCAGTCATGTCCCTGGTAGCCTAGTTAACCCCCCAGTCATGTCCCTGGTAGCCTAGTTAACCCCCCAGTCATGTCCCTGGTAGCCTAGTTAACCCCCCAGTCATGTCCCTGGTAGCCTAGTTAAGCCCCTCAGTCATGTCCCTGGTGGCCTTCTTAACCCCCTCAGTCATGTCCCTGGTGGCCTTCTTAACCCCCTCAGTCATGTCCCTGGTAGCCTAGTTAAGCCCCTCAGTCATGTCCCTGGTGGCCTTCTTAACCCCCCTCAGTCATGTCCCTGCTAGCCTAGTTAAGCCCCTCAGTCATGTCCCTGGTGGCCTTCTTAACCCCCTCAGTCATGTCCCTGGTGGCCTTCTTAACCCCCTCAGTCATGTCCCTGGTGGCCTTCTTAACCCCCTCAGTCATGTCCCTGGTGGCCTAGTTAACCCCCCAGTCATGTCCCTGGTGGCCTTCTTAACCCCCCTCAAGTCATGTCCCTGGTGGCCTTCTTAACCCCCTCAAGTCATGTCCCTGGTGGCCTAGTTAACCCCCCAGTCAGGTCCCTGGTGGCCTAGTTAACCCCCCAGTCAGGTCCCTGGTGGCCTTCTTAACCTCCCAGTCAGGTCCCTGGTGGCCTTCTTAACCTCCCAGTCAGGTCCCTGGTGGCCTTCTTAACCCCCCATCCCCCCCAGTCATGTCCCTGGTGGCCTAGTTAATCCCCAGTGCCTGCCCCAAATAAAAAAAATAAAATAAACATCCCACTCACCTTTCCTCCTGCAGGCAGCGCGCGGTGAAATGACGTCATCGCGCGCGGCCCGCAGGAGTCACAAGACGTGCGCCGCTCTGTTGGGGAAGGAGCCGGCACAGACACAGGAAGATGCTGTGTATGCCGGCTCCTGCCTCACCACCGCGGCGCACATGACAGGAGAGCAGCAAACCGCAGAAGACGTGTGCCGCTCTGGAGGAGAAGGAGCCGGCATACACAGCGTCCTCCTGTGTCTGGTAACTGTCACAGACACAGGAGGAAGCTGTGAATGCCGGCTCCTTCTCCTCCAGAGCAGCGCATGTCATAGGGGTGCCGCGAGCCGCATCCGGAGGTGTCATGGGCCGGATGCGGCCCGCAGGCCGGAGGTTCCCCACCCCTGGGTTAAAGTATAGTATTGTAGTTACATAGTTAATAAGGTTGAAAGAAGACAAGAGTCCATCAAGTTCAACCTACAGAAACCTTACTGTGCTAACCCAGAAGAAGGCAAAAACCCTTATCAGACAGATGACAATTGTCCCATCACAGGGAGAAAAATTCCTTCCCGACTCCAGTTGAGATCAGAATAATCCCAGGATCAGCGTATCACCAGAAATCTAATGCCCATAACTTTAATATTATATTGTAATATAATATTTATTTATCTAGAAAAGCATCCAGGCCTTTCTTGAACTTATATAATGAATCAGCCATGACAACACCATGTGGCAGAGAGTTCCACAGTCTCACTGCTCTTACAGCAAAGAATCGGCATCTGTGCTGGTGGTGAAACTTTCTTTCCTCTAGACGTAGAGGATGACCCCTTGTGATGGTTGCAGACCTAGGAGTAAAAAGACCACTACAAAGATCTCTTTACTGTCCATTCGTATATTTGTACACTACCGTTCAAAAGTTTGGGGTCACCCAAACAATTTTGTGTGTTCCATGAAAAGTCACACTTATCCACCACCACACGTTGTGAAATGAATAGAAAATAGAGTCAAGACATTGACAAGGTTAGAAATAATGATTTGTATTTGAAATAACATCAACCTTTGCTTTCGTCAAAGACTCCACCTTTTGCAGCAATTCCAGCATTGCACACCTTTGGCATTCTAGCTATTAATCTGTTGAGGTAAGCTGGAGAAATTGCCCCCCACGCTTCTGGCGTACCATATGGTCAAGCTGCTCCCACAACAGCTCAATGGGGTGGTGATCTGGTGACTGCGCTGGCCACTCCATTACCTATGATAGAATACCAGCTGCTGCTTCTGCTGGAAATAGTTTTTGCACAATTTAGAGGTGTGTTTAGGGTCATTGTCCTGTTGTAGGATGAAATTGGCTCCAACCAAGCGCTGCCCACTGGGTATGGCATGGCGGTGCAGAGTGATGGCCTTCCTTATTCACAATCCCTTTTACCCTGTACAAATCTCCCACCTTACCAGCACCAACCCCAGACCATCACATGACCTCCACCATGTATAACAGATGGCGTCAGGCATTCTTCCAGCATCTTTTCATTTCTTCTGCATCTCACAAACGTTCTTCTTTGTGATCCAAACACCTCAAACTTGGATTCATCCGTCCACAACACGTTTTTCCAGTCTTCCTCTGTCCAATGTCTGTGTTCTTTTGCCCATCTTAATTGTTTTCTTTTATTGGCCAGTCTCAGATATGGCTTTTTCTTTGCCACTCTGCCCTGAAGCCCAAAATCCCGCAGCCGCCTCTTCACTGTAGATGGTGACACTGGTGTTTTGCGGGTACTATTTAATGAAGATGCCAGTTGGGGACCTGTGAGGCGTCTGTTTCTCAAACTAGAGACTCTAATGTGCTTATCTTCTTGCTTAGTTGTGCAACGCAGCCTCCCACTTCTTTTTCTACTCTGGTTAGAGCCTGTTTGTGCTGTCCTCTGAAGGGAGTAGTACACACCGTTGTAGGAAATCTTCAATTTCTTAGCAATATCTCGCATGGAATAGCCTTCATTTCTAAGAACAAGAATAGACTGTCGAGTTTCAGATGAAAGTTCTCTTTTTCTGGCCATTATGAGCGTTTAATTGACCCCACAAATGTGATGCTCCAGAAACACAATCTGCTCAAAGGAAGGTCAGTTTTGTAGCTTCTGTAACGAGCTAGACTGTTTTCAGATGTGTGAACATGATTGCACAAGGGTTTTCTAATCATCAATTAGCCTTCTGAGCCAATGAGCAAACACATTGTACCATTAGAACACTGGAGTGATAGTTGCTGGAAATGGGCCTCTATACACCTATGTAGATATTGCACCAAACCAGACATTTGCAGCTAGAATAGTCATTTTCCACATTAGCAATGTATAGAGTGGATTTCTTTAAAGTTAGGACTAGTTTAAAGTTATCTTCATTGAAATTTGCTTTTCCTTCAAAGATAAGGACATTTCAATGTGACCCCCAAACTTTTGAACTGTAGTGTACATTGGGATCAGATCGCCCCTAAAATGTCTTTTTTTTTCTCTAAACTAAAAAGCCCCAATCCTGATAACCTGTCTTGGTGCTGTAACCCACCTATTCCCCTAACCCCTTAAGGTCAAAGCCAATTTTCGTTTTTGCACTTTTGCTTTTTCCACTTTGGCCATAGCACTTACAATTTTTCACCTATAGACCCATATGAGCCCTTATTTTTTGCGAAACCAATTGTACTTTGCAATGACAGGCATTATTTTTCCGGGAAAAAATAATTTGCGCTGTCATTGAAAAAAAAAAGAAGGAATTTGTCTTGATTTCGGGGAGTTACGCATTTACGCCGTTCGCTGTATGGTAAAAACTAATATGTTATCTATGTTCCTCAGTACGATTCCTCAGTACGATTTCTCAGTACGATTACAACAATATGTAACATGTATAACTTTATTTCATTTGATGGCTTTTAAAAAATTCAAACCATTTTTTACAAATATATGTTCCTTAAAATCGCTCTATTCCCCGGCTTATAACGTTTTTATCCTTTTGTCTATGGGGCTGTGTGAGGTGTCATTTTTTGCGCCATGGTCTGTACTTTCAATCGTTACCCTGTGCATATGCAACTTTTTTTTATCGCTTTTTATTACATTTTTTCTGTATTTGATGCAACCAAAAATGCGCAATTTTTGCGCTTTAGAATTTTTTGGCGCTTACGCCGTTTACCGTGCGAGATCAGGAATGTGATTAAATAGTTGGGGCAATTACGCACGTGGTGATAGCAAACATTTTGTTTGTTTATTTATATTTATAAAATGCAGGTGATTTGGACTTTTATTAGGGGAGGGACTATTTATTAATAAAAACACTTTTTTACTTTTCTTTTTACATGATTTAGAAGTCCCCCTGGGGGACTTGTATATACACAGCACTGATCTCTATTACTGAGCCATTGCTGAGTCATTGTGACACTGAGGCCCGGCATGGGCAGAAGAACGGATCTCCCCACCCCCGCGATCCGTCCCACTAGACACCAGGGACGTGAGTGATAAAGCATTTCAATGCAGCTGTCAGGTTTGACAGCTGTATTGAAATGCCTAATTAGCCGGCGCGCCAACAGGACCTGCGTCGGCTAATAGAGGCGCTCACCGGCTGCAGATCACAGCCGGGAGCGTTGCCGTTCAGGGGCTGGACCCCTCTCTGAACCCCTCCCCCCCGCGTCACAATAATGTATCACATACGTCATGGGACGCTAAGGGGTTAATGACCATGGTCGCCTCCTCTGCACCCGCTCCAGATGAGCCATGTCCTTCTTATATACAGGTGCCCGGTGCTGTACAGAGTTTTTCAGATGTGATTTGACCAGGGATTTATGAAGGGGTAAAACTATATTCTCATCTTTAGCATCTCAACCTCTTTTGATGCATCCCATTATTTTATTAGCCTTGGCAGCTGCTGCCTGGCACTGATCACTAAAGGCCCAAGGGCCTTTTTGAGGCAGTTTTTTACGCAGTGTTTTATTATTTAGCCAAAACTGTGCTTATTACTACGACCCAATTGCATAACCTTACGTTTATCAACATTAAACATTTATTTGCCCAAGCCTCCAGCTTATCCAAATCCCTCTGTAATATTATAATATCCTCCTCTGTTGTGATTACCCAGTTTAGTGTCAGCTTCAGCTTCTACAAGATCATTAATAAACATATTAAAAAGTGGACCCAACGCTGTAGTTAAAGGAGAAGTCCGGCGAAAATTATTTTTTTATATGTTATTACTGATGGAAAGTTATACAATTTTCTAATGTACATTAATTATGGGAAATGCTCCTATACTGCTATTTCCCTTAATTTAGTGTACCAGGAAGTGTTAGAATTCTCCCAGAAGCAGTGACGTCACGACGAAAGGTGTAATTCCTATGGAGTGTCCAGCAGGGGGCGCACTATATATAGAAGTCAATGGTACTCATTGACTTCTATATATAGTGCGCCCCTGCTGGACACTCCATTGGAATTACAATGGATGTGTATGTAATGTAATATACAGTGTTTTTGACTGAATACATTTATGAAATACTTTGGGGAGCAAGTGTCCTTGCTCCCCAAAGTATTACATAAATGTAAGCAATCAGTACATCACAGTAAGCCCGCCGCCTGCCGCTGCCGCCGCTACCGAACGCCCGCCGCTGTGGACTACTCTCAACTACTACTCTCCCCACCTGCTCATAGCATGTGCAGGTGATGGGAGTGTAGTAGCCGGGTTATATGGCTGAGATCGCCGCCGCGATGCCGTGCAGGGGGAGCCGCTCATCACTGCAGCTATCCTCCCCCCTCCGCTTCCCCCTCCTGCTGCTTCCTTACTCTATGTGATAGCTGACTTCCTGCCGGGCCGCCGCTCTCCGTTCACACGTGCCGGCGGTCGGGCAGGAAGTCAGCTATCACATAGAGTAAAGAAGCAGGAGGAGGGGGGAGCGGAGGGGGATGATAGCTGCAGTGATGAGCGGCTCCCCCTGCGCGGCATCACGGCGGCGATCTCAGCCATATAACCCGGCTACTACTACTCCCATCACCTGCACATGCTATGAGCAGGTGGGGAGAGTAGTAGTTGAGAGTAGTCCACAGCGGCGGGCGTTCGGTAGCGGCGGCAGTGGCGGCAGCGGCGGGCGTTCGGTAGCGGCGGGTGGCGGGCTTACTGTGATGTACTGATTGCTTACATTTATGGAATACTTTGGGGAGCAAGGACACTTGCTCCCCAAAGTATTTCATAAATGTATTCAATCAAAAACACTGTATATTACATTACATACACATCCATTGTAATTCCAATGGAGTGTCCAGCAGGGGCGCACTATATATAGAAGTCAATGGTACTCATTGACTTCTATATATAGTGCGCCCCCTGCTGGACACTCCATAGGAATTACACCTTTTGTTGTGACGTCACTGCTTCTGAGAGATTTCTAACACTTCCTGGTACACTAAATTAAAGGAAATAGCAGTATAGGAGCATTTCCCATAATTAATGTACATTAGAAAATTGTATAACTTTCCATCAGTAATAACATATAAAAAAATAATTTTCGCCGGACTTCTTTAACCACATTGGTTTTCTCCTATTTTCACTACACGGTCAAAAGATCTACCCATTATGCTCTTAAAAATGTCCAATTTTTCTTGTGAGCATATTTTTCCAGTCTTTGTCCCCAAGGTCCTCTCATTATAGTGTAGTATTATAGTATTATACTATGTTATAGTATGGTATACTTTTATAGTGTGTTATAGTATAGTATTATTGTGTGTTTTGCTTCTGCTGCTGACAGTTTTCTTTCTTGTTTTTTCCTTAGGGATATTTGCATTTAAATGCTCTCGGGCAGAAGAAATTTTCAACCTGTTGCAGGAACTAATGCAGCGTAACAGCATCAGTGTTGTGGAAGAACCTGTCATGATCACAAGGACCGGCCATCCAGCTGAGATGGAAATGCCTCGAACCCCTCAGACCCCTGGAGGTGCATAGAAACACATATGTCAGCAGCACAATGCACAATAGGGATAGTCCTGTAGCATATTGAATAGTATAGATGTGAATGTTTTTATTCAGTTTCGCTGCTTTCGTTTTCTGATCTTTCACTGTGTGCAGCATGTAGTAAGGATCCTTTACATAAAACGATTAGATAGGGGTTTGTTTGCAGTGCCTTTACACGGCACAACAAATCTGGCGGTCCGGGCTGCACAGTCAATCCTTGTATTGTTCGTACAGCCCTGGAAACGGACGTATATATCTGTGCTATCAGTGATCCAGCCTCCTGCTCTCCAGTCCACCAGCTGTATCTTCAGGCCCCACCTCCTCTGACTGTCAATCATTCTGGAGAAGGCGGGGCCTGAAGTTACAGCAGTGGCCGGAGTGTGACTGGAGATACTAAAACGTGCTCTTTTATTCTAACCTGTTTCTATTTCACATTATCTACATTGTTATTGGAGCAGCCACCTTGTCTGAGCTGTTTCTAACAGCATTTAGTGACACGCTTTACAGCAAAAGTTATTGACATTGACGACAATAGACAGGCTCTGTCCCCTTGAGATGAATGTGAGACATTACTGAGTGCGCACTGTGACCTGTTAAGAGGTCATTCAACAGGGAGCTGCTACTGTCTCCTCTATCTACTGGTGTCACAGGATGCTGCAATGCTGTACTGATCACTTTACAGCGGCCTCCTCTTATCACCACAGACACAACAGTGAGTCTCAGCTTAGTTTTAGCCTCAGTGGTGAGAATGAATATAGAAAATTAGGAAAAATGTCATCAAAAATTCTCAAATATGTTAACTAAAAACAATGTCATTTTCTGGTGACGCATCTCCTTTAAGGCAGAAGTTAAAAATATTTCTATCTGCGTTAACCCCTAGACAACCCTGGACGTACAGGTACTTCCAGGGCTTTTTGCGGCTGTAGGGGTTAAAAAATACTGTTTTAATTTAGATGGCTGCTGTTTCTTATAACAGCCATCTTTTACCTTCACTCCACAGAGGAACCGTTCTAGGGGGATTCTGGGATGGGATTCCGGAATTAAACCGTGATTGATACTGTCTGAGACAGCACCTGATCGCCTGAATTGCGGGCAATCTAAAATAGTGACCCCTCTCTGCTCGCCTCCTTCCTGTCAGGATTGTCCCTTCCTCTGCACCTGTTCATCCCTCCCCCGCCACCTCTCCGTTGGTGGCACAGTTAGAGAGACACTAGTCCCCCTGTGCCGCCCATGCTGCCCCCGTCGTTGGTGGTGTAGTGTGTGCAGGGAGATCCTGCTAGTAGCACCCTCCGCATTGCCTCTGTTTGTCTCTTCCCCTATACCTGTCCATGTCCATAGCACAGTGGTGGCACAGTGTTAGGGGAGACACCAGTCCCCCTCTGTCATCCTCCCCTCCTTCCTCTCATCCCTGCGCCCTCTTACCCCCACATCTGTGTTATCCTCGTTGGTGCAGGGTGATCCAGCCAGCAGTGCCCTTTGTGTGGTGCCTGGCTGGATCTCCTGTGAGGTCTGACCCTCTGCAGCAGCAGCTGCTGCTTGCCTCTCGTTCTGATCAGTGAAAAGTGGGCACATTTGTGTTTTTTTGTAAAAAATATATATTTTGTTCTCCCTTTTTTTGTGTGTGCCCTAGGTAGGGCTTGGCGGTATACCGTGAAAATACCGATACCATCACTGGCGTCGGTTAACGGTTGGCCAGGACGGTATGTGCGGTATTTTCTGTATTCCCCATCTTCCTGGCGCCGCCTAATTGCTGTCTGGACCATGCAGAAGGCATTTAGAATAATCTATTCTGCTGCTGGGGGAGGGGGGACCTGGAAGCAGTCACTAATTTATATGCCAGCCAATCCCCCCTACACCCGTATTGCGTCGCCCACATACCACCTCTGCAGCCCTCCTTTTTATTGGCTGCGTGCGGGCGGGCTTTCTTGTGGTCACGCGGGCTGGCAGTTGGATGTGCGCCACAAAGTCCTCTCTGCACTTTCCTGCGCCACAGGAGGTAAGATGGCAGCCGCTTCTCACCCAGGCCCGGCCCCTGTGTAGTGATAACAGCCTGGGGGTCCATGGGTGCAGTAGCGTTTGGTGCCGGACTGCCGGTGGTATGCGGGTGAGGAGGCAGAGCCGGCCGGCGCTGTACTGTACACTATCGTTCTGGATGGAAGCTACTGCTGCACTGTCAGCGTGCACCCAGGCCCCCGGTGTGTCGGGGTAACAGGCTGTTACATCCAGATCGATAGTGTACAGTACAGCGCCGGCCGACCCTGCATGGCCCCGCCCCCTCACCCGCATACCACCGGCATCAAACGCTACTGCACCCATGGACCCCCAGGCTGCTATCACTACGCAGGGGGCCTGGGTGCACGCTGACAGTGCAGCAGCAGCACAGCGCTGGCCTCACCCGCATACCACAGTGGCCGGGTGGAGAGGTGGGGGCTGGAAAGCTGATCTTCCGATTTACCTCCCAAGCCAGGGCGCACAAATACTGGTGCAGGGCAAGGGATGGAAGATCCTGCTGCTGGGGCTGAAGAGGAAGGCTGGAGATGTGACAGGCTGCACACAGACGGCAGTGTCCCCTCCAGTGTGAGCTCAGCGCTGCTGCTGCTGCCGGGCTGCTCACTCACTTCTACTAGCTGCTCTGGAAGCTGCACGGTGAGCCCTGCCCCCCTCTCCCGCACATACAGTGAAAATGGCATAGGAGACGCCAAGACATTGTGTGTTATTTGTGAAGTTTGCTGCATATTGTTAAATGGAATAAATTCACGTTTGTATTACCATCGGAAAATGGGGTTTTTAAAAGGGACGTGGCTTTTAAAAGGGGTGTGTCATAATTATCGTTCAATTTATCGTTACCGCGGCTACATGTACGATAAACCGCGATATTGATTTAGGCCATTATCACCCAGCCCTAGCCCTAGGTGTAGTTTGCCTATTACGGGATCTATACGGCCAGCAGCAGCGTTTTGCTGTCAGGCTAGCCTATCTTTGGTCCCTTTGTCTGGCTTTTTTTTTTTTTTTTTTTTAGAAAAAAGTTTTACTTTTTTTTTTTTTTTTTTTCGGTGGGAGGATCTGTGCCACCGCTGATCACTGACACACACCACTGATCAGCAAGTGCTCATTTTTTGGGCCAGATTTTATTTTTTTAAGTGAAAAAACACACTACACTTAGACTACATTACAAACATTAATTAATAAAGTTTTTACACTTACATAATCCCGATAAATAAATAAATCAAAATGGCCCATAGCATTTTTCGGTTGAAGAGGCATATGCTCTTCTTGCCTCTGACACCGAAAGAGCCAGTGATGGAGAAGAGGAAGATCCCACATTTCTCGTTTCTCCCTCCCATTCCTCCTCATCATCCAGCGATGAAGAGACTCCAACAAGGCGCAGTAGGCGTCCAAGACAAACGCCTCAGGCAGCTGCCTCCTCTAGTGACCCCATCTCCACCCCAGACCCCCATACAAGTGAGACCATCTGGACTTCATCCCCCCCCCCCCCCCAAAAAAAAAAAAAAAAAAAAAAGAACTGGTAAACTTCATGGTCTTGCAAACTAATTTGGATTTTGGGCAGTTTCTGGACCAAAACCCCTTTTCCTCTTTCTTTTTTTTTTTTTCTTAACTGGATCCCAGAGCTGCACCCCAGTTGATGCAGCAGAAATGACCACGTTTTAGGGCCTTTTCCTGCACATGGGGCTAGTAAAAAACAAACAGTATTGGAGTGTTGATGTTTTATACAACACTCCAATTTACTGGATGGCTATGACAGGGCCTCGCTTTGAGGCCATCTTTAAATCTTTAAAGCCGGTCATCGATCATCCTGCCATCAAATTTTCGGAGGTATGAATCCCAGAGAAATATATCTCTATTGACGAATTCCTGATTAGCCTCAAAGGGAGAGTCCAATTTCGGCAGTACCTGCCCACTAAGAGGGCAAGGTACGACATCAAACTCTACAAACTCTGTGAGAGTACCTCAGGGTAAACTCACAGGTTCAAAGTTTATGAAGGGAGAGACACCCACATTCAACCCCCAGAATGCCCCCCCTCACCCTGGGAGTTACTGGGAAGTTTTCTGGGAATTGGTATTCCCACAACTGGATGAAGGTTACCACTTCTACATGGATAACTGTAGCTTGTGGCACTGTGAGAAAAAAGAGTTCTCCCGAGAGATCCTATGGCACAACTACTGCCACGGGGTGACAGCAGGGCCCTTTGTAGTCAGAATCTGTTGTTAGTCAAGTATAGGCACAAACGCAATGTCCTTTTTTTGACTACAATCTACAGTGCTGGCACCACCCCTGTCCCTGTCCGCGATACCACCTCAGTTGCACTGAAACCCGATTGTATTGTGGACTACAATCGGTACATGGGAGGAGTTGATCTGTCTGATCAAGTCTTCGAGCCATACAGTGCTCTGCGAAAGACCAACCTGTGGTACAAAAAGCTGGCTGTGCACATGGTCCAAACGGCAATGTACAATGCTTTTGTACTTTACCTATGTCCTGGCCACCCTGGGAAATACCTTCAGTTCCAGGAGGCAGTTGTCAAGGCCTCAATTTTGAGTATCGAAAAAGGGCCAAGTACGTCTGCTACTGGAGGTCCCTGTATCGTGCCAGGGCAACACTTCCCAGGTGAAGTTCCTCACACTGGCAAGAAGGGGAGAACCCGGTAAAGGTGCAGGCTGTGCTACAAAAGGGGGTTTATAAATGACACATGTTATCATTGCGATACCTCTCCAAATAAACCAGGCCTATGTATCAGACTGCTTCAAGGCATACCATATGTGGATGGAGTGCCAAATTTACGAATTTCCAAATTTGTGGTTTCCAAATTGGGTCACTATTGGGGAAAGACATGTCGAGGGTTTTTTGTATGGGGGACATAATTAGTGGAGGGCAGACTTTCCATGTCAGCATCACATACTGATGTGTAAAGTCATACTGGCCTGACAGTTGAGTACTGTGAAAATCGCCATTTCTACTTTTCACCCACTGCAGCATATTCAGTCCAGGAAAAGTAATTTTTGAAGTGCTCAAGCTACACCCCTAAATACATTTCTTGGGTGGTGTAGTTTCTGTAATGGGGTGTTTTTTTGGGCATCTCTCTATTTTCCTGAGAATGTCTGCAGCTGCCGGCCAATGCTATGCATATCTGCTAATTTAGATCTCAAACACACATGCCGCTCACTCTGCCTTCCAAGCCCCATTGTATTTCCAGGCTTACGATTGGGCCACATTTAGATTTTTTTCTCTTGAGGGGACTTACATATTCACACTGAGCAAAATCGGTGGAATTTTACCTGCCTCAGTGTCAAACAGTGGGTCCATGGGAAGGCTTTGCGCACCTCTGCTCTTCATGGCTCTCCGCTCAAAGAATTGACTTAAATTTAAGTGGAGGGGCGCGAGCCCTCTTATAGACACACTGATTTACACTGAGGCAGACTGGGCTCTGCTGCAGAATTCCACCGATTTTGCTTAGTGTGAATGCACCCTTAGTGGAGGGCAAACTTTCCATGTTGGCATGAAATACGGACGTGGAAGGTCATACTGGCCTGACAGCTGGACCAATCTTTTAGTCTAGAAAAATAAAATTTTTCATTTTCCCAGCACACTGTTACACCTATGTACCTGCCATTAGTGGGGTCCATATGCTCACACCCCTTGTTAAATTCTTCGAGGGGTGTAGTTTCCATAATGGGGTCACTTTTGAGGGGGGTTTCCACAGTTTTGGCAGCACAGGGGCTTTGTAAAAATGACATGGCCTCCGTCTTCCAATCTGGCCAAATCCAGCTTCCAAAATCCAAATGGTGCTCCTTCCCTTTGGAGGCTTTCCTTGTGCCTGATTGGCACTTAAAGTCCACATGTGGGGCATTTCTGTACTCGTGGGGAATTGCTTTATGTGGTTAGTGTTTTTTGTTTCTTTGTTAACCCCTTGTGAAAAGGAAAAATTCTAAGCTAGCATAACTTTTTAGTCTAAAAAATGTAATTTTTCCTTTTCACAGCACATTGAGCCTGTCACCAGTGGGATCCGTATGCTCACTATACCCCTTGTTACTTAATGGGGTCACAGTAGGGGGTTTCCAATGTTTTATGGCACGGCGGCTTTGTAAACTCAACAAGGTTTCGTCCTCCTTTCTAGCCAAATTCAGCTACCAAAAGCCAAATGGCGCTCCTTCCCTTTGGAAGCTTTCTTTGCGCCCAGTTGGCACTTTATGTCCACATGTAGGGTATTTCCGTACTGGGGGGAAATTTCTCTACAAGTTGATTTTTCTTTTTTAACACCTTGTGGAAATAAAAAGTTATAAGGTTAGACCAACATTTTAATCAAAAAAATTTAATTTTTCATTTTCACAGCACATTGTTCCACATTTGTACCTGTCACTAGTGATGTCCATATGCTCAATAATACTCCTTGTTACATTGCTTGAGGGGTGTAGTTTCCATAATGGGGCCACTGTTTCCACTGTTTTGACAGCACAGGGGCTTTGTAAATTCAACATGGCCTCCGTCCTCCTTTCTTGCCAAATTCAGCTTCCAAAAGCCGAATGGCGCTCCTTCACTTTTGGAGGCTTTCCTTGTGCCTGCTTGGCACTTCAGAGCCACGTATGGGATATTTTTATAAACCGCAGAAACTGAATAAATATTGTGGTGCATTTCTCTGGTAATAGGTTTTCTGTTATGAGAGAAATTGGATTACATTATAATTTGTGCACAGAAAATTGAAAATTTCTGTTTTCTTACCTAGCTTTTGTTTCTGTGACTTACCTAAAGGGTAAAAACCCCACAACTTTTTGGAAGTGATTTTGAACAGTTTGGGGGGGGGTGCAGTTTCTGAAATGGGGTGATTTTGTGGGGGTCTCTAACATACAGTCCCCTTAAATTCACTTCAAACCTGAACTGGTCTCTAAAACAAATCTGATTTTGAAATTTTTATGAAAATTTTGGAAACTTTTAAAGCTACTCTGTACCCACAATCTGCCCCCCCCCCCCCCCCCCCAAACCGCTTTTACTTTCGGATAGCTGCTTTTAATCCAAGATCTGTCCTTGGATCCGTTCGGCAGTTATTGTCCTAAAAAACTTTTAAAACTTTCAGCCGGGTGCCGAACGGCCAGGGTTTAGGATGTCTATGCATTAGGCTGGCACACCCTCTCTGTCCCTTCTCCCCGCCCTCATCATTAGGAATGCTCCAGGCTGATTGTCTCTTATTCGTCAGCTGTGTGAATACTGAACATGGGCTGGATCGTTAAGGCACCTGTGCAATGTTCAGACAGGAGAAAATGTTCCAGTGGCATTCCAAATGGTGAAGAGGATGGGGAGAAGGGACCGAGGGGTGGTGCAAAGTTAGGGCACAGATACACTAAGCCTCGGCCGTTAGGCACAGAGCTGCAAGTTTAAAAGTTGTTTTTTAGGATAATAACGGCATCACCTGTTGAACGGACCCCAGGACAGATCTTGGATTAAAAGCAGCTATCCGAAGGTACAAGTGGTTTGGGGGGTTCAGAGTCACTTTAAGCTTTCTATTGTCTTAAAAAATTGAAAGCAAGTTTAAAAAGTGCTGCCAACCTAAGGTAGATATATTGCTAATGTTATTTAGTATCTAATTTATGTGGTATAACTATTTTCCTTACACGTAGAAAATTTCAAAGTTAGAAAAATGCAATTTATCACATTATTTTGTGTTTTTTTTTTCATAAAGATTCGCTATGTGTCCACTCAAATTTACCAGTAATATAAAGTAGAGTATAAATCTCAGAATCATTAGGATATGTAAAACCGTCCCAAAGTTATTCATGAATAAAGTGAAACATGTCAAATTCATAAAATTTGGCCTGGTCCACTTAGTCACTTTGGGCTTTGTCCTCAAGGGGTTAATAGCTTTGTATGTAGTTTACATATATTTTTTTATGCCTCTTGCTTAGCTCTAGGATACACTGGTTTTCCCAATGGATTCCACAATTTTCCACGTGACGGCCCTTCCTACCCCTCAGCACGTCACCCATCAGTAGGAAATCTGAGGCACCAGTCTATTGGAGAGGATTCTACTCACGGCCTGATAACTCCTGAAGATCAGGTATATTTTACACACGATATATTAAATCTCATTAATTACCAAAAATTGATGAAATGTCAATTCTCCATAACAAAAACAATGTGTCTGGTATTGACGTGACTTAGGTCACCGTGTAATTTATACCATGTGATAGGTTCCACAAAAAAAAAAAAAAAAAACGTAAAAACATGTTAGAATTGGGTTTTAATCAGAAATTTTTTTTTTGCCTTTATTGTGTGATCCAGCGGTTTTGTAAAAAAAACGGACCTATAACACAGTTTGTGGTCGCCTCACTCTTGGACAACGGCTGCTCCCGCCTCTTTTAAGACTGATGACAGCTGGCTCATCTTCGGCCATGTTGTTATCCCCTGCAGCCAAAGATTAGCCAGGGGATGCTAACTGTGTCGCCACATAATGAAGGTTATTTATTTTACTTTTTATTTCATTTTATTTTTTTTTAACAAACACGCTGGATCAGACAATGAAGATAAAGGTACATAGACAATGCTCGCTTAACCCTTTCACCACCAATGATGTCCATGTACATCGTGGTGCCACTTAAGGGGGGGGTTACGGAGAGGGCTCCCAATGTGATTTCCCCCCCCCCCCCCTCTGTACCGTTCCACTCCTGGCTTCTCTCAGCCATTCTATAAATTGCATATTGTTGTACATTTACTGGTTTGAGGACCAGCATGTAGCATTTCAGTTTTACCACAGGGCGAACAGCGTAAAGACGAACACACACGAAAATAAGCTTTTACAAATCTTCTCCTTAAACCTTTTCATTTTTGTCTTTCTTCAGTCTCATACTTATGTGAATACGAACAGTGGGGAAGAAGAAATGGGTGGTCGGCACTGCATGCACTCCTTGCCTGAAGTGCATGCCCCATACCATGATCCACCAAGGCATATGCTAGGCCCTGGCTGTTCCATGGAAGAGCGGAATCCGCAAGTCTATCTGCAGCCTAGCGAAGTGAAATTTGTACTCGGTCCAGCACCGACCTACAGACGAATGCCTCTGAGAGGAGACAGCTTCTGCCGACACCATAGAGACTGTCAAGGGCATGTCTGCGCTGGAGAAAGAGAGCACTTGCCTCCCCATAACAACAATAATGAGTGCAAGGACCAGTGGGGTTCACACAAGTGTGCCTATGAAAATATCAATGGCTTGGTGCCATCTGGAAGTATTGCCCTGCGACGGGGTACTGCGAGCAGAAACCTCAAATTGTCATCGGAGGGGCTGCCATACGGCAATTGTTCACACCGCAGGACGGCAATGTTACACTACGAGAATCTACCCCCCCTTCCTCCTGTTTGGGAGTGTCAGTCCCTACAACATGACGAAGATGAGGAAGAGGATGAAGATGATGACTCCACCGATGCCATGACACCATCTCTTAATGGCTACCACGATGACCCTGTACAAAACTACATGAATGCTGAGGGCATCAGTGCTTGTGGGGGGCATCATCATCATCGACTAGACTGCCAGCCACGGAGGAGCTGTCCGCCTAATGTGTTCAACTTTGACTTCAGAAGGCCCCATGCTGAGCAGAGGCAACTCAACTATATCCAGGTGGAGCTGGAGGGGAAGAATGAAGGAAAAGGGAGGCCGATTCCTCAGATCACCTGTACACCCGCTCCGAATCACCCAACACGCCGTGCAGACTCTTACGCTGTCATTGACCTTAAAAAGACAGCCGCCATGTCCAGCCTACAGAGAGCTATGCCTCGAGATGATGGCACCTCTAGAAAAACCCGACACAACAGCACGGACCTTCCTCTGTAAGAGCTGCTCATTCTGACCCAATCTTCTGATCTTTTCTAAAAGCCATCTCCACTGCGATCACCTTGGCTTTTATTTGGTTTCCACCTTAGATGACTCTTTGTAATCTATTCCTCCTAAACTTCTTTGCCCTCTGCACGGCAAACTTCCTTAACTCCATAGAATGTGAAAGGTAGCTTTCCAAAAGGGGATAGAAAACATTAGTGGCTGCCACAGAGAATACTGTGTTTTTTTTTTTGTTTGTTTTTTTTCTTTCTGTTTTTTTTTTTTTGGCTTGGTTACCACATGACCGACCACAGAGCCTGGGCTGACATCTTGATGATAATGCTCTCCGGTGATTTTTTTTTTTTTTTTTTATCACTGTTGCTTTTGTAGATAACATTTTTTCATTGCAAATTAATTTATTTAACTTATTTTTTCTATTTATTTTTATAAACATTCCATGCCTTATTGTGCCCTAAGGAATTCTATAGTCCTGCTTCGGAGCAGATACTTACGGTCACTTTTTTGACCAATGTGCATTATTGGTTTTGAACTTTATACCTCTTCTGATATGCCAGAACTTTAGCATGTTACAGAATAGAAAATGTATATATCACTCTATTGCATTTTTTTTTTTTTTTGGCAGATTCTAGCTGTGTAGGTGCTAACCTTGAGATACGATGGGCCTTTATGGAAAAATATGTATAGAAATATATTAATATAGACAGACATTACATTTATAGAGAGATATAAGGGACTGAAGGATACTTACAGGGAATATGAAAAAGCCCAAAATCTTAAGAATTTACTTGAATGAAAAGTGCCAAATGTTTCTACCTGTGCCATAATGAAGATACAAAAACACACGCTTTCCTTTAATCCGGCACCCTTGTATGAAACAAGTTTGCTCTGAGCTGCTGACACTGTTAGATGCTATTAGAACATAGAGACACTTAGTACCTTTCATATATGTATTTATGCTTCCAGGATATAGAAAAATGCTTTGATTCTCCAGTGCAGAGTCCACTCCGGAGTCTTTTTCCAAGGTTCTGAAGTGTAGAGGGCTGGAATACCTCATTGCTTTCCCTCCTAACACCTTATTGCTTCTCCATCCCTGAATCCCTGCTTGATTGACAGTCAGTGAGGAGATCTCAACACTTCAGAAGCACAGGAGAATAAAAGCATCTTTCTACATCCTGGAGGCACAAATGGATATATGCTAAATGGTGGTAAGGCCAAAGGCAAACATGGTACCTAATAGCGTCACCCCTTAGTTACCTGACTGACAGCTGACAGGTTCACTTTAAAGGAGAAGTCCGACAGGTGTGTGTGTGTGTGTGTGTGTGTGTGTGTGTGTGTGTGGGGGGGGGGTGACAAAAATCATTATGGGCAGGGGGTGAGGGGCAACTAAAAAGACAATATGCTTACCCCTCCCTGTGGCTGCGCTGCACAGCATTACCAGGCTCCCATATCCCGCTGGGTGTCCTCTTCTCCCGGTTTCTGGGTACGTCACGACTGGGGTTGAATGTCACAAGCGGGTGGGATTTAGCCCACTCATCCATTCAGTGACTGCAGTGGGGTCCCGCCCCTGTCACTGACTGGCTGAGCGGTGTATCCATCAGTCGGGTCATGACGCAGCCGGAGGGGGCTAAAAAGACAGACTGTGGGGTCCAGGAGCGGGACGCAGTGCAGCACGGCATTGGGACAGGTGACTATAACTTTATGCTCCCCCACTCCCAGCCCAGAATAATTTTTTTTGCCCCACACCAGACTTCTCCAGGCTAATAATGTAGATAATATTACGTCTCTGTGTGACAGGAAAGATCACTTTGGTTTAGGTATTGGGTACCAAAAAGCAAACTCTTAGCAAATCATTCTGTATATATCAAGTTTCATAAATGGAAACACAGTCCAGATTTAATTATTGATCCATAATTGACAAAGGGGAAGAATATGAATGGTGAGGGTTTCTATCTTGGTGGCTTTTTTTTTTAACATTTAGATTTTTGTTTTGTTTATTCTGTTCAGCTAAACTAAAGGTAAAGGGAATACGCAAGTCCGACGCTCCTAGATCACTGTTACTAGGAGAAGAAAGAGAAAAGGCCCTGTTCACACTGGAGTCGTGGTTTGGTCTTTAATATCCATAATGGATATGGATCTGAGAATACTCCTAATAGCTATTGTTTAACGTACAATGTTTTAGTTTTACGCGGTGATGTAGTAGAGGAACTATGAAATTCTACCTGCTGAATAGAACCATGGGTATCGCGTGAATCTGCTATAAAATGTTCAAACGTTTCATCAGGAAAGAAGTAAGAATAAAGAGGCCATGAATAGTTTGGTTATTCCTTCGTACCAAAGCAACATGAAAGTTGGTGACATTGAGAAATCTTTAAAGGGAAACTATCAGTAGGTTAGACAACTCTAACCTTTCGATATGTCCCTATTGCACCGGAGATAGGGTGGGTTCACACTGAGGAATAGGTGAGGAATTAGTCGAGGAACTGAAGAGGAATCTGCTCTTATTTCCGCTTAAAATTTCTCCCGTAAAATATGTACAGAGCAATGTCCTATTGTGTTTAATGGGAGTTCTGCTCTGTTGTTCACACTGCAGAATTTCTGAGAAGAATTTTCTGCCTCTGATCTGCTTTCTGCCGAAAGAATTGACATGTCAATTCTTTAGGCGGATTCTGCTAGAGGAATCCTATAGAAGTCAATGAGGGGCTTAAATTCTGCTTGAATTTCGCTTGCATTCAGCTCCTATTCTGCCAGAGCTAAATAGGCGAGGAATTTCAAGCAGAAAACTTTTCTCTACAATTCCTCAGTGTGAACCCACCCTTACAGAGGGGGAAGTTATATCTCTCACCTTCCTCCTCGCCTCTGCTCCTGTGCTGTTAGGAGTGTAATCCTCGGTCCGGAGCACCATTAGGAGCACAGCCCGCGCCTTGATAATCAACGGGCTGGGCGGGCCAGATCAGTGCTCCAGTCTGAGAATTACACTGCTAACTGCATCGGAACGGCGCAGTGGAGGAAGGCAACAGACATTCCTTCCCCCTTGGCGCCCTATGCGCAATAGGGACATATCAGCAGGTTAGTTTTGTCTAACCTGCTGATAGTTCCCCTTTAGGCTGCTCTCACACTACTAAAAAAAAAAAAACTGTTTATCTGTTTAGCTCATTTACACCAAAGCGGTGGATTTTGCTGGGAAATCTATAGGAAAAGGCTTACCTGTTTAAACTTGGATGAATTATCTAATTCCGTTATCTAGCAAAAGGCTTGCGGACTTCCTGCACCAGTGTTACAGATTGTTACAAGCGTGCCTTTTATTTCTGTCTCTGAGATACCAGCAGCATAGGCCGATGTTAGGCTCCGTACCAGTAAGAATATTGCCTTCATATTGCTGCCATTAGGTGTGTTCTTGTTCCCAGTTCTCATTTACAGCTACAGCTGTCTACAGATTGGCCTTCTACTCGTACGACGTGCACATGTTTTTACTTGTATATGTGTATTGGAACAAATTATAGTAGTATAAAAAATGTGTCCCCATTAGGTGGACGGCCCTTAAAGCACACCTGTCATCCAAACAGACATGTCAAAAGTTGTTTTTATTAGTAGGCATCTCCAGACCGCAATCAATCGAGAGAGTGAGTGGGGGGGGGGGGGGGGGGTGGCATGTGTTCTGCCGCATGCCTCTCTTCCCGCTCTTTCTGTGAGTGAGACAGTCCTATGGATATTATGCGGCTTCTTCGGTCTCATGGCACAGAGCCAGCAGAGAACAGACTTCTCCCAGCTTGGCCTCCCGATCAGTTGTAGTCTAAACACTTAAACATAAAAAGTGTCGATTGGAGTCCAACATATCAAAAGTTCTAGTTTTTTTAATTTTCTTGTTACCAATAAATATAGTTAAATATACAGGGGCTGATATACTGCATCTTTACAATCTACTTAATTTTTTCTTTAAGCTTGTTTTCTCTATGGAAAACAATGAGATAAAATTGGCTACTAGGTGTCTCACTTGCTGGAAAACTGCAGTTGAGGCTCCATCACTAAGGCCATTTGGTCTTTAGTAAAAGCAGAAAAGAGCATAAATGCAGGAAGTGATGTCAGTTATCCCTCTACTCACCACAGACTGCCCCCCTGAAGGGAAGCTAAATGCTGGTTGGCCAGTGGCTTTGCACACCCCTGTACACTCTCCCTTGTGCACTGCACCAGCTGAGAAAAGTAAATGACTAAGGGCTCAGAGAAAAATACAGAAGCAGCAAAATGGGGCACTAAACAGACCACTGGAGCTGCAAAATTTTAAAAAAAAAGTGACAGCATACACAAGGCAAGAATTACTTAGGTATTTGATGCAGTTCATGACAGGTACACTTTAAGGGTTATGGCCCCCCCGTGCCGTACAGTAAGCAATGGCCACACGATTTATTGCCAACAAAATATCCCCATTGACCAATAACATATATCTTTCTGCCTTTAAATCAGGAAGTTGGCAAATGTAGATGTATTTGGAAATCATTTCATATCTCTTTTTAGAATCTGGGTTGTATCAGGAAATCCATATGGGAAAATGTGGTTCTGCTCAGGATTTAGCTGAAACCGTATACTAGTTAACCACTTAGTGATGCAGGATCAAGTTTTAACCTGCGTATCGGTGACCCATGAAAGTTTAAATGATAGGCACCATTTAAGGGGAAAATGGAAAATAATTTCCCTGTTTAGAGGCTCAAGATAACTTTCTATAGATATGTGAGAATGATTGTAGCTATTCCTGTAGGCTTCGCTTCCATTGGCTGCGGATCTTGGACATGCTCTTACCATGCCGCTTTCTGCAATTACGACTATTGTGAGCCAAATTTAAAGAAAGTGAATTGTATGCGTGTATCTCCCCATCAGGTCATGGGGGCCCTATACTTGGTGGTGTCCCATAAGATGCAGGTTAATTCGTAGAGACCTCACTATAAATACAGAATCACTGAACCCTGGATTATTTGCACAGCTTCCTCCGACATCACCATTTATCTAAGCGGACAGACAGAAAAGATCAATAAAGAAGGATGGTTTGCTGTATTTTGACTCACATTATAAGGCTGGGTTCACATTACGTTTTCCTATCCGTTTAACTCATCCCCTTTTTTTTTTTTTATAGGGAAAACGTATAATAACGATTACATTATACAGTATAGAGAAACGGATACCAACATATTGCATTCAGTTGCAAATGCTTCTCAGCAATCCGTTTTTTCACCAAATAAAAAACGTGGTCGACCACATTTTTGATGCACTGAGATACATTTTTTTTTTTTTTTATATATCATTGCTGTCTATGAGAAATGGATTGTGACAGATTGCCACCTGTTCTACATCCGTTAACGGACACCAAATTAAAGCTGGTGTAACCTTTAATGAGGCCCCCGACAGACGCTGTAGACAGCCAAAGAGGCGCCAGAAACTCCAAACGGACGTCATACAGGTTTAATTATCCTATTTTAATAGATGAGGTATAATTTGATTTGATATGCAAATTAAACTCTGTGGGTTTAAATGATCAAACACTCTTAAAATTCTACATACTAACCAAAAACGTATCCGTTTTTAATGTAAAAAGAAAAAACTGATGAAAACGTATTGACTGAATCAGTTTTTTAATAGCAGAATAAAAATGCATGCATTTTTTTCAAAAATTTTTGATCCCTTTTTTATGTATAAGTTTTCCCTTTAAAAAAAAAGGATCTGTTAAACGCAGAACCCAGCATTATTATTATTATTATTATTATTATTTATTACTATTTTTTTAAATTAAAGCCCATATGTGTCAAACTGCTCACTGCAACCAGTCGCAGCTCGGCTTTCAGAGCTAGTAACATGAAAACTGAGCTGTGATTGGCCGCTGTGGGCAGTTTACACCGGCTTCTATTTTACACTTCTCTAGGCCCGGGCGTTCATTATTCTTTGCGTGCGTCTTCTTGGTACTGCTTTGTTTCGGTTCCCTTTTTGCTCAGATATGTAGCATCCAGCAATGTTCCAGCAATCGCTGCTATGTTTCTTTGTTTGTCCCGATCATGTCTGTGGTCTGTGACTGTTTCGTCGTGCTGCCTTATCTCACACATATCGCAATAGATCACCATTTTGTTTACTTGTTCTATACAATGGTCGGTTTCTGACTGTTTACACTGATGTCAAAAGACTATTTTTATCTTGTTACACTTACATTTTACTGTACTCGTATTTCCATACAGCCTTTTTGTTCTATTAAAGGGGAACTACAGCTAAAATCTTTCTTTAAAATCAACTGGTTTCAGAAAGTTTTATAGATTTGTAATTCATTTCTGTTTAAAAATGTCCAGTTTCCCAGTACTTATCAGCTGCTGTATGTCCTTCTGGAAGTGGTGTAATTTTTCCAGTCTGACACTGTGCTCCCTGCTGCCACCTCTGTCCATGTCAGGAACTGTCTAGAGCAGCAGCAAATCCCTATAGAAAACCTCTCCTGCTCTGGACAGTTCCTGACAAGGACAGAGGTGGCAGCAGAGAGCACTGTGTCACACTAAAGAGAATACACCACTTCCGGCAGGACATACAGTAGCTGATAAGTACTGGAATACTGGACATTTTGAAATAAAAAATAAATTACAAATATATATAACTTTCTGAAACCAGTTAATTTGAAAGAAAAAGATTTTTGACGGAGTACCCCTTTTAAGTCATCAGTTTGTTTGATATAATATATACTTTAACGGGTTCATTGTGCAAGCGAAAGTAATGTGATCATCTATAAATAGTCATTTTCCTGATGTACAATACTTTCATTTACCATTATAAAGTTAATCCATTGATTCTGCTGACGTCATGGAAATTTAGCGCACTTTAACTGGAGCTGGAACCCAGGGAAGGCAGAGTATGTAAAGAACTCGTCTGGCAAGTTTCTTATAAATATTAAAGTTAATAATGTCATTCCATTATTGTGGCATAACATTTACTATGTGCTGTGAGCTGTTATTAACCTCCATATTGTAATTGTTTCCACTGCAGGAGGAAAGAGGCCAGAGGTTTCTTGTGCACTTTACAGCCGGCCCGCCCGAGCCTTTCAAACGCGGTAAAGCTCGGGGCAGGCAAGTTGTGGCCATCGGGCTATTAACTAAGCAGCCAAAGGTTGCATACCCCAGATTATGATGGCCTCTATGAACGCAGGGTGGATAGAATACAGTTCTGTAGATGTTGCTTGTAACTCTTTAAATGCAGAAATCATTTGATTAAAAATGGTACAATTGTTTTTTGCTTGTCAAGTCTTCAAATAAAAGGAGATAATTTTCTTTATTTATTTTTAGAAAATCATTTACTTGGTAACTGGATAGTTAGGGTTTTAAAGGGGAACTACCAGCAGGTTAAATGAATCTAACCTGCTGATATCCCGCTATTGCGCATGGGGTGCCGAGGATGGAGGTATGCCTGTTACCTCCCTCCTCTGTGGGGTTCCGATGCTGTTAGCACTGTAACTCTTGGTCTGGAGCTCTGTCCTGCAACCATTGTGCCGCTCTAGCCTGCTCCTTCTAAGGATATTCAATGGAGTGAATACCAGTGCTTCTAAAGGTTCTCCAGACTTAGGATTTCACTGCTAACGGCACCGAGGAGGTAGGTAAGAGACAAACCATGGTAAAGAACTGCTTTTAGGCCAACCCAAGTACTGTGCATCCATGTTGAATGTGTTTTTGAAGCCTTCCTTTACACAAGCACATGCGTAAGAATCCTGACTCCCGGGGGATTGTAAAGCCAGTGTTTTCAGACAGTTTGTAATCTGAAGAAATATTGCAGGAACTTGGGAGTATTTGTGCTTTTTAAGGGAGGGGGGGGGGATCCTAGCCAACTGGAAAATGTAAGGATAGCTGTCAGACTAATTGTGGGAAACAGACGACCAAGCACAAGGACAGTGCACCAACACCAATCGTTTCGGTTTGTGGCTTGTGAATTTGAATTAAAGAATTTGTTGCGTTCATGCAATATTGTACATTCACCTTCTCTGAATTGTAGATCTTTTTTTTTTCTTTTTTTTCTATTCTAATAAGTCAGGTGTGTGTATTATTGGCCAGCTGGTCATTTCCAGAAAAAAAAGAAACCCTTCTGTGACTCTGTTGTACTTACGTGGTTGTGTGTTCTAAATATTAAGTATTTTACAGGTGGAGAAATATCTTCTCGCTCTTCCTGTTTCGATTCCATTTTTGGCTCAATATGGAACACTTAATTTCTTTTCTTTTTCTCATTCCATACCTCTTTATATTCCATTTATGAAATTATTAATGCAAATAAAATTGACAAGTGAATCCAAGCTGCTAAGAATGAGTGTCTTATATTGCACGTGGAGTATTAGGTGGCTGCATGTACATTGGCTTTTATTACAGTCCCGCTCTTTCCTGCTATCTCAGCTGAAATGTATTTTGTCTTGCTATAAACAAAAAAGTCCTGCAGGTCCCGATCCCCTGCTTAGTTTTAGCACCGCTGAACAGCGATATTCAGAGCAGGGTCCAATTCTTCCTGAGCACTATATATTCTTATATACAGTACAATGTTGGGAGGGGAGGGGCGGACATTGCACAGCGAGCGGTGGTTTGAATAGGCTTAGAACTCGAAGCAGAGTGAGCCTCCCATCCATGTACTGAACAGTGCTAAAATAGACCAAGGGGATCTGAGCTCCGAGCCCCGCAGTTCCTGACACAAACATTGGTGGCAGCAGAGGGGGCTGCATCGCCCCTTACTGCTGTCACTAAATGGAATAGTATATGTAAATAAAAACAAATTAATAAAGTTATATTACAAAGTGATGTAACTGTTGTTCTTTAGTGTTTTAAACATGAATTATGTAATCTTTAGAGTACCCCTTTAATACAACAAAATGCACTTTCACGTATGTTCACAAAGCATATTTTTTATGTCCAGAACGGCCGTTGTCTATTCCCTGTGTGAACATAGCCTAAAACTGGATTTACAATGAAAGGCCTACCCCTCACAATCAGGCTACGCCCCCAGATGTAAAAGAACATGTGTGGCTGAAACCACATCCCCATTTTGCCCACCAATAGCAGTGTGATGTTGCACGGGTATTGGTGTACACATGGGAGGTTGGTTTTGGCCACAGTCGATGACTGCAAATGTGGGTACGTGGTCTCTGCTTTCTGGATCCGCGGTCTGAAGCTGCTCCCTATCAGCGTCATGTGACAGATTAATGAATATAGGGAATATACATGTACACAGTCAGATTGTGGTTATTGTCACAATTTCTTAAAAGATTGTCATATGAAACTGCATTATAACTGCACTTTATGAATGTACTTTTAGGCCTCATTCACGCCCATAATGCAACAAGTTTGGTCACTTTACCTTCATGTAGATTTGAAACACTGAAACGTACAAGGAGCTCACCTGGGGGCAGATGGCCAAATATAGAAACGTCTTCCAGCACTTTAGTCATTAGGTGATGTCACACACCGCATCTTGCTCAGTATTTTTCAACCAAAACCAGGAGTGGATTGTAAACAAAGTCTGTGTTCATACTGTTGAAATTGAGTGGATTGACATTTAATGGCAAAAAATGGCTGTTATTTCAAAACAAAGGCCATTGTTTTGCCATTCAATGGCGGCCATCCACTCAATTTCAACAGTATGTGAACACAGCCTTTCTTTTTCCCATCCACTCTTGGTTTTGGTTGAAATACTGAGCAAGATGCTGTGTGAACATCACCTAATAGTGTACCTGTCATCTGTAGAAACTTTTTAGTCAGAGACGTAAAAAGTTTTGATCGGTCCAGGTCTGAGTGTTCAGACCCATACTGATCGGGAGAAGACCTTGCTAAGCGCTGTTAAGTCAGGCACCCTAAACTTACATAGACTTACAATGCCCGACTGATCACGCGGGGAGAGGATCGCACTTGGAATGTTCTTCTCCAGGCTCATTCTCCTGATCGGTACTGGTGTGAACACTCAGACCCCGATCGATCAAAACTTTTTACATGTCTCTGATACGTCGAAAGTTTTTACAAATAATAGGCACACATTGAAAACTAATTGTTTTTATTAATTAAATCCAAAATTGTATAAAAGCATTTTTTCTAGTCATTTAACAAAAACTTTTTTACACAATCATGTTACACAATTTTGGATTTCATCACTATGATCTAGTTTCTTTAAAAGACTGGTTCAGAAGATCGGCTCCGATCTTCTCTATTACACTCGGAGCCTTCAGTGCTGGCTGCTTGGATGAGATATTATTGGGGTAAAATGATGACATTTCTTTAGTAGTTCTTTTTGTGAATGCGATCACTTGTACAACAAGCCCATAGCATCACACTGAACCCTGCAAAATTATCATTTTATGTTCTATGTAAGTCATGACAAACTCTGGCCCGTGGTGCCATTATATTTGGCCCGCCATGCTTTTCCATTGCTGTGTTAAATCTGGCCCTCCGGACGTTGCAGAAGATTATAATATGGGTGGTTCGGATAGCTGCTTAAACCGCCCATATTATAATCTCGTAGGCAATAAGCTACTATATAAGACTCTTTTAGGGACTGGCTACTATATAAGTCTCTATTGGGGAGGGTTGGCTACTTCATAAGACTATTGGAGAGTGCTGGTCACTATATAAAACTATTGGAGAGGGCTGGCTACTATATATGAGACTATTTTAGGGACTGGTTTCTATAAGACACTATTGGGGAGGGCTGGCTACTTCATAAGACTATTGGAGAGCACTGGCCTCTATATAAAACTATTGGAGGGCTGGCTACTATATAAGAGACTGTGGGAGAGGGCTGGCTACTACATAAGATACTATGGGGGAGGGCTAGCTACTATAAAACACTATTTGGAGGGCTGGCAACTATATAAGGCACTATTGGGAGAGGGCTGGCTACTATGTAAGACACTATTGGGAGGGCTGGCTACTATATAAGACACTATTGGGAGGACTGGATACTATATAAGGCACAACTGGGAGGGCTCGCTACTATGTAAGACACTATTGGGAGGGCTGGCTACTATATAAGACACTTGGGAGGGGGCTACTATGTAAGACACTATTGGGAGGAGGGCTACTATATCGGGGGCTGGTTACTACATTGGGCACTAATAGGTGTGCTGACTACTATATGGGTCACTATTGGGAGGGCTGGCTACTATGTGGGGCTCTAATAAGCCTGGCTAGGATGTAGGGCACTATAGGGGGGGGCTACTATATGGGGCACAATTATGGAATTACCATTGAGGGATATAATGGGTAACTACCATGTGGGGACAATTACTTTAGGATAGGCAGTGCCAGGAATGCCACATTCACTTTTTTTTTTTATTAAATATCAAGGTTGGCCTGCGACTTTGTCAAATTGTTTTAATTTTGGCCCACTGTGTGTTTGAGTTTGACACCCCTGTTCTATGTACTGTACAAATGACTTTAATGTTTCTTCTGGTTTTAAAACATTACTGTATTTTTTGGCCGAAAACCCTGTGGCTATAAATTAGCTGGGAGTCAACTCGAGTAATATGCGATGTCATACCCACATTCATACCCCTCACATCCGCCAACTATACCCACCCCTCACACCCACATGGCATTTTTGTTTTTGGCATCTTTCCCAATCAGGTG
The DNA here is from genome assembly GCF_027789765.1 of Dendropsophus ebraccatus. Taxonomy (NCBI): domain Eukaryota; kingdom Metazoa; phylum Chordata; class Amphibia; order Anura; family Hylidae; genus Dendropsophus; species Dendropsophus ebraccatus. The sequence continues at coordinate 6,348,098 of NC_091464.1, read as the reverse complement.
CTGATTAATTTTAAAATTCAGCTTTTTTAAACCATAATGAGAAAAATAAAATGATTCTATTTCATTTCCATCAGGAGAATTGAACCTAAACCAAATTATTGTCTTCTAGGTAAGTGATTTACTGATAGACCACAGCTCCAGAACCGTTCATGTAGGAGATTCAACCATATCTGGTTGCAGATCAGTCCTCTGTAGGCAGTTTATAAGGTAAACACTCAGTCACTGTTTCACAGTGTGAGAGAGCAGGAGGCCGGGCATCTGAGATTATCCATGAAGAAGAGGGAGGATGAAGCAGTGGCGAGGTGTCCCAGTGCACGGCACAAATGCTGAGCCACAACTCCTCTTTGACTCCTCATTACAGTAGGAAGCGCGAGATTGGAGTGGATTACGCACACAGACAACTTGCCAAAAGGCACCATGCTCACCAGGGGACTGCCAGCTACGGCACACTGTCAGCACCTTAGGGAATCTGTCAGCTGCCCCACCTATCACTGTATTGTTCTGATCCCACATGTTCATCCATGGAAGGAGGTCAGGAACGAGGAAAGTAAGTATAGTGTGGAGAGAAAAGCTCAAGAAGGGAAACACTAAAAGGACAGACTAGATGGACCAAGTGATCTTGCTGACAATCTTCTGTGTTTCTAAGAACTGTGTTTCTAAGAAGTCCAAAGAGCGATCACATCCAAATGGCTGGTAGTCACTCCACCAGTGTTGGCATAAGCTCACCTGTGCGTGTACATGAGAAGGAGCACTATATCTGACTGTTTTATATCTTGTATACGTATACAGCATTTGTGCTCTGTATGGATCAATAGTACAAGCGAATAAAAGAAACTTGCAAAGTTTCAGTTCTTATTGAAGTGCACCTCTCTGTCCCATGCTGGATTTCTTGAGAGTGTTGCACCCTTCTCTAAGCTGGTGTATATTTTAACTATATGTAGTTGGCACTGGTAGAGGCCATGCCGTGACCCCCTGCCTACCCACAGGGGGACACAAATGTGGCAAAAAGTCTCCAAACCTTTATGCAAACACGTTTGCACAAAAACATTGCCACTAGTTGGATCTACATCTGCTGCAGCCTTTATAAATCTGCACTTTTTTGATGTGACAAAAACAATTTTTTAGGTCATTGCAACCATAGTCTTATGTATCCATGTAAGCGGTTTTTTAGGACCTGTGATATTTTTTATTTGCCTTTACTTTGAGCTTATACTTTCTCATTTAATCATTCATCCGCCACCATCCTCTGTTCTCAGCAATGACAATACCATTTCCATACAATATATGATTATTTGGCAGAAATATATTTTTCTACAAGGTCATATTTCTTTGGTCATCTCTTATTTGTTATGCTTGGCAGCTTGTGGTGTTGGGTCATGGTCATTGGCGATGGAAATGTCATTGTCAGATAATATTTTATATTGTGGTTACTTGGTAATTATTTGCTTTGGTTGATTTATTTTTTTTTGTTATCAATAAGTAATGGTTTACGTATATTCGGACGGTTTATCTCTAGCACTTATTAGAATATATATTTTTAACCCATTAACCCCTTAAGGACCGGGCCTGAAATGGCCTTAAGGACCGAGGCAAATTTTATGAATATGACCTGTGTCCCTTTATCCATTAATAACTTCGGGATGCTTTTACCTATCCGGCTGATTCTGAGATTGTTTTCTCGTGACATATTGTACTTTACATTTCTGGTAAATTGGAGTCAATACTCATAACGAATCTTTATGGAAAAAAAAAACAAATAACTTAAAACATAGCATTTTTCCTAACTTTGAAACTTTTCTTCTCGTACAGAAAATGGTTTTGCCACATAAATTATATATTAAATAGCATTAGCAATATGTCTAATTTATGTTGGCAGCATATATTAAACTTTCTTTCAATTTAATTTAGACATTAGGAAGCTTAAAACTTTAGCAGCAATTTTCCATATTTTCACTAAAATTTCAAAATCAGATTTTTTTTTTTTAGGGACCTGTTCAGGTTTAAAGTGTATTTGAGGGGACTGTATGTTAGAAAGCCCCACAAAGCACCCCATTTCAGAAACTGCACCCCCCCAAACTGAAATAAAAGCTAAGTGTGTAAGAAAATTGAAAATTTTAATTTTCTGTGCAGAGATTTTATTGTAATCCAATATTTTTCATAATTATAAACCTAATACCAGAGAAATGCACCCCAATATTTATTGCCCCGTTTCTGCAGTTTATAGAAATACCCCATATGTGGCTTTATTGCGCAATTTGATGCAACCACAAGCCTCAGATACAAAGGAGCGCCTAGTGAATGTCAACGCCTCCGTTATATTTGGTAATTTCTGACTGTACCACTTCAGTTCGGCAGAGGCTCTGGGGTGCCAAAACATAAAAACACCCCTAAAGGGACACCATTTAGAAAACTACACCCCTTGAGGAATGTAACAAGGGGTGCGGTTTGCATCTGGACCCCTACAATGTGGCGTGAAAAAGGAAAAATAAAATTTTTTACGTTTTTCTAGCTTTCAATTTTTTATTTTTTAAAAGGGATAAAATTAAAAAAAAAACACAACGTGTAGCGCAGCTTCTCCCGAGTACGGAAACACCCCAAATAAAGTACCAATTGGGCGCAGGACGAGTCTCCAAAGGGACGGAGCGCCAATTGGTGTTTGGAAGGTGGATTTCACCGAAATGGATTTCAAGAGCTATGTCACATTTACAAAGCCTCCATACTGCCAAGACAGTGGAAACTTTCCACAAGTGACCCCATTCTGGAAACTACACCCCTCAAGGAATCTAACAAGGGGGGCAGTGAGCATATGGACCCCACTGGTGACGGGCACAAATGTGGAACAATGTGAAGTAAAAGTGAAAAATTTCATTTTTTCACTTTCACGGCACAAAGGTGCCCGTCATCCAGGGGTCCATATCCTCATTGCACCCCTTGTTAGATTCCTTGAGGGTGTAGTTTCCAGAATATGGTAACTTGTGGGGGGTTTACACTGTTTTGGCAGCACAAGGGCATTCATCATAAATTCTAGCCAAATCCAGCCTCCAAAATCCAAATGGCGCTCCTTCCCTTAGGAGACTTGCCCTGCACCCACATGGCTCTTTATGTCCACATGTGGGATATTTACGGACTTTGCGGAATCTGTGCTAAACATTTTGTGTGTTTTTTTCTCTCTTAACCCCTTTTGAAAATGAAAAATTCAAGGCTAGACCAACATTACAGTGTAAAAAATGTAATATTTCATTTTCACGCCACATTGTTCCACATTTGTGCCCATCCCCAGTGGGGTCCATATGCTCACTGTACCCCTTTTTACATTCCTTGAGGGGTGTAGTTTCCATAATGGGGCCACTTGTGGGGAGTATCAACTTGGCAACACATAGGCCTTTTAAATGCAACGTGGTCCTCAAAATCCATTCCAAACAACCCCCCCACACACACAAGTGACCCCATTCTGGAAACTACACCCCTCAAGAAATCTAAAAAGGGGTTTCGTGAGGATATGGACCCCACTGGTGACGCTCACATATGTAGAACATGTGCTGTGAAAATAAAAAATACCTTTTTTTTTTTCATTTTTACGGCACAAATGTGCCCATCTCCCCGCTGCACCCCTTGTTAGATTCCTTATAGGGTGTAGTTTCCAGAATCCGGTAAATTGTTTGGGGTTTCCACTGTACTGGCAGTACAGGAGCTTTGTAAATGCAACATTGCAAGCCTCTAATGGAAAAGCAAGCCATATCTAGTTAGCTGGGGAAAAGGGACAATTTTTTATTTATTTGTGGGTATTATGCTAATTATTAGTTTATAAGGTTGAAAAGGAATCCAGCAAATTCAACCTGTGTTGATCCAGAGGAAGGCAAAAAAAACCTTGTGAGGCAGAACATAGTAGCCTCATCACAGGGAAAAAAATCATTCCGGACTCCAAAATGGTGATCAGAATAATCCCTGGATTGGCGTGACCCCTGAAATAGGACTAAGGGGAAGAATTTAGAAAATGTGGAACTCCGATGATGTGTAGTACGCCTTGAAGTGATCCTGTATGCAGACGCCGGGGTGATCAGGACAGGTGTCACACTGGAAAATGGTGTCCTTCCTGATCCCCCTGTTACGCCACACTCTGCACTTCTTCTGGGGTCTCCTGTTTTCCAGTGTGCGGGACGTCACCTGGAAAATGTTCCCCTGATGCGATACGGGGTCCTTCATATCCAGAAGCGCTGGGTCCGCTCCATGGCTGCTAATCCCAATGCATCAAAAGAGGCCGAGATGCTAAAGATAAGAACATAGTTTTGGCTCTTTATAAATCACTAGTCAGACCACACATGAAATACTGTGTACAGTTTTGAGCACCAGTATATAAGAAGGACACAGCTGAACTGGAGCGGGTGCAGAGGAGGGCCACAAAGGTCATTAAGGGAATGGGTGGGTTACAGTACCAGGACAGGTTATCAAGCTTGGGGTTATTTACGCTAAAAAAAAAAGATGCCGGGCGATCTGATCACAATGTACAAATATATGAATGGACAGTACAGAGATCTTTGTAGTGATCTCCTTGTGCCCCTATTCCACGGGTCGTCAGAGGAGCAAATGAGTGCTCTCAGCGCTCGTTTGCTCCTCGTTCCCCGCTCGCTGCCGACGCTATTCAACACGGCAGCAGCGAGCGGGTGAGTGCGGGAGGGGCAGCGGGGAGCTGTGGGGGGGGGGCTGCCCGGGACATTGCTAGATTGTCCGGGCAGCCCATAGGATATAGCAGCGTCTGCTGCCGACGCTCCTATTCAATGGAGCGACGGCAGCAGATCGCTGCTATATCATTCACTTGTTTTTCAACATGTTGAAAAAAAAGCGACTGCAACGATCAGCCGACATGAACGATGTAGGCTGATCAGTGCACTCTATTCCACCGGACGATTATCGTTCGTAGCGGCCGATATCGGCCGAATACGGACGATAATCGTTCCGTGGAATAGGGCCTTTACTCCTAGGTCTGTAACCATGAAAAGGGGGCATCCTCTACGTCTAGAGAAAAGAAGATTTCACCCTTAACATCGACGTGGATTCTTTACTGTAAGAGCAGTGACCCTATGGAGCTCTCTATATTCTTTACTGTACGAGCAGTGAGATTGTGGACTCTTTGCCACATGATGTCGTCTGCCTTATAGGGGTTTTTGCCTTTCCCTGGATCAACACTGTAGGGTTTCACTAGGTTGAACCTGATGGACTCTCGTCTTCTGTCAACCTTATTAACTATGTTATTATGTAAAAGTGACAGTGATCAGCTAAGGAGCTGGAAAATGTCTGATCCTCGACTGATCGCATCTTTTGTACTTTAGCAAAATACATTGCTATCGGCCATGTGAACAGGGGATGAATTGTGACTCTAGGTCAGATAGGGTGTCTGGGGTCTAGCGTCGGGAGTGGCTTTGATCTGTGACAGTCGGCTGTTTGATAGTTTGAGTATCTCGGAGGGTGTGTGCTAGAAGTCTGCCTGATCTTCCATGTAGTGTATCAGAAGAGGCTGCAGCCATACGCGCTATTGGGAACTGTGGACAAGACAGCTGCATAGAGTCAAAGGCCTCAGGGTTATCATGTAACAGTATGGAGAGTCTCATTGCTTGCATAGCTGAGCAGCCATTAAGCAGTTTGGAATATATTCTCTAGCATTCCTTTAATGCCTATGAGGCTAGAAACACACACAGCAGTTTTTGTGCCATAACCAGATGGGGAGTAAAAAACAAATGGGACGGAAAAAATAATGCTGGATTTGTACTTGTCTTTGCTGTTGGATCCTCTTCTGGCTTCGGCACAAAAACTGCAATGGCAGCTAAAAAAACAAAACAAAACTGTAAATGTATATATTAGCCAGAATATAGTGATGTCTAGGTCTCACCATTAATTGTAGTACATGACAACACTCATACAAACAGGGGACAGAAGTATAATAGAGGAGGAGGATTTCTGTCCCCGGCCAGTAAAGACAAATAAGTGTATTCGGATTTGCGAAAGCGCAATGGTTGGTGCTGTAGACAAAGTGGTTGGTGCAGTTGTTGGTGCTGTAGATGCAATGGTTGGTGCGGTTATTGTTGGTAAGGAAGGTGCTGTTGGTGCGGTAGATGAATTTGGGAATAAAGGTATTATGAAGTTTAGTAATCTTCGGGCAATGTGTACGAATGCTCGCAGCTTAAGAAACAAGATCTGTGAGCTGACGGCCATGATGTCTAGAGATGATTTGGACCTTGTTGCTGTAACAGAGACCTGGTTCAAAGAGTCTAATGATTGGGACATAGTTATACCGGGATATATTTTGTACAGGAAAGACAGAGCAGAGAGAAGGGGAGGCGGGGGAGCCATTTATGTTAGGGATAGTCTTAAATCGACAATCATCCAAAATACATATAAAGAGCTGGAGACTCTCTGGGTTTGCATGCAGTCCAAAGAGCGATCTGTTATTAGAATAGGTGTTATCTATAGGGATCTGTTATTAGGATAGGTGTTATCTATAGGGATCTGTTATTAGGATAGGTGTTATCTATAGGGATCTGTTATTAGAATAGGTGTTATCTATAGGCCTCCGGGGCAAAGTGAGGACTATGATAACATGCTGATGGATGAAATTACTAAAGTGTCCTTAAAGGGGGACATTGTAGTTATGGGTGACTTTCAACATGAAAGATGTGGATTGGAATATCCCTTCTGCACTTACATGTAAAAGCAAGAATATAATAGAGACCCTTACAGGGGCATCTCTAAAACAGCTTGTGAAGTCACCAACCAGAGGAGAGAACATTCTAGATTTAGTATTTACTAATGGGGATCAGGTTTCTGAAGTTAGAGTGGAAGAAAATTCTTCCAGTGGCCACCAGTGTTTATGATTTGACTAACAAACTGACTGCATCCAATCCCATACTACAACAAGAGTATTGGATTTTAGGAAGACAGATTTTAAGAAAATGGGGGAGTATTTAGATAAAGAATTAAGAGGGTGGGATATAACATCGGGAGCGAGCACTCAGTGGGCAGAATTAAAAAATGCCATATTAAAGGCAACTAGACTATATGTACGAGAAGTCAGCAAAAGTAAAAGGAAGAAGAATCCATTATGGTTTACTAGAGAGGTTAAGGCCATTGTAAAAGGAAAAAAGGCAGCGTATAGGAAGTATAAGGAGACTGGGAATGAAGCTGACAGAGAGACGTATAAAAGTATACAGAAGGAGGCAAAGCAGATTATAAATGCTGCTAAAGTCTCAAAAGAAGAAGAATGGCAAAATCTGTTACTGCGGGGAATAAAACCTTCTTCAGATATATAAGTGACAGGAAGAAGAAGAAGAATGGCTGCAGCATTACTAAAATAAGTAATAGGGAGAATACGTTCATTGATGAAGATAAGGTGGTCGCTGACTATTTGAATAGTTACTTCACAGTCACAGGATGGTTGGACACAGCATTGCCTCCAGCTATATGGGTTCGGCTCCAGTATTTTCAGAGGATGAAGTTGCAGAGGAACTTGCCAGCTTAAAGCTGAATAAGGCAATGGGTCCAGATGGTGTCCAGGGTTCTTAAAGAACTCAGATCTGTGATTGTTACCCCCCTGACAGATCTGTATAACCAATCCCTGCTAACAGGAGATGTGCTTGATGATTGGAGAACGGCCAATGTTATACCCATCCACAAGAAGAGGATTAGAGAAGAGCCCAGTAACTACAGGCCAGTGAGCTTAACATCTGTAGTAGTGAAAATGATGGAAACTCTTCTAAAAAAGAAGATGATGGATCACCTAAGAATCAACAATTTGATGGATCCAAACCAGCACGGCTTTACTGAGGGCCGATCATGTCAGACTAATTTCATTGATTTCTTTGATTATGCCACAAAAGTGCTGGATGAAGGTGGTGCTGTGGATATCGCCTATCTGGACTTCAGCAAAGCTTTTGATATAGTTCCCCATAAAGAGCTGATAGAGAAGTTGGAGAAAATTGGACTTAATCCCTGGATAGTTCAGTGGATTTGTGGTTGGCTGAAGGATAGATATCAGGGGTGATGGTAATGGTGAATATTCCGAGCAGAGACTGGTTACAAGTGGTGTGCTACAAGGGTCTGTTCTGGGTCCTATTCTTTTTAATATGTTTGTAAGTGACATAGGAGAAGGTTTGGTAGGTAGGAGTTGTCTGTTTGCTGACGACACAAACGTGTGCAATAGGGTTGCTATTCCTGGAGGTGTCAGTAATATGGAAAATGATTTAGCTTTGCTAGATAAGTGGACCAAAACATGGAAATAGAAGTTCAACGTTTCCAAATGTAAAATAATGCACTTGGGGAGGAGGAATCCTCTATCCCAGTAATACATCGGCAGTACTGTGTTGGAAAAGACTTCAGAAGAAAAGGATTTAGGGGTAGTGATTTCTGACAGCCTTAAATGAGTCACCAGTGCAACCAGGCGGTGGGGAAAGCAAATCGTATGCTGGGGTGTATATATATAATGGTATGCTCGGGTGTATAGCTAGAGGTATAATCAGTAGGAAGAGGGAGATTGTGATCCCGCTGTATAGAGCTCTGGTGAGGCCACATCTGGATACTGTGTCCAGTTCTGGAGACCTCATCGAAAAAAGGACATTGATAAAATTAAACGGGTCCAAAGACGGCTACAAAAATGGTGGATGGTGTGAGGCATAAACCATATCAGGAAAGACTGAAGGATTTGAATCTGTATAGTCTGGAGGAAAGAAGGGAAAGGGGGACATAATTGAAACCTTTTAAGGGTGCGTTTACACAGAGAGATTTATCTGACAGATTTTGGAAGCCAAAGCCAGGAATGGATTTGAAAAGAGGAGAAATCTCAGTCTTTCCTTTATGACCTGATGCCTATTTATAGGCTTTGGCTTCCAAGATGTGTCAGATAAATCTGTCTGTGTAAACGCACCATTAGTATGTTAAGGGACTAAATTAGGTTCAAGAGGAGAGTGTTTTTAGTAAAAAAAAAACTAAGCTCAAGAACAAGAGGACACAGTGAGAGGTTAGTTGGGGGAAAGATCAGAAGCAATGTGAGAAAATATTATTTTACTGAAAGAGTAGTAGATACCTGGAACAAACTTCCAGCAGAGGTGGTTGGTAAATCCACAATAATAGAATTTAAACACGCCTGGGATAAACATACATCTATCCTAAGATAATAAGAAATAAAATACTAAAAGGGCAGACTAGATGGACCCAGTGGTCTTTTTCTGCTGACAATCTTCTATGTTTCTATGTAACAGCTCATACATGCCCTCTCATACAGACAGATCATATATGCACACTGATATGTGCACTCTCATACAGACAGCTCATACAAGCATCTTAAACATGCACTCTCATACAGACAGCTTATACAAGCATTTCATACATGCACTCTCATACAGACAGCTCATACAAGCATCTCATACATGCACTCTTATACAGACAGTTCATACATGCACACTCATATATGCACTCATACAGACAGCTTATACATGCACTCTCTTACAGACAGCTCATAGATGCACTCTCATACAGAAAACTCATACATGCACTCCCATACAGACAGCTCATACATGCACACTTATACATGCACTCTCATACAGACAGCTCATACATGCACACTTATACATGCACTCTCATACAGACAGTTCATACATGAGCTCTCATACAGAAACAGTTCATACATGCACTCTCATACAGACAGCTCATACATGCACTCTTACACAGACAGCTCATACATTCACACTCATACAGAAAGCTCATACGTGCACATTTATACATGCACTCTCATACAGACAGCTCATACATGCACTCATACAGACAGCTCATACATGCACACTCATACATGGACTCTCATACAGACAGTTCATACATGCACACTCATACAGACAGCTCATACATGCACATTTATACATGCACTCTCATACAGACAGCTCATCAATAATGTGATTCACAGCATTTAATGAGTTAATCGCTACTCTGTGATTTTTCCTGTAAGAGTTAACTGCTCTACCTTGAAGTTACAAAGGCTTTTAAACATGTGATATCAAGTGTTTTTAATTGATTGTGCAACATGAGATGTATGATACCACCCCTTAAATAGAGATATGGGGTTTGCATCCAGTGTGTTTAAGTTGTGAACAAGGCGCGAGAAGCGTTGAAACGCGTAAACTTTTTTATTCACTGTACCTGATGTGAAGAATTACAATAAAGACTAAGCTTTATGGGATTTGCCATTTTGGTGCTGGACTTTTCCTTTTTGTATGCTGTGACCCTGGCTCCGGGTCTTACCGTGCACCAAGGGCAATACCACGGCAGGTGAGCTGGCCTACAAAAGACTGTTTGCAGACAGCTCATACATGCACTCTTTTACAGACAGCTAATACATGCACACTCATACAGAAAGCTCATACATGCACATTTATACATGCACTCTCATACAGATAGCTCATACATGCACTCCGTACAATTCCGGCCGTGTGCGAATATACGCACGTAGTTTTGAGGTTGATGCGTTCGCTTGAAAGTATACGATATACGGCCGCACAATGCACGCTACGTATGAGCTTACGGCCGGATCGTATACGGCGCCGTGAAAAATGAACAAGACCATTGTTTGAGGACATAACTGTTCCAACTCACGGCCGTGGATTTCCTTGCGGTCCCGTACGGAGAACTTATTCCAGCCAAATTTAACTTGATTTTTCGATCCAAAAGTTTCTGTGTGTTTTATTGGGCTGGGCGAAGATTTCCAAGTAAATGACCTGTTTCAGGTCGCTTCGAAACAAGCTAGGGAAGCATAACTGTACTACGGGCGTATGTACGCGGTTCGCACGCATCCGGCCGCATGTCGATTTTTCCCACGGCCGTAGTTTCAGCCACACATGTACTGCGGCGTACGAACTACGGCCGGAATGGTACGTAGTGTGAACATAGCCTTACTGCGCAGAACCTCATACTAAATCTCAGCTGATACAGAACCTCACCAGTCCACCAGCCCGCCTGCAGTCACCAGGGATCCCCCTCTTCACCCTCACGCACAGCTCTCCTGCCCCCCTGCACCGCTGCTGCCCGCCCTCCCATACAGTTCTCCTGCCCGCCTGGAGTGAGCCAGATGGACTCCGTTGGCAGAATATTTATGTCATGAAATGACATCATACACAGACACTATAAACAGCCCTCTGTGCAGGCATTGTATTGTTTAAAAATAGTGATGCCTTATGTAAAAACAATTATATTATAAATATATTTATATTTATTTATTTTGTAATAAAATAAAAAAAAGTGATATTTTCCCTGCGACATCAAAGAGACATGTCAAAAGTTTTGGTCCAGGTCAGAGTGTTCAGACCTGTAGCGATAAGGAGAACGAGTCAGAAGAGCGCTCTGGGCGTGGGGTCCTCTTCTGTCTCTGTGTCACGTGATCAGTCAGGCTCATAATTTAGGTCTATGGAAACCCGCGACTGATCATGCTGACAGAGGGGCCTGGTTCGTTCTCACGATTAGTATGGAGGTGAACACTCGATCAAAACTTTTGACACGTCTCTATGACGTGTCAACACTTTAAATTTACAACGTGTTTTCAAAAGAAACATAAATGTGAGAGCTTGTGTAATCTAACGCTAAAGATAAAGGGATCACCGATAAGGGAAACCTAATGGCAATGACATTGTGCTAACACTCCATAACGATAAGATAATAAAAGTGCAACTAGTATATAAAGCCGTGGTCGGTGTGCAGGTCTACACACCAGCGGAAGGGTAACCACCAAGATGAAGTGTCTCCTCCTCGCTCTCGTTTGCCTCCACCTCTCAGAGGGGATTGTTAGGTAAGTTATTGCTCAGTTACCTACTGGAATTATTCTTCTTGTAAGCTCCATAAACCAGACCGCCCCATAAGCAATAGAGCTCGAATAATATAGACCTCGATGAGTTGGACAACTCGGGCACTTAAAGGGATTCCTGACAACCTTAGTTCCAGTTAACTCTGACACAAAAGGGGCTGCACCAGAATTTTTAACACATGTAAAGACTCATGGGATAGCAACGTATGTCTTTCTAAGTAATTTTTCTTCTTTTGATTGGATTTACCATATGTTATAGACTATAAGACACATTGACTCCTTGGTGGTGTCAGGCAGTGGAGGGGGCTTGGTCACTATGTTTGCTGCCCTTGCTGTTAGCTAAGTGCATCAAGAATGCCTGACCAGTGAAATAAACTGCAATGGTTCATGTAGTTACCAAGTTACATTTAGCTATCCAAGTTAGATGGGTTCTCAGGTCCAATTACCCAAACTGACAGCTTCATAGATCCCTAATAATGCTGTCAGTTTAAAGGGGTACTCCAGCAAAATCATTTTTTCTTTCAAATCAAATGGTTTCAGAAAATTATAAAGATTTGTAAATTACTTCTATTTAAAAATCTCCAGTCTTCCAGTACTTATCAGCTGCAGTATGTCCTGCAGGAAGTGGTGTATTCTTTCCAGTCTGACACAGTGCTCTCTGCTGCCACCTCTGTCCATGGCAAGGAACTGTCCAGAGCAGCAGCAAATCCCCCTAGAAAACCTCTCCTGCTCTGGACAGTTCCTGACATGGACAGAGGTGGCAGCAGAGAGCACTGTGTCAGACTGGAGAGAATACACCACTTTCTGCAGGACATACAGCAACTGATAAGTACTGAAAGGCTGGAAATGTTTTTGTCTTTTTTTTGGGGGGGGGGGGGGGGGGGAGCTACCCCTTTAAGTCCTTTAAAGTTAACTCTTTAGATGAAGTAAATTGGACCACAAGTCCAAGTCCAGAAGCATCAGATCTCTTATCCAGTTATCCAGCTTAATTGGTTATCCAGTGTTACAAAAACATGGCCACTTTTAACCCTCTTTGGTCTTCAGGTCAGGTGTGGTTTGCAATTAAACTCCATTTACTTCAATGGAACTGAGTTTGAAACCCCACCCAATCTGGAGACAAGAGAGAAGGAAAAGTGACCATGTTTTTGTAGTGCTGGAGAACCCCTTTTACATACCACAATGGGAAGGATTTATTCTGCACACCAAAGCTTGACTGGTTACACATCATGCAGGCCGGTCCTGACTAGCAGCATTTTTTTATTGAAGAAATCAATATCGGTAAAGATCTTTCAGGACAGCGGGAAATGCTACACTGAGGCAAAACCTGTGTTCATGTCTTTACTTGTAGCTTATAGTTCTTTTATATTGCACTCACACCCTTGAATAATAAGGGCTTATGTAAGTTTACAGCCACAATCTTGCCTCGATCAGTCTGACAACCAGAGATTTATGAGCGAATATATAGTTTAATTAAAAAGAATTTATACAAAAATAAAAGTTTATTGTTAATATTAATGTCTCTGTTACTCAGTTGATACGGTTCCCTGGTTCAGAACTTGTATAGACCTGGTTCTAAGTCCTGGTTGTTTCTAAGGTTTATAGAAACTACATGGAAATACATGGGCACTAGTGCACCAAACTGACAAAGACTCTTTAAAGGGATTGTCCCATCTCAACTAACATAGTTATACTTGTTAGGCTAGGTTCACACTGCGTTTTCAGCATCCGTTTAACGCATCCGTTTTTTGCAAAAAACGCATGAAAAACGGATTGCAAAAAACGGATTCATTTGTGTGCATCCGTTTTTCCATTGACTTCCATTATAAAAAAAAACGGATCCGTTTTTTTTGGCGGACCAAAACGGACCAAAAAACGTTGCTGACCCTATTTTTCTGGACGTTAAAAAAAACGGATCCGTTAAACGGATGCTGAAAACGCAGTGTGAACCTAGCCTAAGGCTCATCTATACATCTACAATATATAGGGAGCAGTGGTCAGTAACTTATACAGTGATCTGTAGACAATGGGGGAGAGAGATAGCAGCATATCAGGAGATGTGGCCACAAACAGGCCAGAGGTGCCGGCCAGGGGTGTAACTACCACTCTAGCAGCTGCTATAAGGCCCGCCGCACCGGGGGGCCCTGTGGCCCACTCCTGCAATACATTGGGCCCCCTGAGCTGTCATCATTTGCAGCACCCGATGGCTGAGTATGTTTCCCAGGTTCTGCAAATCTCCCTTTAACCGCTAGCACTCCGGGTCGGTGCTTGCAGTTATGCAGTTATGATTACACTTGACGCCTTAGTGGTTAGTTGGGAAAGATAGGGGGGGGGGCTCAATCAAATCAATTTCTAGTTACGCTTGGGGCCGGGGAGTCCCTGATCCAGTCCCGCCTCTGAAAAATCCAATCCTCTGGACCTGGGGATATTCCCTAAGTCTTCCAGATGGGAATACTCCTTTAAGCAATCATTTGATATCCCTGGAATACTCCTTAAAGCGAATTGGCAGTTTTTCAAGATCATTTTTTACTTTTTGTAAATTGTTTCGATGCAAAAAAGGATGGCCCTAATACTTTGTGCTTTTCTTACATCTTTTACACATTTACGTCAATAGATTTGTAGTTGGCCAATACCTTCTGCATATAAACAAGTAGGGACCAGTCTTAAAGGGCTTATCCTGCATTATAAAAACATGTCTGCAATTAAGCTTCATTCACTTCAATGGAAATAAGTTGCAAAATCTTCACTCAACCTGGAGACAAGAGTGGTGCTTTCTCTGGAAGAAAGTGCCCGTGTTTTTGTAACAATGGTGGACCCCTTTAAGCTTATACACATTAATAGAGCTGTAGAATTGTCAAAACCTCTGCTGTAGTAAATAAGAAATTTCCTTTGCAGAGTCCCCCTGAAGAGGTTCAAGTCCATGAGAGCGGTGATGAGCGAGCATGGGATCAAAGCCCCAAGAGTTGATCCAGCTACAAAGTATTACAACAAGCTCGCTGCCGCGTATGAGCCATTGGCAAACTATATGGATGTGAGTATTACTAGTCTAAAATTGTGGAATTATTAGATTGATGAAGTAATAATAGATAGCAGGAGTGCGGATACATCTGGGATAACAATATTGTCCTCTCCCCGTGGCTAGATGTCATACTACGGAGAGATCAGCATTGGCACACCACCCCAGAACTTTCTGGTTCTCTTTGACACTGGATCTTCTAACTTGTGGGTTCCCTCAACCTATTGTCAGAGCCAGGCATGCAGTAAGTAATAATAATTAGATTTATTTGTACAGCGCCAACAGATTCCGCAGCGCATTTATACCACAAATCAATGTGTTGCCATGAGGAATTCCATCATTATCTGTACAACTAATTTCCTTTATTTTAGTTGAGTTATAATATGATGACATATAATATGTTTTATGTAACTGGATGTATTGGAGAATCTTGCTGCAAGACATGAGCAGCAGATACATTTGCAGATCGGCGCTGGCACCGATGGCATGGTCCTTTTTTTGAAACGCCACCCGGTTCCCGTACTCAGTGCGGTTCTTTAGCCATGCAGTGGCTGTATGCCCCCCAGTGTGATGGTATCCCCTCCCCACTGTGACGCAGCCTTATTGACTCTAATGGAGCCGCGTCACAGAGGGGAGGGGATATCATCACACTGGAGTAATAATTTCATATGGCCATCAGACTCCTCTCCGCTCATTTGCATATTGAGCGTTCAGCTGAGCTGATGGACAGATCTCCACGGCAGGACCGGCACTGGTAGCGGGGCGCACAGGAGCCGTTACGTATGCAGGGGCCTGTCGAGAGGTGGGATGGGTTCGGGGGAGGGGGCTGTCTGGGGTGACAGGTTCCCTTTAAAGTAATAGTTTTCCCTAGAGTTTATGAAGATGTGAGGTTTTTATCTAGATACTGTATATCCCATACTACTCCATGGTATATTACAGATATAAATAAATGTGTGTGTGTGTGTGTATGTATATATATATATATATATATATATATATATATATATATATATATATATGTGTGTAATATTACACACTGTTCAACTGAGAATCCCTATGTCTCTTATTTCCACAGCCAATCACCCTCTGTTCAACCCAAGTCAGTCTTCCACCTATTCTTCAAACAACCAGCAATTCTCTCTGCAGTACGGAACTGGGAGCCTGACTGGGATCCTGTCATATGACACCGTCAACGTATGTTACACTTTCATTTCATTATATCATTATTATTTATGGAACTTCTCCACATAAAATTCTGACTGCAGGATAGGTACTTACTAACCTAAACTTAGGTGGTCAATCACATTTACTACACTATACATTTCTTCTGCTGTCATTAAAACATTAAAGGGGTACTCCAAATAAATCTTTTTTTTTATTTTTTAAATCAACTGGTGAAAGATTTGCAATGTACTTTAATTAAAAATCTCCAGTCTTCCAGTAATTATCAGCTGCTGTATGTCCTGCATGAAGTGGAGTATTCTTTCCAGTCTGACACAGTGCTCTCTGCTGCCACCTCTGTCCATGTCAGGAACCAGGGGCGTTGCTAGGGTCCTAAAACATCCGGGGCCCGGGCCCTCTGAGTTTCTCTCCCCTGTTTCTCTCCCCCATGCTTTTCTCCCCTCTTTCTCTCCCCCATGCTTTTCTCCCCTCTTTCTCTCCCCCATTTTTCTCTCCCCCATGCTTATCTCCCGTTTCTCTCCCCCGTTTTTTCTCTCCCCCATGCTTATCTCCCCTCTTTCTCTCCCCCATGCTTTTCTCCCCTCTTTCTCTCCCCCGTTTTTCTCTCCCCCATGCTTATCTCCCCTGTTTCTCTCCCCCATGCTTTCTCCCCTGTTTCTGTCCTCCATGCTTTCTCCCCTGTTTCTCTCCTCCATGCTTTCTCCCCTGTTTCTCTCCTCCATGCTTTTCTCCCCTGTTTCTCTCCCCTGTTTCTCTCCCCATGGTTATCTCTCCTGTTTCTCTCCTCCATTTCTCTCCTCTGTTACTTTCTCCCCTGTTTCTCTCCCCCATGCTTTTCTCCCCTATTTCTCTCCCCCATGCTTTCTCCCCTGTTTCTCTCCTCCATTCTTTCTCCCCTGTTTGTCTCCCCCATTCTTTCTCCCCTGTTTCTCTCCCCCATGCTTTTCTCCCCTGTTTCTCTCCCCCATGCTTTTCTCCCCTGTTTCTCTCCCCCATTTCTCTCCTCTGTTACTTTCTCCCCTGTTTCTCTCCCCCATGCTTTTCTCCCCTGTTTCTCTCCCCCATGCTTTTCTCTTCTCTTTCTCTCCCCCATGCTTTTCTCCCCTGTTTCTCTCCCCCATGCTTTTCTCCCCTCTTTCTCTCCTCCATGCTTTTCTCCCCTGTTTCTCTCCCCCATGCTTTTCTCCCCTGTTTCTCTCCTCTGTTACTTTCTCCCCTGTTTCTCTCCCCCATGCTTTTCTCCCCTCTTTCTCTCCTCCATGCTTTTCTCCCCTCTTTCTCTCCTCCATGCTTTTCTCCCCTGTTTCTCTCCTTCATGCTTTTCTCCCCTGTTTCTCTCCCCCATGCTTTTCTCCCCTTTCTCTCCCCCATGCTTTTCTCCCGTTTCTCTCCTCCATGCTTTTCTCCCGTTTCTCTCCTCCATGCTTTTCTCCCCTGTTTCTCTCCCCCATGCTTTTCTCCCCTGTTTCTCTCCCCCATGCTTTTCTCCCCTGTTTCTCTCCCCCATGCTTTTCTCCCCCGTTTCTCTCCTCCATGCTTTTCTCCCCCGTTTCTCTCCCCCATGCTTTTCTCCCCTCTTTCTCTCCTCCATGCTTTTCTCCCCTCTTTCTCTCCCCCATGCTTTTCTCCCCTGTTTCTCTTCCCCATGCTTTTCTCCCGTTTCTCTCCCCCATGCTTTTCTCCCGTTTCTCTCCTCCATGCTTTTCTTCCCTGTTTCTTTCCCCCATGCTTTTCTCCCGTTTCTCTCCTCCATCTCTCTCCTCCATGCTTTCTCCCGTTTCTCTCCCCCATGCTTTTCTCCCCTGTTTCTCTCCCCCATGCTTTTCTCCCCTGTTTCTCTCCCCCATGCTTTCTCCCCTGTTTCTCTCCCCCATGCTTTTCTCCCCTCTTTCTCTCCCCTCTTTCTCTCCCCCATGCTTTTCTCCCCTCTTTCTCTCCCCCATGCTTTTCTCCCCTCTTTCTCTCCCCCATGCTTTTCTCCCCTCTTTCTCTCCCCCATGCTTTTCTCCCCTTTCTCTCCCCCATGCTTTTCTCCCCTGTTTCTCTCCCCCATGCTTTTCTCCCCTTTCTCTCCCCCATGCTTTTCTCCCCTCTTTCTCTCCCCCATGCTTTTCTCCCCTCTTTCTCTCCCCCATGCTTTTCTCCCCTCTTTCTCTCCCCCATGCTTTTCTCCCGTTTCTCTCCCCCCTTGCTTCTTTCCCCCTGTGCTTCTCGCCCGTTTCTCTCCCCCCGTGCCTGCTCACCTCCTTCTAGATCACGGCTGCTGCTGTCCGCCTCACCTATCGTAGCGGCCGGAGTTGCTCCTACAACTCAATCAGCTCAGAGCGGGAGCGTGGGGCCGCTGCGGTGGGCCGTAGCGCACCCGTTAATTGGATGCGTGCACCACGGCCCACGGCGGCCAGTAGGTAAGGAGGACAGCAGCAGCTGCAATCTGCGAGCCAGATGCGGCCATAAAAAGAGCCGCATCTGGCTCGCAAGAGCGGGGCAGAAGAGATCCGGGGCGGCAGGCATTTTATTCGGGGCATGAGCCCCGAATAAAACTGCCTAGCGACGCCACTGTCAGGAACTGTCAAGAGCAGCAGCAAAACCCCATAGAAAACCTCTCCTGCTCTGGACAGTTCCTGACATGGACAGAGGTGGCAGCAGAGAGCACTGTGTCAGCCTGGAGAGAATACACCACTACAGGACATACAGCAGCTGATGAGTACTGCTGTTGGGTAGCATAACCAAGTGACTGAGAAGCTGAACAGAAGGATCTATCACTTACAGCTCATTTTGAGCTGAATAACAAGGACTTTAAGCGCTGCACACTAGTCCTCTCCATTATGTGTGTGTGCTCAGTGGCCCTAGATATTCCTTAGCATCAGCTCCCTCTTCCCAGTCGCTGATTGGCAATTGTCTATCAATACTGTGTATAGACAGCTGTCAATCAGCAGCCGAGGAGTGGAGGAAGTGGTGTAGCAGGGAGTCCATTCTCTCTCTCTTATATTTCAGGAACAGAATGATGGAAGTTATATACTGTTCTGTTTAGCATCTCTTCTGATTCAAGGCAGTATAAACCAAGTGACAGATCCCCTTTAAGCATGTGGGGATTATTTATTTTATTCAATGTTTAACGTTCAGACATCAAACACATTTAGGCTATGTTCTCACATGGAATTTCCAACAGTATTATGGTCAGCAGTGGGTTAAAAACACAGAAGCTGGGTAAATCTTTCCATTATTAACTTTGATTTTGGTTAAAAAAAACAACAACAAAAAAACAGACTGGCGGAAATACTATGTGTGAACATAGCCTTAAATTGCTCTTAAAGTGAATCCTGTATTCCCAGGAGCCTACCACAATCCATGAATGAGGCTACAATTGTAGTATTTCCACAGAAAAAAAAAAAATCTACAAGATCTGGGTGCATATTGCCCAATATCCCTCCGGAATTCTGACTATAAGATCTTTGCCAAGATAGTAGCAATAAGAATTCAGCAGGGGACCAGAATGGCTTCATCCCCGGCAGATGGGTACATGTGAATCTAGAGAGGCTGTTCATATATGCAGCTGGAGGAGGGGATTCCCCGCTCCATCCTTTTGATTGATGCTTCAACAGGGTGGAGTGGGGGTTCCTGTGGTACGTACAGGAGAGATATGGAATCTCTTTCATAGGATGGATAAAAATGTTATACTCTTCCCCCTCAGCTTGGATGTTAATGAGTGGGAAATTGTCGGATAGTTTGTCTCGGGGAACCCCTCAGGGGTTGCCACGCATCACCCCCTTTTTTTGCGCTCTATATGGAGCCACTAGCGGCACTGATCAGGCAAGATAATGTGATAGAAGGGTTGGGTTTAAATGGAGTTAGGAATAAAATAATGTTATATGCAGATGATGTGTTATTATTCGTTCGGAATCCCGCAGTATTTGTTATGAGAATTGTTCCGAAATTTGCAGAATTCGGGGAAGTAAATTGGAAAAAATCAAAAATTTCAGCTAAGAACAAGCACTGCCTGAATATAATTTCCAGACACCTAGGGCACAAGAATATTTCACATATTTAGGAATGAACGTAGCCCAGAAAATAGAATGATTCACAGAAATGAATGTAAAGCCTCTCATTGGTAAACTTAAAGGGGAAAGTCAAGCATGGATTTTATGATTTACAATTTTATTATTCTCATACATGTTTGTTATATGAAGCGATAAACATGTAAGTCATAGAGATTTCTTGTAGAAGAAAATAAAAAGATATTGAAATAGGAAAATTTTAAAAAAATTGCTCTTAAAGTGACTGTTTATTGGTAACATGATTTATTTGCTGCCTTGTAGATCCAGAGTATCTCTATTTCCCAGCAAGAGTTTGGCTTGAGTGTGACTGAGCCTGGAAGCAACTTTGTGTATGCTCAGTTTGATGGCATCCTGGGTCTGGCGTATCCATCTATTGCAGTGGGGGGCGCTACCACCGTCATGCAGGGAATGATCCAACAGAATCTCATCAGCCAACCTGTTTTTGGATTCTACCTTAGCGGGTAAAAAGATACTTTTTAGGCATTTTTGTTCGATTACTTGGTGCTGTAATGTGTAATCTGAACATTGGCTTTAAATTCTGTATACAGACAGGAGAACACCCAGAGTGGAGGAGAGGTCGCTTTTGGAGGAGTTGATCAAAACTACTACTCAGGACAAATCTACTGGACTCCCGTCACCTCCGAAACATACTGGCAAATTGGAATCCAAGGGTAGGTTCTGAAGCCATTATATGTATATCTCCTAAGCTTCAGAGGCATTACATCTAGGATAAGAAAAACATGGCTGCTTTCTTTCAGAAACAGCACAACTCTTGTCCCCTGGTTGGGGGGGGGGGGGGGTTGTAGCTCAGTTAAAGGGAGAACAAAAAAATCTTTCAAATCAACTGGTGCCACAAAGTGGTACCAGTTGATTCAAAAGAATTTTTTTATTTTGGCTGAGCTACCCCTTTAAATTGAAGTGAATTGAGGGGAATTGTAATACCACACACAACCCGAGGACAGGGGGTGATGCTGTTTATGCAAGAAATTAGCTGTGTTTCTAATCCTGGATAACCCCTATAATTTTATTATTGTTACTAATTTGGTAGCTAAATGTATATTTTAGGTTCTCCATCAATGGACAACCTACTGGATGGTGTAGCCAAGGATGCCAGGGTATTGTAGACACCGGAACTTCCCTGCTGACTGCCCCCCAAGGAGAGTTCGCCAATCTCATGCAATACATTGGCGCACAAGAAGATCAAAATGGAAATGTACGTTACATAGTTACATAGTGGGGGTGAAAAAACCCACATCCATCATGTTTAAGTATGGATGGATGAAGCGAAGGGGGATAAACTCTATATTCTGTGCATAGGCATTTATGTTATTTTGGTCTAAGGTAGATAGGAGTAGGAGGATGAAGGAGGTAAATAGGAATAGGCTGACGGAGGAGGTAAATAAGAATAGGTGGAAGGAGGGGGTAGATAGGAGGAGGAGGTGGACGGAGGGGGTAGATAGAGGCAGGTGGACGGAGGGGGTAGGAGCAGGTGGACAGACAGGGTAGATAGGAGGAGGTGGACGGAGGGGTAGATAGGAGCAGGTGGATGGAGGAGGTGCATATGAGTAGGTGGATGGAGGAGGTATATAGGAGCAGGAGAATGGAGGAGGTAGATAGGAGCAGGTGGACGGAGGAGGTAGATAGGAGCAGGTGGATGGAGGAGGTAGATAGGAGCAGGTGGGGGGAGGAGGAAGATAGGAGTAGGTGGACGGAGGAGGTACATAGGAGCAGGTGGGGGGAGGAGGAAGATAGGAGTAGGTGGACGGAGGAGGTAGATAGGAGCAGGTGAACGGTGGGGGTAGATAGGAGGAGGTGGACGGAGGAGGTAAATTGGAGGAGGTGGAAGGAGGAGGCACATATGAGTAGGTGGTTGGAGGAGGTATATAGGAGCAGGAGGACGGAGGAGGTAGATAGGAGCAGGTGGACGGAGGAGGTAGATAGAAGCAGGTGGAAGGAGGAGGTCAACTGAATGAAACATTGTAATATATTATGTCAGATAAAAACATCTTTCTCCACATATCAGACTTCCTTCAGGTCATCCTACTAAAAAACTGTCTTGATAGGTGTCCCTGTATGAGGGGTTGATAGGAACAGGTAGATAGGAGCAGGTGGACAGAGGAGGTAGATAGGAGCAGGAGGACGGAGGAGGTAGATAGAAGCAGGTGGACGGAGGAGGTAGATAGGAGCAGGTGGACGGAGGAGGTAGATAGAAGTAGGTGGACGGAGGAGGTAGATATAAGCAGGTGGACGGAGGAGGTAGATACGAGCAGGTGGACGGAGGGGGTAGATAGGAAGAGGTGGATGGAGGAGGTGACAAAAACATCTTTCTCCACTTATCAGACTTCTTGATAGGTGTCCCTGTGGGAGAGGTTGATAGGAGGAGGTGTTTGGAGGTGTTAGCTCCTGTTTGCATTGAGGCAGAAAGAAAGAGAAGCACTTTCCAGGTTTTCCAGGTTAGTTTTATCTCACCACAGTGCTTAATTTACAGCTTAGCCTGCTCTATACTGCTTTAGAATGTCCTCCATGCCACTGCTATTACACAGGCCGACAATGGCCCAATCATTTTAGTGCGGATCTGCTAGATCGATGCTCGTTCACTGGACCTATTAGATGGCCCAATAATTGGGCAGCAATGTCACATCAATGTCCATGCAGCCCTTGCCCAAACACCTGATACCTTACCTCTCCCGCTCCCAGTGTTCTTTCCTGTGCTTTGCAGCTTCCAGGTCCCAGTGGCAGCAACATCTGAACAGGCCGCTCAGCCAATCACAGGATGGGACTGCCGCAGCCTGTGATTGGCTGAGCGGCCTGTCATCTGACACTCAGATGCCGGGAAGCTGCAGAGAACAGGAGAGAAGACCGAGAGCAGGGAGAGGGCAATAGTCAAAGGTCAAAGGTCCACACCTAAACCAATGATCAGCCAAAAATCGTTTCATTGGCTGATCGTTGTTTCTATTACACAGAGAGATAATCGGCCCGATTAGGTCAATGATCGCTCTGTGTAATAGGGCCCTGAGGCTATGGAGGCAAACAAGATCTCCTCTCATAGCTGTATACTACACGCATCAAAGCACCTAGTATGTAATCACTATCCTGACCAGACATGGTGATTCCAAATACAAGTTATAATATGACCACTTTATATGACTCAGCTTAAAAAATTAATCCAAAGCGCTTCTTGTTAGTTAACAAAAATAAATGCCACTTTCTACTTTCCAAGAATTCATATTTTTGGGTCTGAATGTGGACCCCTCAGAGTGGTGTTTTTGCACTCAACTTTATGAGACTTTTATAGATTATATTTATATATTTTATATGAGGTTGTTTGCAGTAATGATGTTGTTTCTTATTGCAGTATGCAGTGAGCTGCGGTAACATTCAGAGTCTGCCCACAATCTGCTTCACCATCAGTGGAGTTTCTTTCCCACTTCCACCATCTGCCTACATTCTTCAGGTAGTCTTCTTATCTCGTCTCTTTCTTAAAATAGTTTTTTTTTTATTTTTGTTTCAAAAAGTTGTTTTATTAATAATATATTTTGTTGTTTTTATACTTTTAGAGCAATGGATACTGCACAGTTGGTATTATGCCAACTTACCTGCCTTCTCAGAATGGACAACCCTTATGGATCCTTGGTGATGTCTTCCTCAGGCAGTACTACTCTGTGTACGATCTGGGCAATAATCAAGTTGGTTTTGCTACAGCCGCATAAACATCGTGGTCGGCACACAATTGGCATGCTTGATTTACCTAGTAATAAACGCAAAAATCAGTATGCACAATTGATATTTTAGTTCATGACGTGTCAATAATATGTGTAATAAAAGTAGCGCAATTATCTCAACATAGCTGTTCTGTTTGGTTTGATTTTCCTACCGGTGGATATCCCAAGCGCTGAGCGTACATTTATAGGATGGAAGCAATGACTTAGAAGCTGTGATCACAATTCTACAAGGATCAATAAAAAGGAGCCATATTTAAAGGGGAACTACTAACAGGTTAGACAGATCTCTCTAGTGGGCACGGGGTGCTGAGGATGAATGTATGTCTGATACCTTCATCTTCAGCGCTGTTCCCATGCTGCCCAGTAAGCAACAGCACTGGGGGTGTGGCAACCACTCCTTCGAGGACAGATCTGGCTGTAGCCCCATCCCCATGTGGTCTGGCTCACCTCCCAATGATTATCTATGGGCGGTGGGGGCAGATCACTGTGTAGGGTGGCATATTTTAGCTTCAAGTCCCCTTAAGGGAAGAGAAAAAAGTACAAAAATGTGAAAAAAAAAATACATAATTGAAAGATATGCTGCACAGAAATAGCATACCATTGCAAAAACGCAGTGTGAACTCAGCCTAAGGGACAAGCTTAGACTAGCATTTTTTCAGCTAGCATTTTCCTGTCCATAGACAGCAATACTTATGTTTGGTATTGCAGGCTTATATAGTGCCCAAAAGTGTATTTTGTCTGCTCAGATAGATTCAGACCTATATTCAAAGAATTCTCCACTTCTGTTATACTCAGTAATCAATCGTACATAGGATTTGTGTACTGTGATTTATCCAGAGTGGGTAGATCTGGGTTTTTTTTTGTTATATCTTTTATCATAGCTATCATATTTAGCTTTTGAACATGGCGAGAACCAGAGGTGGTAAGCGAGCAGTATCAGGTGTAGGAAGGGAAGATAGAGGTGGTGCACAAGGCACTCCTTCCAGTGCTCCGGCCAACATACAAGGGACATAGTCAGTTGCAGGACCGTCAGGCCTGTCCACTCTTGCTCAGTTTCCTGTGCGCCTTATTACTGAACAGAGTCGTCAATCTGTTCTTCAGTGGTTATCGGACCCTGCATCCAGAGGTTTGACCTACTCTTATTCTCAGTCACGGTCACAAATATCATCATCAACATTGTCAGTCCAACCGGAAGCAAATCTGGGTAGAATGTCCCTACCCAATATACAGACCACTGAAAATAATCCAGATTCTGAAGCGCTCTTTGACCACAGAAGGCAATTCAAAAGATCAAGAGGCCAAAGAGGATGATTTAGTCTGCTCTGACGCCCAATTGCTGATGCCCTTAGAGGAGGATCAGGAAGCTGGTCTGTAGTCAGAAATACTAAACGGTCAGCAATGCCTGACAGTGCCTGTGGCTTCTAGCCCGCAGCTTGAGGATGTAGACTGTCAGATAGAGGAAATCAGCTGTGATTATTATGATGATGACCCACCACGTGTCTTGCTTCTTCTTACACCTCTCGCAAAAGCCTGTACTTTAAAGTATTAGTGGTATTACTTAAGTTTTACCACTAGATGTCGCTAGTATGTGTACTGTATACCTAAGTATTACACAGCTGTAGTGTTTAAAGGGTTATTAGTTCTGTGATCCGTGCACCAATGAAAGCTCTTTCTCTTTTCTACCTATCTCTAATCTTCTCTTTTTCTTGCACTCTTTTCTCTCCCTCTAACAGCACACATTTCAGATGCTGTAGGAAGATGTCACATAGGGAGAGGAAGTGTAGCCACACCTTTGGGAGTCTTACTCTGGATTCTGTAGAGGAAGGAAAAAAGCCAGAAAGCTCCCTACAGTGGTCGAGCTGGGCCCTGGCTTATGCCAGGTCCCCTGTTAGAGGACACAAACTGGTCCAGTGTAGTCTAGTCTGAGGTGTGGTAGCACATGGGAAGCATTCAGTGCTGAACGCACATTTAGAGAGGACAAGTCAGGGATCGATCCAGCCCACGCCAAGAACAAGTCTAAAGGTGCAGGACAGTATCCTGAAGAAAGAGCAACTGATCCGGATAGAACAAAGTTGCTAGAAGATTACGTATTCTATCTCGCAGCGCAGGTGTAGCCAGAAAACTTTGACCACTCTGCTTATCCCAGGTAACAAGGTCTGGGGCTTGTATCACCCTCTAGTACAGGTCGCCCGACACTGGTGGGCAATAGGTGGTGCAAAGACCAAAAGAGTCAAAACACAGGCACAAGTATTCTTACTACTCTCAAGTATCTCTATTTATTCTACTTCTCAAGCTCCAGCAGAGTACAGTACTACTTTGGGTTGGGACTCTCTCGACATCCTCCTCTCTACCTCTCTGAATTTCTTTTTACCTCTCAGCACGCAACTCAGTCAGCACGGCTGTACTCCTTCTCAGCTCTCAGCGCAGATCCAGTCACTAAGGTCTAAAGTAATTTATTGAGTCAAAAGCCTACTGTGTATCAGTGTATGAAGTAAAGAAGTGTTTATTGTAACAGGACTGTGACTGTGACCAAGCACCTACACAGCCATTGCATCTTCCTTGGGTCATCTCCCCTTTCTGTGGGTGGCAGTGTCAATAGTCCGAGTGGGTCACAGCTCAACTCCAGACCACCGTGATACCACCCCCTCACATCCCGGCAGTTTACTGACCACAAGAGACAGCCTAAACAGCCTCATTAAACTAAAAGCAGGTGGGCCACCAACCGGTACTGGCGTCACGACAGTATAACACCTGGCTGAGCTATTCCTCGACCAACCACTACTGTACTGGAGTTACAACTCAAAATCTGGCAAGTGACCGGTCGGGCAACACCACAATGTCACTCTTTGGAGCGACAGCTCGCGAGGGCATTATCAGTGGAGGATGGGGTGGTGACAGTGCGTATCCAACCTCAGAAAGGGAGAGGGAGAACCTGTGAAGCCTGGGCCTTTTTGATCAAGCCTCTAATTCGCCGACTGATGTGAGTAGAAGTAAAAAGGAGAAGTATTTAAGTACTACGAGCATGAACAGGCACATGCAAGGAAAGCATGAAGTGCCGTGGAATCGTTGCTTGGAGAAAAAAGGCCACACAGGTCCTGGGCTTCCAACCCCTGTGACATCTTCTGCCTCCTCCTCCGACACTTCCAAGCCAAAGCTGCCCCCTGCCGGTGCAGCATGAGCAAGCACCATCTCCAGTCCCAGATACTGTTGGCCACTTCCCACCACCAGCAACACAGCCTGCACCTTCTCCTACCACCAGTGTGACCTGCACGCCATACGGCTGCCAATCTGGCAGCCAGCGTTCGCTGTACCAGGTGTAGGAGCATAAAAAACGCTTTCACCCCAACCATCCCAAAGCAAAAAAAATGGCGACATTGACAGGCTGTTGGCTTTGGAAATGTTGCCTTTTCGCCTGGTGGACACCACTTCCGCCACGTCATAGCCCCAGTATCAGATGGCGAGCAGGCATCTCAAGAAAAGCTGTTCCTGCCCTGGCCCAGCACATTGCAGAAAATATCTCAAGCGTGTTGACTGCACCTGTGTCCACCAAAGTTCATCTGACACATCTGACTTCTGATACAGATACATGGACCAGTTAGCACATTCCAGGTCGTTATATTATCCCTGACTGCTCAATGGGTAACTTTGGTGGATGACACTGCCTCTGGTGCTCTGGGTCTCAAAAACTGCTGGGATGGTACAGAGCCAGGATCCCCAACCTCAACAGGTAGCATCAGTCCAGAGAATTCAGTCAATAAATTCATTTGTCTTGGAGACCATCAACACACAGGCCAAGAGCTGGGGGGGGGGGGGGGCTGCTCACTCAGACTGACTACTGGTTGGGTGCTAAGAACCTGGAAGCAGGTAAGGTGGTGTGCGACTGTGGTCTCCTACCACGGGTGTTGCTATTGGTTACACCCTTCAGAAAAGTCTGTACTTATTGTTAGTTAGTGGTGATGAAAGTAGTGATAAAATATCGCCCCAAGATGTTGCTGTATTAGATGTGTGTGTTCAGATGCTGTACAGCTGAAGTGTGTAAAGGGTTATCGTTTATTTGTATGTCACATGGATCTGCGAACCAATATCTGTTCTTCTTCTCTCCTATCATTTCTCTCCTTACTTCTTCTGTTTGCACTCTTCACCCAGTCACAGCGCATTTTAAATGCCCTGAGGAAGGAAGTCACATGGCTGGAGGAAGTGCATGGGTCTTTCGTGTTGGACATTGTAGAGGAAGGACGCAAGCTAGACATCTCTCTACAGTGGTCCTCTCTGGCCCTCTGCCAGGTCACCGTACCCTCAAGGGCTAGAACCCCGTATGGGTAGGAAGCAAGACGCAGCTCACAGTTTCTTCTCAGTAACGCTACACAGCACTATGCAGTGTTAAACTCCTTTCAAGAGAGGACAAGTCAGAGACATGTCGTGGACTAAGACAGTCACAGAGCAGGACAATATCCACAGACAGAAGTAAGCTAGGAACTGATCCGGATAGAGCAAAGTTGCTGTAAGCCTAGGAACGCTATCTCGCAGCGCAGTTGTCAGCAGGGAAATCTCAGTATTCCGCTCATCCCAGGCAGGGGCGGATTAACTTCACCATGGGCCCCGGGCTGTTCACCAAGCTTGAGCCCCCTAACCCACTGTAACTATGGTGGCACTAGCTTTAGTCTTTTTCCTCCATAATGAAGCCTGTAAAGGACCTATGGTGACATCATTGTCACATAATAAGGTCCGTACGTATGTTCTCTGCATTGTCTCCTGGCTGCAGTTTTGCCCTGATTTGTGCAAAATTGTGGTAAAAAGCAGCAATTTTTATGCAAACCATAGCAAAACTGTAGCCTGGAGATAATACACCACTAAAAGTAAAAGTCTGTTTGGGGGCCATAGGTTTTTTCTGATAAATAATGTGACAAAAATATCAGCAATTCTGGTGCTTTTTTTCCTCTTTTCATTTACTGTACAGAAATATTATTGGCGACATGGTAACACTCTGTTTGATCAAATAGTTTGCTAAGATCCTCACTTTTCAAAAAAAAAATTATATTTAAATTTTTAATATCTACAGAGTAGGTGTTTACCGTGTGTACGCTGGGAGGAGTATATACGGTAGGCCCTTACACCTGTGGGTTGATGTTGCACCTTTTGTTTTTTGTCTAGAAATATTATTGTTATAGCTTTTTTAGTTCTTTTCCTTCTTTATTATTGTTATAGCTTTTTTCCTTCTTTTCATTCACCATACAGAAATATTATTGTTATAGCTTTATAGATTGGACAAATGCATACACTATGATATATAATATGTTTAATTATTATTTTTTTTTTTATGTGTTTTTCGATGTAAAATGGCAAGGGGGGGGGTGATTTTAACTTTTATTGGGGGAGAGGTTATGTAATATTTTTTTTTTTTCACTTTTTAAGTCCACTTAGGGGACTATAACATGCATGCATTTACATTACTAACACTGGCACTGCCATGTGGTGCACTCTATCAGATGATTTCAGAGCTGACTGCACCGAGAAAGGTAAGAGACCTCCGGCAGTAAGTTAAAATGATCGGGTCACACACTGTCACAACATTAAAAGGGTTGCTGACGGGCGGCAACACGGTCGCAGCTATCCATCATTAACAGTGAGGACCCGGCTGCCACGCTCTCTTGAGTCCCAGCAGGCCATGACATAAATGTATACCATGGGTCATCTGGGCCCTGACTTTCATGGCGTACATTTATGTCCATTGTCATTAAGGGGTTAATGACAATTTTCCCCCTTTTCCCAAAGTCTCTTAAACAGGTAATAGAAGCGAGTCTTCTTATAATAATTTCTTAAAGAAAGGTCTCTCCAGACAACCTCTTCTGCTCTGGACAGTTCCTGACATGGACAGAGGTGGCAGCAGAGAGTGCCGTGCCAGACTGGAAAGAATACACTACTTCCTGCAGGACATACAGCAGCTAATAAGTACTGGGAGACTGGAGATTTTAAAACAGAAGTAAATTAAAAATCTTTATAACTTTCTAAAACAAGTTGATTTGAAAAAAAAAGTACCCGTTAAAGGGTGATAAAAGTGGTCAGATCCAAGGTGGTCACACTTTTAGCAGTGTGTTGCTAAAGGACTACTAGGGTCACAGGATGAACTCCATGCATTGGGTGTTCCTATAATGGGTAGGTCGGTGGTGAGTCAGACCAATGCACTTTTGTGCATACACTATGCAGGTTTGATTATACACATATTGGGGCTTATAATTTATTTTGCATGATAGTTTGCTAAGAGTTTGGGGACATAGTTTTTTAGGAAGCCATTAACTGTTACTTTTATAACAGCTTATAATCTTTGGCAGTCCCATGGCATGGTGGGGCTCACATTCAAACTGGGACACTTAGCACCCCATTTCTTGTGATTAGTGCGGTCCACGCAGTTGGACCCCCATTCATCTCTCACTCTAAGGGCCCTATTAAACGGGACAATTATCGTGCGAAAAATCGCTATATCGTTCGAATTTAAACGATGATCGTTCTGTGTAATTGCAGGCAACGATTGAAAAATCGTTCGTATGTTGTTGATCGTTGATTTAGATATGAACCTAAAATTATCGTTAATCGCAGTAATTCCACATTCGTTCGCTCAAGTTCTGCATTTTTTCACTAATTGTTCAGTGAAATTGCAAATTGTTCATTGTTTTGCTGGGATCAGAAGGCAAAAACGATCATAGTAACGATCGCAATAACGATCCTATCTAACGATTATCGTTCTGTGTAATAAGTAATGCAATCGTTTATCGTAAGTCATTAATCGTTAAACATCGCTCAGTGTACTAGTGCCCTAAGAATAGGTGATGAGATGTCATTCTACTAAAGTCCCATAAATTGGATCTGATAGACCAGACAATTGTTTGGGACAGTTGTTTGGTATTGGTAACTGGTAAGGCCAGGTTCACACAGTCCGTGTATCAGATCCGTTTTTAAAGGGTTACTTTGATCCTACACAAAAACATGGTCAACAACGTCTACATAAAAAAAAAATGAATCCGTTTTGATTCAAAGGAAAATGGATTGAAGCAGATTGTACACAACTGCATCTGTTTCCCCCCCCTAAAATGTATATGTTACACGGACTGTAGAAACGCGGTGGGAACCCGGCATCACCTGATGTCTTAATTATTATATCAGCCTGAAGGTCTCGGCCAAACTGAGCGTGGTAACATTTATTTTTTAGAGTCACAGAGAACTTATCTTAATCTCATCTTAAGTGTCTGGCAAATAAAGACATAGATTTAAAAGATTATTTGTAACAATAAAAGACTTGACCCTGGTGACCCTGGCTCGTGGATATGCTTTGGTCGCCATAATGTTTAGTTTTCCCTAATTACTCACCAAGATGTCAGTAAATATCCCAATGGCCAGGCTTGATAAGGCGTACCAGGCATGTGTCCCCATGTAAACTGGTATATTTATCTTCCTTTATGTGTGGAACAGGGGCAAATATATTGTTACAGTGCCTGAATAATACAAGGGAAAGCTGCATTAAAGAAACAAGGACATGATATATACACTCTCACCGGCCACTTTATTAGGTACACCATGCTAGTAACGGGTGGTCTTCGGCTGCTGTAGCCCATCTGCCTCAGAGTTGGCCGTACTGTGCGTTCAGAGATACTCTTCGGCCTACCTTGGATGTAACGGTTGGCTATTTGAGTCACTGTTGCCTTTCTATCAGCTGGAACCAGTCTGCCCATTCTCCTCTGACCTCTGGCATCAACAAGGCATTTCCGCCCACAGAACTGCCGCTCACTGGATGTTTTTTTCTTTTTCGGACCATTCTCTGTAAACCCTAGAGATGGTTGTGCGTGAAAATCCCAGTAGATCAGCAGTTTCTGAAATGCTCAGACCAGCCCTTCTGGCACCAACAACCATGCCACGTTCAAAGGCACTCAAATCACCTTTCTTCCCCATACTGATGCTCGGTTTGAACTGCAGGAGATTGTTTCGACCATGTCTACATGCCTAAATGCACTGAGTTGCCGCCATGTGATTGGCTGATTAGAAATTAAGTGGTAACGTGCAGTTGGACAGGTGTACCTAATAAAGTGGCCGGTGAGTGTATATTGGGTCTCCTGCAAGTGCTAAGTCACATACAGCTCCTGATCCAGCTCCTGCTGTGGCCCCAGTTTAGAAACCCAAGGAGAGGATGGATGATGGGAAGGGGGATGGGTTAGGGTCTTTGTCATCTGGTCCACTGAGCTACTACCTCTTTATCAATATTGCACTCCATGCCCCACTGATCGGTATGAACTGAACGTTACTCTAATGCACTGCTTCTCAAACTTTTTCTTCTGTAGCCTCACCTAACAGACAAAATGATGCCTGGGTCTCACCAGACTGACCAAGAGGATGCTGGGGCCTCACCATCTGTGGTGGAAGTCCATGCAAACATAAAAACTATAGCTCAGTCAAGCCTCTATTTGTCTCCTAATCTCTATATAACATAAAATAAGTACAAAATGATTCAATAATGTTCCTAAAGCAGAAATTGTTGGAGTCAGAGAAAGGATTGTGCAGCTTATGGTCACTTTTGTGAGAACTGCCTCCTAAGCTGCGCCTCACCAACAACTACGGGGGGCCTCACTGGTGAGGCCCGCCTCAGAGTTTGAGAAGCACTGCTCTAATGTATATGACCATGTTGTGTAGCACTGGCAGGCGGCCTCCTGAAACTTACAACCGTTGTGGCCTCCTTGTCCAGGCAGGCTTCCTCCTTCTGGCTGACCAAGTTCCACCAACTCCTGGTTCCTACTGTTCATTGTGAGAGTGTGACATCCTGCTATCCTAAATATCCTCACC
The DNA here is from genome assembly GCF_027789765.1 of Dendropsophus ebraccatus. Classification (NCBI taxonomy): domain Eukaryota; kingdom Metazoa; phylum Chordata; class Amphibia; order Anura; family Hylidae; genus Dendropsophus; species Dendropsophus ebraccatus. The sequence continues at coordinate 6,315,470 of NC_091464.1, read as the reverse complement.
CAATCTTGTTTCCTGGATTATGATCCTTTCTGTACCATACTGTCTCTCCATTTGCCTGTATCTGACTATCACTATCAGTTGCCCGCCACTATGAGTTCTGGGACCATTCTTGTTTTGTGACCTTCTAGCAGCAGAAGGCCACACCTGCCCCCTGGGGGAGGATAAAGGGTAAAGGCCTAGAGCAGTGTTTCTCAAACTTTTTCTACTGGAGCCTCAACCAACAGACAAAATGATGCCTGGGCCTCACCAGACTGACCAAGAGGATGCTGGGGCCTCACCAGACTGACCAAGAGGATGCTGGGGCCTCACCAGACTGACCAAGAGGATGCTGGGGCCTCACCATCTGTGGTAGAAGTCCATGTAAAAACATGTATATGTATAACATAAAATAAGTACAAAATGAGTCAATAATGTTCCTAAGCAGAGATTGTTCGCGTCAGGGAAAGGACTGTGCAGATCATAGTCACTTTTGTGAGAAACTGCCTCCCCAGCTGAGCCTTACCAGCAGCTAGGGGGCGCCTCACTGGTGAGACCCGCCTCACAGTTTGAGAAGCAATGGCCTAGAGGGTACTTAGACTCTGCTCCTCGGTGTGGCCCAAAGTCAAACCGATTTGGTCAAAGAGCTGGTCCTCACCTGTTGCTCACAACACACAAACCTTAGTCATAGCTATTTATTATAGACATCATCGCCTATAATGGTGGCATTAGAACTTCAGTTCTACACAAGTCAGAGCAAAATAATTCAGACCGCACTTTGTCTTTTTACCAGCCAAAAGGAAAAGATGGTGCCTAATGTCTTGTAAAATTCCTTCTTCAACTTTTAGGTCATAGCCTTTACACAACAAGTCTAGAAAGAAAAGACACATGATGCTTGAGTTGATCTTGATGCCAGACTGGTGGAGCTGGAAAAGTGTGCATCTAGGGATTACACTGAAGTATAACAGATACAAGCAAATATGATCCATAAACAAGACTTCTAGCTTCATGCTCCAGCCACAACAGGCCGCTCTCTCTCCCCTTACTACCAGGGGACAATAGCTATATGATGTGAGGAGAGAAGAGCTTATACTGTATATTATATTGTATGAGGTCCACATGGGCCTAAACACTGCATGGTGGCATAGAGTGAGCACCAGGGCCGGACTGGGACTGAAAATCAGCCCTGGCATTTCCAAGCACACAGGCCCACTCGCCGCGCGGTGATAAGTTATGGGACAATGTTGTGAGTGCAGCACGGCTACATGTTGTATCATCACGGCCAGGACTTAAATTGCAGATAATAACACAGTAAATGGGGTCAGAAGCTTCTGTCTCTGTACTGTGTAGCTGAGCTGCAGGTACAGATCGTCACCACTACATAGTGTACAGAGACAGACTGCTTCTGGTCCTGGTCACCGTGCTGAGATTAACACCACCACCATAAACTGACTAATACCACTGCATACTGACTAATACAACCGCATACTGACTAATGTCGCTGCATACTGACTAATACCACCACACACTGACTAATACCACCACACACTGACTAATACCACCACATACTGACTAATACCACCGCATACTGATTAATATGATTAGTCAGTATGTGGAGACATTAGTCAGTATGTGATAGTATTAGTACTGACTAATACCACCGCATACTGACTAATGTTACCACATACTGACTAATCATATTAATCAGTATGCGGTGGTATTAGTCAGTATGTGTGTGGTGACATTGGTCAGTGTGTGGTGATGTTAGTCAGTGTGTGGTGACGTTAGTCAGTGTGTGGTGACGTTAGTTTGTATGTGGTGACTTTAGTCAGTGTGTGGTGGTGTTAGTCAGTGTGTGGTGACATTAGTCAGTCAGTATGTGGTGGTATTAATGTCACCACATACTGACTAATACCACCAGATACTGACTATGACCACCGTATACTGACTATGACCACCGCATACTGACTAACCCCACCGCTGCTACTGAATAACATCCACTGTACACACTATCACCTCATACAGTCATATAGAGGTGGAAGCAGCTGTACACAGGTTCTGTACACCATATACATTACACTGCAGTTATATCAGGTGACTCACAAGGGACGTCTTCTCTGATCAGAGTTCTTCCCTTTTCATCTTCTTCTCCATCTGCCCTGAGCCGTTACAACTTCTCTGAGCCACAAATCCACAGAATCTGCCAGAGAAACATATTAGGCTCCTCACTCCGACACCATCTTCATCTCTATACACACTGCACATCTGTATTGGACCCTGTACGCCCTCATTTAGTGGGTTGGCTGACTCTTTGTGAGCCCTCTAGTATATGGCCCTCCTCTCTGTAGCCCCTCCTTATAGATAGCCCCCTTATGTTGTCCCCCTTATAGAAGGCCCCCCCATAGATGCCCCCCATGTTGTCTCCTTACAGATGCTCCCCCCTTACAGATGGCCTCTCCTATGTTGTCCTCTTATAGATGGACCCCTCTCCCCCTATATTGTCCCCTTATAGATGTCCCCCTCTCCCCCAATGTTGTCCCCTTATAACCCCCCTCTCCCCCTATGTTGTCCCCTTATAGATGGCCCCCCTCCTTATAGATGGCCTCTCCCCCCCTTATAGATGGACCCCTCTCCCCCTATGGTGTTCTATCCTCCCTTATAGATGGCCCCCTCTACCCCCCTTCCCTTATAGATGTCCCCCTCTCCCCCCTTTTTTATGGATGGCCTCTTCTCCCCCCCTTTATAGATGTCCCCCTCTCCCCCCTTCCTTATAGATGCCCCCCCCATATAGATGGCCCCCTCTCCCCTCCTTCCTTATAGATGCCCACCCTCCCCCCCTTCCTTATAGTTGGCCTTCTCTCCCCCCCATATAGATTGCCCCTTCTCCCCCCCCCTTCCTTATAGTTGGCCTCTTCTCCTTCTCCCCCCCCCCCCTCACTCATAGTTGTCCCCTTCTCCTCTTCTCCCCCTACCCCCTGTGCAAAGCAGGTTTAAAAAAAAAAAAAAACTCACCTAACAACGCGCTCCCCCGTCGAGACTTTCTTCTCCAGCAGCCTCCGTCTGATCATAGAGCTCTCTGTGTGTCGGTGGCCGCGACTTCCGGCACAGTGAGTGTCTCTGTGCCGGAAGTAGCGGCCGCAGCCCACGCCCGCAGAGAACTCTATGGTACACGCGCTGCTGGGGATAGGCGCTACACCCCCGGCAGCCACGCATCAGATGGGGGCGGACGGAGCGCTGTGGGCCGCTCCCGTGCTCCTCATGGCCCAGTGACTTGTTTTCCCTACGCTTGGGGAAAGGAGTCGCCGGGTCAGGAGGAGCACGGGACCGGCCCCCGGAAGCCACTAGCCCTTCTGGCATTTGCCAGAAGTGCCCTATCGCCAGTCCGGCCCTGGTGAGCACTGTTACAGCACAGCAATATAGATGGGGACTTAGTAGACGTTAGTGAGGATGGTACAAAAGAAAAAATCCAAAAATGTTTGTCTGCCAGATTCTTCGGAGACGAGGCATTGCCAGAAGTGGTTTTCATGATGGACGGGCCAAATGGAGAAGAAAAGAAAAAGTGAGCAATTTTGATCAGAGAAGACGCCCCCTGTGAGTCACTGAATGTAGCTGTACTGTAATCGCGTATATGGGGTAAATAGCAGTGCACCATTGTTTCTTATATAATGTTAGTAGGTCATGTGGATATGGGGGCGTGGTGCTGGGAATGTCTCTCTTTTCTCCCAGCAAAAGTTGGGAGGTATGGCTGTACACTTACAGCATTATTCACCCTTCTTCTTAACCCACATGCTACAGGGGAAGATACCGACCCAAGTTTATTAGGATAGCTTCTTGCCTTAGAAGCATGGAGATTTTTCTTTCTTCTCTTTCTTATTTGTATGTGACTTATGTCTAACATCCTCCATAATCCGCACCTCTCACTCCCGTCACCCAAGCTGCCCCAGTTCTATGGAAGGCATTACCTAAGACTGTCAGACTCACTTTCAATACCCAAAGCTTCAAACATGCCCTCAAAACGCATCTTTTCTAGCTGCTTATCAGGTTCCTTAATTTAGTCCCCCCCCCCCCCCATACCCACACCGAGCACTTAGAACTGTAGCATGCAGCCATTGGTTGGTGACTGGTTTGACCACTGCATTATACTATATATAAAAGATGGCTGGACCACTGTAACAACCAAGCACTTTTGCCTCAGCTTTTTTCTCCAATGCTCTCCTCGTAGTCTGCAAGGACCCTCTCTCCTCATGCTGATGGCTACATGTGTATGCGTTTTGTCTATATATGAACCCCAAGACTTGTAAAGTGCTGTTGACGCTCTATATATAAAAATGCACTATTATATGTGGTAGCCGCAAGTGACGTAGCGTGGGGGTCCAGATCCTGTGATTTCCAGAACCCCCTGACTTTCCCTTCTTGTTGTTGCAGGAGCCAAAAAAACCTTCACAATGTAGAGGTGAGAAACTTATAGAAATACTTAGAGATTGCTGATATTCCATTTCTAACAAAATGTTCCCTTATCACTACGTGTTTGTCCTGCTATTTGTTCCATACATAGTAATCATAGTAATCTTATTTACTCTATGAGATAATGGAATATGTATGTTCTGCACAAAGGGTTCTTTATTCTGTGTTTACTCTCACTCTATGACACTCTATGACAAATTAAAACTATTGGTCGGTTCAGGGTCTAACTGCCATTTAAGCTGTTTGCATGTCTAGACTATGTTCCCACAACGGAAAATGACAGTCGTCACTTTAGTGCCAGCAGACGTCCATCTATTGATAATGACGCTCATGATCATTATTTTCAGACCTTATTTTTACGGCCATCGTTTGCCTTTAAAATGACGGCTATCCAAGAAGACGGGTGCAAAAAGAACGTGCGACGCCCCTGGCCCCTAGGGGCCACTCCGCAGTGTAGATGATGCTAACAGGCAGGAACCGGGGCAGCTGTAGAGCATAGGGTTGTCACGGTGAAGGCACAAGGGTGATACAGCTGGAAACCGGGCTCCTGACCATGCGCGCATGTGATTCTTCATTGTCCTTAGTCAGGGCACCTATTATCACACCAATGCCAAGGATCAGAAACAACGGTAGTTGTATATTTATTGTAACGGTGGTAACTAGTAGCAACAGTCTCTCCGGATGCAACCGGGTATAAGGCAGACTTGAATAAAGCAGAGTAATGGGTGATGCTGCAATAGGCTGTGAGAGTAGCGTGCTGAATGATGGGAGTAGTAGTGAAACGGAAGATGAGATGCTGGGTGGAATGAGACTTGAATGAAATACTTGCTGTTGATGATTAGAGAAGATGATGAGAGGAATGACTGAAGAATTGGCACCCAGATGAGAATCTTGAGACTTAAGACAGGAACACAGCCAGTGGACTAGAGCAGCAGAGCACACGCAGGCCTCTCTCTTAGCAGGGAGAGAACAGACACAGAACTTGTCCCCTGAAGGTGAAGGACAAGACTGAGGTAGAACAGGAAGTCACATGGTAACCCCAGCCAAAGCTCGAAGACCATTGGAGTTACCATGGAAGTAGGGGCAGTCACGTGACATCCAGCCATTGCATCATCACACCACTAGGCATATACAGAGAAATATACACGAGAAGTACCATACTTGAACACTGGGGGGCGACATAATACCATTAGGCACTTATAACTGAATATGCATACAAGAAATGAATGGAATAGCAGACCTGAATACTGAGAAGGGTGACACAATACATGCAGTTTGCAGTGAACCATAGCTTTCCAGAACAGAACTGGTTATAATAAAAGTGTGAGGATAAGAGGGCCTGTTCTGGGACACTGCACGTTTAGTGGGAACTTAGCCATAATCTGTAAATTGATACATTGCAAAATAACAAAATACAGTGGTGCCTTGGATTAAGAGCATAATTTGTTCCAGGACCACTCCTGTAATCCAGATCCACTCTTAGGCTATGTTCACACTACGTATGAGACCGGCCGTTCTGTGACCCCGGCCGGGTCACGGAACGGCCGGTCTCTGGACGGATCCTCTCGGCCGGTACTTAAGTAGGTCTCACTGAATTCCGGCCGCAGAAAACTGACCTGTCAGTAACACAGCAGCTGGATATGTGATATATAAGTTACTGTACAGTATAGCAGCATGTGGTATATAACTGCATAACCCTGATAAAACAGCAGCTGGATATGTGATATATAAGTTACTGTGCAGTTATCAGCATGTGGTATATAATGTATAGTAACTGCATAACCCTGATAACACTGCAGCAGCTGGATATGTGATATATAAGTTACTGTACAGTATAGCAGCATGTGGTATATAACTGCATAACCCTGATAACACAGCAGTAGCTGGATATGTTATATATAAGTTACTGTACAGTATAGCAGCATGTGGTGTATATAATGTATAGTAACTGTATAACCCTGATAACACAGCAGCAGCTGGATATGTGATATTTAAGTTACTGTACAGTATAGCAGCATGTGGTATATAATGTATAGTAACTGTATAACCCTGATAACACAGCAGCTGGATATGTGATATATAAGTTACTGTACAGTATAGCAGCATGTGGTGTATAATGTATAGTAACTGTATAACCCTGATAACACAGCAGCTGGATATGTGATATATAAGTTACTGTACAGTATAGCAATCAGCATGTGGTATATAATGTGGTCTGTGTGGTCACATGACAGCTATGTGGAAGGTGTGTGTGTTCAGCATGGACCAATCAGGACGTGAGAATTATAGAGCTGTGCAGAAGGACAAAGACAGAAATGTTATATGCAGCAGTGTGAATGGCTGAGTGTATGTGCAGACACATTATAGTAGCAGTGTGTATAGCTGAGTGTGAGTGCAGGCACATTTATAGTAGAAGTGTGTATAGCTGAGTGTAGGTGCAGGCACATTATAGCAGTAGTGTGTATAGCTGAGTGTGAGTGCAGTCACATTATAGTAGCAGTGTGTATAGCTGAGTGTGAGTGCAGTCACATTATAGTAGCAGTGTGTAAAGCTGAGTGTAAGTGCAGGCACATTATAGCAGAAATAGAGAGGATTGGAAACACACGGGCTGACAGAGACTGCAGGGAGCATGAAGGAGTGAGCAGGACATACAGTATGTGGGCACATAAATGCAGCGCTCTCTGTCCAGGGAGAGAGGGATTACCTCCACAGTCCTGTCCCCTGATGTAAGCCCCAGCCTGAAGTGGATCTGCTATGATTTGGAAGGTGAGGGAAACTTCCTGGGTCAGAGTACAGGACTGTAGACCCCACTATGCAGACCATGCCCCTCCCCCACTCCCCTCCCACCCAGTACAGGGAGCTCTTACACCAAAGCAATGCTCTTACACCAAGTCACAATTTTGAAAAACTGTGAGCTCTTCTTGCAAAACTCTCTTAATCCAAGTTACTCTTAAACCAAGGTACCCCTGTATGTCCAATCCCCACAGCAAGCACAGCACAAAGATATCTAGCTTTAAAAGGGTCACAGTACAATAATCTAGGTAACTTAGTAGGTAAGGGTATCTAGATAACATATTAGGTAACCACTATAACCCTTTTATCATATCTAGTAAACCTATGAATATTTGTTTTTCCTGGAACATGATTCCCAGAAGAACACGCACAGGTCTTGGGAGATGTGTGTCACAAGGAGCACAGAATCACGTTACTAAAACTGAACGTATAATGTGACAAATATAAAATTCCAACAAGTACTAAATACTATTATAAGTGAGCACAATGTACCGAGTATAGGATTTTCTCCAGTATCGAGTACTGTTTGCTGCTTGGCTGATCGGTAACAAAAAGCTTGTTGAAAGGCTAATGAGCTGTTTTCCAACAAGCTTTAAAGGGGTACTCTGGAGAAAAAAGATTGCTCTGGACAGTTCCTGACATGGACAGAGGTGGCAGCAGAGAGCACTGTGTCAGACTGGAGAGAATACACCACTTCCTGCAGGACATACAGCAGCTGATAAGTACAGGAAGACTGGAGATTTTTGAATAAAAGTAATGTATATACAAAAGAGGATGGAGCTGTGGTGGGTGGGGCCAGTACTGAGGTGGGTGGGGCCAGTGCTGCTAACACATGTAATGTACTGAACTGGTTTACTATAGATATGGTCCAAGATAAATTAAACAAACTCAATGTAACCAAAGCTCCAGGGCCTGATGGATTGCACCCCAGAGTTCTTAGGGAACTCAGTTCTGTAATTTCACTACCCTTGTATGAAATATTCCGTGATTCTTTGCTTACTGGTATTGTGCCGAGGGACTGGCGTAAGGCAAATGTAATGCCAATCTTCAAAAAGGGCTCTCGGACTTCCCCAGGTAACTATAGACCCGTAAGCTTAACGTCCATTGTGGGGAAACTATTTGAGGGGCTTATAAGGGACTACATCCAGGAATATGTAGTGGCTAATAGTATTATAAGTGATAACCAGCATGGTTTTACTAAGGACAGAAGCTGTCAAACCAACCTAATATGTTTCTATGAAGAGGTAAGTAGAAGCCTGGATGGCGGCGCGGCTGTGGATATCGTGTACCTGGATTTTGCAAAAGCGTTTGACACAGTTCCTCATGGACGTCTGATGGGTAAGTTAAAGTCTATCGGTTTGGAAAATTTAATGTGTAACTGGATTGAAAACTGGCTTAATAATCGTACCCAGAGAGTGGTGGTCAATGATTCCTACTCCGAATGGTCCCCGGTAATAAGTGGTGTACCCCAAGGGTCAGTACTGGGCCCTCTTCTGTTTAACTTGTTTATTAATGATATTGAGAATGGAATTAACAGCAATGTTTCTATCTTTGCAGATGACACCAAGCTTTGTAGTACAGTAGTCTATGGAAGATGTGCAGATGTTACAGGCTTTGTAGTACAGTACAGTCTATGGAGGATGTGCAGATGTTACAGGCTTTGTAGTACAGTACAGTCTATGGAGGATGTGCAGATGTTACAGGATGACTTAGACACACTGAGTGTTTGGGCGTCCACTTGGCAAATGAGGTTCAATGTGGATAAATGTAAAGTTATGCACCTGGGTACTAATAACCCGCATGCAGCATATGTCCTGGGGGGAGTTACTCTGAGAGAGTCGCTGATGGAGAAGGATCTGGGTGTACTTGTAGATAATAGACTACAGAACAGCACACAATGTCAGTCAGCTGCTTCTAAGGCCAGTAGGATATTGTCATGCATTAAAACAGGCATGGACTCTCGGGACAGGGATATAATATTACCGCTTTATAAAGCTTTGGTGCGGCCTCATCTGGAGTATGCCGTCCAGTTTTGGAACCCGATTCATAAAAAGGACATTCTAGAGCTGGAGAGGGAACAAAGACGGGCAACTAAACTAATAAGGGGAATGGAGCATCTTAGTTATGAGGAGAGATTAAAAGAATTACATTTGTTTAGTCTGGAGAAGAGACGTTTAAGGGGAGATATGATTAACTTATTTAAATATATAAATGGCCCCTACAAGAGATATGGGGAAAAGATGTTCCAGGTAAAACCCCCTCAAAGGACAAGAGGGCACTGCCTCCGCCTGGAGAGACAAGAGGGCACTGCCTCCACCTGGAGAGACAAGGGGGCACTGCCTCCGCCTGGAGAGACAAGAGGGCGCTGCCTCCGCCTGGAGAGACAAGGGGGCGCTGCCTCCGCCTGGAGAGACAAGGGGGCGCTGCCTCCGCCTGGAGAGACAAGGGGGCGCTGCCTCCGCCTGGAGAGACAAGGGGGCACTGCCTCCGCCTGGAGAGACAAGGGGGCGCTGCCTCCGCCTGGAGAGACAAGGGGGCGCTGCCTCCGCCTGGAGAGACAAGGGGGCGCTGCCTCCGCCTGGAGAAAAAAAGGTTCAATCTCCGGAGGCGACAAGCCTTCTTTACCATGAGAACTGTGAATCTGTGGAACAGTCACCACAGGATCTGGTCACAGCAAAAACAGTAGAGGGCTTCAAAACAGGGCTAGACAAGTTCTTAGACCAAAATAATATAAATGCATATGTATAGAACTATCCCTCCCCCTTCCCTGTATCCATCCCCTCCTTGGTTGAACTTGATGGACATGTGTCTTTTTTCAACCGTATTGACTATGTAACTATGTAACTATGTAATTTACAAATCTGTATGCATAATGCATTATCTCCACAGCCTCAGGCTATGTTCACACTACGTATATTTGAGGCTGTATGTTTGAGGCTGTATAGCAACCAAAACAAGGAGTGGATTGAAAACACAGAAAGGCTCTGTTCACATAATGTTGTAATTGAGTGGATGGCCGTCATTTAATGGCAAATATGTGCTGTTATTTTAAAACAACGGCTGTTGTATTGAAATAATGGAAGTTATGGCGGCCATCCACTCAATTTCACCATTGTGTGGACAGAGAAGATCAGGGTGGTAAATATACTTTCCCCACCCCCACCAACAGAGCATAGTCTGGCCCCCAAGGGGTTAACTTAACCCCTGGGAGCCCAGGCTGTCACTTTCAAATCCTCGAGTCTCCCATTGATTTTAATGGGGCTCATTACTCAAGTTGAGCATTCGAGCATTGAAAAATACTCGACTCAAGTAACAAGCACTCGAGTATTTTAGTGCTCGCTCATCTATTGGCACAATCTGGGTCACTTGGACCCTGCAATACAATCGGTAGCACTGTATTCTCCATGCTGCCTCCTTTTCTATGATCTTTGATTTTGATCTTCAGAAAAGTTCAAGCCTAAGGAGAAGATTTTGCCCTCATTGCAAGTAGATGTTTCCTCTTTGAGAGTAAAGTGAGAGGAACAACAGAAGTGAGAGGAACAAGCTAAAAGCAAGACATACAGGCCCTGACTTAGGCTGGTATTACACGGAGCGATTATCGTTCGAAAAATCGTTAAATCGTTTGGATTTGAACGATAATCGTTTCATGTAATAGCAGGCAACAATTAAACGACCAACGAGAAATCGATGATCGTTTAATAGGATCCCGACCTATTTTTATCGTTTGATCGTTCGCACATTGTTCGGTGGAATAAGAATTCGCAGCTGAAATGTACACAACACCGTCGACTAAACGACCGCAAGAATGATCATAAATAAGATCATCGTTCCATGTAATTGGGCGAACGATTTCGGGTCGTTTGCCTTAGCGGTCGTTTAAGATCGTTTATCGTTAATCGTTAGTCGTCGAAAAATTGCTTGCTTACATGTTTCCGTCATTAAATTGATGTTTTTTTACTACATTTTTCCTGTTGGTTTCTTGTTTTACCTCATTTACATCGTGCGCCACAAAAAACCAACACATCCGCCATTCTGTGCTTTAAAATCAAAAGGGTCCGTGTTGTAGGAGTGTCCCTTTAAAACTCGACATATATATTGCCAGATGGTACACAATAATAAATCTGTCAGTTTAGGAAACTATAACACTGAGATGTACAGTAGGGTTCTTGGAAACCAGACATTCTTAGTAAATCAGGGCCACAGTCTCTGAGAGTTCTACATTTTACAACCTTCTTCTTTTAGTGCAGCAAAAAGAAAAATTGTGGCACTCACCCCAATAAAGAGTTTAAAAAGCCTTTATTGCAGAGCGGCTCGGTGAAGACGCTGACTAGTGACTGGGCTACAGCCGTTTCACGCGCATGCGCAGGTGGGTGTTGAGGAAGTGCGCTGCACATGCGCGTGAAACGGCTGTAGCCCAGTCACTAGTCAGCGTCTTCACTGAGCCGCTCTGCAATAAAGGCTTTTTAAACTGTTTATTGGGGTGAGTGCCACAATTTTTCTTTTTGCTGCAATATGGACACTTGGTCTAGTTGTTGAGCAACACCCCTCAACAGTACGGAGGTCAACCTATAGCAGGGAATGAGATTGTTCTTGGCCGAAGTAAGGACTAAGTGATGCCGGGAAGTGTTTCCCCTTGATTGGTGCCTTATTCTTTTAGTGCAAGGTTGGATCATTTTCCCCCTGGTATTTACCACTCCCTTAAGAGGCTCCCGGTCAGAGAGAGTGCTTAAAAGGGTATTGCAGTGAAAAATTATTTTCTTTCAAATCAACTGGTATCAGAAAGTTTTATAGGTTTGTAATGTAAGATGACAAGAACAGCAAGTAAGAACACACATTACATGTAGCAAAAAAAGATAAGGGCACACAGGCCCCAACAAGGTTGGGGTTGAGCTGGGTCTTTGTGCAACAATGATTCGTTTTTGAAATGTAAGCAAGGAATAATCCTAACACTGTGAATACAATCAAAAGCAAGCAGTATGAAAAAGTGACCGGTGAAAGAACTCTGTAAAGCTAGTAAAAAATGGGTAACATTTTGGGGTGTACAATGCCTGGGCTGGCACCATATAGAAGGGAGTGCAAGCCCTAACAACCTGAAAATGACAGGAACAAGAACAATAGATAAGCTAAAACAATGGACTGCACCTTACAAATAACTCATTATATACTAGAAAAAAATCATTGACATAAACGCAGGAACAAGCAATGATAACTATTGTTCTTAATTGTTTGTCCCTACATTTGTGTCAATACATTTTTCTAGTCCATTATTATTATTATTTGTGCGGTGCAGTCCATTGTTTTCAGCTTGTCTGTTGTTCTTGCTTGTAACACTTTGGGGTGTTCTAACTATAAATGATGTACTGCTGTAATGAAGAAGAACCCCTTCAGAGGCTTATGTATTGCCTGGACATTGGTTGGAGGGGTAGAAGGGATTAAGGATGGTCCGAAACTGCCGAGGTTCGGGTTCGTATGAACCCGAACGCTCAGCATCAGATTCCCGCTGTCTGCCCGCTCCGTGGAGCGGGTAGATACAGCGGGAGGACCGCCTGGAAAACTGGGATACAGCCTATGGCTATGGCTGTATCCCAGTTTTCCAGGCGGTCCTCCCCCTGTATCCACCCTCTCCACGGAGCGGGCAGACAGCGGGAATCATTACCGAGAGTTCGGGTTTGTACGAACCTGAACCGAACTCGGTTCGGACCATCCCTAGAAGAGATCAGATATTTCCTATAGAATATGTTGCAAGGTTCCTACAGGCCTAAATACTTTTGGTGAGTACCCAAAACTACATAACTTCCAATCTAGAGATCTGCTGTGTCTTGTCAATCCATTCTTGTAAGGGTGGAAGAGAGTCCCACCTCCAGTCTGGCTGCCGTCAAAAGTGTGGTTGGCAAGAGATTTTTGGCTGGAGGGAATCGTAAAGTAGGGATCCAAACGGTACATCGGTTTTGCAAATTATCCAGGCGACTGAGCCAGATGTTCGTGACATTCCCCAAACTGAGCATTGCATCTGCCGTATGCTGGGGTAGCTGCTAGGTGGTGTTGCAGCTAGGTGGGTGTTAGGTCAATTGGGCACTTGTCATGGTGGCCTGGAGTGAAATCCACCCCTGCACACACGGGCACTGCGCTTGATGTCAAAAGGGTAACCCAAGTGTAAGGTGTGGGTGCAGGTGCGACAACACAAAAATCGAGCGCAGTCCAAGGCTTAACCAGCATAACTCCCTTTAACTTACATAGTACGGTTGAAAAAAGATACATGTCCATCAAGTTCGACCAAGGAGGCAATGGATGGAGGGAAGAGGGAAGGATGATGGGTAGGTTCTATACACATGCATTAATGTTATTTTGTTCTAAGTACTTGTCTAAGCCTGTTTTGAAGCCCTCTACTGTTTTTGGTTTTAACTTTAAGAACAGGTGCAGGTGACAGAGGAAGAGAAGACTAGAGTTTGAGGTAGCTTGCTGAATGAGTATGGGGACCATCTTGGGGGCCTTGTCCAAGTAGTAGTGTACTCTGCCGGGATGAGATTTTGTAGAAGTAGAGAAGAGCAGGATACCCGTACTGACATTTAAATAGTGTACTGTCTGACAGCCTTCTACCCAACTAGTTCAGCTACTAAGTTGGTTAGTAAAAGCCCCAGGCCTTTATAACTGGGTGTAGGAGACTTTCTGAGACTTGCCAGAAGAGCTGTGTGTTGTTAGTAGGATGCGTTAGCTTCTAGATCTTTGTCCTACTGGGGGTACCTAGTACCCAGTACCTAACAGTGGTCATTGTCCTGATAATAGTGGAGAGGGATCCAAGGCATGGACAAGGTTTCCTTAGAGGATGGCTACCCCTCCTGAGGGTTTAACACTCCATACTGGAGCAAATCTCTCAGTATGGAAATCTCTCTCTCTTGCTGTGTCTTAGTCCCTCCACACCAACTGCCAGAAGACTGACCTCTCACCAGGAACTGACCTCCCTTTTGTAGGGGAAACTAAGGCCTCACAGTGATTGGTGGGTTTGTGGAGAAGAGGAGAGAGAAGAAGTGTAGAAAGTTGGAAAGTGAGGGAAAGGTACCTGCACCTTGTCAAAACAACAACATGTGACAAACTGTTAACCTATTATTTTCAGCTGTGCTCAACGGACTTACATTTAAGAGTGACACCTAGTGGAGAAATGGGAATTAGCGCCTTCATCCCTGAGAGAGGTGCAAAGCCCGGGCGCTGGGTTTTTGGTTTCACTGCTGGGTCAGCTGGTATGATGGTGTGGTAGCTGAGTGGATCTAGGGTCACTTGGGCACTTGTCACGGTAGCCTGGAGTGGTATAGGACCCTCCCCGTACTGTTTGGCACGCTGCCTGCAAAAGGTTTACCCCAAGTGTAGGTGTGTATAGATGCGCATGTGTGCGCAAAGATAGGCCAGAGTCCAACAGTTAAAAAGTAGAACAGTTTACTGGCTGAAATTCAGTGCAATACAGGTGTACTTGCCAAAAAATACAGTTTAGTGCAATACAAAAATACTTGAGGTTACTCAAGTGCTTGTGGTTGAGGTAGAGACACAGTGCTTGTAAGAGAAGGTTTTGCAGAAGAGAAAATAGAGGAGAGAGTATGCCTCTCTGTCTGGAACTGTTTAAACTGAAGAAGAAGACATAGAGAACACTCGTACTTACGTATAGAAACAATCTGACCGCCTTCTGCCCTACAGTTGCGAGCTACCCGTCCTGCAGGGTAGTACGAGCCCCATGCCTAGTTATCTGGTCTAAGCAGACTCCCAAGACTTCCCGGTTGTCTTGCAATGCACAGTGTGGAATGCCTAGACGTATAGTAACTTTGTTCCACTTGGCTCAGTTTCTATAACTCCTTAGGTAACTGCCCTGCACGTTTTAGAGAGGTTCCTGGTGTGGACAAGGTGATCCTTCTTCTGGCTGCTCACCTCTTTGTACTTTCTAGGATCACATAGTTAGAGAATCTGGAACTGGCTTACTTGTGTCCCTGACATAGGATCTGGCCTAAGCCTTGCCCTTGCTCAACTTCAGCAGAGACTTGATCCTTTGCTCCCTCCTCACACACTGACTAGAACGAACTCCCCTGACCCCTCCCACCTTTTTGTGTGTGCAAAAGGAAAGAATTAAGATGACAGGATAGAGACTGTAGGGAAAGGACCTGCATCTATAAGTGGACAAAACTTTATATGTGACACAAAACAGTTAAACCATAAGTGTTCTTCAGCCATGCTTCACATTATACATATAATACAGGGCAGCACCTAGTGGGTAAAACACTAACTACAGTGACTACTTAGAGGGTATTAGAGAAAAAGGGAAATTTTGGTAGCACATCTATGACTCTGTTCACACTGCAGGTTGCACGCTGCTTGTGGCTTAAGTACAGACAAAAAAACAGAAGGTGCAACAGCAACCCACAGGTGCAAGGGCTTACCGTATATACTCCTCCCAGTGTACACACGGTAAACACCTGCTCTGTATATATTAAAAATTAAAATATAAAGATTTTTTTGGGAAAAAGTAAGGATCTTACAGAGTGTACCATGTTGCCACGTTAAGGCATCCCCAGAGACACGGTCCCTACTCTAGCATTTTCACACCAGCAATGGCCTCTCCTGGGCTGAATAAGCCTACAACTGGGCAGATAGGAGCCAAATGATCTCTTTTATAGCTCTTTTATATGGGACATGGGTGGAGTGCAAGCCAACAGGAGGTAACCACACCCCCCACATTCAACAGAAAAAAAAGGTAAATTTTGCCAGCACATCTATGACTCTGTTCACACTGCAGGTTGCATGCTGCTTGTGGCTTAAGTACAGACAAAGAAACAGAAGGTGCAACAGCAACCCACAGGTGCAAGGGCTAACCGTATATACTCCTCCCAGTGTACACAAGGTAAACACCTGCTCTGTAGATATTAAAAATTAAAATATAAAGAATTTTTTTGAAAAAATGAGGATCTTAGCAAACTATTTGATCATACAGAGTGTACCATGTTGCCACGTTAAGGCGTCCCCAGAGACACGGTCCCTACTCTAGCATTTTCACACCAGCAATGGCCTCTCCTGGGCTGAATAAGCCTACAACTGGGCAGATAGGAGCCAAATGATCTCTTTTATAGCAGCCTTGGGACATGGGTGGAGTGCAAGCCAACAGGAGGTAGCCCCCCCCCCCCCCACATTCAACAGAGAAAAAGGTAAATTTTGCCAGCACATCACACTGCAGGTTGCACACAGCTTGTGGCTTAAGTACAGACAAAAAAAAAAAACAGAAGGTGCAACAGCAACCCACACATTGTATATACTCCTCCCAGTGTACACACGGTAAACAACTGCTCTGTAGATATTAAAAATTAAAATATAAAGAAATTCAGCCCAGGAGAGGCCATTGCTGGTGTGAAATTGCTAAAGTAGGGACTGTGTCTCTGGGGACGCCTTAACGTGGCGAAATGGTACACTCTGTTTAATCAAATAGTTTGCTAAGATCCTCAATTTTTCAAAAAAGTTCTTTATATTTAAATTTTTAATATCTACAGAGCAGGTGTTTATCGTGTGTACACTGGGAGGAGTATATACGGTAAGCCCTTGCACCTGTGGGTTGCTGTTGCACCTTCTGTTTTTTTGTCTAGAGGGTATTAGAGGGTATATTACAGGGTATTAGAGGGTATATTACAGAGTTTCTTATAGAAGGCACAGAATGCTTTAGCAATGGTACATGTATTGGTTGCTGTGGTCCCTTCCTCCATGACGGTTTTAGAAATATATATTTTTTCTCTTTCTGTTTGATCAAAGCTGACATAATTTTAGATCCCCTGTCCCCATGCGCATAATGTTTGAATCTGCAATCGGGCACCCGATGCTATAAATTGGGGTTTCCAGCATGTATTTTGGGGCATCTAAGGTTTTCTGGCTACTAAACTGGAAAAGCAATATTTTTACCCCCAACCAGGATCTGGTCTAAAGGATATAGGATATATATATATATATATATATAAAGGATATAAATACAGAGTAGTATAATTATGAATGATAGAACTCACGGCTCTGAAGATTGCTTCCAGTAGATGGTATTCTGGGCATTGCAGATGATAGCTATAAAGTAAAAGAATGATAAAAAATACAAAGCACTTGATAGTCTGGAAAAATAGTCTGAAAAATGCTATTTCCCTGCCTAACGTGCCGCTACCTTTCCTTAGTCTGTCCTTCTCCTGTAATGAGCAGATTGCAGAAATAATGAAGCGCTTCCCTTCATTATTACTGTTAATTCGCTCGTCTCTATTCTTTATGAATGATGAGTGATTAAGTGCCCAGTGATTTTTATAGAGGTCATTCAACAGGGATCTATCTACTAGTGTCACTGTACTCCTGTCTGTGTTATCTATATACAGGTGTCACTGTACTCCTGTCTGTGTTATCTATATACAGGTGCCGCCAACAAAAAAAAAAAATCAAAAACAGAAAATAAACACCATGGTGATGAAAGGATCCATCACCCTCCTTCCATCACCATCAAGGATCCATCACCCTCCTTCCATCACCATCAAGGATCTATCACCCTCCTTCCATCACCATCAAGGATCCATCATCATCCTCCTTCCATCACCATCAAGGATCCATCACCCTCCTTCCATCACTATCAAGGATCCATCACCCTCCTTCCATCACTATCAAGGATCCATCACCCTCCTTCCATCACCCTCAAGGATCCATCACCCTCCTTTCATTATCATCAAGGATCCATCACCCTCCTTCGATCACCATCAAGGATCCATCACCCTCCTTCAATCACCATCAAGGATCCATCACCCTCCTTCCATCACCCTCCTTCCATCACCATCTAGGATCCTTCCCTCCTTGCATCACCATTAAGGATCCATCACCCTCCTTCCATCACCATCAAGGATCCACCACCCTCCTTCCATCACCATCAAGGATCCATCACCCTCCTTCCATCACCATCAAGGATCCACCACCCTCCTTCCATCACCATCAAGGATCCATCACCCTCCTTCCATCACCATCAAGGATCCATCACCCTCCTTCCATCACCATCAAGGATCCATCACCCTCCGTCCATCACTATCAAGGATCCATCACCCTCCTTCCATCACCATCAAGGATCCATCACCCTCCTTCCATCACTATCAAGGATCCATCACCCTCCTTCCATCACCATCAATGATTCATCACCCTCCTTCCATCACCATGAAGGATCCTTCCCTCCTTCCATCACCATGAAGGATCCATCACCCTCCTTCCATCACCATCAAAGATCCTTCCCTCCTTCCATCACCATCAAGGATCCATCACCCTCCTTCCATCACCATCAAGGATCCATCACCCTCCTTCCATCACCATCAAGGATCCATCACCCTCCTTCCATCACCATCAAGGATCCATCACCCTCCTTCCATCACCATCAAGGATCCATCACCCTCCTTCCATCACCATCAAGGATCCACCACCCTCCTTCCATCACCATCAAGGATCCATCACCCTCCTTCCATCACCATCAAGGATCCATCACCCTCCTTCCATCACCATCAAGGATCCATCACCCTCCTTCCATCACCATCAAGGATCCACACACCCTCCTTCCATCACTATCAAGGATCCATCACCCTCCTTCCATCACCATCAAGGATCCACACACCCTCCTTCCATCACCCTCCTTCCATCACCATCAAGGATCCACCACCCTCCTTCCATCACTATCAAGGATCCATCACCCTCCTTCCATCACCATCAAGGATCCATCACCATTAAGGGTGTATATATTTGCTAAGGTTACAACACAATTGTGAGCGGTAACCTTCAGGAACAGATGCTAAGCTCGGCCACATTGGAAAATGACGACTGTTGGTTCATTATTCTTGGGAAACTGGAAGATGTATCCCAGGACTGTATCCATCTTCTCAGCACCCGGAGAGAAGCAGCAGGGAGCAGCAGTCAGGTATATGACAGCAGCTGATGAGCGGATTGCAGAGATAAAGAAGCGCTTCCCTATATTATTACTGTAAATTTGCTCGTCTCTATTCTTTATGACGATCTCCTTAAGTTCCTTGAGTGATTAAGTGCCCAGTCATTATTATAGAGGTCATTCAACAGGGATCTATCTACTAGTGTCACTGTACTCCTGACTGTGTTATCTATATACTGGTGTCACTGTACTCCTGTCTGTGTTATCTATATACAGGTGTCACTGTACTCCTGTCTGTGTTATCTATATACAGGTGTCACTGTACTCCTTTCTGTGTTATCTATATACAGGTGTCACTGTACTCCTGTCTGTGTTATCTATATACAGGTGTCACTGTACTCCTGTCTGTGTTATCTATATACAGGTGTCACTGTACTCCTCTCTGTGTTATCTATATACAGGTGTCACTGTACTCCTTTCTGTGTTATCTATATACAGGTGTCACTGTACTCCTGTCTGTGTTATCTATATACAGGTGTCACTGTACAACTGTCTGTGTTATCTATATACTGGTGTAACTCTACTCCTGTCTGTGTTATCTATATACTGGTGTCACAGTACCCCTGTCTGTGTTATCTATATACTGGTGTCACTGTACTCCTGTCTGTGTTATATATATACCGGTGTCACTGTACTCCTGTCTGTGTTATCTATATACAGGTGTCACTATACTCATGTCTGTGTTATCTATATACAGGTGTCACTATACTTATGTCTGTGTTATCTATATACAGGTGTCACTATACTTTTGTCTGTGTTATCTATATAGTACAGGTGTCACTGTACTCCTGTCTGTGTTATCTATATACTGGTGTAACTGTACTCCTGTCTGTGTTATCTATATACTGGTGTCACTGTTCCCCTGTCTGTGTTATCTATATACTGGTGTAACTGTACTCCTGTCTGTGTTATCTATATACTGGTGTCACTGTTCCCCTGTCTGTGTTATCTATATACAGGTGTCACTGTACTCCTGTCTGTGTTATATATATATACAGGTGTCACTGTACTCCTGTCTGTGTTATGTATATACAGGTGTCACTATACTTCTGTCTGTGTTATCTATATACAGGTGTCACTGTACTCCTGTCTGTGTACCTATATACAGGTGTCACTGTACTCCTGTCTGTGTTGTCTATATACTGGTGGCACCTATTACTGTACTTCTGGGTGTTACCTATATACTTTTGTCACTGTACTCCTGTCTGTGTTCTCTATATACTGGTGTCACCTGTCGCTGTACTCCTGTCTGTGTTATCTATATACTGGTGTCACTGTACTCCTGTCTGTGTAATCTACATACTGGTGGCACCTATTACTGCACTTCTGTCTGTGTTATCTATAAACTTATGTCACTGTACTCCTGTCTGTGTTATCTATATACTGGTGTCACTGTACTTCTGTCTGTGTTATCTATATACTGGTGTCACTGTACTTCTGTCTGTGTTATCTATATACTGGTGTCACTGTGCTCCTGTCTGTGTTAATTATATTCTCGTGTCACTGTTCTACTGTCTGTGTTGTCTATATATAACTGTCACCTATCACTGTACTTCTGTCTGTGTTATCTATTTACTGAGGTTACTGTGCTCTTGTCGGTGTTATCTATATACTGGTGTCTCTCTGTTATGTATATACTGGTGTCACCTGTACTCCTGTATTATCTATATACTGGTGTCATCGTACTCCTGTCTGTGCTGATGAGGAAACTGCTGCTTTTGTATTATCATTGAACTACTTGAAGAATTTATAAAATTGTATATAATTTAAAATCTATATATATTGCCAAATATAGTGGAATAAACGGGTTTGTAATTTTGCAGCAATTAGTTTTTTTCTCACCAAAGAATAAAGGAAACAAGACAAACAATAGGATGTTTTTTGTAGCCGTTTTATTGTTAGAAATGAGAAACAGGGATATGAAATAAGATGTTCCCCTCAGTCTTATAAGCCGATAGATATTGTCCTGGATGTTCTCGCCTTCCTGGCACAATGTTCCTCCCAGGCAGTCTAGGCCACTGGAGCGAAGCCAACACGGCTGTTCCCAAAGTCGTAGATGGAATAATACTGGCGCAGGAAAACATCTCCCAGGATCCAGAGGGGGTCTCCATTCTGAGCGGGGAGACTGATGTCCAGGAAGTTGGCATAACAGTAGCCGTTCTCCTAGAAGATAAATGTAATGGTAATGTGCTCATCTGTCAATAATAGAAGCCGTCAATAATAGAATATAATCAATATAAAGAAACAAATTGTTATAAATAAAAAAAAAAACAAGCAATGGGAGTTTTACATCTATAGAACCCAAACTGACTGGTGGTCCCTAACCAGTGTCCTGGGGGTCGTATGTGAAGCCCACAGCTTCACAATCATACAACATCCACACTGGCAGCAGGCAAACATGTCTGAAACCCTGAACATCTGGAAGGTCCAATAACAGGGCTTCTAAAACCAGAATAAAATTTACTTGACTCCTTCATTACTTCTTACTTCTTGGTTAATATGTGTATAAGTTTATACCTGAACGATGTATGCAGATGGTTGCAAGGGGAAAGAGACGCCATTGATGGTGAAGGAGAGAGTTGGCATATTCTGAAGATTGTTGCAGTTAACATAATACTGAAAATGAAAAGAAAAAATAATAATAATATGTATACAATCATATATTTTACTATATGGAGATCAAATCTAAGACCAGTATTCTCTATGTATCAGTCAAACACTATACATTATAGCTCAGTGCTCTCATGTATAAATAATTAATGCTGTATGTTTGATGATATCAATATAACTAAATAAATATATAAATAATATATAGATATTTTCAGATCTTTTACATGAATGTTCTCTACTTATTTTTTCTAATGTCGACTTAAAATCAGGTCATGTTCTTAATAGAAATATTCTGGTTTTGAATACTTAGACTGCACAATACCTTGGCCTAAAGTTAAAGCAGTTGTCTCTGCATTTCCATCTGCAGCTGCCGGTGGTGCAGAGCCGGCCACGGCCAGAGATTGGCTGAGTGGTCTGTCACTTCAGAGGCTGGCTCTGCAGTACTCACGGATGCTGCAGGATCGGGCAAAAGACAGGAAGGCACCAGGGAGTGGGCAGAAGACAGGGAGGTACCGGGGAGCGGGCAGAAGACAGGAAGGCAACAGGGAGTGGGCAGAAGACAGGGAGGTATCGGGGAGCGGGCAGAAGACAGGAAGGCAACAGGGAGTGGGCAGAATACAGGGAGGTACCGGGGAGCGGGCAGAAGACAGGAAGGCAACAGGGAGTGGGCAGAATACAGGGAGGTACCGGGGAGCGGGCAGAAGACAGGAAAGTACCAGGGAGTGGGCAGAAGACAGGGAGGTACCGGGGAGCGGGCAGAAGACAGGAAGGCATCAGGGAGTGGGCAGAAGACAGGGAGGTACCGGGGAGCGGGCAGAAGACAGGCAGGCACCAGGGAGTGGGCAGAAGACAGGGAGGTACCGGGGAGCGGACAGAAGACAAAAAGGCACCGGGGGCGGGCAGAAGACAGGAAGGTACTGGGGGGCAGGCAGAAGACAGGAAGGTACAGGGGAGCGGGAAGAAGACAGGAAGGTACTGGGGGGCAGGCAGAAGACAGGAAGATACCGGGGAAAGGGCAAAAGACAGGAAGGCACCAGGGAGCGGGCAGAAGACAATAAGGTGGGCACCAGGGAGTGGGCAGAAGACAGGAAGGTACCAGGGAGCGGGCAGAAGACAGGAAGGTACCAGGGAAAGAGCAGAAGACAGGAAGGTACCGCGGAGCGGGCAGAAGACAGGAAGATACCAGGCAGCAGGCAGAAGACAGGAAGGTATTGGGGGGCGGCCAGAAGAAAGGAAGGCACCGGGGAGCAGGCAGAAGACAGGAAGGCACCAGGGAGTGGGCAGAAGACAGGAAGATACCATGGAGTGGGCAGAAGACAGGAAGGTACCGGGGAACAAGCAGAAGACAGGAAGGCACCGGGGGGCGGGCAGAAGACAGGAGGATACCGGGGAGCAGGCAGAAGACAGGAAGGTATCGGGGGGCAGGCAGAAGACAGGAAGGCACCGGGGAGTGGGCAGAAGACAGGAGGATACCAGGGAGCAGGCAGAAAACAGGAAGGCACTGGGGAGCGGTCAGAAGACAAGAAGGCACTGGGGAGCAGGCAGAAGACAGGAAGGCACTGGGGAGCAGGCAGAAGACAGGAAGATACCATGGAGCGGGCAGAAGACAGGAAGGTCGGTACCTTCCTGTCTTCTGCCCGTTCCCCGCTACCTTTCTGTCTTCTGCCCGTTCCCCGGTGGGAACGGGCAGAAGACAGGAAGGTAGCGGGGAACGGGCAGAAGACAGGAAGGTACCGGGGAACGGGAAGAAGACAGGAAGGTACCGGGGAATGGGCAGAAGACAGGAAGGTAACGGGGAACAGGCAGAAGACAGGAAGGTATCGTGGAGCAGGCAGAAGACAGTAAGGCACCAGAGAGTGGGCAGAAGACAGGAAGGTACCGGGGAATGGGCAGAAGACAGGAAGGTAACGGGGAACGGGCAGAAGACAGGAAGGTATCGGGGAGCAGGCAGAAGACAGTAAGGCACCAGAGAGTGGGCAGAAGACAGGAAGGTACCGGGGAACGGGCAGAAGACAGGAAGGTACCAGGGGGCGGGCAGAAGACAGGAAGATACCGGGGAGCGGGCAGAAGACAGGAAGGCACCAGGGAACAGGCAGAAGACAATAAGGTACCGGGGAGTTGGCAGAAGATAGGAAGGCAGCGGGCAGCAGGCAGAAGACAGGAAGGTACCGGAGAGCGGGCAGAAGACAGGAAGATACCGGGGGCAGGCAGAAGACAGGAAGGTACCAGGGAAAGAGCAGAAGACAGGAAGGTACCAGGGAACGGGCAGAAAACAGGAAGGTACCGGGCAACTGGCAGAAGACAGTAAGGTACTGGGGAATGGGCAGAAGACAGGAAGGTACCGGGGAACGGGCAGAAGACAGGAGGATACCATGAAGGGGGTAGAAGACAGGAAGGTAGCGGGGAACGGGCAGAAGACAGGAAGGTACCAGGGAAAGGGCAGAAGACAGGAAGCTAACGGGGAGCGGGCAGAAGACAGGAAGGTACCGGGGAGTGGGCAGAAGACAGGGAGGCACTGGGAAGGAACTTTATTATTTTATGCTAGGCAAGGGCTGCAAGGACATCGCTAATGAGATTACATTACAATACATCCCTAACTCCCTTTCTGGCAGCCTGTGTATCTGACTGCTCCCTGCAGTGGATAGAGAGGTTATATACATGATCTGTGTACTATATTTCCTCTAATTCTTACGCCTCCATTCTGTGTCTGTTGGATGCCGAGGTATGGCAGCAGCTGTTGCATATATGTTGAAGGGATATTGAGCTGAGTGGTTCCAGTATCTACAATGAGCTGGCAACCACCACTACACCAGCCAGTAGCTTGTCCATTGATGGAAAATCTGTTAAAATAAAACTGATTTTATTATAAAAGTTAAATAAAACTCAAAGTCATCACACAAACCATATTTCTGTCGTTGGGATATTGGGACTAAGTAGTATTAAGTAATTGACAGCTCTTTTTTTCCGTGGAACAAGCTGTCATTTTTACTGATACTATTTGGGGTCCATGAAACTTTTTGATTACAGTCGTTTTATTAGAGAAGAGATAAAGAAAAAACAGCAATTCTAGAAGCTTTTAACAATAAACAAATAGAATAAACAAACAAACAGAATAAACAAACCCATTAACAAAAGTTCCTGCACCTGCATTGATCTGGTAACATAAAAAACAAAAACAAACGATGAACCTGATGATATATTCGCTTTAACCCGTTAGATGCTGTGGTAAGGTCACAACTACGACATCTAACTGCTTTCAAGGGGTGGTGGGTGGGATGCCTGGGTTTTCTTGGCAGCCAGGATCTCTCAGATTTACCATGTATGTCTATCTGCTATCATACTGGCGTGTATTATGATTACATATCCATTGGTCCTTTTGACTAATAAAATAAAGAATAATAAAATATAAATCCCCCCTTAAAAAAATAATAATGTTTTCCTTGTAAAATCAAGGAGTGAATTAATGATTATGGTTTTGGTGCCTTTTTATATTATTTATATTTTTTAGATCAAGCAGGAAAGGGTTTTGTAGTTTTTATACTTCAGGGTTTTTTTTAGATAAACCAGAAAAATCAGCATAGACTTACTATAGACAGTACTAAAAGTTATTCTACTTGGATTAAACCTTTATTAAGCACCATTTTACAGTATATCCACCCAGAAAGGTCATCGATAAGAAAACACATTTGCGGCCTTTCTATTTGTCTCTGTACTCTCTCCAACTTTTTTGTCTGAATTTATTAAATAATAATAAATATATAAATAATATAATACCAGATGAAACTTACTCTTGGAGAGCCAGTTGCCAATATAGCTGGTTGGAAAGTGGAGCCCAGTATATCTGTCCGGAGTAAAGGCTAGAATCCACTCCTCCAAATATGACCTCACCCGACTGGCTGGAAAGAACAATTAGAAACATTAGATAGATGACCAGTAACACATGGACAAGAAGGGAAAGAACAAAAGCAAAGATAGACCAGTAACTTCTCATTTCTGTGAACGCTTCAATCCTGTTACACAACTGCATAATAAAAGCATAAAACTTTTCGAACCATTTCATAATAATCAGCACGTTTTTCAAGAAGATATTACCCATAATTCCTACCTGCCAAGGTAGACACTAAAAATAGGTTGAGTCAAGAGGTTCTCCTGCAGAATTCCTTGCATCACAGTGGTAGCGCCACCTACTGAAAGACCAGGATAAGCTAACCCCAAGATCCCATCAAAGGGGGAGTAATAGAAGTTACCGGAAGGTTCTGTAATGGTCAGACCAAATTCTTGATTTGTGATAGTAAGGCCTTGAATCTAGAAAATGTAACCAAAGGAGACAGTAAATGTCTATACGTGGACCAACTATACGTGCCACACCATCATTCATGACCATATTCATGACCTACATTACGAAGACGTCTTCTTATGAAAAATATTAGCTGATAAAATAATTCATGAGTAGATGTCTTCGTAATGTAGTCAGAACTGTCATTGTCTTCTTTGGATTCTATTTGAACTATTTTTCAACCGTATTAACTATGTAACTATTAACTTTGTAACTTTCCTTGCTGGATGGAGGGGTAAGTCTAGTCTTACTTACATAGACAGTATCATATCCAAACAGTCCAGTGACACTGCTGGCAACATTTCCACCTCCATATCCCATAGTGAATCGCTGTCCATTGGAAGTGTAAGTGGAGGACTGGCTTGGGTTAAATACATGATGGTTTGCTTTAAAAAACAAAAAACAAAAAAACAAGTATAGATGTTACATGTTAATGTGATAGCATTGCTCCTTCACAAAACGCTTAGGACAAATATTATTTTTTTCTTATTTAAAGGGGAACTCTGGATAGGAAAAATTGCTTTCTATTAAAAAATACATTGAAAGTTCTTTAGATGTCTGCATATAATATATTACCCTGTCTGCGCAGTTCTGCTGCACTGGTAGCGGACTTACATCCAGGAAGTGAAGAAAACTGTCCTCCCTGCAATCCGCTCTGTCTCCTGCTCCCTCTGCTGCCCCCCCTCCCCAAGGGACAGAGAATATGTGACCTCTGTCTTACATTCTGAGGGTGCAGAAGGGGCAGGGGGCTATGGGGGTGAGAGAAACAAAGACTGATGGGAACCATCTGATTGCAGTGCAGGAGAAGAGGAACAGCAAGAGAGATGGAGCAATAAAACCACACGAGTGTTAGGGAGGAATATAGGTCGCATTGTTTGTAAGTTGTTGTTTGTTTGTTTTTTAAAAAGGCTGCCTGGAGTTCCCCTTTAATGGCATATTTTATTTAATAGGCATTTTATGACGCTTTGTCATAGAAAAAGAACATCATTACTCCATTTTTGGTGAGCTGTACCTGCATTTTGTTGTTTTACCAGCCAATCTTTAGCATGGACAGAAATATTAAAACTATTGAGGAGGATTAATCAAACCGCTGGCAAAGTGCAGACGGCACAGTCACAAACCTTTTTTTGCAAATCCGCATTTTGTGCAACAATTTTGTGACATTTTAATGTCTGTGCCGCTCACGCCAAGCTTCAAGCTGGTACAGATTTCAGTGAGGGTAGAGATGTGCCTGGGGCATTATGTAAGACCAACATATAAAACAGTATCAGCATTTCACAATTCCAATCCTGAAGTCCCTTATCGAGTCATGCTACAGTCAATCTACATTAAGGCCGGGTTCACACTGCGTTTTTTCAGTCCGTTTAACATATACATTTCAAGAAATAAAAAGGATGAAAAAAATAAAGGCAAAAACGGATGCAATTGTGTGCAATCGGTTTGGATCCGCTTTTCCATTAACTTCCATAAAAAAAAAATGGATCAAAACGGACGCGTTTTCTTTTCTTTTCTTTTTTTTTTTTTGTGTACACAAAAAACATTCAAAAATGGACATGTTGAACAGACTGCAAAAACACAGTGTGAACCCAGCCTCAGAAGATCTATAAAGCAATTCCTAATACACTATTATTATTATTAATAATAATAATAATAATAATAATAATAATAATAATAATAATAATTGTGGTGATAATAATAATAATAATAATAATAATAATAATAATAATAATAATAATAATAATTGTGGTAGTAATAATAATAGTAATGAATGCATCTATAACACAAGTTCCGGGAGGATTAGCCACTGTCATACTCACTACAGGCTGTGCTCTGGCAGTAGGTAGATGGGACCCAGAGGTTGGAGGAACCCGTGTCAAACAAAACCAGGAAGCTCTGGGGAGGTGTTCCAATACTGATCGGCCCATAGTAATATGTCTAAAGACAATTGGAGATGTTATTCTATTCTGTTCATCATAGGAGGATGATTACAGTGGAGGTCCCCATTATACACAATGCGGCAATATGAAATTTTATCCAGTGAAATTCGACATTTGACTGTTTAGTAGTTTACTATACTTCATAATAATTGTTATCCCCTATTTCTTTTATGTATTAAGCTATGTTCACACCGCGTAAAAGTAACATTGTTGCAATGTTGTACGAAAAGTTTGAAGTACACGCTGCATGTTCTTCTAGGGGATCCCGGCCGGAGTGTATACACATTGGGGGACATGTATGAAGGCAAAACTGCGTACTTTTTTGCGGAAAGGGGCGATTTGCGAATATTTTATTCGCAAAACGGCCATTTGCGAAAAAATATTCGCAAATCGCCCCTTTCCCCCGAGTACACCGGGGGGCGGGGAGGGGGTGTGGAGGGGGCGGAACGGGGGGCGCGGACTCAGAGTCCGCACGATTTATCATTTTTAACACTAAAAGATACGCCGAAAACCTACTCCACCTTTCAGGTGGCGTAGGTTTTCGGCTGTGCGCACCGACGCGCACAGGATTTATGTAGAGGCAGTCCGCCTCTACATAAATCTCCGTAGCGCCGGAGATGCAGGGACATTTATAAGTCCGGCGTAAAAGACGCCGGACTTAATAAATGTCCCCCATAGTATACACTCCAGCCAGGATCCCAAGCAGTGCCGCAAACAACTGACATGTCAGTTTTCTGTGGCCCCTATTCATTGAATAGCGGCCATAGAAAACCATGTCAGTGCACACTATGAAGCGAGCGGCTCCGGCCAATACTTTGCAGAACTAACAAAGTGTCACTGCCGGTTGAAAAAACTTTTGTCATGTCATAAAGACATATCATAGAGACATATCATAAACACATGTCATAGAGACATCATAGAGACATGTCAAAGAGACATATCATAAAGACATGTCATAGAGACATTTCATAAGGACATATCATAAAGACATGTAATAGAGACATTATAGAGACATATCATAGGGACATCACAGAGTCATATCATAGAGACAATTTATAGACATATCATAAACACATATCATAGAGATATGTCATAGAGACATATAAACACATATCATAGAGACATATCATAAAGACATGTCATAGAGACATATCATAAAGACATATCATAGAGACATTTCATAAGGACATATAAAGACATGTAATAGAGACATTATAGAGACATATCATAGAGAGATATCAGAAAGACATACAGTATCATAGAGACATCACAGAGTCATGTTATAGAGACATATCATAGAAACATATCATAAACGCATATCATAGAGACATCATAGAGACATGCCATAAAGACATATCATAAATACATGTAATAGAGACATCATAGAGACATATCAGAAAAAAATGTCATAGAGACATCATAGAGACATGTCGTAGAGATATCATAGAGACACGTCATAGAGAAATCATAGAGATGTAATAGAGACATATCATAAAGACATGTAATAGAGACATCATAGAGACATGTCATAGAGACATTTCATAAAGACATATCAAAAATACATATCATAGATACATGTCATAGAGACATATCATAGATACATCATAGAGACACGTCATAGAGACATGTCATAGAGACATCATAGAGACACGTCATAGAGACATCATAGAGATGTAATAGAGACATATCATAAAGACATGTCATAGAAACATATCATAGAGACATGTTATAGAGACGTCATAGAGACACGTCATAGAAACATGTGAAAAGTTTTGATCGGTCCGGGTCTGAGTATTCACACGCGTACCAATTGGGAGATCGAGCGGGAGAGGACCGCGGTGCATTGGGATCCATATACTTATATTAGGAGCCGGACTGATCATGTGACACAGAGGCGGCAGAGGACCACGCTTACACCCAGACCAATCAACACTTTACACGTCTCTATGAGCTTTTTCAAATGAGAGTGACCCTTTAATACCCCTTATTTCCTGGCCCATATTACTGTCAGCAGCTGCTACCTGCACTACAGACATAATATCCTGTGGTTACAGCCAAGCTAGGGACTATGCTGAGGATTTATCACACTGTTCTACAGTAAGATTCTCTAGGTAAAAGTGAAAGCTGAGCTGTGATTGGTGGCTATGGGTAATGGGGGGAATCTTACTATAAATCTCTGTGAGAAATCTCCCCTTAAAGTGAATGAACCATCAGGCTTTTTTTGCTTCTTACATTAGCAGATGGGCGCCAATGCGGGGATCCTGGTAGCACGGTCCTTTTTTTAAAAAATGTCGCCCTGTTCCAACACTTGGCTCCATTCTTTCCCCGTGCGCCGGGCCAGCTCTATACAGTAGGGGCAAGCCTGCTGACCCCATTGGGACCATATATCTTCCCCTCTGTAACACGGCCCCGTTGGAATCAATAGAGATATTGTCACACTGGGGGGCGGTGGGCCTGCCCCTAGTGTATAGAGCCGGGCTGGTACACAGGGAAAGAACAACGCCGGGCGCAGGAACCTGGTGGTGTTTCAAAAAAAGGACCATGCCAACAGGATCCCCGCACCAGCGCCAAAAAGGTAGAGGAAAAAAAGCCTTGTACCTGGTGGTTTATTTGCTTTAAATATTTGATCAACGTTTTTTCCTTACTTATGCTTCAAGAGGACCTGTCACCCCCGGTGTCGGGGTGACAGGCTCCCGACCCCCCGCTAGAGCCCCTCATACTTACTTGATGGCGCCGGGTCCCGCTTCTTCGGCCGGTCCCAGGACGGAGATACAGTATCCCCGCGGGAAGCCGTAGCGCGCCGCTGAGATCAGTCTGACGCTCATTGAAAATGAATGGAGCGTCGGATTCACCATTCATTCTCTATAAGCGTCGGACTCACCATTCATTCTCTATGAGCGTCGGACTCATCTTGCTGGGATATCTCCGTCCCGGGACCGGCCGAAGAAGCGGGACCCAGCGCAATCAAGTAAGTATGAGGGGCTCTAGCGGGGGGTGACAGGTCCTCTTTCAAGTAAAAAAAAGTTATGATAAAGGTGCGCTATATAATAAAATCTACCATACATCAAAGTACATGTTCTCCGAGGCGACAGCATATCCTCTATATTTATCAGACAGATCGATCTTGTGCGTCTTTAGGTATTGATCCAGAACTCCCGCTTCCCGCATTTTCTGCCGGATGGACTTTCCCTTACTCAGAGGAACCCTGAAATGATCATGAATGGTATACAGGTGACATGACGGCACTGATGTAGGAGTCTTCCTATATTTACTGTGTCCAGGATAGATGATTTACATAATAGCAGAAAGGGGAATAGATACTGAACATTTTCATGTATTGAGTTAAAAACTAAAAAAATCCCTTCCCTCCTGAACTTTATTTAGCCCCTTAAAGTGTCACTGTTGTTTCTAATATGTCATAGAGACACATCAAAAGTTTCGATTGGTCCAGGTCTGAGCGTTTATACCCTCACCAATTGTGAGAACGAGCTGGGAGAAGCCTGCACTTGGTACGGTCCACTCCCCGTTCTGTATCAGTGACAACAGTTGGTTCCATCGACTTACATTATGAGTCTGACTGATCACATGACACTGAGCCGGTAGAACAATGCTCTGTGTACGGTCTTCGCTCGCTCTGTGTACGGTCTTCCCGATCAGTATGGGGCTGAACATTCAGATCCAGACTGATCAAAACTTTTGACAGTGACACTTTAACATATTTAGAGTTTCCAGCATGTCCCCCTTTTCCTTCAGATTATACAGATTTAGATCCTTAAAGCGCAACTATAAAATATTTTGACCTTTCAGTTTTAGTTAGCTTAGGTCATGATAAGACTTTTTGCAATATACATTAATAACCTAAAATGAACAGTTTTTTAAATACATAAGGCTGACTATGCCCTCACAGCCCTCTCTGGCTCTGACTTATTTCTGCATTCCTGCTGGACACGCCCCCTCCCTGCAGATCCGTCCTGAGTGTACGGACTGTGACAGGAGGATCAGATAACAGCCCTGACACAGACATAAACAAAATCTCCTCCCCCCCTCCCCTCACCTCCTAGCAGCACGTCCTCCCCCCTCCCCTCACCTCCAACAGCACGTTTTCCCCCCTCCCCTCACAGAGGTGACTAAGCAGAGCTGAGGGTGTTGTGTGTGAGGAGCAGCGCAGGGGAAGAGCTGGATGGAGGGACAAGTTCCTGCCCAGAACACTTCCTGCTTTCTTAAATGGCGGCTGCCATTTTAGAAAGCAAGAAAAAAAAATTATTCGGAGCGGACTTCCAAAAATCAAAATCCGACCGGACTCGGACTTTTGCAAAAATCCGAACCGGATCCCATACCGGCCAGACTGGTTCACTCATCTCTAGTAGCAAGGTGGGTAGTAGGTGTGGCAAAGTGCGGAGGTGGTGTGGCAGGGTGGGGAGGAGGTGCGGCAGGGTGGGGAGGAGGTGTGGCAGGGTGGGGAGGAGGTGTGGCAAAGTGGGGAGGAGGTGTGGCAGGGTGGGGAGGAGGTGTGGCAGGGTGGAGAGGAGGTGTGGCAGGGTGGGGAAGAGATGCAGCAAGGTGGAAGGAGGTGTGTCAAGGTTGGCAGTAGGTGTGGCAAGGTGGGGAGGAGGCATGGCAAGGTGGGCAGGAGGTGTGGCAAGATGGAAAGGAGGCATGGCAAGGTGAGGAGACGTCGCAAGGTGGGGAGGAGGTGTGGCATGGTGGGGAGTAGGTGTGGCAAGTTGGGCAGGAGGCGTGGCAAGGTGGGAAGGAGGTGCAGCAAGGTGGGGAGGAGGCGTGGCAAGGTGGGGAGTAGGTGTGGCAAGGTGAGGAAGAGATGCGGCATGGTGGGGAGGAGGCATGGCAGGGTGGGGAGAAGGTGCAGCAAGGTGGAAGGAGGTGTGGCAAGGTGGGCAGTAGGTGTGGCAAAGTGGGGAGGAGGAATGGCAAGGTGGGGAGGAGGTGAAGCAAGTTGAGGAGGAGGTGTGGCAAGGTGGGGAGTAGGTGTGGTAAGGTGGGGAGTAGGTGTGGTAAGGTGGGGAGGAGGCGCGGCAAGGGAGGGAGTAGGTGTGGCAAGGTGGGCAGGAGGTGTGTCAAGGTTGGATGGAGGTGCGGCAAGGTGGGATGGAGGAATGGCAAGGTAGGGAGGAGGCATGGCAAGGTGGGGAGGAGGTGTGGCAATGTGGGAAGGAGGTGCGGCAAGGTGGGGAGGAGGCATGGCCCCCTCCCGAACCTGATCTATCATGATCTATCATACATCTGCTCGAAGGTGTAAATTACGATACAAATCTACACCCCTGCACGCCTCTTAGTAAATCCGTTAAGGGCAAAGGGTCGGGGCCTAATTTAAGACTGTATGAGTATGCTGGTCTTCATAAATGTCCCCCATAGTGACCAGGCTGTCAACAATGGCAGCTTATAAGAAGAAGGAGACATGCTTGCTAAATGTTAAAAAATGTTGTAAATATTTAACTTGACGAGTCCTAAACAGGTAAGTATATTAGCTGAGATGGGAATACAGTGCTCTGGAATTAAGGGCAGCGCTTTATTAATAAATAATAATAATTAGTCCTTCCAGGCCTGGGAGTGATTGGGTTGGAGGTTTTGGTCAGTCACCCGTACACTCACCCAAAAGTCAATTATCTTCTACCGGTTACAGGAGATAAACCATAAACTACCCTCATGATGGTATAGATTTCTTTCACATGGACTGCTTTTCGTATACCTGCCCTTCCGTAGTCTTTATATAATGTGATGTGAGGTCCTTTACCTGACAAGCCCCTCGGAGAGGTGAAAGCAAACTAGTGCAAAGATCAGAACCTTCATGGTGGCGGTTTTCCTCCAACCTTGTAGCAGAGAGAAGCCGGCTGATATCTGCCTCTCGCAGAGACTTTATATACCTGGCACCCGCACCAAATCTACCAAGACCTGTGCATGTTCTTGTGTGAATCGTGTACCAGGAAAAGCAAATATTGATAGGATTACTAGATATGATAAAGGGTTATAGTGGTTACCTAGTATGTTATCTAGATACCCCTACCTACTATGTTACCTTAACCCTTTTGATGCTAGATCTCTTTGTGCTGTGCTTTCTATGGAGATGGATATATTTTGTTATTTTGCTATGTATCATTCAACAGCTTATGGCTTGATGGAACATCGGAAAAAGCTGAAGGATGAAGCCTTCACGGGCCGTGCGGAATGAGGAGACATCCCGGTGGGCATAAGGTGGTGCAAAGACCCAGGGGTCAAAACACGGGCACAGGTGTTCTTATTCTTCTTCAGTATTCTTCTACCTCATCCTCCAACATCCCCGCAGAGCACAGTACTACTTGGGTTGGGACTGTCATGACATCCTCCTCTCTTCTACTCTGGTTCTTCTACAACTCCCTCAACATGCAACTCAGTCAGCACAACTGTACTCCTCCCTGTATCCCTTTCACAGATCGGGATCCTGTATTGTCAAGTGTATTATCAAGTGTTTTATCAAGGGAACTATCAAGTGTAACAAATCCTGTCAATGCATAGCTGTATATTCTGCTGTACCTAAGAACCTTCAGAGTAAACCTGAGATTATTTATGGTAAAGAGCCTCTGTGATTCTTCACCACACACCAGCACAGTATACACACACTCCTTGGGACATTTCCCCTTTCTGTGGGTGGCAGTACCGATAGTCTGGGAGGGTCACTGCACCACTCCGGACCACCGTGATAACATCCCAAGGGACCCCTCAGCAGCCCGGCAGGTCACTAACCAACTGACTGGTACAACCGGCCCTTTAAACTAAAAGCAGGTGTGCCACCATATACCTGTGTGCCCAAGCAGCACTGGCGTCACAACATAACATCACTGGGCCTGGCTGTATCTCGGCCACCCACCACCGGAGTGAGGTCACACTCTACCATCTAGCAAGTAACTGGCTGTACCTCCACCACAACACCTCTGGGGGTCACCACACAGCTAGCAGAACTGCAAGTCACCAGCCGATGTGAACGGGACCTAGGAGCAGCACATTGGAGGCATGAGGACGGGGGAGTTCAGTTGTTTATTATTATCCTGCCCCCACCAGCCTGACGGCAGTTTTTGTATTTGGGAAGAGATAGGGGTGCACAATGGGTGTAGATTGTAGGTGCTTGTTACAGATGGGTTTCCACCCTCTTCAGCTCAAATTTCCAATGGTTTTTGATTACTGATAAGCTGTCGTACCTGAAAGTATTTATAGAGATCTCTACCAGGTAGAGAATATATGGATAGCCCCCTTTCATTAGATGGGCAACGTTAAATGAGAAGTCCCACGGAGGTACAAAAACTGCAGTAATTGAAGACTCTGCAGCACTCTTTTCATGCAAAAGTGTTTAACAGTTTATATACAGCGTGCAAAGGAATAGGCCAGGTATGTATACAACTTTTATCTCCACACTGGTGAATAAAGAATTATAAACGTTGTTTGGCGATCAGTCGCCAAACAAAGTTTATAATTCTATATTCACCAGTGTGGTGAACAACCGACAGCATAATAGCTTAGAAATGACAGATTGTTAGTAAATGAGGCCCACTGCCATACTTCCTCCTTCTCCTCTCTTCTTCCTCATCCCATTGAGGTTTATACCGGCCATTACCCTTCCTTTATGCTTTTAGGTACACTATGAGGCTATGTTCACACTACGTAAGTTTCCGGCCATAGCGCGCTCCGTGAATAAGCGGCCAGAGATTTACGTAGTTTGCTTACAATGGAAAGCATAGGATCTACGGCTGCACAGTTCACACTACGTAAGAACTTACGCCCGGATGGTATGCGGCGCCGTAATAAATAAACCAGACCATTGTTTCGGGATGGAAATGCTGTAACTTACGCCCGTAACGTAACATGCGGTCCCGTACGGAGTGGTGATTTCTTCTTTTTTACACTTTGATTTGCCGATCCAAAAGGTTCTGTGGGGTGTCCGGGGCTAGCCGAAGATATCCAAGTAAAAGACCGCTGTCAGATGGCTACGTACGCCGCTCGGGAAGCGTACGTACATTACGGGCGTAAGTTCGCGGACCGTAAATAGCCGGCCGCAACTTGCGTAAATCCCGGCCGGAGTTTTACACGTATATGTCCGGCCGCGAAAAATATGCGGCCGGACATATACGTGGTGTGAACATAGCCTTAAGAGGTGCTTTACACATGAGTGATAAACAGTATTAAAGGCTTTGCCCTTAATTTTAATATTTCTCTTTCTTTTCTTACTTAGTTTCTTGGTTTATAAGGGCTACATGTTGTTCTATTTCACCTGCAGTCGGAATATTGTTCTTTACATTCCTCTGTTATGCAGTTATCTCACGGACCATTGTTATCTACCTCTGTATTGCATGGTTTTGTGTGTTTATTGAAAAAAATAATTAACAAAATTGAAAGTGAAGATGAAAGCAATGGCCGTTATTTACCAGCGTGTGAACACGGCCTAAATGTAACTGTAAACAGAATTAAGAACCCTTCGTGCCAACCATAGATATTCCATTATCTCATTCAGTAAATAAGATTTATTTGTATGGAGCAGGAACAAATATCAGGACAAACAAGTAGTGATAAGGGAATATTCTAAAGGTTTTGTGCCTCCTGTTTGCACTTCTCAACCTTGAAATGACAACAACAAGATGGGAAAGTCATGGGGTTCTGCAAATCACAGGATGGGACCCCCACGCTATGATGACACTAGCGTCTACCGTATATGATGCCACCCCACCATAATCTATAGAGTAGAATTGCTGTGACCTTCCCACGTGCCCCTTCCCCCCACACAACACTGAACATGCAACAAGGGGGTATTAAGAAGGGAAATACTAAAAGGGCGGACGAGATGAACCCGGTGGTCTTTTTCTGCTGACAATCTTTTATTTTTCTTCCCTCTAATATCCCCCCCAAATATGTGCTATATTCAGTGTCCCCAATATAAGATTATGCTACTTATATATTATTCCCCAAAGTGCTTTATCTAAAATCATTTTCCCTTATATAAAATAATGCCTCCCAAATCCCCCACCCACCCAGAAAAAATGTTATGGTAAATAATGCCTGTACTGTCACTAACTGGTTCTCATGCCCCCTCCCTCACGCTGACTGGTTGTCCTGAACCTTTAATTCATGCTGATTAGTTCCTCTGCCCCCATCCTTTATGTTGACTGGTTCCACTACTTCCCTCCCTTGCGTTGATTGGTTCTCCTGCCTCCATTGCTCATGATGACTGGTTCCCCTGCCCTGCTCCCTCATGATGACTAGTCCCAATGCCCTGCTCCCTGATGATGACTAGTCCCAATGCCCTGCTCCCTGATGATGACTAGTCCCAATGCCCTGCTCCCTCATGATGACTAGTCCCAATGCCCTGCTCCCTCATGATGACTAGTCCCAATGCCCTGCTCCCTCATGATGACTAGTCCCAATGCCCTCCTACCTCGTGATGACTGGTTCCCTTGCCTATTTCCTCATGATGACTGGTTCCCCTGCCCTGCTTCCTCATGATGACTGGTTCCCTTGCCTATTCCCTCATGATAAACAAGGGAGAGAAAAAAGGCCAGACAGCAGAGCCTCGTTTGATACCATACAAACAGGTCAAATAATAGTGCAAGGGGCTGATAGGGTGCTCACTTTCAAGCCCCTTGGGCTTTATGCATATCACCCAAATGGGTACCAGGTCTTCAGAAGATACCAGGATACGGTGCTTTGGTGGAGAGTGCAGGGCATGCAAGCCAACTAGGATAGTCCAAACGGGATGCTGCCAGGTAGGGGCCCGTGGGAATAAGGCTAGTCTAAATACAAAAATGGTGCGTGTCTAATCCATAAATGTTAGCGCTGCCCAAAAGACTACAACAGTTAGAGGCAGAAATAAGTTAAAACATTCATTAGAAGTGCACAATATTTACGCGTGCAGCACTACTATTCTGATGAAGAGGACCTATGTTCCTCGAAACGTAAATATTGTGCACGTCTCATAAATCTTTTACTTTTTTCTGCCTCTAACTGTTGGAGTCTTTTGGGCAGCGCTAACATTTATGGATTAGCCACGCACCATATTTGTATTTAGACTAGCCTATTCCCTTATGATGACTGGTCCCCCTGCCCTCCTACCTCATGATGACTGGTTCCCCTGCTCCCTCATAATGACTGGTTCCCCTGCCCTGCTCCCTGATGATGACTGGTTCCCCTGCCCTGCTCCCTGATGATGACTGGTTCCCCTGCCCTGCTCCCTGATGATGACTGGTTCCCCTGCCCTGCTCCCTGATGATGACTGGTTCCCCTGCCCTGCTCCCTGATGATGACTGGTTCCCCCGCCCTGCTCCCTGATGATGACTGGTTCCCCTGCCCTGCTCCCTCATACTGACTGGTTCCCCTGCCCTGCTCCCTCATAATGACTGGTTCCCCTGCTCCCTCATGATGACTGGTTCCCCTGCCCTGCTCCCTGATGATGACTGGTACCCCTGCCCTGCTCCCTGATGATGATTGGTTCCCCTGCCCTGCTCCCTGATGATGACTGGTTCCCCTGCCCTGCTCCCTGATGATGACTGGTTCCCCTGCCCTGCTCCCTGATGATGACTGGTTCCCCTGCCCTGCTCCCTGATGATGACTGGCTCCCCTGCCCTGCTCCCTGATGATGACTGGTTCCCCTGCCCTGCTCCCTGATGATGACTGGCTCCCCTGCCCTGCTCCCTGATGATGACTGGTTCCCCTGCCCTGCTCCCTCATGATGACTGGTTCCCCTGCCCTGCTCCCTCATGATGACTGGTTCCCCTGCCCTGCTCCCTCATGATGACTGGTTCCCCTGCCCTGCTCCCTCATGATGACTGGTTCCCCTGCCCTGCTCCCTCATGATGACTGGTTCCCCTGCCCTGCTCCCTCATGATGACTGGTTACCCTGCCCTGTTCCCTCATGATTACTAGTTCCCATGCCCCCCCCTACCTCATGCTACCACCTCCACCACACCGATTGTGCCTCATGGTTCCACCTCTCTCACAAACTGCCATCCCACTGAACCCAGGTACCCTGTCATACAGATGATGTATGTGCTGTTAGCTCTTAAGATTAATTTTTCTCTTCTTCGCTTACGTGTGACCTTAGTTGGTAGTTCATGGCATCCAGCACTAATGCTGTCTTCACAGAAATGGAACATGGAAGGGACATCACCAGGCTCCATCTGGCTCCATCATTCTGAGTCATGGTAGGGCCTGCTCCAGAATGTATGGCCTTCTGTCACCCATGAATTACTGTCGCACCGCCACATAGCCCCCCTTCCCTCTCCCGAGGCATCGGCTTTTACCTATTATAATTGTCAGTGAGACTGTATTTAATTTTTAAATTTACTTAGCTTTTTTAGGTCCAGAGTTGTCTATGCTTTCTGCCATGGGGCTAACAAGGCAATAGCCAGATTTTGGCATAGGACCCAATTAAGCATTGATTTACCATCTGTGGGAGCATGGATACCCTAGGGCCCTGGCTCAGGGAACTATTCAACAGTGCTGGGATACATAATGCATCTCTAGCTTACTGCCCCTGACTAATTTCCATGGTGCCCTACCATAATAACATAGGCCACCATGGAAACTATGCAGGGGAATACAGACAGAGCAGCATGCTTTGAACCAGACGTAATGCAACAGCATTCACATTGGCACGTGCTACATTCGTACATTTACTGTATAGGTTGGCAAATCGGCATGCTGACATACATGCCGTATACTTAAGTCGCGTCTATTCTATTCAAAGAACCAAACTACTAATAATTACTAATACCTGTAACTTTATTTGGCCCATGTCTCTTCAGATGAGTGTACAAAACACATAACAAAAAAACATAAAATCATGGCTGAACATATATCCTGCACCGAAACTTACAGAGATGGAAGACGCGCAGCAGCCTGAACGTGTGTGGATCTCACACAGGAGATAAAATACTTACAGTGGTCAGAAAATGGCGATTTAAAGCAATTATTTTTTGTGAAAAGTTTTAAATGTTTTAAACGTAGCTATACAAATAGCACATCACTGTTATCAACCTGCGGAATACTGGTAACATGTTAGTTTTACAATACGGTGAACAGTATAAACACAAACCTACCCGACAGAATGGCATTTGCTGATGACAAAATTTTGATATACAACATGATATTGTCTCCAAGATTTACTCATTAGACACTCTGAAAATGACTGCATAATGGGATTTATCCCTGTCTGGCATGAAATTATCCATCCTGGGGAATAAACTATTTATTTTATTCTTTGTTGTTCCATGTTCTTTGTTTTATGTAACTGCTCTTACTGGTCCACGTGACTTCTGAAATTATTCTGGGGGCACAGATCTCCAAATGTCAGGGTTCCACTCCTTACATATGAACCTTACATTGATATGTAGTCCTCTTTGTTTTGTGGCATATTGTTCTCTCGAGGAGATGGACTACTTTTTCACCACAAAACAGGCTGCTTTCGGTTAACTCCTTTTTACACCTTTTTCAACACTTGAAGCCCTGTTTCTTTGTTGGTTCTGATTTACAAACCTTGGTTTCTCATTCCGGAGATATGTAACAGTACTGTAATATGTCATCTCTGCCCAATTTCATTGTATGTTGGATATTCTTTTTGAAAAAAGCTTACCGCCAATCTGTTAGGTGCGTTTGTGTTTATACTGCTCACCGCATTGTAAAACTAACATGTTACCATTATTCCGCAGATCGATTACAGTGATGTGCAATTTGTATAGCTACGTTTAAGACATTTAAAATGTTTCACAAAAAATGGTAAAATGTAATCTTTGCCGAATTTCATTGTATGTTGAATATCCTTTTTGAAAAAAGCTTACAATATACTTTATGGTAAAATGTAGGGTGT
The DNA here is from genome assembly GCF_027789765.1 of Dendropsophus ebraccatus. Classification (NCBI taxonomy): domain Eukaryota; kingdom Metazoa; phylum Chordata; class Amphibia; order Anura; family Hylidae; genus Dendropsophus; species Dendropsophus ebraccatus. Next base: position 6,274,551 of record NC_091464.1, on the reverse strand, counting down.
TATTACAATGTACAGTTGGTACCGCAAAAAACAAGCCCAAAGCATAGTTATATAAAGCCTTAAATCTTAGCAAAAACGACAAATTAAAATGCCATGGAGTTTACTTGAGCAGAAGCTTTGGTGGCCAGACGTTAGCTGCATTTTGCTGTATCACAGAGCTGTTCCTGCCTAAGGTAAAAAAAAAAAAAAGCCAGAAAAAAATGCCACAAGACTACCTTTTTTTCTGTTTTTTTTTTTTTTTTTTTTTTTTTGTGGGGGGGGAACAACACACAAAAGCCACATATGCAGCCAGCCCAGAATATGAAAGAATTATGAAAATCTGTGAAGTCCTGAAGGGGTTAAACAATGCAGTACATATTCTCTGCTAGAGAGGTGATTCTATGATTCCATTACAGTACCATTGACAGAGCTTCTAGGAACTGGTTGATAGCAAATGTATCAGGGCTCCAAGGTAAAGTTAATAATCAAGAACATTAATGGAAGGTTATATGGAAATTTTTCATGATGCAATTCGACAAAGGTTTAGAAATATAAAAAGGCAAAGCAGAGTCTCTCAAGTTCACTTAAAGGATATACTATACGGTGGTGTTTCCATAAGTCTATAACCATGAAGTGGGTGATCCTTGCACTAGTTTGTCTCCAGCTCTCAGAGGGCTTGGTCAGGTCTGTACACAAAAATATTTGCACACCCTTCTTTAACATTTAGTTGTACATATAACATTTTTTAAAATATGCAACGTTCTATTCATTATACCGTTATATATAGATGTTATATATGTCTTAAAGTGTCACTGTCGTCTTAACTTTCAAAACCTAAATCAGCAGGGCATGTGATATAATGCAGCTTTGCACTTTACATTCACTATGTTTTTTTAGTTATCTTGGAAAATACATTATTTTCAAAGAGACTAAACACAAAAAGTCCTGGTCATCTGCACATTTGATTGACGGACACATTGAGCCGTGACACTCTGTACTGACCGGGATTCATGTGTTGTTTAGCACAAGACTAAAAAGCTTTAGGAGACTGAACCTGGATACAGTAAGTATAGCTGTTATATAGCAGCCTTCCGGAGACTTGACCTGGATACAGTAAGTATAGCTGTTATATAGCCACTTTCAGGAGACTTAACCTGGATACAGTAAGTATAGCTGTTATATACAGTAGCTGCCTTCAGGTGACTGGACCTGGATACAGTAAGTATAGCTGTTATATAGCTGCCTTCAGGAGACTGGACTTGGATACAGTAAGTATAACTGTTATATAGCTGCCTTCAGGAGACTGGACCTGGATACAGTAAGTATAGCGGTGATATAGCTGCCTTCAGGAGACTGGACCTGGATACAGTAAGTATAGCGGTGATATAGCTGCCTTCAGGAGACTGGACCTGGATACAGTAAGTATAGCTGTTATATAGCTGCCTTCAGGAGACTGGACCTGGATACAGTAAGTATAGGTGTTATATAGCTGCCTTCAGGAGACTGGACCTGGATACAGTAAGTATAGCTGTTATATAGCTGCCTTCAGGAGACTGGACCTGGATACAGTAAGTATAGCTTTGTTATAAAGCATGAGAACTAAAGAAAAAATAATGAATGTATACTGTATGTTGCTTTATATCACATCCACTGTTGATTTAGATTTTGAAAGTTATAACAACAGAGACAGTCTTGGTTATAGTATAGGCACTGGAGGCATAACATAGTCCTTGTATGTCATCTATTGTTGTAAGTATTTTTAGTTAGATGTTGAAACTAAAATGGTTTACCTAATATCCTGCTAGACCGGTGTCCCCAACCATTTCAGCCTTGTGGGCGCTCCAGTTTGTTTTTTTCCTTTTTTTTTTTTTACCTCAGGAACTACCAAATAACTTTTTTCAAAATACAACAAAAAGATTAAAAACAAGTTTTGCACAATTCTAATAAATGACACTTAGTCTAGCCTAAGAGAGAAGCGTGCTGGCATGCACTTTTCCCAGCTATATCTACAGACAATGTGGGAGTTTCAGCACTGAGACCCCAACCGATTAAAACTTTTGACAGGATGACTGACAGGAGAGAATAGCATAGCTTATCTTGTAAGGTTAAAGCTGCACTGTGACTTTTGGAAGACATACAAACTAATTTGAACTACTGGGCTGCACATTGGGGGGAATATATAAAACCTTTCCCGATACTCTTTCCCCGATGCGCCCCCCGCCGACCCGTCAGACAAGCAGGGCATACCCTTGCCCAACCACCAAAAAGACAACTAAAATGTCAAGAGTTCAAAGTTGTTTTGGGACAGCATGAGGGAGACCTACACAATATTAGACAGGTGATTTTAACATTGTGGGCATGCTATGGTTCAGCTGATGGTGTCTGTATGTATTGTCAGTAGAGATGACTCAACCGGGCCAAGGTTCGGGTTCGTACAAACCTGAACCCCGGCCCAGCTTGCTCATCCCTAATTGTCAATGTATGTCACTGTATGCATTATCAATGGCTTATGCCAGACTCACAAGTACATGATATAGGGGCCATAAGCTGACTGTATATCATAGAGTGAACTCTCCAACTCTTCTGGGTCTCCCTGCATCAGAATTCGTCATATAGAGTGAGCAGTTCTGATTGGTTAGTTCTATGCTTCTGTACTGATACAGGGCTGGCAGTTCAGTAGTGAGGAGCTTTAGCTTATGGACCATATATCACAGACTGGATCTGGGCTTAGACATAGTATTCAGTTGGCTGTAAAAATAAATGAAGCAATTCCTATACAACATTCTCATTCCTAATGAAATAAGCGATATTATTTTGCTATAGGAGTTATATGGTATACATTGTAATGATATATAATGTGCTTATTGCTCCATTCTCATCATTCAGAGTCCCTCTGAAAAGATTTAAATCCATAAGAGAGACGATGAAGGAGAAAGGTGTCCTGGAGCCGTTTATGAAAACCCACAAGAGGGATCCAGCCATGAAATACAGCTTCAACCACAAGAACAACTTCGCCACTGTCTATGAGCCAATGAACATGGACGTAAGTAATTATGTGTCTTTTGCTATTTCCATTAGCAACGTCCTCCACAGATCCTGTCCGAAAAATTCCAGAATAATAGATTTGGCACTGCCATTATTTGAGTACTTTTATTCCAATGAAAAAATAGAAAAAGGAAATATGAATGTAAATATAAACATTGCCTAAAGAGTTACCAATTAAAGGGGAACCCCAATCAACTCAAATCAACTTGTGTCAGAAAGTTATATAGATTTGTAATTTACTTCTATTTAAAAATTTCCAGTCTACCACTACTTATCAGCTGCTTTATGTCCTGCAGGAAGTGGTGTATTCTCTCCAGTCTGATACAATGCTCTCTGCTGCCACCTCTGTCCATGTCAGGAACTGTCCAGAGCAGCAGCAAATCCTGCTCTCCAGATTGTAAAGAATACACCACTGTGTTTTTCTTCACCAGAGTACCCCTTTACCTTTTGTGTGAACATTCCCACTTTACAAGAAATGTAGATACTAATACGTAGCCCTGTCCTTAGAAAGGCTTTGGGTATATGTGCTTTGTGGACACTAAACCAAATGGAAGTCAATTGACAATGATGAAGAGGTAGTCCTGTACAGTAACAGGGGAGATGCTTATAGTTGTATAAGTGTATACAGTATATGGGCAGGGATATATTTGGCTTAGGCACTCAAACCTAATGAACCCCATCCGCGACATCTACTACTCAGTGTACATATACCCTCGTATATATAGGGCTAAAGGTTATCAATGAGCCCAACCATAATGGTAACTAGATAACTCTGCTCATCCTGTCCAAATCAATGCAGAAAGATGAGCCTATAGGGAACAGCAGAATCAGTGTACTGTAAGGGTCTGTTCACACTGAGCAATAAGCAAGGAAATTCCCGCAAACTCCGAGCTTCATTTAATGTGTGTTCTACTCAAAATTCCTCCTGTAAAATATGTACAGATCAATGTCTCATTGTATTCAATGGGATTTCCGCTCTGTTGTTCACACTGCAGAATTTACGGATCTGCTTTCCACCCAAATCACTTCCGATAGAGAAATCCCATAGAAGTCAATGGGACTTTAAATTTTCGCTTCCCGTCTGTATGCCGCGGAATCGTGTAGGTCTCCTCCCACATTCTGCGCCAACTCATGAAGAAGAAATTTTACCATTGCCCAGTGTGAACTGACCCTGACTGCTCTTGTGAAAACTGGAACATTTCCTTTTTTTATCTAAAAATTGTCACATAAACATAAAAAACAAACCTACCAAAGAAAATAGTATAAAGTATACAGCACATGTCCAATAAAGACCTGGGTGTCGTCTTCTCATCAGAAGCATCCTAGCACATGTAACCCGGTGTTCTTTGTTCTTCTTCCAGGCTTGCTACTATGGACAGATCAGTGTTGGAACGCCACCTCAGAACTTCATGGTATTGTTTGACACCGGGTCTTCAAATCTTTGGGTTGCTTCTACTTACTGTCAGAGTGCAGCTTGTCGTAAGTATCTGTGAAGATCATACAGAACATATTATAAGCAAAGGAGTGATAATCCTAAGGTCCAACAATGAAGACATTATCCAGATACTAATACCTAATACTACTAATAATAACTAATACTAATACTAATAACCTCTGCTGAGGACAAAGAAGTAAACGAACATGGTTAAACTATAATTATTTTTCAAAACGGCCTTAAAGGGGTTATCTAGCGCTACAAAAACATGGCCACTTTTGCCTGTTAGGGTCTGGTCTGCAATAAAGCTCCATTTACTTCAATGAAACTGAATTTTAAACCCCTGCCAATCTGGAGACAAGAGTAGCACTAGATAACCCCTTTAAAGGGGAACTCCGTCAAAAATCTTTTTTTTCCAAACCAACTGGTTTCAGAAAGTTATATAGATTTGCAATTTATTTCTACCAAAAAATCTCCAGCCTTCCAGTACTTATCAGCTGCTATATGTCCTGCAGGAAGTGGTGTATTCTCCCCAGTCTGAAACAGTGCTCTCTGCTGCCACCTCTGTCCATCTCAGGAGAATACACCAGTGCCTGCAGGACATACAGCAGCTGATAAATACTTGAAGACCGGAGATTTTTAAATAGAAGTAAATTGCAAATCTATATAACTTTCTGACACAAGTTGATTTGAAAGAAAAGGATTTTCGCTAGAGTACCCCTTTAACTCAATCTGCATATCTAATCACCAGAATAAGGAGAACTACATTGCATAGAAACTTTTTACAAACAACTGGGGTTTTCTTAAATAGAAAAAAGACTGCAACCCTTAATGGCCAGACTGCGATTTCTGCCTGACAACATGGTAATGGTGTCATTGGTTTAGTTTCTAAGCATTTGCCTTTACAGAGATCACTATTAGGGTAGTCTCCCTGGAATTTCCCATACGGAGGATCCAGACCCCCTTGTAGGGGCTAAAGGGAATAATCAGCAAGGACAAGGTTTTTATTAAATTTAAAAGGGCACCTTACCCCCATAGAAACCTGTAAGCCTGGCCACCAACCCCCCAATACTTACCCCCACCTGCCACTCCCTATGCCAGTCCCACCATGGAGAAATCGCTGGCCGCTAGTTTGCGCACTCAATATGTAAATGAGAAAAGATAAGTCAGATGTCCATAGGAAATCTCGGCTGCATGCAGATGAGCAGGCAGAGATTTCTCCACAATGGGAACGGCATCGGGACTGACAGGAGGAAGTAAGTATTGAGGGCTCTATTAGTTGGGTCGGGTGGTTTCTGCCCCGGGTGCCAGGGTGCCAGGATCCCTTTAATTTTTAGCCCAGTCTTCCAAACATAACAAAGCTGAATACTTACCCAGCCCACTCCCGGCTGCTGCCAGTTTCCTGGGCGCTCAGTCGTCTTCTTCATTGCTTTTACTGACATGTTCTGCTGACAGGATATACCTACTGAGCACAGGCAGCATATTGACAAGCCACTGAGTTGGCATTCCCTGTAACAGAGTGCGGAGGAGAACCTAGGTGGGGGCAGTCGCTTGGAAAGCCGACATTAGTAGGAAAGCATATAGGGGAAGTATAGCTGAATACAGCCAGTCCAACATATTAAAAAACATAGATTGTGGTCGGCAAAAAGACCACCTACTCCATCTACTGTATTCAGTCCATATGTGGAGCCCTATGATCGACCAGTCACTTGCCAGATGGTACTGTGTGACGCCACTACTACTGTGGTGGTTGGTCGGAGTATAGCTCAGCCGGATGGTAGGTTGTTGTGACGCCCGTGCCGGTTGGGCAGGTGTGGGGGCACACCTGCATTTATTTTAGGAAGGCTGGCTATACCCTTTCCCCTGTGGTCGGTGACCTGCCGGGCTGTGAAGGGGTCCCTTGGGTACTTATCACGCTGGTCCGGAGTGGATCTGTGACCCACCCGGACTATCGGTACCGCGACCCACAGAAAGGGGAGAAGACCCAAGGATGGCGTAATGTCGGTGTAGGTGCCGGAACAATAATCACTTGACTAGATACAATCTGTGTTAAGAGCTTTTGGGGCAGAAGATCTGTGCTGACTTGGTTGTGTGCTGAGAAGTAGAGGGAGTTTAGAGTAGTAGAGAGGAGTTTGTGCTGAGAGTTCACAGTAGTAAAGAGTCCCAACCCAGGGTAGAAGTGTGCTCTGCCGGAACTTTAAAAGAAGAAGAAGTAGAATCCTAAAGAATACTTGAAAGTAGAAGACTACTTGTGCCCGTGTCTCGACTTTTGTTGGCGCTGTACCACCTGTTGCCCTACAGTGTTGGGTGACCCGTCCTCCTAGGGTGACACAAGCCCCAGATCTTGTTACCTGAGTTGAGCAAGGTGGCCAAGTTTACCTGGCTACATCTGGGCTGCGAGATTGTAGCAACTTTGCTCTATCCGGATCAGTTCCTCTCTTTTTAGGATACTGTCCTGCACTGTTAGAGCGTGGGTTGGGGTGATCTCTGACTTTTCCTTTCCTTAGTGGTTTAGCACTGCATAATAAGAGTAAGTGTTGCTTTGAAGAAGAAAAGAGTCTCTGTGCTTCCCATACGTCTGTCCACTTCTGCACTCCAGACTAGACTACTCTGGACTTGTTCTTCTGTCCATAACAGGGGACCTGGCATAAGCCAGGGCCCAGCTGAACTACAGCAGGGACCGTCTTGTTGTGTGTCCTCTCTCTACCAAGACTTGGATAAGACTCCTAAGTGGGGGTGTGTACTTCCTCTCCCCATGTGACAACTTCCTACAGAGTGTGTAATACCTCCTGTGAGTGGTGGCAAAGAAAGTGCAGAGAAATGAAAGGAGAATAGAGAGAGGAGGAGAACAAAAAAAAAAAGCTCTGATTGGTGTGCAGATTACCAACAAACAATACCCCTTGTTCACTACAGCTGTGCAATATACAAGTGCATATACATGTGCAATATACAAGTGCATAGTAGCGACTAGAGATGAGCGCATACGATTCGATCGAGTAGGTATTTGATCGAATATTGCGGTATTCGAAAGATTCAAATTCAATCGAGTAGTGTGACGAATACATGGGAAACATTCGAAAGTCCTCCCATCGCACTTGGTGCTTTTTTAAAATCCAATCACCATGAAGGGAGGCCGTGAGGGACCCTGGGAGTACGCACGCAGCGCGAAAACATCGTCTACCCTATGTGGCTGAACCACATGACCTGGAATATTTAATAATTGACTTCTGCCTCTCGACCGCAGATGAGCTTTCAACCTAGTCAGGGAGAGATCTTAGAGCAGGGAGAGATAGGTTTTAATAGCATTTGGTTAGGCAGAATTACTACGGAACCCAAAAGTTCTTTTCAGGGCTAAGATCCAGCGAAAAAGATCATCTTTGAATCCTTGAATCTTCTCAGAAATAGATGATATAACAGCAGCATCAGCAGCTGTATTAATTCCAGTACCCTGTGTGTACAAGTGACTTATAGTGTCCCTGGTTTAGCCCACTAAGGGCAAGTAAACATTATACATATTTTGCCAGTTGCCCAGTAAAAGGCAAATGATACCTATTGTGCCAGTTGCCCAGTAAAAGGCACGTGATACCTATAGTGCCAGTTGCCTAATCTCTGCTCTGCTGCGGCCTAGTGTTCATACAGCATTACGCGTGATACGCGTGAATAACGTGACGCTCTACGGACGCACATTGGAATCATGCATGCGAAATACGAAGGAAATGTGTGAACATTGCCATAAACATTTGCAAAGCTTTCGCAAATATTTTTCCTTCGCAACTGCGGAGAGTGGCATTATACTGCGATTTTGCGGTGTTGGGTGCACCCAGGCATGCTCCTCCTGATGTCACAGTGTCACTCCGGAGGTGTTTGCATCGTTAAGGGAGGTTTCATGGGGGACTTGGTGACCTCAAAGTGGTCGAATTTGGATTTCTCGAAAGTCGAATATTTCACTACTCGCTCATCTCTAGTAGTGACATCTAGTGGTAAAACTTACCACTTCACTATACGTACAGGCTTTTGTGAGGGGTGTATACAGGGGCAGATTAACTTTACCATAGGCCCCAGGCTGTTCACCAAGCCTGGGCCCCCCCACCCCACTGTAACTACGGCAGTACTAGCCTGGCGTTCATAGTACAGGACAGATAATGTCATGAAGTCCTGATTTGTGCAAAATTGCCATAAAAAAACTGTGATTTTTTGCAAATCATGGCGGAAGTGTAGTCAGGAGACAGTACACCACTGAAAGTATAAGTCTTTTTGGGTGGTCATGGGCCCCCCAGGAGCTCAGGGCCCGGGCTGCCGCCCGAAACGCCCCTATTTTAATCCACTACTGGGTGTATAGACCAGTAACACCCATGGTGGGACACCACACATACAGCTCAGCTAAAAAAAAATGCTCAAAACCCCTTAGACTTTCCTTCATATTTTAGTGGGAGAAATGATCAATCTCCTGTCCAGTGTATGTCAGCAAAAAGGCCCAAAAACCTGCTGGATATGGGGTGCTGCCAGAAGACGTGGCCTGCTCCCGCAACTGATTTATCAGCATTTACCCCTGCTAGCGGGCAGAGATCTGCACCAGCTGAGGAGCTTCTCAGGCTACGGCATGGCGTGCACCCCTCAGTAAAATCAGCCTGGGGCATGGAGGAGATTTACCTGTACCTCGGTAAATGGGATAGAAAAAAAGTGCACATTAACTTTAATGAAAAAGTAGTACATTCGTTTTCATGCCCAGAAAGGGTGGGGCATCCGAAAAGCAAGCCTGACCATGCTGATAACTTCCGCAGACAAGAGGGGGGCGGCAGCATATTGCAGGCACTGCCAATCCACACAATGTCCAATAGCCGTGTGATGTTGCTGCAACATCTGTACCATTGGGCAGCTACATGTCCCCGCCCCCTCCCCCCCCCCATCTGTGGAAGTATCAGCTCTGACGGACAGATGGAGGGAGCACCGGAGAGGCGGGGACCTTTCCTTCTCTCTGGATATCCCCTTTAAGGTTTACGCTATAATTTCTGTGTCTGCACCAGGTACAATGTCTGACTATGCCTTCACACTATAGGATATTAACACTGTAACTTATCTTTTACTATATGAAATACTTTTAAGTTAAAAAAAAAGTAAATAAATCTTGTTATTTTTATGTTATTGGTGTTATTTCTCTAAGTATAGGCGGTTTACTGATTATGCTATCTTACTCCTTTAGAGAACCACCCACTATTCAACCCAAGTCAGTCTTCCACATATACTTCCAATAATCAGCAGTTCTCCATGCAGTACGGCAGTGGCAGTCTTACTGGTGTCTTTGGATATGACACTGTAACTGTAAGTAATGGATCAGATTACATCCTAACGTGTGTGTTGGGGGGGGCTTTATCTTTATCCCAGTTGCCCTCTCTCCCCCTGACTCTTGGTGACTCTTTGCTTCAGACATATATTGTCCCTGCGATCCTTTACATCTTACAAACGCTTTCTATGGAGCTTCCACCTACTTCAGTGGAAAAACCTTTTTCCCACTTTCCTTTGGGAACAAAGGAAACCAAGACTTTCATATAAATTACTCATAAGGAAGAGACAACATGGAGGTCTAGGACTCCCAAGTGTTGACTTCCTATACCAAGCTGTCCATTTGCAAAGATGGATGGACAAGGCCTCCATGAAAAGTGTTTTTGTAGACCCTGAGATGGAACATACACAACTTGGGCCGAAAGGTCCTATATGACTGTGGTACCCAACAAAACCAGATATCACTACTACTATTCATTGCTTAAGGACACACTCTTAGCCTATTTGTCCTCCTCTTCGCACCCAACTTCACCTCCACCCATAGCACCAAGCACATTGTTGCCATACCTGATTAACCTAAACACAACGTCCCATGGCCAATGTACCACTAACTACTTCAATGAAGGATTCCAAACCACCAGAAAGAAGCCAAAGCTTTACATCTCTTGAAGGCGCAGGCTGGTGGGACGCCCATGTTTCTTTTATCTTGGTAAATGGATCTGAGGAGGAAGCTGTCGGATTCAGAACCTAGACTCATTCTTAAAATGCTCATTGTTTTTCTAAATGTGTTAAAATCTGTGAAAACCACTACAAGCTATAAACAAGGTTGTATAAGACACCCGAACACCTAACCGTATGGAGCTGGCTGGACATGAACCCATATTGGGGATTTCTAGCAGAATATAGAACACAACATAAGGCTAGGTTCACACTATGTAAAAACAACGGCCGTATTTCATAATAATGGCTGTAGTTGTGCAAACAATGGACGTTATTTTTTAAATAATTACCATTGTTTGCACAACTATGGCCGTTGTTATGAAATACGGCCGTTGTTTTTACATGGTGCGAACCTGGCCTAAATGTGTCTTGCTCATCTCATACTAAACTCACCTTGAAATTGGTGGCCTTGGGTCTTCCAACTAAGGAAAACCCTCTTAGTAAGCACTCTTTACAAGCGCAGTTGTAGGCTGTCACTAAAGTATTGGTGTGTGCTTTATTGTAAATCATACACATGCTAAATGTATAAAAATGTGGTCGCCTTGGCTGACAAATAGAGCTAATTTTTCACTTTCTATCTGATGCACCCAGGACAAGCAGAATATCCTCACTCCACCCTACCTGCTCCCTGGCTAACCCAACCCTCTGACCTCCTTATTATACTCCCCTCCTCCCCCGCTTGTATATATATTTTTTGATTTGTTGGTTATGTACGCGATAAATACTATAACTATGTAAGTTTATTGGGACTGAAAGTTTGTGTATATCTCACTGCGGACACACCAGTGAGGCCAAGTTAGCCTATTACGCATCCCTATGGAGGCCTCCTTGTTTAAAGGCCAAACTTGAAGATCAAATGGCTTTACTATTTGTCTTGTTACATGGTCATATGCGAAAACTTTACTCTTATGCTTATTATTGGTTTTTGTCACAATTGTTACAGTACATTGGTTTATTTTTCTAAAAATTAAATAAAATAAAAAAAAGTATTCCTGGTTTCCTGTGGAAATGGCACCACTCTTGTTGTCCTCTGTTTTGGTGTGATATTGAAGATCAGTTCCAGTGGAGTGAGTGGAGCAGAGAACAAGCGTGTCACTGTATTTAGAAGATGTTTTTTGCAATTCTGGATAACCCCTTTAACTCTTATTTTTAATGCAGACATGTTAGATTAAAGAAAACTTCAGTAAACAGACTAGAAAAGCGTTCCTATAGGTTACTCAGACTAAAGTGCCCCAGTCCTAGTATCTGGTTAAATAAGGTTGAAATTACCATAAAGTCATAAAAAATTGTCACCTTCTTTTTGCTTCTTTTTTTCTTGTTGTTATCATGTTATTTGTTATACAATATCTTTTGTATAGGTTGTACAATATCTTTATATCGTCTTCTCCTGTGTAGGTACAAAGCCTGAGCATCACAAACCAAGAGCTCGGCCTCAGTGTGAACGAACCAGGCACCAACTTTGTGTATGCTGCTTTTGAAGGAATCTTTGGAATGGCCTACCCTGCTCTTTCTGCTGGAGGTGCCACTACTGCTATGCAGGGCATGCTGCAACAAAACCTCCTCACCTACCCAATCTTCAGTGTCTACATGAATAGGTATGTTCTGGGAAACTCCTATAAACTTAGATAAAGTTCCATAAACTAGTTATCCAACTTTATAATTTCTTTGCAGTCAAGAAGGGATGGTAGTATTTGGTGGCGTTGACAACAACCTATATTCTGGTGAAATCTACTGGGCACCCGTCACTCAGGAGCTGTACTGGCAGATTGCAATTGATGCGTGAGTCATTTCTTGGTTAGTGTCATGGAAGATCCTTGTACTGCAATTGACTAATGGAGTGACCCACAATACTAATGTCTTTAAGGTTTTCCATCAATGGACAAGCAACAGGTTGGTGTAGCCAGGGTTGTCAAGCCATGGTGGATACTGGCACCTCTCTCCTTACAGTACCTCAACAATTTTTGGGAACCTTCCTTCAGTATGTGGGAGCTCAACAAAGCCAGTATGGAGAGGTGAGAAGGATTGGGTAACATTTACTTGCTTAGGCTATGCTCACTGGATGGGATTTTATGGCCACCATTGCAAATTCCCACCAAAAAGACATCACTTATTTGCCATTGACGGGCGTCTATAATGATCATGATAATTACAGAAGGCCGTCACCGCCAGATAACAGAAGTCTTTTTGATGGTAATCGGCAATGATGGCCACAAAATCCCATCATGTGAACATAGCCTTAAAGTGTACCTCTACTGGAGATGGAGTGGGAAGATCTGTCTTCTAATGCATAGGTATAGGTAGCTGGAAGAACAGGTGCACAGAAAGCTATTTTGGTGCCAAGTTTAAAATGACTATTATGCATTGTGCACAGTCATTTTTCCAAACAGTAGAGGTACACTTAAAGGGGAACTACCAGTAGGTTAGACAAATTGAACCTGCTGACATGTCTCTAATGTGCACGAATAGCTGAGAAGGAAGACATGTCTCTTACCTTCCTCCTCGGTGCTGTTCCCGTGCTGTTAGCTGTGTAATCCTTGGTCCGGAGCACTGTCCTGCCCCCATAGTGCCGAAACTGCCTGCCTGCCTGCTCCGTTGCCTATCATTAGAAGGAGCTTACCGGCTCGCTCTCCAGGGGGCTGCTTGTGGGGCAGTGCTCCTAATGGTGCTTCGGATTTCCAAGGATTACACTGCTAACAGCACTGGAACCGCGCCGAGGAGGAAGGTAAGAGACATGCCATCATCCTCAGAGTCTCCTGTGTGCAATAGGGGGCTATCAGCAGGTTAGATTCTTCTAACCTGCCAATAGTTCCCCTTTAAATAGGTTGTGCTATGTTGCAAGGTTACACCTTAATAAATGTATGTAATAAAGATCGTTCCAGATTTAGCATATAATGTAGTCATATTCATTTGTAAACCAATGGATATGATCAGATACTACTGGTGGGACATCTACATGTACGGTACATCTGTGACTTTTTCCTTATTGATTGACAGTACCTGGTGAACTGTAACAGCGTGCAGAGCCTGCCAACCATCAGCTTCACCATCAATGGCGTCCAGTTCCCCATTCCTCCTTCTGCCTATATTCTCCAGGTACCCTGTCTTTGTGTTTTTATTAAACTCTTATTACTCTTAGACACTGTTAACAATTCTATGTATACAATAAATCAACTTTTATTTATTTTGCTAAATGCAACCCCCCCCCCCCCCCCCGTATCTTTGTTATGAATGATGCAGCTTCTCCTGCCTACATGCTCCATTCATTTTCTATGGGAGCTGGTGAAGGTTGTTGAGCATTGCACTTGGCCATCTACGCCAGATCTATAGACAATGAATGGAGTGTTGGCATGCGTGGAGACCCCCTGCTCCATTTAAGACAAAGTTGGACCCCGTTCTAAAGTTCTCAGGGAGGGACAGTGGTCAGACCCCCAAGATCTCACAAACTTATATAGGTGTCAGAGTTAAGAAACTGGACGACAAAGGACAGGTGCTGCCCTTGCACCCGCCCGGCTGTCCCTTCCTAATTGCCTCAGGCGGCAGCAGACAACTGGGTGACAGTCCCTAACCTGTATAAGTAAACACTGAACGAAGACAAGACAGACAAAAACACAATAAATCAGGGTGAGGGGTCCAGGTCAGTAACAAACGGGCAGCGCAGCACAAAAACGTAATCCAGAAGTCAAGAGTCAGAAGACCAGAAGGTCAAGATACCAGTAACAAAATGCAGTTAGAAACGCCAGGTCAAGAGGGAACTCAGGGTTTGAGGCTCGATCACAGGCAAGGAGGGAGGGGAAATACACAGGTTATATGGGAGGTGAAGTCAAAGCTCCAAAAATGATTGGGGTCTAAGATTCCAGCCTCCAAAACATCCCCCAAGTTGACCGGCAGCTGCCAGTCAGCATTACTTAAGACAGAGTCAGCTGAGTGCCCTGCCGGAGAGCAGTGCGGCCCCGACTGCGGCGTGGTGTCTAAGGATGCCGATGATGCCAGACTGGTTACCAGGGATGCCGTTTGTGCATTTGACAGGTCAGCGGGGCCGGGAGCTGAGTGTGCAGCTTGGCTCTGACAATAGGGATTCTCTGATTTTGCATACCTTCAGTGCTGAGATAGATGTCTTTATATTAACATAGAAATGAGCTCCTAAAACCCCATGGGGTGATCCCTCTGGATGCAAAAGCCCAGATAAGTACATCCTACAGTTTGCTTTCACCCCCCCCCCCCCCCCCCCCCCCCCATGCTCACCTCTATCAGGCGCCTGACATCTAGACTGACAGGCTTTACCTTTAACTTCTTCTACTTCCTCTAAGAGCCAAGCCTCTCCCAGGAGCCTCAGTGAGTGGTCTACACTCGGGTCTTTGAAAGCTCAGACTAGCCACAGAGACAGCTGGAAGAAGTCCAGGAACCATCAACATTCTTCCAATTAGGATATTTTCCCCTATTTATCAACCTGCAAACAAAAAAGTAGCAAAACTAGTAGCAATAAATGTCAGTCCAGCTTCCATTTCTCCGATTGCTCAGATATCATGAAAGTTCAACTCTGCTTGGCTGCCATGGGCAAATCAGAAAGTTTACGTGTTGTGCTGTATGCTGATAAGTACTGGAAGACTGGAAATTTTTTAATAGAAGTAAATTATAAATCTATATAACTTTCTGACACCAGTTCATTTTAAAGAAAAAATATTTTGCTGGAGCACCCCTTAAATAATTGTAATTTGCCTTATGATTTATAAAAGGTTTAATAACATACAAATGAGGTATCGGCCAAGGTCCTAAATGCACCGATTGGTTCCCTATGGTGAGGGTGACGTTCTGTGATGGTCATGTATCATTTACGCTTGTCAATACTTTATTATTTTATATTGCAGAATAATGGCTACTGTACAGTCGGAGTGGAAGTGACTTACCTGCCATCTCAAAATGGTCAGCCCTTCTGGATCCTGGGTGATGTCTTCCTCCGTCAGTACTACTCTGTCTATGATATGGGCAACAACAGAATGGGATTCGCACAAGCAGCATAGACATCTGGCGTTCTGGAGATTGTCAGCCTGTCCCGTCATACATCCAACAATGGGAAGATAAAGTAATAGACATGAAATTATCTAGCAAATAAACCAGCGACACCGACAGATTCTAATGTTTCTTTCTTACCAGTATTAAATTATAATATGGTGATATTTATGTTGATCCTGGCCGCGTGACAATGCCAGTACTGGACGTGACATTACCTGCTCCAGTGTGTCAGCCACAACCACACTAACCACACTAACAAGTGTATAGCCTCCACGTCTTTGAGTATCCCAATATAATCGCTTACTGGGTACACCGTTATAGGCTATGTTCACACACAGTTATATGCTCTTACAGTTATGTTTGCACACCGCTGAAATAACGGATGTTTTTATTTCATTATTTGTATAATAAGGCTGTTATTTGATGTTAAACGACGGTCATCCAATAAAAATAGCCATCATTTCAAAGGTGTGTGAACATTGCCATAAAGTTACTAGCAACACACAGATATCTTAGTCAGCCCAGCTGTTTTATGGAGGGTTCAGCAAAGCAAAACTATTCCTAAAAAAGGAGGAAACTATTATTTTTCTTGCTTCAGAAATTGTATACATTTATTGTTTTTCGTATATAGTTGTTATTTGCTATATACTTCACAGATAAGGAATAGCATATGGCTGCTAGAAGGAGAGAGCAGCATAGTGTACATACATACAGTAACAGAAGGAGTGGGTCGTACAAGGGACATTATTCTTAAAGTGTCACTGTCGTTTACCTTTTTTTTTTGCAGAAATCAATAGTACAGGCGATTTTCAGAAAATAAATTTTTAGCATGAAAAAGCAGTTTGAAGCCCCCCCCCCATCTTCATGGTTTTCTATGGAGGGGGAGGGGTGGAGGGAGATGAGGCACCAAAACAGGACAACAAAGAGTTAATTCACAGCTACATCACCGGGCTATCTCCTCTGAAGTCAGCACTGACCTCCGAATACCGGCTTTCACACAGCTCCCACTGTGTAATCCTGTAATCCTTCTGTAATCCTCCTGTAATCTGCTGCAGACTAATCTCCTTCCTCCCCCCTCCCCTCTCCATAGGTTACACAGGGCTCGGCTGATGAGTCGAGATTTCCTGATTCTGAGCAGTGGATGAGAGAGAGAAGGGGGGGGGACCTGGGGAAAGGCTTTTTGAATGCAGATAATGGCAGATTTGCCTAATAAAACCAATTACAAAGTTTCTTAAAATCGCCTGGACTATTGATTTCTGCAAAAAACTAAACAAAAAAAAATACAGTGACACTTTAAGCAACAGAAATTGGGCCAAAGGAAAGGAGAATAATCTCGGATAACTACTTTAATACCTTGACTGAATTTCATGTACGTCTGGGGCTGCTGCACATTTCTTCACGCACATGAATGAGTTAAACAGTTTCATCAGGGATCCCAGTTAAAAAGAAAGAAAGAAAAAAAAATTAAACCATGACTCTGTGATTTAGATGAAACCTCAGCCGTTCACTGATAAATCTCTGACCCCGACACCCTAAAGATCCCGACTGACCCCAGTCAGGGGACAACTTAAGGGACTACTCTCCCAGTCCGCTATTCACCAACACAAACATGTCCGCAGTTATCTGTACACCCATGTGAGTACTTGCCGATGGGCACTACCCCTTATCTCCACACACACTCTTCTCTGCTTTTGTCCCCAATCTGCGCCTCTTGTCTGCCTGATTCTTAACCAATCTTTTGGATCTCTGTGCAGCCCTCTCTGATGCATCACCAGCAGACCTTGACGACCACATCATTACCTACATTCAAGATACAGCTGTCAAACACATGGATAGGGAATACCCCATTCACGGAGATAGAAGTGCTATCTCATCCCTTAAAAACAGCAAGAGCTCAGGACCCGATTCCTTGAGCAAAAATTCAAACCTCTGCTTTAACCCCTTCTGGTTATATCATTTAACACCATCTCCCCCTCTCCGGGGTTCCTCAATTGTCACATCAAAAAATCCTATCTGTGTGCTTGGCACGTGTTATTCCTGGAGTTACCCGTCAAATGGGTTTTGTTCTTGCCAGGAAGCCACCCCAGCTGCAATGTCTTGAACTGCTTACTCTAGTTGCGGACAAGGATCCCCATGTACTTTCTTTCAGTGGATGCTGGGAAGGTCTGAAACAGGGTGCACTGGCCTTTCTGGCACCGACGCACACTCATTTCA
Source organism: Dendropsophus ebraccatus (assembly GCF_027789765.1). Lineage (NCBI taxonomy): Eukaryota > Metazoa > Chordata > Amphibia > Anura > Hylidae > Dendropsophus > Dendropsophus ebraccatus. Next base: position 6,256,868 of record NC_091464.1, on the reverse strand, counting down.
AAGTGATGGCAATATACATCATCTTAAGTGTGCAGGTTCAGGTCAATGGCATCCTGTCGTAGCCCTTCCACATCAGAAATGCCACACGCCAGAGTTGTCCCCTGTCGTCCCAAATATATTTGCTCACTATGGAACACCTCACCTCACCTCACAGAACCAAATATCAAAGCTGTTGGCACTGGGCAGGACCACCACAAATTAAAGGAGAAGTCCGGCAAAATTTTTTTTATAAAGGGGCTATCCAGTGCCCCACTCTTGTGTCCAGTTGAGGTGTGGTATGCAATTAAGCTCCATTTACGTCAATGGAACTGAGACTCAAACCCCACCCAATCTGGAAACAAGAGTGGTACAAAAGTGGCCATGTTTTTGAAGCACTGGTTAACCCCTTTAAAGTATTGTATTGCCCCCCAAAAGTTATACAAATCACCAATATACACTTATTACGGGAAATGCTTATAAAGTGCTTTTTTCCCTGCACTTACTACTGGATCAAGGCTTCACTTCCTGGATAACATGGTGATGTCACTTCCTGAATAACATGGTGATGTCACTTCCTGGATAACAGGGTGATGTCACGACCCGACTCCCAGAGCTGTGCGGGCTGTGGCTGCTGAAGAGGATGATGGCAGAGAGATGCTCAGTGTCCCCCTCTCCTATCATCATCTCCAGCAGCCACAGCCCGCACATCTCTGGGAGTCGGGTCGTGACATCACCATGTTATCCAGGAAGTGACATCATTATGTTATCCAGGAAGTGAAGCCTTCATGCAGTAGTAAGTGCAGGTAAAAAAGCATTTTATAAGCATTTCCCGTGTATATTGGGGATTTGTGTAACTTTTAGGGGGCAATACAATACATTGATAAAGATTTTCGCCGGACTTCTCCTTTAATTTTATATGTAGACCAGCTTATATGCAGTGAGATCCCACCAAACCACATAACCCACTATTCTCCCAGAATTTGAACGATTTTGTACACTCAGCAACCTCCACACATGGAAGCCCCTAAAATATCATTGCCCCAAACTACTCAGGAGCTCCCATATGCACCTTCACCAAATGTTTTTCCTAATCTACCTTCTAATTCTAGAAGCCCTCACTGACTACCATCACAGTCATCTCTCTTAGTTTGGATGCATGAATGTCCTCAAAAAAGACATTGTTCCAAGGTTCCTTTGTTTTTTCCAATTAGTGTACCTGGACAACTTTCACCTGTTTCCTCTGGACCACCTCAAAACCTTGAGTGGTGTCCCACAGGTGTTATTAGTTTTACACCCCTCGCAAAAGTCTGTACTTCAAGTAAACCTGGTAATGAAGTAGTACCTAAGTTTTGCCACAAGATGTTGCTGTTATCTGTATATGCACTCATGTATTGCACAGCTGTAGTGAACAAGGGGTTATTGTTTGTTGTAATCTGTGCACTAAAGAGAGCTGTTCTTTCCTTTCACCTATCTCTTTCAAAGTTTGCAGATCTCCCCCATACAGGATAATGTGTGTATCGTACTGTGAATGGGGGAATAAGTGTTGTAGTAATGCAACTCGGGTTCTAGTTACTAACTAAATACCAACATAATCACTGAACCTCTATGATCACAATATATCACATATTTATAATAATTCATAAAACAATAAACCACGACTAAGAGAATGTTTAAAACAGCGAACATACAAGAGGGGGCTGCTACAGATGGACAATGAGAAGTGTGAACTAGGCTTAGAGTATGTCATAAATCAACAAAGAGCAAAGTGCTATAAGTAAAGTATCAGAAACCTAATAGTGCACAGAGAGGTCGCTAAAGAGAGAACCATAGACAAGTGTAATGGAAATAAATGATGTTACTAGAGATGAGCGAATACGATTCGATCAAGTAGGTATTCGATCGAATATTGCAGTATTCGAAAGCTTCGCATTCAATCGAGTAGTGTGACGAATACGCGGGAAACATTCGAAAGCCCTCCCATCGCAGTTAGCGCTTTTTTTAATCCAATGATCATGCAGGGAGGCCGTGAGAGACGCACACAGCGCCCAAACGGCGTCTACCCTCATTGGATAGCTGAATCACATGACCTTGAATCTTAAATACTTGGCCCCCGCCTCTTGACCGCTTTCAACCTAACCAGGGAAAGATCTTGCAGCAGGGCGAGATAGGTTTTGGTTAGGCAGGATTACTACAAAGCCCAAAAGTCCTTTTCAGGAATAAGATCCAGCGAAAAAGTCATCTCTGAATCCAAAGCTCTTCTCAGTGCTAAGAAATAGATGATATAACAGCAGCAGCAGGTGTATTCATTCCAGTACCCTGTGTGTACAAGTGACTTATAGTGTCCCTGTTTAACACCACTAAGGGCACCTGATATATACTGTTCCAGTAGCCCAGTAAAAGGCACGTGATACCTATTGTTCCAGTAGCCCAGTAAAAGGCACGTGATACCTATTGTTCCAGTAGCCCAGTAAAAGGCACGTGATACCTATTGTTCCAGTAGCCCAGTAAAAGGCACATCATACATATTGTTCCAGTAGCCCAGAAAAAGGCACTTGACACATACTGTTCCAGTAACGTTCGTACAGCATTACGCGTGATACGCGCAAATAACATGACGCTCTGCGGACGCACATTGGAATCATGTGTGTAACACTGCGCAAGAAATAAGAACAAAATGTGTGAACATTGCCATAAATGTTCGTAAAGCGTTCGCAAATATTTTTCCTTCGCAACTGCAGACAGTGGCATTATTTTCCCAGAATCACGTACAAAATCGAACTTTTATTAGATATGCATTAAAAGTAAAAAATTTATTAAAACAAGTGTTCTCCACATATGAAATCGGCACTTCACAACAGATCTAGGGTGTTGACCCTCTGATAGACTGGTATACTTAGGGATAAATTAGGCCAAATGAATAAAGATGAAACCAGACTTCAGCAAAATTTGCAATAAACAAGTATCTCTGTCTCAATCCAAGTCTCTACGCGTTTCACCCAGATATGTCCCTGGGATCATCAGGAGACCTTCACAAAACACAATGGTTGCTGTTTAGAGATTGTATAGAATAGAAGAGAGTGGCATTATACTGCGACTTTGGGGTGTTGGGTGCACCCAGGCATGCTCCCCCTAATGTCCCAGTGTCATTCCGTAGGTGTTTGCATCGTTTAGGGAGGTTTCATGGGGGACTTGGTGACCTTGGTTTGATTTCCAAGTTTTTTCCCCAGAGACTATAATGGGATCTAATACTCGTTCGAATAGTCGAATATTGGTGCCTATTCGATTCGAATTCTCGAAAGTCGAATATTTCACTACTCGCTCATCTCTAGATGTTACCTAAGTGGTGAATAGTAGAACCGTCCACTGGCTGTCGCGCCCCCCCCCCCCCCCCCCCCCCGGACACACCTTTCGGCGATGCCTTTTTCGAGGGGTACTGAACCGCTGGAGGGCCCTGATATAAATATCCATATCACTATGTGGGCGACCAATCCCGCTCCTGAAAAAGCCGTGCAACGTCTACATCACCCAACTTCTGGGACCGGCACTCACCAACGGAGGCGCCGTGGGCGATCACGTGATGTGCGCCGCCACCGCGTCATGGCAACGCGGACATGCACATGATAGAGAGAATAACAAGGAGTAGATAAACTGCCATCTACTGGTTAGGGACAAACATAGCAAGTAAAATAGGGCTATCAATAGCAATAGTGAGGCAATGCTGCCATCAAGTGGACAAATGAAAAATTACCAAACATTCCAGGAGTAAGATGTTGCTGCCATCTAGTGGTGATAATAAACATAATGTTAAAATGAATGCATAATGTTATTATTATTATTATTATTATTATTATTATTAATATTATTATTATTATTTATTTATTTATTTATTTATCAAGTGCCCATAATTCCAGAGTACTATACTAATAATAATAGATAGTGGTAACAAACAGGAACAATACAAGATCAGAACAAATTACATTAAGGCAAAATACAGACTGGTACATGAGGTAAGAGGACCCTGCCCGCCAGGGCTTACACAGGAAGAGAGGACCCTGCCCACGAGGGCTTACAATCTATAAGGTACGGGGAGAGAAACAGGAGGTAAAGTGCAGCCGGTCACAGTGTGATGCAGAATTATTATAGGTTGTAGCCTAGTTGGAAGAGATGGGTTTTCAGGTTACTTTTGAAGGACTTGATGGTGGGAGAGAGCCGGATGTGTCGGGGTAGTGAGAGCCGGATGTGTCGGGGCAGTGAGAGCCGGATGTGTCGGGGCAGTGAGAGCCGGATGTGTCGGGATAGTGAGAGCCGGATGTGTCGGGGCGGTGAGAGCCGGATGTGTCGGGGTAGTGAGAGACGGATGTGTCGGGGCAGTGAGAGACGGATGTGTCGGGGCAGTGAGAGACGGATGTGTCGGGGTTTTGAGAGCCGGATGTGTCGGGGCAGTGAGAGCCGGATGTGACGGGGCAGTGAGAGCCGGATGTGACGGGGTAGTGAGAGCCGGATGTGTCGGGGTAGTGAGAGCCGGATGTGTCGGGGCAGTGAGAGCCGGATGTGACGGGGCAGTGAGAGCCGGATGTGACGGGACAGTGAGAGCCGGATGTGTCGGGGCAGTGAGAGTCGGATGTGATGGGACAGTGAGAGCCGGATGTGTCGGGGCAGTGAGAGCCGGATGTGTCGGGGCAGTGAGAGCCGGATATGTCGGGGCAGTGAGAGACGGATGTGTCGGGGCAGTGAGAGACGGATGTGTCGGGGCAGTGAGAGACGGATGTGTCGGAGTAGTGAGAGCCGGATGTGTCGGGGCAGTGAGAGCCGGATGTGACGGGACAGTGAGAGCCGGATGTGTCGGGGCAGTGAGAGCCGGATGTGACGGGGCAGTGAGAGCCGGATGTGACAGGGTAGTGAGAGTCGGATGTGATGGGACAGTGAGAGCCGGATGTGTCGAGCTAGTGAGTTCCAGAGTATGGGGGAGGCTCGGGCAAAGTCTTGGAGGCCATTGTGCGAGGTACGAACAAGGGGAGAGCGCAGACGGAGGTCACTGGAGGATGGAAGCTTCTGTGAGGGACGGTAGCGGGATATCAGGTCAGAGATGTACGGAGGGGACAGGTTGTGGACGGCCGTGTACGTCATGGTCAACAATTTAAAGTGAATACGTTGGGCAATGGAAGCCAGTGGAGGGATTGGCAGAGGGGAGAGGCAGAGGCAAAGCGAGGGGAGAGGTGGATTAATCGGACAGCAGAGTTAAGGATAGACTGGAGGGGATCAAGGGAGTTAGATGGAGGCCAGAGAAGAGGATGTTACAGTTGTCCAAGCGGGAGAAGATGAGAGCATGTACCAGCAGTTTTGTGAAGTCAGGGGTGAGAAAAGAGCGGATTCAGGAAATGTTTTTGAGGTGAAAGCGGCAGGAGGTGGTCAGGGCCTGAATATGTGGTTTAAAGGACAGGGCAGAGTCAGAGGTGACCCCAAGGCAGCGAACTTGAGGAACAGGGGACAGAGTGCAGCCATTGATAGTGATTGACAAATTAGACAGCAGGGTGGAGCGAGATGGGGGAAAGATGATAAGTTCTGTTTTCTCCATGTTGAGTTTTAGAAAGTGGGAGGAGAAGAAGGAGGATATGGCCGATAGACACTCTGGAATCCTGGATAGCAAAGAGGTGACATCCGGACCAGAGAGCTAGATCTGAGTGTCATCAGCGTAGAGGTGGTAGCTGAAGCCGTGGGACTCTATGATATGTACCAGGCCAGAGGTATAGATGGAGAAGGGAAGAGGCCCAAGTACAGAGCCTTGGGGGACAAAATATATGTATATATAAAAAGGTGAAAAAAAAAAAATAATTATACAGAATATCAAACACTGTAATGAATTCATGCCTGTCAAACAATAATAAAAGTGGGCAGCCCGTCGCTGAACATCTGTGAAATATACATAATAAATAGTCATGATTGCAAACAGTGACTGTGTAAACCTGATAAACCGCTGCCATCTACTGGTTAGGGACAAACATAGCAAGTAAAATAGGGCTATCAATAGCAATAGTGAGGCAATGCTGCCATCAAGTGGACAAATGAAAAATTACCAAACATTCCAGGAGTAAGATGTTGCTGCCATCTAGTGGATGATAATAAACATAATGTTAAAATTAATGCATAATGTTATTATTATTATTATTATTATTTATCTATTTATAAAGTGCCTATAATTCCAGAGTACTATACTAATAATAATAGATAGGGGTAACAAACAGGAACAATACAAGATCAGAACAAATTACATTAAGGCAAAATACAGACTGGTACATGAGGTAAGAGGACCCTGCCCGCCAGGGCTTACACAGGAAGAGAGGACCCTGCCCGCGAGGGCTTACAATCTATAAGGTACGGGGAGAAAAACAGGAGGTAAAGTGCAGCCACTCAAGTGTGATGCAGAATTATTATAGGTTGTAGCCTAGTTTGAAGAGATGGGTTTTCAGGTTACTTTTGAAGGACTTGATGGTGGGAGAGAGGCGGATGTGTCGGGACAGTGAGAGCCGGATGTGTCGGGACAGTGAGAGCCGGATGTGTCGGGGCAGTGAGAGCCGGATGTGACGGGACAGTGAGAGCCGGATGTGTCAGGGTAGTGAGAGACGGATGTGTCGGGGCAGTGAGAGCCGGATGTGTCAGGACAGTGAGAGCCGGATGTGTCGGGGCAGTGAGAGCCGGATGTGTCGGGGTAGTGAGAGCCGGATGTGTCGGGGCAGTGAGAGCCGAATGTGTCGGGGCAGTGAGAGCCGGATATGTCGGGGCAGTGAGAGCCGGATGTGTCGGGGCAGTGAGAGCCGGATGTGTCGAGCTAGTGAGAGCCGGATGTGTCGAGCTAGTGAGTTCTAGAGTATGGGGGAGGCTCAGGCAAAGTCTAGGAGGCCATTGTGCGAGGTACGAACAAGGGGGGAGTGCAGACGGAGGTCACTGGAGGATGGAAGCTTCTGTGAGGGACGGTAGCGGGATATCAGGTCAGAGATGTACGGAGGGGACAGGTTGTGGACGTCCGTGTACGTCATGGTCAACAATTCAAAGCAAATATGTTGGGCAATGGGAGCCAGTGGAGGGATTGGCAGAGGGGAGAGGCAGAGGCGAAGCGAGGGGAAAGGTGGATTAATCGGACAGCAGAGTTAAGGATAGACTGGAGGGGATCAAGGGAGTTAGATGGAGGCCAGAGAGGAGGATGTTACAGTAGTCCAAGCGGGAGATAATGAGAGCATGGACCAGCAGTTTTGTGAAGTCAGGGGTGAGAAAAGAGCGGATTCTGGAAATGTTTTTGAGGTGAAAGCGGCAGGAGGTGGTCAGGGCCTGAACATGCGGTTTAAAGGACAGGGCAGAGTCAGAGGTGACCCCAAGGCAGCGAACTTGAGGAACAGGGGACAGAGTGCAGCCATTGATAGTGATTGACAAATTAGACAGCGGGGTGGAGCGAGAAGGGGGAAAGATGATAAGTTCTGTTTTCTCCATGTTGAGTTTTAGAAAGTGGGAGGAGAAGAAGGAGGATATGGCCGATAGACACTCTGGAATCCTAAATAGCAAAGAGGTGACATCCGGACCAGAGAGGTAGATCTGAGTGTCATCAGCGTAGAGGTGGTAGCTGAAGCCGTGGGACTCTATGATATGTACCAGGCCAGAGGTATAGATGGAGAAGGGAAGAGGCCCAAGTACAGAGCCTTGGGGGACAAAATATATGTATATATAAAAAGGTGAAAAAAATAATAAATAATTATACAGAATATCAAACACTGTAATGAATTCATGCCTGTCAAACAATAATAAAAGTGGGCAGCCCGTCGCTGAACATCTGTGAAATATACATAATAAATAGTCATGATTGCAAACAGTGACTGTGTAAACCAGATAAACCACTGCCATCTACTGGTTAGGGACAAACATAGCAAGTAAAATAGGGCTATCAATAGCAATAGTGAGGCAATGCTGCCATCAAGTGGACAAATTAAAAATTACCAAACATTCCAGGAGTAAGATGTTGCTGCCATCTAGTGGTGATAATAAACATATTGTTAAAATGAATGCATAATGTTATTATTATTATTATTATTATTATTATTATTATTATTATTATTATTTATCTATTTATAAAGTGCCTATAATTCCAGAGTACTATACTAATAATAATAGATAGGGGTAACAAACAGGAACAATACAAGATCAGAACAAATTACATTAAGGCAAAATACAGACTGGTACATGAGGTAAGAGGACCCTGCCCGCCAGGGCTTACACAGGAAGAGAGGACCCTGCCCGCGAGGGCTTACAATCTATAAGGTACGGGGAGAAAAACAGGAGGTAAAGTGCAGCCGGTCACAGTGTGATGCAGAATTATTATAGGTTGTAGCCTAGTTTGAAGAGATGGGTTTTCAGGTTACTTTTGAAGGACTTGATGGTGGGTGAGAGCCGGATTTGTCGGGACAGTGAGAGCCGGATGTGACGGGGCAGTGAGAGCCGGATGTGTCGGGGCAGTGAGAGCCGGATGTGTCGGGATAGTGAGAGCCAGATGTGTCGGGGCAGTGAGAGCCGGATGTGTCGGGACAGTGAGAGCCGGATGTGACGGGGCAGTGAGAGCCGGATGTGTCGGGGTAGTGAGAGCCGGATGTGTCAGGGTAGTGAGAGACGGATGTGTCGGGGTAGTGAGAGCCGGATGTGTCGGGGTAGTGAGAGCCGGATGTGTCAGGGTAGTGAGAGACGGATGTGTCGGGGCATTGAGAGACGGATGTGTCGGGGCATTGAGAGCCGGATGTGTCAGGGCAGTGAGAGCCGGATGTGTCGGGGCAGTGAGAGCCGGATGTGTCGGGGTAGTGAGAGCCGGATGTGACGGGGTAGTGAGAGTCGGATGTGACGGGACAGTGAGAGCCGGATGTGACGGGGTAGTGAGTTCCAGAGTATGGGGGAGGCTCAGGCAAAGTCTTGGAGGCCATTGTGCGAGATACGAACAAGGGGAGAGCGCAGACGGAGGTCACTGGAGGATGGAAGCTTCTGTGAGGGACGGTAGCGGGATATCAGGTCAGAGATGTACGGAGGGGACAGGTTGTGGACGGCCGTGTACGTCATGGTCAACAATTTAAAGTGAATGCGTTGGGCAATGGGAGCCAGTGGAGGGATTGGCAGAGGGGAGAGGCAGAGGCGAAGCGAGGGGAAAGGTTAATTAGTCGGGCGGCAGAGTTAAGGATAGACTGGAGGGGATCAAGGGAGTTAGATGGAGGCCAGAGAAGAGGATGTTACAGTTGTCCAAGCGGGAAATAATGAGAGCATGTACCAGCAGTTTTGTGAAGTCAAGGGTGAGAAAAGAGCGGATTCAGGAAATGTTTTTGAGGTGAAGGCAGCAGGAGGTGGTCAGGGCCTGAATATGTGGTTTAAAGGACAGGGCAGAGTCAGAGGTGACCCCAAGGCAGCGAACTTGAGGAACAGGGGACAGAGTGCAGCCATTGATAGTGATTGACAAATTAGACAGCGGGGTGGAGCGAGAAGGGGGAAAGATGATAAGTTCTGTTTTGTCCGTGTTGAGTTTCAGAAAGCGGGAGGAGAAGAAGGAGGATATGGCCGATAGACACTCTGGAATCCTGGATAGCAAAGAGGTGACATCCGGACCAGAGAGGTAAATCTGAGTGTCATCAGTGTAGAGGTGGTAGCTGAAGCCATGGGACTCTATGATATGTCCCAGGCCAGAGGTGTAGATGGAGAAGAGAAGAGGCCCAAGTACAGAGCCTTGGGGGACACCGACAGTGAGGGGACAAGGAGAGGAGGTGGTGTGGGGGGGCGAGGAGAGGAGGTGGTGTGGGAGTGGGAGACACTAAAAGTGCGGAAGGAGAGGTAAGAGGAGATCCAGGAGAGGGCTGAGCAAGTAACACCAAGGGATGAGAGAATGTGTAAGAGGAGAGAATGTCGAAGGCAGAAGATAGCTCAAGGAGAAGAAGCACAGAGTATTGGCGTGAGGTTTTGGCAGTTAGTTGTGAACTGTTACTGCCATCTAGTGGATACCAGAAGTAATATTACCCAATAATAGAGACTAAGATATATGTATAAATAAAAAGGTGAAAAAATGTAATAAATAATTATACAGAATATCAAACACTGTAATGTGCCTGTCAAACAATAATAAAAGGGGGCAGCCCATCGCTGTACATCTGGGAAATATACATAATAAATAGTCATGATTGTAAACAGTGACTGTGTAAACCGGTATCGTGCATGCGTGTGAGCAGATGTGCCCACACGCAGACACACATGAGTAAAGATGAGAAATGATGTCAAAAGATGTATATTAAAAATAATTATAATCACATGTAATAAATAAATAAATGAGCATCTACAATATCATAGATACCTAAGTGTAAAAGTGCTAAGGTGCAGTACAACACACGTGCGCAGCGAGTGAAAAAGTACCAAGAAAAACACAAGCAATAACAAAAAATAATATATAATATAAATGGTAAATATGGTGCACAAACAAATATATATGTATATTCATGGAAAGAAACATAAATATATTAAAAAGTAAATAAATTGCAATCTCTATTATGACCAAAACAGTCTATACAGATGACAATGTAAATCAATGGTTAATCACATGCACTAAACATAATGAAAGTCAGGGGGTTCAGCGAGGGGTAACCACCATGACAGGCAGGCTAAAATACATACTGGGAAAGGGAAACATGTAAGAAAGACGTGTAAAAGCGTCCACAATGAGCCCAGATCATGCAGACTGTAATGATCCACGTTCAGATATTGCGTTAGATGATAGAATAAATCAGGTGTAGCAATTAGTAACATAGTCCTCCGGAGGCGGAACAAGAGAAAGAACAAATCGAGATGGAAGCGATGGTCTGCAACACACAGGTCACATGATGCGCCTTTTCTCTGACCGCTATGCCCATCAGTGGGTCCAGTTTTTATTTTGTATCTTCTGTATTTGTCTGTAATTATTGTTTGTGACGTCAATAATTGTTGTGATGTCATGACGCCATCATGGAGACGCGGACGTGCACATGCACATCATAATAGAGAGAATAATGAGATAAACCGCTGCCATCTGCTGGTTAGGGACAAACATAGCAAGTAAAATAGGGCTATCAATAGCAATAGTGAGGCAATGCTGCCATCAAGTGGACAAATGAAAAATTACCAAACATTTCGGCAGTAAGATGTTGCTGCCATCTAGTGGATGATAATAAAAAATATTGTTAAAATGAATGCATAATGTGAACTGTTACTGCCATCTAGTGGATACCAGAAGTAATATTACCCAATGATATATGTATACATAAAAAGGTGAAAAAAAATAATAAATAATTATACAGAATATCAAAGACTGTAATGAATTCATGCCTGTCAAACAATAATAAAAGGGGACAGCCCGTCGCGGAACATCTGTGAAATATACATAATAAATAGTCATGATTGTAAACAGTGACTGTGTAAACCGGTATCGTGCATGCGTGTGAGCACTCGCATGCAAGAGTGCAGATGTGCCCACACGCAGACACACATGAGTAAAGATGAGAAATTATGTCAAAAGATGTATATTAAAATAATAATAATCACATGTAATCATAATTTGCAACGTAAATAAAGCATTGAAAAATATATATATATATATATAATATGAATGGTAAATACGTGTGCAGAAACAAATATATACAATTTATTTTTTTTCCAGTAATTCAATTCAAAAAGTGACCTCATATTTTCTATAGAGTCATTACATACAGAGTGAACTTTTTCTAGTGTGTATTTCTGGTAAAGTTAATGATTATGGATTACAGCCAAGAAAACCCCCAAAGTATTTCAGAAAATTAGAATATTATATAAAACCAAATGAAAAATATGTTTTTAACACAGAAATGTCGACCAAACGTTAAGTCTGTACAGTATATGCCCCCAATACTTGGTCGTGGCACCTTCTGCATGAATGACGGCATCAATGCGGCAATGTGGCATGGAGGCGATCAGCTGATGGCACTGCAGAGGGGTTAGTGAAGCCCTTTGATAGCGGCCTTCAGCTCGTCTGCATTGTTGGCTCTGGTGTCTTTCCTCTTACTCTTGACAATACCCCATAAATTCTCTATGGGGTTAAGGTCTGGCGAGTTTGCTGGCCAATCAGGCCCAGTGATGCTGTGGTTAGTAAACCAGGGATTGGTACTTTTGGCCGTGTGGACAGGTGCCAAATCCTGCTGAAAGATGAAAATTCCATCTCAATTCCAAAATCTTTTAAGCAGCGAGAAGCATGAAGTGCTCTAAGATGTCCTGGTAAACGGCAGATGGGACTTTGGTGTTGATTAAACCCAGTGAACCTATACCAGCAGATGACATGGCTCCCCAAACCATCACTGATTGTGGAAACTTCACACTCTTCCTCCAGCAGCTTGGATTGGGCCTCTCCACTCTTCCTCCAGCAGCTTGGATTGGGCCTCTCCACTCTTCCTCCGGCAGCTTGGATTGGGCCTCTCCACTCTTCCTCCGGCAGCTTGGATTGGGCCTCTCCACTCTTCCTCCGGCAGCTTGAATTGGGCCTCTCCACTCTTCCTCCGGCAGCTTGGATTGGGCCTCTCCACTCTTCCTCCGGCAGCTTGGATTGGGCCTCTCCACTCTTCCTCCGGCAGCTTGGATTGGGCCTCTCCACTCTTCCTCCGGCAGCTTGGATTGTGCCTCTCCACTCTTCCTCCGGCAGCTTGGATTGTGCCTCTCCACTCTTCCTCCAGCAGCTTGGATTGTGCCTCTCCACTCCTCCTCCGGCAGCTTGGATTAGGCCTCTCCACTCTTCCTCCGGCAGCTTGGATTGTGCCTCTCCACTCTTCCTCCGGCAGCTTGGATTGGGCCTCTCCACTCTTCCTCCGGCAGCTTGGATTGGGCCTCTCCACTCTTCCTCCGGCAGCTTGGATTGTGCCTCTCCACTCTTCCTCCGGCAGCTTGGATTGTGTCTCTCCACTCTTCCTCCGGCAGCTTGGATTGTGCCTCTCCACTCTTCCTCCGGCAGCTTGGATTGTGCCTCTCCACTCTTCCTCCGGCAGCTTGGATTGTGCCTCTCCACTCTTCCTCCGGCAGCTTGGATTGTGCCTCTCCACTCTTCCTCCGGCAGCTTGGATTGGGCCTCTCCACTCTTCCTCCGGCAGCTTGGATTGTGCCTCTCCACTCTTCCTCCGGCAGCTTGGATTGGGCCTCTCCACTCTTCCTCCGGCAGCTTGGATTGTGCCTCTCCACTCTTCCTCCAGCAGCTTGGATTGTGCCTCTCCACTCTTCCTCCAGCAGCTTAGATTGGGCCTCTCCACTCTTCCTCCAGCAGCTTGGATTGGGCCTCTCCACTCTTCCTCCAGCAGCTTGGATTGGGCCTCTCCACTCTTCCTCCAGCAGCTTGGATTGTGCCTCTCCACTCTTCCTCCGGCAGCTTGGATTGGGCCTCTCCACTCTTCCTCCGGCAGCTTGGATTGTGTCTCTCCACTCTTCCTCCGGCAGCTTGGATTGTGCCTCTCCACTCTTCCTCCAGCAGCTTGGATTGGGCCTCTCCACTCTTCCTCCAGCAGCTTGGATTATACCTCTCCACTCTTCCTCTAGACTCTAGGACCGAGATTTCCAAATGAAATGCAAAATTTACTTTCATCTGAGATCAGCCCCTTGGCCCACTGATCAGCAGTCCAGTTCTTCTCTTTGGCTCAGATAAGACGCTTCTGGCGTTGTTTACTGGTCAGGAGTGACACATGGAATGCAACACTTGTAGCCCATGTCCTGCAGACGTCTGGATGTGCTTGTGGCTTTAGAAGCACTGACTCCAGCAGCAGGCTACTCTTTGTGAATCTCTCCCATGGCATTGAATGGCATTTTGGTTACAATCCTGTTAAGACTGCGGTTCTCCCGGTTGCTTGTGCACCTTTTTCTACCACACTTTTTCCTTCCACTCACCTCTCCTTTAGGCTATGTTCACACTACGTATATTTGAGGCTGTATTTGGTCCTCAAGTCAGATCCTCATAGCAACCAAAACCAGGAGTGCATTGAAAGCACAGAAAGGCTCTGTTCACACAATGGTGAAATTGAGTGGATGGCCGTCATTTAATGGCAAATATTTGCTGTTATTTTAAAACAACGGCTGTTATATTGAAATAATGGCCGTTATTTACCGTTATATGACGGCCATCCACTCAGTTTCAATATTGTGTGAACAGATCCTTTCTGTGTTTTCAATCCACTCCTGGTTTTGGTTGCTATGAGGCCTGAGATATACAGCCTCAAATATACGTAGTGTGAACCCAGCCTAATTAATCTGCATTGATACAGCATTCTGAGAACAGCCAGCTTCTTTAGCAATGAACTTTTGTGGCTTTCCCTCCTTGTGGAGTGTGTGAATGACTGCCTTCTGGACATCTGTCATTGTGTTGCATACTGAACCAGACTAAGGGACCTTTTATAACACTTAGGAAGCCACTGCAGATGTTTTGGGTGTTTTTAACAGAAATAATCGCTTGAAAAAGTTCACTCTGTATGTAATGACTCTATAGAATATAAGAGGTCACTTTTTGAATTGAAATACTGAAATAATTTTTTGTTGATATTCTAATTTATTGAAAACCACTGTATTCATGGAAAGAAACATGAATATGTATATAAAAAAATTGCAATCTCTATTATGGCCAAAACAGGCTTTACAGATGACAATGTAAACGTGGTTAATCACGTGCACTAAACATGAAGTGCTCCAAAGGGTGTAAAAACATGAAAATGAAAGTCAGGAGGTTCAGCGAGGGGTAACCACCACGACAGGCATACTAGGAAAGGGAAACATGTAAGAAAGACATATGGCCGCTCATCTGCAAAAGCGTCCACAATGAGCCCAGATCATGCAGACTGTAATGATCAACGTTCAGGTATTGCTTTAGATGATAGAATAAATAAGATGTAGCAATTAGTAACATACTGTAGTCTTCCAGTGGCGGAACAAGAGAAAGAACAAATCAAGCAGGAAGCAATGGTCTGCGACACACAGGTCAGATGTTGCGCCTTTTCTCTGACCGCTAGGCCCATCAGTGGGTCCAGTTTTTGTTATTTTTTATCTTTTGTATTTGTTTGTAATTATTGTTTGGTTATTTTTATGTTAGATTTTGATGCACAACATCTGACTTATGCATTGCAGACCATCGTTTCCTTCCTGATTTGTTCTTTCTCTTGTTCCGCCTCCGGAGGACTATGTTACTAATTGCTACACCTGATTTATTCTATCATCTAACGCAATACCTGAACGTGGATCATTACAGTCTGCATGATCTGGGCTCATTGTGGACGCTTTTACACGTCTTTCTTACATGTTTCCCTTTCCCAGTATGTATTTTAGCATGCCTGTCATGGTGGTTACCCCTCGCTGAACCTCCTGACTTTCATTATGTTTTTACACCCTTTGGAGCACTTCATGTTTAGTGCATGTGATTAACCATTGATTTACATTGTCATCTGTATATATATATATATATATATATATATATATATATATATATGTGTGTATATATATATATATATATATATATATACATATATATATATATATATATATATATATTCATGTTTCTTTCCATGAAATATATATATATTTTTGTTTGTGCACACATATTTACCATTCATATTATATATTATTTATTTTTTTTGTTATTGCTTGTGTTTTTCTTGGTACTCACTCATTTCACTCGCACGTGTGTTGCACTGCACCTTAGCACTTTTACACTGAGGTATCTATGATATTTCCTTATGTATAGGCTCATTGCTTTATTTACGTGGCAAATTATGATTACATGTAATTATAATTATTTTTAATATTCATCTTTTGACATAATTTCTCAGCTTTACTCATATGTGTCTGCATGTGAGCACATCTGCCTTCTTGCATGTATAATTATTTATTATTTTTTTCACCTTTTTATGTATACATATATCATTGGGTAATATTACTTCTGGTATCCACTAGATGGCAGTAACAGTTCACATTATGCATTCATTTTAACAATATTTTTATTATCATCCACTAGATGGCAGCAACATCTTACTGCCGAAATGTTTGGTAATTTTTCATTTGTCCACTTGATGGCAGCATTGCCTCACTATTGCTATTAATAGCCCTATTTTACTTGCTATGTTTGTCCATAACCAGCAGATGGCAGCAGTTTATCTAATTATTCTCTCTATTATGATGTGCATGTGCACGTCCGCGTCTCCATGATGGCGTCATGACATCACAACAATTATTGACGTCACAAACAATAATTACAGACAAATACAGAAGATACAAAATAAAAACTGGACCCACTGATGGGCATAGCGGTCAGAGAAAAGGCGCATCATGTGACCTGTGTGTCGCAGACCATCGCTTCCATCTCGATTTGTTCTTTCTCTTGTTCCGCCTCCGGAGGACTATGTTACTAATTGCTACACCTGATTTATTCTATCATCTAACGCAATATCTGAACGTGGATCATTACAGTCTGCATGATCTGGACTCATTGTGGACGCTTTTACATCTGTCTTTCTTACATGTTTCCCTTTCCCAGTATGTATTTTAGCCTGCCTGTCATGGTGGTTACCCCTCGCTGAACCCCCTGACTTTCATTATGTTTAGTGCATGTGATTAACCATTGATTTACATTGTCATCTGTATAGACTGTTTTGGTCATAATAGAGATTGCAATTTATTTACTTTTTAATATATTTATGTTTCTTTCCATGAATATATGCACCATATTTATCATTTATATTATATATTATTTATTTTTTGTTATTGCTTGTGTTTTTCTTGGTACTTTTTCACTCGCTGCGCACGTGTGTTGTACTGCACCTTAGCACTTTTACACTTAGGTATCTATGATATTGTAGATGCTCATTTATTTATTTATTACATGTGATTATAATTATTTTTAATATACATCTTTTGACATCATTTCTCATCTTTACTCATGTGTGTCTGCGTGTGGGCACATCTGCTCACACGCATGCACGATACCGGTTTACACAGTCACTGTTTACAATCATGACTATTTATTATGTATATTTCCCAGATGTACAGCGATGGGCTGCCCCCTTTTATTATTGTTTGACAGGCACATTACAGTGTTTGATATTCTGTATAATTATTTATTATTTTTTTCACCTTTTTATATATACATATATCATTGGGTAATATTACTTCTGGTATCCACTAGATGGCAGTAACAGTTCACATTATGCATTCATTTTAACATTATGTTTATTATCATCCACTAGATGGCAGCAACATCTTACTCCTGGAATGTTTGGTAATTTTTCATTTGTCCACTTGATGGCAGCATTGCCTCACTATTGCTATTGATAGCCCTATTTTACTTGCTATGTTTGTCCTTAACCAGAAGATGGCAGCGGTTTATCTACTCCTCATTATTCTCTCTATTATGATGCGCATGTGCACGTCCGCGTCGCCATGACGTGGTGGCGGCGCGTATCACATGATCGGCCTTCGTGGCGTCATGAGGTCACAGCGCCTCCGTTGGTGTGTGCAGGACCCGGAAGTCGGGTGACTAGGACCAGGCCTGTATTTAGAGTTCATGCTGCCCTAGGCACTTTGCATGCTGAGACACTGGCAGGTTACATGCATGCAGGGGTGATTCTAGCCTCTCTGCTGCCCGAGGCGAACTATAGAATGACGCCCCCCCCCCCCCCGTCAATCCGCCCACATTATAATCCACTACTGCCCCCCCCCCCCACTGCTGTCCCCAATAAACATAATGTTTGGTCCCTTTCTGCACAGAGGATGTCAGGAGAGGAGGGGGCTAATCCTATAGGAGAGGTCCCAGCAGCACAGAGGATGTCAGGAGAGGAGGGGGCTAATCCTATAGGAGAGGTCCCAGCAGCACAGAGGATGTCAGGAGAGGAGGGGGGCTAATCCTATAGGAGAGGTCCCAGCAGCACAGAGGATGTCAGGAGAGGAGGGGGCTAATCCTATAGGAGAGGTCCCAGCAGCACAGAGGATGTCAGGAGAGGAGGGGGCTAATCCTATAGGAGAGGTCCCAGCAGCACAGAGGATGTCAGGAGAGGAGGGGGCTAATCCTATAGGAGAGGTCCCAGCAGCACAGAGGATGTCAGGAGAGGAGGGGGCTAATCCTATAGGAGAGGTCCCAGCAGCACAGAGGATGTCAGGAGATGAGGGTGCTAATCCTATAGGAGAGGTCCCAGCAGCACAGAGGATGTCAGAGAGGAGGGTGCTAATCCTATAGGAGAAGTCCCAGCAGCACAGAGGATGTCAGGAGAGGAGGGTGCTGATCTTTTAGGAGAGGTCACAGCAGCACAGAGGATGTCAGGAGAGGAGGGTGCTGATCTTTTAGGAGATGGTCCCCCTCTTCCCCCTTATAGATGGTCCCCCTCTTCCCCCCCTTATAGATGGTCCCCCTCTTCCCCCCCTTATAGATGGTCCCCCCCCCCTTATAGATGGTCCCCCTCTCCCCCCCCCTTTTAGATGGTCCCCCTCTCCCCCCCTCCCTTATAGATGGTCCCCCTCTCCCCCCCTCCCTTATAGATGGTCCCCCTCTCCCCCCTCCCTTATAGATGGTCCCCCCTCTTCCCCCCCCCCTTATAGATGGTCCCCCTCTTCCCTCTCTCCCCCCCTTATAGATGGTCCCCCTCTCCCCCCCCTTATAGATGGTCCCCCTCTTCCCTCTCTCCCCCCCCTTATAGATGGTCCCCCTCTTCCCCCCCTTATAGATGGTCCCCTCTCCCTTATAGATGGTCCCCCTCTCCCCCCTCCCTTATAGATGCCCCCTTATAGATGGTCCCCCTCTTTCCCCCTCCCTTATAGATGGTCCCCCTCTTCCCCCCCCTTATAGATGGTCCCCCTCTTCCCCCCCCCTTATAGACAGTCCCCCTCCCGCCCCTCCCTTATAGATGGTCCCCCCCCTTATAGATGGTCGCCCTCTTTCCCCCCTCCCTTATAGATGGCCCCCCCTTATAGATGGTCCCCCTCTTTCCCCCCTCCCTTATAGATGGTCCCCTTCCCCCCCCTATAGATGGTCCCCCTCTTCCCTCTCCCCCTCCCTTATAGATGGTCCCCCCTTATAGATGGTCCCCCTCTTCCCCCCCTACCTTATAGATGGTCCCCCTCTCCCCCCTCCCTTATAGATGGTCCCCCTCTTTCCCCTCCCTTATAGATGGTCCCCCTCTTCCCCCCCCCCTTATAGATGGTCCCCCTCTTCCCTCTCTCTCCCCCCCTTATAGATGGTCCCCCTCTCCCCCCCCTTATAGATGGTCCCCCTCTTCCCTCTCTTCCCCCCTTATAGATGGTACCCCTCTCCCCCCCCTTATAGATGGTCCCCCTCTTCCCCCCCCCCCCTTATAGATGGTCCCCCTCTCCCCCTCCCTTATAGATGGTCCCCTCTCCCTTATAGATGGTCCCCCTCCCCCCCTTATACATGGTCCCCCTCTCCCCCCTCCCTTATAGATGCCCCTTTATAGATGGTCCCCCTCCCCCCCTTATACATGGTCCCCCTCTCCCCCCTCCCTTATAGATGCCCCCTTATAGATGGTCCCCCTCTTTCCCCATCCCTTATAGATGGTCCCCCTCTTCCCCCCCCTTATAGATGGTCCCCCTCTCCCCCCCCCCCTTATAGACAGTCCCCCTCCCGCCCCTCCCTTATAGATGGTCCCCCTCTTTCCCCCCTTCTTATAGATGGTCCCCCCCTTATAGATGGTCCCCCTCTTTCCCCCCTTCTTATAGATGGTCCCCCCCTTATAGATGGTCCCCCTCTTTCCCCCCTCCCTTATAGATGGTCCCCTTCCCCCCCCCTATAGATGGTCCCCCTCTTCCCTCTCCCCCTACCTTATAGATGGTCCTCCCCCCCTACCTTATAGATCGTCCCCCTCTTTCCCCCCTCCCTTATAGATGGTCCCCTTCCCCCCCTACCTTATAGATGGTCCCCCTCTCCCCCCCCCCCCTGCACAGCAGATAAAACAAAAACAAAAAACAGCACACAACTCACCTGCCCTCCGTTCCCCCGTCGAGCCTCTCTGGTCTGGTCCCGGCTGATGTGCGGCTGCCCGGGGTGTCCCGTCCTGTCCCCGGCAGCGCGCGCATCAGAGAGCTCCCCGTGTGCCTGTGGTTGTGACTTCCGGCGCACGGGGATCTCTCTGATGCGCGCGCTGCCGGAGACAGGATGGGACACCCCGGGCAGCCACACATCAGCCGGGGGACTAAGGCTGCATTCCCACGTTCCGTGATCCTGACGGATCACGGACGTGGAATGCATTTACAGGAGTCCCCCCGCGCCCGGACAGCATCTGTAATGAGATGCTGTGAGCGGGGGAGACTGTATTCATAAGCGCCGCGCTGTAGTAACAGCACCGCGCGGCTGATTCATTACAGCGCGGCGCTTATGAATACAGTCTCCCCTGCTCACAGCATCTCATTACAGATGCTGTCCGGGCGCGGGGGGACTCCGGTACATGGTACGATCAGTGGCGGATTATAATGTGGGCGGCCGCCCGAACCGCTCATATTATAATCTGCCACTGAATGCCGCCCCCATGAAGACAGCTGGTGGCGCCGCCTGAGGCAGACGACTCAGGTCGCCTCATGATTGCGGCGCCCCTGCATGCATGGTGTATACCCTGGCACAGCTGGAAGGCTGGCACCCCAGTACCTGGTACTACTGAGCAGCACCCCCCGTCTGTCAGCAGTGCTGGGTGCTGGGTACTGGGGTGCCGCTCTGCTTGATACCCGCTCTTCTCATCAAACAGACGTGATGGAGGAAGGAAGGAGGCCGGGGACGTCTAAGTTTGGGGACCCCTTCTGTCCAGTGTCTGACTGGGGTACCAGGGGTCCACCAGAGGAAATGATCCTTGGGGCCACCAATATAGAACCAGACACGACATGCTGATCCGCTCCTTTTCTGGATTCATTTGTATCTGTGACAAATCCTTTGTGAACAACATTTTTAGTCGAAATAAAACTCTCAGAACCCCCCATTTATTCAGCTCTCAGGGTATGCTGGGAGTTGTAGTTTCTGAGTGGATTTAATAAATCACTGTGTGCAGAGTCTCCTGGTGGCTGCTTTCTGTGGGTGACAACCATCAGCCTTGAAGGTCCAGCAATACATCTGTCTACACTGTACTACAACTCCCAGCATATCCTGAGGGCTGCAGACTGTCAGTACATGCTGGGAGTTGTAGTGACTGCAGCTGTTGTAGTTGGGTCCTATACACAGGATGCTTTGTTGCATATAAGAATACATAGATCTGTGGGGGCTCAGTACAGGGACGTGACCCCAGAACATCACTAATAGGGGATAGGGGGGAGATGTTTTTGTTCTATCCCCTATTAGTGCTGTTCTGGGGTCACTTCCCTGCACTGAGCCCCCACAGATCTATGTATTCTGATCTCCCACAAAGCATCCAGTGTATAGTGCACCTAGGACCCAACTACAACAGCTGCAGGCACTACAACTCCCAGCATGTACTGACAGTCTGCAGCCCTCAGGATATGCTGGGAGTTGTATTGCCTGCAGTTGTAGTTGGGTTCTAGTTTAAAAGTTCCCGCTAGTGTACTGTAGTGACCGCGGGGCTGTGTCAGTACACTACCGCAAACAATACACTGACCCATTTAGACCCCAATGATACACAGGCTCTGCACACTATAGAAGTGATTACAGTGCAGTTACTAATGACTCACAGGTGACATCTTCTCTGATTGCCGTCGCTCACTTTTTGCTTTCTTTTCCATCATGAAGACTTCTCCGACCACAACTGATCTGCAGAGAGGCAGCTGGGGGTGACTGGGGAAGGGAGGCAGCAGGGGTGGCAGGGGGAGCAACTGGGGTGACAGGGGGAGGGGGAGCAGCTAGGGGTGGCAGGGGGAAAAGCTGGGGGCAGGGGGAGCAGCTGGGGTGAAAGGGGGAACAGTTGGGGTGACAGGGGGAGCAACTGGGGTGACAGGGGGAGGGGGAGCAGCTAGGGGTGGCAGGGGGAAAAGCTGGGGGCAGGGGGAGCAGCTGGGGTGACGGGGAGGGGGAGAAGCTGGAGAGCAGCTGGGGTGACAGGGGGAGCAGCTGGGGGGGGGAGGGGGAGAAGCTGGGGGACAGGGGAAGCAGCTGGGGCAGCAGGGGCAGCAGCTGGGGTGACAGGGGCTTGGGGAGAAGCTGGGGGTGGCACAGGGAGAAGCTGGGGGTGGCAAAGGGAGCAGTTGGGGGCAGGGGGAGCAGCTGGAGGCAGGGAGAGAAGATGGGGTGGCAGAGGGAGAAGCTGGGGGGGCAGGGGGAGCAGCTAGGGGGCAGGGGGAGACGATGGGGTGGCAGGGAAAGAAGCTGGGGGTGGCAGGGGGAGCAGCTAGGGGGCAGGGGGAGAAGATGGGGTGGCAGGGGGAGAAGCTGGGGGTGGCAGGGGGAGCAGTTGGGGGGAAGGGGGAGCAGTTGGGGGGCAGGGGGAGCAGTTGGGGGGGAAGAAGGAGCAGCTAAGGGGCAAAGGGAGCAGCTGGGGGTGGCAGGGGGAGCAGTTGGGGTGGCAGGGGGAGCAGTTGGGGGGCAGGGAAGCAGCTGGGGGGCAGGGGAAGAAGCTGGGGGGCAGGGGGAGAAGCTGGGGTGGCAGGGGGAGAAGATGGGAGGCAGCTGGGGTGGCAGGGGGAGAAGATGTGGTGGCAGGGGGAGAAGATGGGAGGCAGCTAAGGTGACAGGCTGGGGGGGGGGGGGCAGGGGGAGAATCCGGGCAGCAGGGGGAACAGCCAGGGAGCAGGGGGGACAGATGGGCGGCAGGCTGGGCAGGTCCCCTCCAATGCAGGGCCAGGGTGTGCATGATGTGACGTCATTGCGCTGGTGCCGTGCAGGAGAGAAGTTCGGCACCGTGGGGCTACAACTGTTAGCTTCCAGCCTGTCTTATACAGGCTGTCTGTGCTGTAACCTCACCCCAGCCGACCTATCAGTCATCTCTTCAGTCATGGTTCATTGTTTTATGAATTATTATAAATATGTGCTTTTAATAATAAAATTTGTTCATTTTGTGATAATTTAGAGGTTCAATGTTTTCTATTGGTATTTACCTCCTGTAGGAAGTTGTCACATGGGGAGAGGGAGGACGCAAGACAAGACGGGCCCTGCTGTAGTCCAGCTGGGCCCTTACTTTGCCAGGTCCCCCCTCCAGTCCAGTCCGGTGTAGTCGAGTGTTTGGTAGTGGATAGACGCACATGGGAGACAAAGAGACTTTTTCTTCAAAAGCTACACCTATTCCTAGTATGCATTTGTTGGATACTACACAGAAAAGAAGGAGAGGCACCACGGGGCGCACATAGTGTGATCCGCAAACTGGCAAAGAGGAGGTACAGGTGGTGAGAAAATCGTACACTCACCTGGTGCGGTCGTGCTACGAGCACGGCACCGCTGGGCGCAAGTGAATTAAGCTGTCCGCTGCCTTCCCGACTCTCCGATTCCCCGGAGCAGACTGTGAATGAAGCAGGTAATACCAGTGGAGGTCCACAAGTAGCAAGGATTCGGGTGTATAGGCACTGGTACAGCAAGCTGTAGTGGTACTGATGCAGAGTAAATGATAGGAGTAGTAGTAGGTAGTTTAAAACTACATTTAATATAGACAACGCGTTTCTAGGCTAAACCTCTTTCTCAAGTCCTGCATTTGTATGTATGCATTTGTAAGCTACTCGGGAGAGGACAAGTCATAGAACACCCCAACCCAGAGCAACTGATCTGGACACAGCAAAGTTGCTAGAAGCCTACGTACTCTATCTCGCAGCGCAGGTGTAACCAGGTAATTTGGCTTGTGTCACCCTAATAGGATGGGTCACCCGACATTGTAGGGCAACAGGTGGTATCACAACAACAAAGGTCGAAATACTTTCAAGTATTCTTCAGTATTCAACTTCTTCTAAAGTTCCGGCAGAGCACATTTCTACCCTTGGTTGGGACTCTCGGCACAAACTCCTCTCCACTACTCTGAACTCTCAGCACAAGCTCCTCTCTACTTCTCAGATCGCAACCAAGTGAGCCCAGCTCTTCTACTCCAAAGGCTCTTAGTGCAGATTCTTTTCTGTCACGTATACTGTATATTGTACAAAGTATTTTAACAGTAAAGAAGATTTTATTTATGATAATAGGACTCTGTGATCTTTGTTCCGGCACCTACACAGAGGATGGAGATCCTTGGGTCGTCCCCTCTTTCTGTGGGTGGCAGTACCGATAGTCTGGGTGGGTCACAACTCCACTCTGATAAGTGATAAGTATCCAAGGGACCCCTTCACAGCCCCGCAGGTCACCGACCACAGGGGAAAGGAAAAGCTCACCACGGAGCTATACTCCGTCTAACCACCTTAGAAGTGGCGTCACATGGTACCATCTAGCAAGTGACCAATTGAGCACATGCCACACCTGTCTGAACAGTTCCATCCTCTTAAACCCCAGGGGGCTAGGGGGGACAGGTCTCCCTGACCTGCAATTGCATCACATGGCTTTAACCCGATAGCTGGACTGGGCCCAAAAAGGCTCCCACAAACTATAGGCTCCCCTGGAGGCCTCTGTTTCTCCGATTAAGATTGTCCTGGCTTCCTGGATGCACAGCTCAGATAATGGGGATTCCTCCTCCTGGCTGTACCTGGCACCCCATTTCCTGTGTATAAGGGACAAACAGACTCGCAAATTCAAACTTTACCATTAACCAGGCCCTATCGTCCCCATTATTGGAACCCCGCCCCCCCCCCTTTATCCCACTCCAAAGGGCAGAAGTTGAACTTCTGCAGCTAAAGGATGCCAGGTCGCCTCCCATGCGTGGTCAGAATAGTATTCAACAGTGCTCAGGCAAGGAGGAACAGGATGAGCGACTTTAAATTGGTGCGGGTAAAGACAGCATTAATTGAGGCAGAAGAACAGAAAGAGGTGGATACACTGTCCCTTTAAAGCCTAGGCAAGCAGATACAAGTGAAGCGAGGAGTAGGACCACCATGGGTGTTACTAGTTTATACACCCCTTGTAAAAGTGGTAATGAACTTGTACCTAAGTTTTGCCACTAGATGTCTGTGATTTGTGCACCAATGAAAACTCTTTCCTTTTATCCACCTATCTCTGTTCTCCTTCTTCTTTTGCACTCTCTTCTACATACCATGTTGGAGATTGTCACATGGGGAGAGGAAGTGTAGTCTGTCACGGCCGCGGCCCGTGTTCCGGGCCGCCGCCGCGACCTCCTCCTGCCCCATGCAGCCGCCGGGCTCCTTGTGCAGGGACCCGGCGCTGCTGCTAGTTCGGCCCCTGAGGGTGCCTCAGCTCTCCTTCGCTCCTGTCTCTCACTGTGCCGGCCGGCGCGCGCGTCAGCTGTCCCAGGTTTAAAGGGCCAGTCCGCCCCTAATTGGTGTATGCACACAATCACTCCCTATAAATTCCAGCCCTGCCCCACTACAGGAGTTGGAGCCTCTACATGCTTCCCATAGCGTTTGGCCCAGCTCCCTGTTGTTCCTGACCTTAGTCCTTGTCCCTTGTTCCTGTCTTCAGTCCTTGCCCGCTGCCTTCCCATTGTTCCTGAGTCCTGTCCGCCACCTGCGAGCACGTCTACAGTCCTCTGCCTGCACTATCTCCTGCCTACTGCTCCTGCCACGCCTCGCCTGCCGTCACTAGCAACCAAGCCAGGGGTAGCGACCTGGGGGTCGCCTGCCGCAGCAAGTCCATCCCGCCTTGTGGCGGGCTCTGGTGAATACCAGGGGCCCCTTAGACTCCGCTCCCTGGTGAGGTTAGTGCTATCGCTAGTGACGATCCAGTGGATCCACTACTCCAGGCGTTACATAGTCAAACACTTAGTCAGTCTTAGTCTGGTTCCTGTACAGAGAGGACTCAAGCCAGAATGGTCCCTACGGCAGTCCAGTTGGGCCCTGGCTTATGCCAGGTCCCCTGTTGGAGGACAAGTCCAGTGTAGTTTAGTCTGGAGTGAGGTAGTGGACAGACGCACCTGGGAAGCACAGACACTCTTTTCTTGAAAGCAGCACTCACTATGAAGTGCTAAACACAGAGAGAATAAAGTCAGAGATCATACCAGCCCACGCCAAGAACAAGTCTAAAGGTGCAGGACAGTATGCTGAAACGAGAGGAACTGATCCAGATAAAGCAAAGTTGCTACAAACCTACGTACTCTATCTCGCAGCGTGGGTGTAAGCAGGTAAACTTGGCCACTCTGCTCAACCCAGGTAACGAGGTCTGGGGCTTGTGTCACCCTAGGAGGATGGGTCACCTGACACTGTAGGGCAATAGGTGGTGCAAAGACAAAGGTTGAAACACGGGCACACGTAAACTTCTATTTCTTTTCAAGTCTTCAGTATTCTACTACTTCTTCTTCTAAAGTTCCAGCAGAGCACATTACTACTTGGGTTGGGACTTTCGTGACATCTTCCTCTCCACTTCTCTGTACTCACTCTACTTCACAGCACACAACTAAGCCAGTACGGCTATACTACCTCTCAAGCTTCCAGCACAAGTCTTGTCAGTCAAGTCCAAAGTATAGTATCAAGTCAGAAGTCTATTGTCTATTATTGTATTGAGCATTGCTGAAGTAAAGACGAGTTTATTTATGGTAACAGGACTCAGTGATCATTACCCTAATACCGGCACAGTATTTGCACCTTCCTTGGGTCATCTCCCCTTTCTGTGGGTGGCGGTACCCATAGTCTGGGTGGGTCACAGCTCCACGCCGGACCACCATGATAAGCACCCAAGGGACCCTCTCACAACCTGGCAGGTCACAAACCACAGGGGAAAGGGTATAGCCAGCCTCCATAAACTAAAAGCAGGTGTGCCCCAATACCTGTGTGTCCAATTGGCACTGGCGTCACGACAACCTGCGCTGGGCACTCCGCTGAGAGTAGTGGTAGATGGTAGTACCGGGTAGGATCCCGGGCAGCTGCCTGCCAGATGTTAGGTCACGGTTATGGCATGAGGGGAAGCAGCTAACCAGCAGGAACCTGACCATGCAGAGCCCGCGCAATTCTTCGTTGTCCTTAGTCAGGGCACCAATAATTACAACAATGCCAAGGTTCAGAAACAACGGTAGTTGTGTATTTATTATAACGGTGGTAACTAGTAGCAACAGTCTCTCCGGATGCAACCGGGTATAAGGCAGACTTGGATAAGGCAGAGCAATGGGTGATGCTGCAATAGGCTGTGATGGTAGCGTACTGAATGATGGGAGTAGTAGTGAGACTGAAGTTGAGATGCTGGGCGGAATGAAACTGAGATGAATACTTGCTGTTGACGATTAGAGAAGATGATGAGAGGAATGACTGAAGAACAGCACCTAGATCTTGTGGTTAGGATGAGAATCTTGAGGACTTGAGAATAGAACACAGCCAGGAACACTTCTTGTGAAGCTGGAGCAGCAGAGCACACGTATCTCTCTCCTGACAGGGGAGAGAGATCACACACACACCTGTCCCCCTGAAGGTGGAAGACAAGACTGAGGCAGAGAGGAAGTCACATGGTATCCTCAGCCAAAGCTCAATGGCCATTGGGGTTACCATGGAAGCAGGGGCAGTCATGTGACATCCAGCCATTGCATCATCACACCATTAGGACATATAGGACCAAATATACATGAGAAGTACCATACTTGAACACTGGGGGGCGACATAATACCATTAGGCACTGATAACTGAATATGCATACAAGAAATGAATGGAATAGCAGACCTGAATACTGAGAGAGGTGACACAATACACACAGTTGGCAGTGGACCATAGCTTTCCAGAACAGAACTGGCTACAATAAAGGTGCAGAGATAAAGTGACAAATAAATACTCTGTTCTGGGACACTGCATACCTCCCCACTAAAAATGAGCCGACTTCAGCGAACCACAAGTTGAAGTAGATGTGGCTGAAGGAACATAAAGGATCAAGACAAGACAAGAGGAAGGAATGTGAGAGAATATGTAGATGTGTGTTTCCCACGCTCAAGGCACAGGTGACAAGAGAAACTATGAAGAGAAAGAAAAACCCTAGTGGCAGGACTTCACCTAGGGGTGCCTAACTTACTCTGGTTACAGGTAGTTAGCGCATGGACAATCTGACATGGAAGTCAGGACTACTTAACTGCTGGCGAGGGTCACGAAAAGGTATCCAAGGTGCAGTATGTATGGGCAAGCGTAAATGTTGAACGACTATGTGCAGCAACTACTGTGTGTTGGGACAGAACAGGGGTAAACAAACAATGGAAACACAAGAAAGGGAGACATGGAAGACAAACACTATGAGGTCCTGAAGAACACTGGCTCAAAGGATCTTTCCAGTGGAGAACATAGTAATACAATATATGAAGGAAATAGAATACCCTTTTGAGAAAATACACTCCTCGAAAAATATACTCTTTAGAAAATAGACTTTCTCTGAGGCTATACATACATAAACTAGTTCTTGCAGTCCTAAGGCGGCACACCATGGGTTAAGTCTAGGATCCCGAGTGCAAGGCAGAAGAGACATGCTCAGCAGTATCCAATCAAAAAAGGACACATGGTATAAGAGGCCGGATCAACCACACCAACACAGAGTTTTTTTCCTTCTGCAAGTAGGAAGAGACAATTATGTGTTTTTGCACTTAATTTACACTTGTTTCTTTGTGTTTTTTTCAGATTTGCCTGAGCAGTGTTTGCTGGCACAACGCATGTTTCAGACTTGGAGACCAGGCTACAGTGTTGCAGTTTGCCTTGATCTGTCATGCCCTGGATGGGATCTAGAGTTGGACTCAGGACTATAATATATGGTTCTCCAATCTCTTTTTCGATCCCTGTCCGCACAGTCCTCCCGGAGATGACCTGACCTGCAGATGACCTGATATGCGGAGGACCTAATGTGCGGACCACCATACATTCATTTGGTGCATGGTTCCTGTCTACCTACTCCGTCCTCTGGGGATGAATGGGACAGGACCTACATGCCGCGGGACAAGTCCTCCCGGTGATGACCTGACATGCAGATGACCCGATATGCGGAGGACCTAATGTGCGGACCACCATACATTCATTTGATGCATGGTTCCTGTCTACCTACTCCGTCCTCTGGGGATGAATGGGACAGGACCTACATGCCGCGGGACAAGTCCTCCCGGTGATGACCTGACATGCAGATGACCTGATATGTGGAGGACCTAAGGTACGGACCACCATACATTCATTTGATGCATGGCTCCTGTCTACCTACTACGTCCTCTGGGAGGACCTACATGCCGCGGGACATGGTGAGTGTATAACACCTATCAGGTTATCTGATGGTGGTGTTTTCCCGTTTATTATTCACTTAGCCGTGTTAGGGTGATTTCTGGCATTGCCAATATGGGGGCAGGTTGGTAATCTTGAATTTTGGCGCCAAAGACGCCCGTGCTGAATTCCCCCGCCACTCTATGCACGAGGTGCCGGCGTGCGGTCCACCTGCGTTCCAGCGTGCTGGGAGCTTCCTGCCACACTGAATACCCTTTCCGCTATCGCCTGTCATGCTGAAATAGAGGGGGTGTATGTTTCCGTCTGTCACACATCATGCAACGGTAATTACCGGCCTCCTCATTTAGGTAGTTGGTGCCTAAATTACGGGCTCTGCATCGGCATCCCGGTCTCTGTGCCTTCCTTTTTTCAGCTAAAGAGTAGGTGCTGACAGCAGGCGTTATGTGCGCGCCCTTTTGCTGCGTAGCTTATGGGGAAATTACCTGAGGGTTTTTATTTATTATTTCTGTTTTCCCCTCCTTATCAGTTGATCAGAGTTAGCAAGGGTTACAGCGGTATATATATGATTCTGTAACTGTGTTTGATGATGAGCTTGTTTTACTACTCTCACTCCCATCATGCTAACTTTTCATTGGGAGATCTCTGTGTATCACTGAGCTCTGCTGGGAGAGTAGTCTCTATGTCATTCATCCTTCCCCAGCAGCCACGCCCCTAGGGCGTGGTTTATACTTTGTGTTGAGTTTGGAGCATTTTGTCTGCTCTCTCTCTCTCCTCTAACTCTGAGGGGAATCCCCTAGCTGTTATATATTGGGAGATCACTGTTCTAATCTGCTATTTTGCTGTGAACACATAGGGGGAATTGGAATTTTTTTCTGCAACTCGGGGATATTTCCACCAGTTGTACTGATTTATTATACTGATACTATTATACTCTATTTTTGTGTTCGTATAAGAGTTTTTCCCCCTGTGTTATGTTTCTGCTTCCACTCCCATCTTACACTATAGCAGATGGGAGGGTTCTGTATTGTCTGCGCCCTGATGGGTGGAGTAGTCAAGTCATATGCCTTTCCCCTTCTGCGGTAGTTCTGGGGGTTTGTTCACTGGGTTGTTTAACATTTTGTGCCCTTTATCGTACTCGCATATATATCCCTTTCTGTGGCTCTGGCTGTTTCTGTTTCTATTTTCTGTTTCAGAATGAACTCTCCTGCCAAAGGATACATCAGCAGGAGGAGTCACAGATTTTGACAGCCCTATCATCAGTTTCTTCCATGAGGATCATTCTGCGAAGATTGCCTGAACTGATGGATTTGCTTGAACAGTGTTGTGGACACAACGCGTGACAGACTTGGTGACCACTCTGCAGTTTACAGTCTCGGTCTCGCCCTGAAAGACATCAGGATAACAATCAGAACTATAATCTATGGTTCTCCCAACTCTTATTTATCCTGATCTGCACCATCCTCCTTTGGACGATCGGTTGTCAGACCTGCTTGCATTCGGATGACGCAGGATTTGTTTCCCTGTCTTTGCCGTCCCCTACTCGATGAACGGATTCAGACCTGCATGCATCCAGATCACACAGGGTACATGTTATTGTTTACCTATCATGCTCTTGGATGACGGTGTTTTTATTCCCGTCACTATCACACATTATTTGTGTATGCAACTATGTCTACTGGGGGCAGGTCTGATACTTCCATGCTACAATCCTCTTTATTGGATGCAGAGTTTAAACTTCTGGCGCAAAAATTAGCCACTCTGACTTTTCAGCGGACGACTAAATGCACGTGCAGCTGGTGTCTGAGCGCCATCACAGTCCACCTGCAGATTAACGCACAAGGAGGTGTTCTCTGCCATGCTGAAATTTTCCCCGCTGACGGAGACACGAGGAGCCGGAGTCTCGGAAGTCGGGAGCGGCGGCCATTATGCCTCTAAAGCTAAGTACTGGAAAATGTGTTTTCTGTGTGTACTTTCTCGTTACCTGCACCCCGTTTTTTCAGGGAGAAGGGTAAAAAAGCTCTTTTTTAGGGGGGAGTGCGCCAGGAAGTCAATACCTGTTCCACGGGAGAGTTCCCGCCATTTGAAAAGCACGAGGAACTGGCTTCCAGAAGCACAACTTTGCTGTGCGTACAAAGTGAACAGTGGGCCTTGCTCGCCCTATAATGGCTTCAAGCTATCAGTGATGATCTATATACTTAGCTCTATGGTAAGTACCTCATTATCCCCTCTGTCTTTCATCCTTTTTTGCAGGATGTTTCTTTATTAGGACTGAGAGGAAATCCGATAAAGGATTTGGCTGTGTGTCACTACTACAGCTGAGACTTTGGAAGAGGGACCCTGGGGGATGTTGGGGCTGTGTATCGCTAGTCCGACTAAACGGTGGACCCCGGACTGAACTGTGAAACCGCACGACTTACTGACATCCTGCTACTGGAATTATCAGTACCAGTTCTCCTCTGTTACCGCCGCCACCTCACGTCCAGGTTTTGCTTAGCATACTCTGCACTATAGTGGATATGGCTGATCCGGAAACAGTATATCCAGAAGGCGGCTGCTCGTTATCCTGCTGGTCGCTACATCGCCACTCTCTCAATAATGTAAGTAATATTTCCGGCACATTAGTCTCTTGTTATGAGACTTTAAATTATCTGCTTGCCTGCTGAAAAAAAAAAAAAATAAATAATTTTCGTTACCTGAGCTTAGTGAGCTACACTCTAGGAGTCTCGTAAGTAGGATACTAATCCCTGTCTGTGATGGTAGCCCCACAATTCAAGACTTGGGTTGCATTACACACATAAATGACTGTCTACCCTGTTTAGGATCATCACAGCCTCGATGGGATACCTTGCGATGCAAGCCTAGCTCATATCATTGACCATTAGTCATGATAAATGTTTACTGTATGTGTTTTCCACATTATCCCCGTTTATGGGATCTGGGATGTATTACTTTTTGTCATCTAACCTGTTCGGTGTGTTTTTCTTTATGCGGCTAGGAAGAATTGTCTCAATGTCTTTCCCTGCGGCAGTCTACTCCTAGCTAGCGGGGAGAACCTTTTTTTAGGCGATTCTCCTTCTCCACGGCTTTACAGGGAAGCCTCCTAGTATTGTTAATACCGACATTCCAAGGAGACTATGTATATTGTTTTTTTTTTATGCTGGCTGTTTTTCTAGGAGTTGTTGTTTTCAGATTTATTCTCCTGCCAGAACGTAGCAGGAGGAATCACAGATTACACCAGCCCTATCAATGGCTCTTTTTCCAAGAGCACCATTCTATGGATATTGCGGGAACGGTGTGTCCTGATACTTTGGTATGTATTCAGCCGGGGGTTCCCTGGCTTTTGAAGTTCTCCTCTCTGAATCCGACTACCGCTGAGGAAGAGGAGAGAATCCGGGAACCGAGAGTGCAGCTCTTTCCCTTCCCTTTGGTGTGGTCCGGCTGCCATAGAATGACATAATCCCTGATGTTGGACAGCGTCCTCCTAATAAGTGAGTAACTATCTGGTTTCTCTTTTTTTGCCTACCTTGTGTACAGCCTCTCCAATAGATTCTAGTATCCAAGGAACAACTCTTAGCTATACAGAAACTTGTCATTTCTGACAAACCGGCTCGGAGGTTCCGTTCTACCCTTATAGTATGCCGTCTGTTGTACAGTATGCTCATGTGTGTTATTCATACACTCCTTTCCATTTTTTTTTAAGCTATCTATATTCACAGGGCGTGTTCTCCGGACCCGTACAGGCGGTCAAGGGGACCCTTGATACCTGACTATTTTGTTAAATCATTTTACCAGGGATATATGGTTTCAGTTCCAGCTTATAACTCTGCTGTTTATTTGTACGAAGAAGGGAAGTAACATACCAGACATCTGGTTTTCAAGTCCAAAATATCTTTAGTTTGGACGAAGCACTCGCCTCAGCCTGGAACGCCCCTCCTAGGATGGTTTTGGTTCAGCCCCCTATCTCGCCGGGATCTTTCCGGCTGAGAATATGGGGAGGCTTTGGAGCTTTTTAGCTTAACACGATAGATTGCTTTGGACTACAGCAGACAATTGGAAAATCTCCAAAAGGTCTCTGTGTGTCTTTAGCCCGTTCTGTTTCAGAAGATGGTTGGCTTCCAATCTTTCTCCTCCAAGTTGGCTTAAATTAACAATTAGCCATGGTTCAAGGATTATCTTTCCTCCTTCAGACGCTTCTTCAGATGCTTCAATCAATCCCCTGGATGATAGAAGTGCTACTTCTGGGAAACCTGGTTATTTGTTTCTGCGGGAAAAGGAGAACTTCACAGCCTCAAGAAATATAAAAATAGTGCTTATGGCTTGTTCACTTCTTATTCCTCAAGCTCTAGATGGGACTACAGCTTATTCAGCAGGGCCATGTCAGTTGACTGGCCTGGATTTCAAGATCGTTCTTCAAGAGGGCTGAGAGCTGCTTCATGTTTAAGAAAAGCTTGACCTTTTTTACCTCCTTCTACGGGATTTTTATCCCTAAAAAAAGCAGCCTTAAGCAGAAAAGTACTAAGTGTCTAAGTATTGGATTAATTCCCACCCGTGTGTGCTTTACACTGCTGTGTATGTCCCATGGTGTGCCGCCTTAGGACTGCAAGAACGTAGGAATTTTGATACTTACCTAACGGGAAATTCCTGTTCTTGAAGTCCGTAGGCGGCACAACACACCCTCCCTTATTAAATATACTGCTGCATACGAACTCTGTGTTGGTGTGGTTGATCCGGCCTCTTATACCATGTGTCCTTTTTTGATTGGATACTGCTGAGCATGTCTCT
This sequence comes from Dendropsophus ebraccatus, assembly GCF_027789765.1. NCBI lineage: Eukaryota > Metazoa > Chordata > Amphibia > Anura > Hylidae > Dendropsophus > Dendropsophus ebraccatus. Next base: position 6,222,899 of record NC_091464.1, on the reverse strand, counting down.
TCTGCCTTGCACTCGGGATCCTAGACTTAACCCATGGTGTGCCGCCTACGGACTTCAAGAACAGGAATTTCCCGTTAGGTAAGTATCAAAATTCCTACGCTTCTTACTCAGAGGAGGAGAAAAATATCTGACTTTGCCACGAAAACACACTCTATGAGAAGATAGACTTTTTCAAAAGACACACTTTACTTTGAGACTATCTAAAAGACTTTCCTGCTTACTCAGAGGAAGAAAATATATATATATATGAGTCTGATATGAAAATAACCTTTGACTACTGAAGTGCAATAATAAACTTCTGACAATCACATAATCATGAAAGTGCTTTAGGAAGAACTGGGTAAGTGTCTCTTTTTAGCAATGTAGATCATCGTCCATGTAAAAGGCTCTGGGACAGGCACTAAAGAACTTAGTAACATCTTGGTGTCCTTTCAGCACATAGCTGGGTGATGAACAGAGAAGCTTGGTCAGGAGGACCAGGTACGAACCGTAAACGTTGCAGAGGAACTTTTTAAACTTGGAACATAACAGCAAACAAAACAAGAAGAACAGTCAAGGGTTTTGTTCTCTATAGAGAACTCAATAAGAGGGCGCAGGGGAATCCTCAGTAGGCTTCTTCTTCTAGAAGTAGATGGTAGATGGTAGTACTGGGTAGGATCCCGGGCAGCTGCCTGCCAGATGTAAGGTCACGGTTATGGCACGAGGGGATGCAGCTAACCAGCAGCAACCTGACCATGCGGAGCCCGAGCAATTCTTCATTGTCCTTAGTCAGGGCACCAATAATTACACCAATGCCAAGGTTCAGAAACAACGGTAGTTGTGTATTTAACGGTGGTAACTAGTAGCAACAGTCTCACCGGATGCAACCGGGTATAAGGCAGACTTGGATAAGGCAGAGCAATGGGTGATGCTGCAATAGGCTGTGATGGTAGCGTACTGAATGATGGGAGTAGTAGTGAGACTGAAGTTGAGATGCTGGGCGGAATGAAACTGAGATGAATCAGGGCCGTCTTATCCATTGGGCAGGGTAGGCGGCTGCCCGGGGGCCCTTGCGTCCTAGGGGGCCCTTGCCCTCTGTGACCTGTATTTTTAGCTTTATAAGACGCACTTATAAAACTAAGTGCGTCCTATAAAGCCAAGACGGCTTCCAAGCAGTGCTCAGCACCGCAAGGAAACCGTCCTGCCCGCCCCCTGTATTGCCGCTCACTAAGCATATGCATAGTGAGCGGCCCTGAGCCACCCCCTCCACCCGCCCAGCCCACCCCTTCTATCGCTTCTCAGCTGACAGCCAATCAGAAGCCCAGGAAAGTGCAATGAGCAGCACTTTCCTGGGCTTCTGATTGACTCAGCTAAGCGGCGATAGAAGGGGCGGGCGGGCCCGGAACTCACCCGTCCGGCGGCCCCAGCAGCTCCTCTCCCGGCAGCGCGCCACTCCCGTCATCCTCCGGGCACAGGCAGCGGGGTACAGAGACGCTGCCTGTGTCCTGGATGTGTCATGCAGCCGGACACTTCCGGCACAGGCAGTCTCTCCGTACCCCGCTGCCTGTGCCCGGAGGATGACGGGAGTGGCACGCTTCCGGGAGAGGAGCTGCTGGGGCCGCCGGACAGGTGAGTAACTGGTTTGTTGTTTTGGGGGGCACTGGCTACTATGGGGAGCACTGGCTACTATGGGGGCACTGGCTACTATAGGGGTACTGGCTACTATGGGGGGCACTGGCTACTATGGGGAGCACTGGCTACTATGGGGGGCACTGGCTACTATAGGGTTACTGGCTACTATGGAGGGCACTGGCTACTATGGGGGCACTGGCTACTATGGGGGCACTGGCTACTATGGGGGGCACTGGCTGCTATGGGGGGCACTGACTACTATGGGGGGCACTGGCTACTATGGGGGCACTGGCTACTATGGGGGGCACTGGCTACTATGGGGGCACTGGTACTATGGGGGCACTGGCCACTATGGGGGGCACTGGCTACTATGGGGGCACTGGCTACTATGGGGGCACTGACTACTATGGGGGGCACTGGCTACTATGGGGGCACTGGCTACTATGGGGGGCACTGGCTACTATGGGGGGCACTGGCTACTATGGGGGCACTGGTACTATGGGGGCACTGGCTACTATGGGGGGGGCACTGGCTACTATGGGGGCACTGGCTACTATGGGGGCACTGACTACTATGGGGGGCACTGGCTACTATGGGGGCACTGGCTACTATGGGGGGCACTGGCTACTATGGGGGGCACTGGCTACTATGGGGGTACTGGCTACTATGGGGGGCACTGGCTACTATGGGGGGCACTGGCTACTATGAGGGGCACTGACTACTATGGGGGGCACTGGCTACTATGAGGGGCACTGACTACTATGGGGGGCACTGGCTACTATGTGGGCACTGGCTACTATGGGGGGCACTATATGGGGGGATTGGCTACTATGGGGGGCACTATATGCAAAGATGTGGGGGATTTGATGGTGGCGGTTGGGGGGGGGGCAATTCGCACCTCTGCCCAGGGGCCCATAATGCTGTTAAGACGGCCCTGAGATGAATACTTGCTGTTGACGATTAGAGAAGATGATGAGAGGAATTACTGAAGAACGGCACCCAGATCCTGTGGTTAGGATGAGAATCTTGAGGACTTGAGAATAGAACACATCCAGGAACACTTCTTGTGAAGCTGGAGCAGCAGAGCACACGTATCTCTCTCCTGACAGGGGAGAGAAATCACACACACACCTGTCCCCCTGAAGGTGGAAGACAAGACTGAGGCAGAGGGGAAGTCACATGGTATCCTCAGCCAAAGCTCGATGGCCATTGGGGTTACCATGGAAGCAGGGGCAGTCACGTGACATCCAGCCATTGCATCATCACACCATTAGGACATATAGGACCAAATATACATGAGAAGTACCATACTTAAACACTGGGGGGTGACATAATACCATTAGGAACTGATAACTGAATATGCATACAAGAAATGAATGGAATATCAGACCTGAATACTGAGAGAGGTGACACAATACACACAGTTGGCAGTGGACCATAGCTTTCCAGAACAGAACTGGCTACAATAAAGGTGCAGAGATAAAGTGACAAATAAATACTCTGTTCTGGGACACTGCAAACCTACCACCTGGCTGAGCTATATCCCGACCAAGCACGATAGTAGTGGTGTCCCAAAAAACCATCTGACAAGTGACCGGTCAAGCCCCATAGGAATGCACCACACAAGTCCAAGCTATAGGCAGTTATGGGGTGTAACTTGATTTTTTTTACTATGTACATACTGCTGCCTCCTAAATATAATCACATCTCCCCTCTCATTTTAGTTATCATTGCTATTACAGTTTATAGCTTAGACTAAGCCTGGTTTTGTGATACTCTGGTATTGTGATGTAAACTCTTTCTTGTGACCCTCTTTACTGTTTGTTACCTTTTTTGCTCACATAACATGGTGCAAGCCCAGTGCATCAATAACTCCCTCCCCCACATGCAATCTAAAGTACTTTCCTGTAAATCATCTTCCAGCAAAGTACCAGCCTGTTCAGTTCAGGCAGTGAACTTTTTCAGAACTATCTATGACATGGCATGGCAGAGAAGGTTTACAAGTAAGTACTGGAGACCTTGGTGGGGTATTTCCAAAGTCCTGTCATTTCTTGGCGGTGGCTTGTTGGAGGGTGGTTTCCTTGACTAGAGACTTGGCTTGGTTGTTCCTTCCCGCTAGAAGGTCTGGCTACTGATGTTGAGAAACGTGCTGGTGTCTCCGCAGTATTTTTGCACATTTGATTTCCTGGGTGGCAATGTCCCTAGAATTACTGATGTTGAGGAGCAAGTGAAGGCATCTCTGCAGTGTTTTGGTTGATTTCCCTGAGGTCTACCGGCATTCTTTTTTTAAAAGTACGAAAGTAATACAGAAGTTAGGGAACGGAAGTTTAGAGTCTTGCTGGCAGCCCAGCTCTGGTCCTGCCTTTTGAAATGTACAGAAAAAGGAATAGCAGCAATGAAGGGACACTCAGGATATCAATATGAACTGAAGCACAAAAAATCACCACAACAAAAACCATAAAGCATAATGGACACAGACATCCTGCTTCTTCTGAAGTGGTGGGGGGGGGGGGGGGGGGGGTAGGAAAACAGCTTTCTGACTACAGAAGGAAACTCTTTTTGTGGTGTCCCGCCACGGGTGTTGCTATTGGTTACACCCTTTGTAAAAGTGTGTACTTTTAAGTTTAAGCGGTAATGTAGCAGTACCAGAGTTTTACCATTAGATGTCGTTATCGCAAGGATGTATGCCTAGATATTGCACAGCTGTAGAAGCTAAAGGGTTCTTTTTTTTTGTGTGTCACATGGATCTGTGGATCAATGAGAGTTCTTCTTCTCACCTATCATCTCTCTCTTTACCTTTTTACATGCACTCCTCACCCACTCACAGCATACCTTACATGCGCTGTAGAAAGGAAGTCACATGGGTAGAGGAAGTGTAGGGTCTTTTGCCTTTAGATTCTATATAGTGATGATCGAACAGTAAGAGTCAAACCTCGAACAGTAGTGGTGTTCAGTTCGAGGTTCGACTCAAACTCGAACCCTATTAAAGTCAATGGGAGATGTTCGGGTTAATACTCCTATACAGCTGAATAGAAGCTGGAATTACAATCCAGAAGAATAAACTGGATACATGGAACAACTTAGTGAAGAATAATTGGCTCTAAGAATGACAGGAAAAAAAATTAAGAGGGTAAAATACTTCATACCTTTCAATAAATAACTGAGGTAGCAGAGTTAAGATAGTGACGTAGCAGAGTTGAGGTAGTAAGGTAGTGACTTAGCAGAGTTGAGGTAGTAAGGTAGTGACACAGCATAGTTGAGGCAGTAAGATAGTGACGTAGCAGAGCTGAGGTAGTAAGGTAGTGACGTAGCAGAGCTGTGGCTGTAGTGACGTAAGCCACCTCTGTCTTCCCCATATAGTAGATACCCCACCTTAAGCCCCCCCTGAGGTAGCCATTGCCTCCTGGTAGTAAGCCCCCCTGAGGTAGCCATTGCCCCCTGGTAGTACGTCCCGCCCTGAGGTAGCCATTGCTCCCTGGTAGTAAGCCCCCCCCCCTGAGGTAGCCATTGCTCCCTGGTAGGCAGTCCTCCTCTCTCCCATGTGGACAATGCCCCCTGTACAGTTTAAAAAAACAAACATATACTCACCTCTGCAGCTGAGCTCCTCTGTCCTCCAGCGTTTGTTTACACTGCTCTGTGTGGATGAGTGACGTCACTTGTGTGCCAGAGCTATGGGGGAGAGAGTGGCCTCTTGTGGCCGGAGGCAGAATGATGCCTTCGGTCACAAGTTTTGGCAGAGCAGGAAGCCGATGTCTCCTGCTCTGCCAGTGTAACTGGGGTGCGGGGGCTAGGCACGGGGGGACTAGCAGGACACATGGGGGCTGTCCTGGGGAGGCGGGACATGACCCCTAAATCGGGACTGTCCCGCCGGACCGGGGACAGTTGGGAGGTGGAGGAGACTTCCTGGGTCAAAGAACAGTGCTGTAGACCAGTGCTTCAAAAACTTTTTCTACTGGAGCCTCATCCAACAGACCAAAGCAATGCCTGGGCCTCACCAGACTGGCCAAAAGGGTGCCTGGGGCCTCACCATCTGTGTTGAAAGTCCATTTAAAAGCTGAAAATAATGCTAGGGCTACCAATCACCCGTCTCCCAAGCTCTATATAATAATAAAGCAAGTATGAAATAAATTAATAATGTTGTTTAACCCCTTAGCGACCCATGACGTATCTGATACGTCATGGTGCCGCTCGGGGTGTTCAGAGTGGGGTCCCGCCGGGACCCCGCTCTGAATGGCGCTGATCCCGGCTGACACGTGCAGCCGGGCAGTGCCTCTATTAGCCGGCGCGGGTCCCGTTGCCGCGCCGGCTAATTAAGCCTCTAAGTGCAGCTGTCAAACCTGACAGCTGCACTTAGAGGCTTTGTACACACTATCCCTGGTGTCTAGTGGCTCGGATCTCCCCCCCCCGCGATGCGATCGCAGGGGGGAGATCCGTTCTTCTGCCCGTGCCGGGCCTCAGCGTCGGAATGACGCTGATCCCGGCTCGGCAATAGATTACTATGGCCTGCAGCAGGCCATAGTAATCTATGACCGATCTAATCGATCTTTGCTGTGTATATACACAGCATTGATCTCTATGAGAGATCATTGCTGTCTATATACAAGTCCCCCAGGGGGGCTTCTAGTTACAGTAAAAAAAAAAAAGTAAAAAAGTGTTTTTATTAATAAAAAATCCCCTCCCCTAATAAAAGTCCAAATCACCCCCCTTTTCCCATTTTATAAATATAAATTAATAAATAAATAAATAAATAAACATATTTAGTATCGCCGCGCGCGTAATCGCCCGAACTATTAATTAATCACATTCCTGATCTCGCACGGTAAACGGCGTCTGCGCAAAAAAATTCCAAAGTGCAAAATTGCGCATTTTTGGTCGCATCAAATCCAGAAAAAATGTAATAAAAAACGATCAAAAAGTCGTATATGCACAATCAAGGTACCGATAGAAAGAACGCATCATGGCGCAAAAAAAATGACACCTGACACAGCCCCATAGACCAAAGGATAAAAGCGCTATAAGCCTGGGAATGGAGCGATTTTAAGGAACGTATATTTGTTAACAATGGTTTGAATTTTTTACAAGCCATCAGATACAATATAAGTTATACATGTTATATATCATAGTAATCGTAACGACTTGAGGAACATGCATAACAAGTCAGTTTTACCATAGGACGAACAGCGTAAATGCAAAACTCCCCGAAATCAAAACAAATTCGTTTTTTTTTTTCAATTTGACAGCGCAAATGATTTTTTTTCCGGTTTCGCAGCATATGTTATGGAAAAACAATGCCTGTCATTGCAAAGTACAATTGGTTTCGCAAAAAATAAGCGCTCATATACGTCTCTAGGTGAAAAAATGCAAGCGCTATGGACTTTTAAACTTAAAATGGAATAAGCAAAAAGCGCAAAAACGAAAATAGGCTTTGACCTTAAGGGGTTAAGGGTGCGTTCACACCTACAGGATCTGCAGCAGATCTGCAGCAGATTTGATGCTGTGTTCAGTTATTTAAATGAAATCTGCTGCAGAAAATCTGCTGCAGATCCTGTAGGTGTGAACGCACCATAAATGGAGATTTTTGAAAACAGCAAAAGGACTGTGCAGATCATAGTTACTTTTGTGAAAACTAGCTCCCCAGCTGGGCCCGCCTCACAGTTTAGGTAGCATTGCTATAGACCCCGCTATGCAGATCATGCCCCTCCCCCACTCCCGCCCAGTACAGTGAGCTCTTAAACCAAAGCAATGCTCTTAAACCAAGTCACAAATTTTGAAAACTGTGAGCTCTTAAACCAAAACGCTCTTAATCCAAGTTACTTTTAAACCAAGGTACCACTGTGTGTGTGTGTGTGTGTCTGTGTATATATATATATATATATATATATATATATATATATAAAACAATAATACACGGTATATATCTGTATGACAATAACAAACGGTGAATATATATTTGTATGACAATAATAAACAGAATATTTGAACGGTATTTCACCCCTAAAACTGACAGAAATGAACTTTTACCCACTCAGGATAGATTTAACTAGGTAGCTCCTAAGTATGATTGATAGATTTGTATGACAGATGTAGAGACTTTTTTATATTATTATTCAGCAATAAAAACTGAACGAACAGTAAAAAGTTCAGTTCGGTTCAAGTTCGAGAAAATCGAAATGTTCGGCTCGAACTTAACTTTTCTCAAACAGTTCGATCAACACTAATTCTGTAGAGGAGGGACGCAAGCAAGTACAGTTGTGGTCTAAACAGAGAGCACATGTACCTAGACACAGTTTCCCTCAAGCAACTTCACTAGACACTATGCAGTGTTAAGTTCCTACTAGAGAGGGCAAGTCAGGGATCATCCTAACCCATGCCGTGGACAAGAGGAACACAGTGCAGGACAGTATCCACAAAGAAGTAAGGAACTGATCCAGATAGAGCAAAGTTGCTAGAAGCCTATGCACCCTACCTCGCAGCGCGGGTGTAATCAGAAAACTCTGACCACTCTGCTCATCCCAGGTAACAAGGTCTGGGGCTTGGGTCACCCTCTAGGACGGGCACCCGACACTGGTGGGCAATAGATGGAGCAAAGACTAAAGAGTCAAAACACAGGAACAAGTATTCTCTCTACTTTCAAGTATTCTACCTCTTCTACCTCTGAAGTTACATAGTTACATAGTTACATATAGTTACATAGTTAATACGGTTGAAAAAAGACACATGTCCATCAAGTTCAACCAAGGAGGGGATGGATACAGGGAAGGGGGAGGGGTGATAGGTTCTATACATATGCATTTATATTATTTTGCTCTAAGAACTTGTCTAGCCCTGTTTTGAAGCCCTCTACTGTTTTTGCTGTGACCAGATCCTGTGGTGACTGTTCCACAGATTCACAGTTCTCATGGTAAAGAAGGCTTGTCGCCTCCGGAGAGTGAACCTTTTTTTCTCCAGGCGGAGGCAGTGCCCCCTTGTCTCTCCAGGCGGAGGCAGCGCCCCCTTGTCTCTCCAGGCGGAGGCAGCGCCCTCTTGTCTCTCCAGGCGGAGGCAGTGCCCTCTTGTCTCTCCAGGTGGAAGCAGTGCCCCCTTGTCTCTCCAGGCGGAGGCAGCGCCCTCTTGTCTCTCCAGGCGGAGGCAGTGCCCCCTTGTCTCTCCAGGCGGAGGCAGCGCCCCCTTGTCTCTCCAGGCGGAGGCAGTGCCCTCTTGTCTCTCCAGGTGGAGGCAGCGCCCCCTTGTCTCTCCAGTCAGAGGCAGTGCCCTCTTGTCCTTTGAGGGGGTTTTACCTGGAACATCTTTTCCCCATATCTCTTGTAGGGGCCATTTATATATTTGAATAAGTTAATCATATCTCCCCTTAAACGTCTCTTCTCCAGACTAAACAAATGTAATTCTTTTAATCTCTCCTCATAACTAAGATGCTCCATTCCCCTTATTAGTTTAGTTGCCCGTCTTTGTACCCTCTCCAGCTCTAGAACGTCCTTTTTTTTTTTTTTTTAAATAATATTTTATTCAAAGTTTACAGTGATACAGTTTAGAAGACAGGCTGGGCAAATACCTGTGAAATAGCCTCCAGGGGCGAAACACAAATAGCATTAAGGTACACAATGGATTGAGTAGTCATCCCCGTGATATGTCTTGCAAACATGCCCGAATTAGTCATGAAATAAAGCATAGCCCAGCCGGGGCATTCCAGCCATATGTCTATATCAAACAAACACTAGAGTATCCCAGTAAAAGCAAACAAAATTAAAGTAACCATATAAAAACATAGCAAGTAACACAAATCCCATATGAAACCACGGCATTCCCATGTGCGAGTATCCAGGACAAACACCGGTAGAAGAAAAGGTAAGTAGCCATTAGATGTCATGGCGCACCAGAGGGAGGGAAAAGGTAGGGTCATAATGAGAAAGCAATTAGGGTTCACTTCCTAGTCGGTGAGCTTTAAGAACACCTAGAGATCCTTTCATGTCTTCTGTAAGGTACCATGTAGATTGTGTGAAAGGTTGCATTATGGATTGGATCTCAGTATGAGAAAAGAACGCCACAATGAAGCGCTTCCATCTGCAGAAGAGCGATTCAGTCAGTTTATCTTTTTCTCTCAGGGCAAGTCTGCGTTCCACATAAAAGAGATGTTTTAGTCTCTCTATCACCATTTGGAGAGTCGGTAAGGTAGGTTTTATCCACTCCTTGAGTAGGCTCAGTTTGGCCACCATTATAATATAGTGAGCTAATGTAGGAAGATAGGAGTAAGATGCTCCATTAATGTGGAACAATGCTTCCATTGGAGTTAGTCTGGACGCAAATGAAGTGACCCTGTGGACTAGGTTTGACACCTCCCTCCAGTACGCCTCCAGGCAGGGGCAGTTCCAAATACCGTGAAACAAGTCAGTTTTAGGGGTATCACATTTTGGACAGGCTGGTCTGCGTTCCGGAAGCAATGTGGATGGAGGAAACGTAAATGCATAAATAGCATTGTAAATAAGTTTCAACTGCGTTTCTCTCCATTTCTCATTTATAATGTGCTTACGCAAGGCAGTCATTCCAGTCTGAATATGTTTGACCATATCAGGTGTATTCAGCACTGTGCTCCAATATTTACCCGGGGGTAAGCATGAAGATGGCAGTAACCTCGGGAGCAATTTCTTATATAACAGAGAGATGGAATTACCAGGGGGATGTAGTAGCAGGGAATCAAAGTCATTTGGAGATGACTCCAATGCCATGTCACGTAGCTTGGAAGTGAAGTAGGACTTGATCTGGTAGTAAGAGAGGAAGTCGGTGGATGATGTCTGAAACGTAGTTCCTATCTCTGGCAATGTGAGCCAGCGATGTTCGGCTGGATGAAGTAGGTCTCCCAGGACCTTAATCCCCCTATTCCTCCATCTAGATAGAAGCCCACTATTGTCCCCTGGAGGGAAATCCGGCACGTTCCACAATGGGAAGTGTTTGGAACACTGGAATGGCCTATTGTAGGCTGCCTGATTTGCTTCCATGCTAATATAGTATCACGAATGACTATAGAGTGTTTCACGTCCGGGGGGAGCACAGAGAGAGGACCAGGGCCGGACTGGGACTTAAAATCAGCCCTGGCAATCAAACCCCAGCAGCCCACATACCATATCCTTCCCTATATATCATGGATAGCCGTGTAAAATACGAGCTGTAGCAAATTCTGCTTCATTTAGCCATGTCCCCACTACTCCCCTAAACATGTGAACCCCACCATCAGCACCTGAAAATAATGCTATAACATGATCTGCTGATGATTTGATGCGGCATATATATGCATTCATTTCAACTGATTAAATAAGAAGCATCAAATCCGCATTTGATTAGGTATGAACGTGCCCTTACAGGAAACCTGTGGGGTCTATACCAGGTACACAGCTGTAGATCCCAGCGTACAGGTCAGGGACCGGACCTTTAGTCCAGTGTAAACCTCTATAATCATTCTTTTCATTACCAGCTGAAGTGTCACAGAGGTGGAACCATAGCAGCACCTTCTGCCCCGCCCCTTCCTGCTCTGACTGATGGACGTATAGGATGGTGGTGCTGCTGCTGTTGTGAAACTTTAGTTGGAAATGAAAAGGACAATTATATAAGTTTACACTGGACTAAAGGTCAGTGATATCTCCTCACACCTGTCTGCTGAGATTTATAGCCCTAGACCTGGTACGGACCTCACAGATTCCCTTTATAGGAGAAAAACATGGCCACCTTCTTCCAGAAACAGCGCCACACTCTTCTTCAGTTTGTGTGAGGTATTGCAGCTCAGTTCCATTGAAGTGAATGGAGCCAAGTTGTAATAACCATACACAGTCTGAGGACAGGGGTGGTGCTGTTTTTGGACAAAAGTTACTATATTTTTTAAATCCCTTTTATCCTGACTATGTCTGCACTCCATATAATGGCGGTCAAAGCTACATAATAAGCTGCTAGATAGCCATTTCCTACTGGATATCTATCTATCTATCTATCTATCTATCTATCTATCTATCTATCTATAGTATCTATCCCCTATCTATCTATCTATCTATCTATCTATCTATCTATCTATCTATCTATCTATCTATCTATCTCCTATCTATCTATCTATCTATCTATCTATCTATCTATCTCCTATCCCCTATCTATTTATCTATCTATCTATCTATCTATCTATCTATCTATCTATCTATCTCCTATCTATCTATCTCCTATCTATCTATCTCCTATCTATCTATCTATCTATCTATCTATCTATCTATCTATCTATCTATCTATCTATCTCCTATCTGTCTATCTATCTATCTATCTATCTATCTATCTATCTATCTATCTCCTATCTATCTCCTATCTATCTATCTATCTATCTATCTATCTATCTATCTATCTATCTATCTATCTATCTCCTATCTATCTATCTATCTATCTTTTTTCTGTGCATGATAACACTGTCATAGTTAACACCAGTAAGCAAATATTATCACCATACTGTACACGTTACTGCCATACTGTCACTAAGCAAAGCCACCAATATTTCCTATACAAACAGTATATAAGTAACAAATAATATCACCCCACCATGAGCACGGCCAATACCACCACATAATGACTAATACCGCTACACTGTGACTGAATACAATCCACTATATACAACACTAAAATTACCAATAATACGAGTAATACCATCACACCATGCCCACTACTCCCACCATACAGTGACTGGATAATACCACTATACCATCACACCATGCCCACTACTCTCACCATACAGTGACTGGATAATACCACTATACCATCACACCATGCCCACTACTCTCACCATACAGTGACTGGATAATACCACTATACCATCACACCATGCCCACTACTCTCACCATACAGTGACTGGATAATACCACTATACCATCACACCATGCCCACTACTCTCACCATACAGTGACTGGATAATACCACTATACCATCACACCATGCTCACTACTCTCACCATACAGTGACTGGATAATACCACTATACCACCACACCATGCCCACTACCCTCACCATACAGTGACTGGATAATACCACTATACCATCACACCATGCCCACTACTCTCACCATACAGTGACTGGATAATACCACTATACCATCACACCATGCCCACTACTCTCACCATACAGTGACTGGATAATACCACTATACCATCACACCATGCCCACTACTCTCAGCATACAGTGACTGGATAATACCACTATACCATCACACCATGCCCACTACCCTCACCATACAGTGACTGGATAATACCACTATACCATCACACCATGCCCACTACTCTCAGCATACAGTGACTGTATAATACCCCTATACCATCACACCATGCCCACTACTCTCACCATACAGTGACTGGATAATACCACTATACCATCACACCATGCCCACTACTCTCACCATACAGTGACTGGATAATACCACTATACCATCACACCATGCCCACTACCCTCACCATACAGTGACTGGATAACACCACTATACTGGCACCAAATAACAGCCACTATATAAAGACCAATATTCTCCCAAAGCAGCGACAATAGAACACAGGTGTCACACTCCGTCCCTCCAGCTGTTACAAAACTACAAATCCCATCATGCCTGGACAGCTAAAGCATGACGGGAATTGTAGTTTTGCAACACCTGGAGGGCAGGAGTGTGACACCCCTGATACTGAGGCAGATCCCAGCTGTATAAAGGTTCTGCAGACCTTACAGGTGATTATAGTGCAGTTACATCCTGTCACTCACAGTAGGCGTCTTCTCTTCACTTTTCCTTTTCTTCTCCATCTGGCTCCGGTCATCAGGAAGGCTTCTCTGGCCATGACTCCTCTCCACGGGATCTGCCAGACAGACATTTTAGGCTTCTTGCTCCAGCAACATCCTCATCTATACATCCCCCCAAATAGAATAGCCCCCCCTGCATCCCCCCATATAGAATAGCCCCCCTGCTGTACATCTCCCTATATAGAATAGCCCCCCCCGCATCCCCCTCCCATATAGAATAGCCCCCCTGCATCCCCCTCCCATATAGAATACCCCTGCATCTCTCCCATATAGAATACCCCCCCTGCATCCCCCTCCCATATAGAATAGCCTCCCCTGCATCCCCCTATATAGAATAGCCCCCCCCTGCATCCCCCCATATAGAAAAGTCCCCCTGCATCCCCCTCCCATATAGAATAGCCCCCTGCATCCCCCTCCCATATAGAATAGCCCCCCTGCATCCCCCTCCCTATATAGAATAGCCCCCCTGCATCCCCCTCCCATATAGAATAGCCCCCCCTGCATCCCCCTCCCATATAGAATAGCCCCCCTGCATCCCCCTCCCATATAGAATAGCCCCCCTGCATCCCCCTCCTATATAGAATAGCCCCCTGCATCCCCCTCCTATATAGAATAGCCCCCCTGCACCCCCTCCCATATAGAATAGCCCCCCCTGCATCCCCTCCCATATAGAATAGCCCCCTGCATCCCCCTCCCATATAGAATAGCCCCCTGCACCCCCTCCCATATAGAATAGCCCCCCCTGCATCCCCTCCCATATAGAATAGCCCCCTGCACCCCCCCCCATATAGAATAGCTCCCCTGCATCCCCTCCCATATAGAATAGCCCCCTGCACCCCCCCCCCCCATATAGAATAGCTCCCCTGCATCCCCTCCCATATAGAATAGCTCCCCTGCATCCCCTCCCATATAGAATAGCCCCCTGCATCCCCCTCCCATATAGAATAGCTCCCCTGCATCCCCTCCCATATAGAATAGCCCCCCTGCATCCCCCTCCCATATAGAATAGCCCCCTGCATCCCCCTCCAATATAGAATAGCCCCCTGCACCCCGTCCCATTTAGAATAGCCCCCTGCATCCCCCTCCCATATAGAATAGCCCCCCTGCATCCCCCTCCCATATAGAATAGCCCCCTGCATCCCCCTCCTATATAAAATAGCCCCCCTGCATCCTCCTCCTATATAGAATAGCCCCCTGCACCCCCTCCCATATAGAATAGCTCCCCTGCATCCCCTCCCATATAGAATAGCCCCCCTGCATCCCCCTCCCATATAGAATAGCCCCCTGCATCCCCTCCTATATAAAATAGCCCCCCTGCACCCCCTCCCATATAGAATAGCCCCCCTGCATGCCCTCCCTGTGTGGCCACATGTGAAGGGGTTAAAAAAAAACAAAAAACATTCTCACCTCACCTCGCTCCCAGCAGCTTCTTTCTCCGGATCTTCAGCATCTTCTTTCTGCTGCAGCAGCGTGGCGGCGGCGGCTGCGGCTCTCCTCTCTCTCCTCCAGGTCCTCAGCGGCGCGTCAGGGAAGTGACGTCACCGCTGGGGGCCTGGTGGAGGTGGCTGCAGACGTGCCTGCGCGCGGCACGTCTGCGGCCCTTGGCACTTGGGGGAAGCACAACGGGGCGGAGACACGCCACCGCAGCCCCCTCCCGCCACCACAGCCCGCTCACCTCACCCCGGCTGGCCCGCTCCTGACGTGCTCCGCCAATCAATGAGGGGCCGCTGCGGCCCCACGTTGATTGGATTGGAGGAGCATGTCAGGAGCGGGCCGCAGCGGTGATTTTTTTTTTTTTTCCATTAGACAGCCCGGGCGGCCCACGGACTAGTAATCTGGCCAGCCCAGCGGGCATTTGCCCGCCTTGCCAGATTACCAGTCCGGGCCTGGAGAGGACCATGTAGGACAGCCATGAGATCCCAAGGTCTTGATAACTGCCTCTCCAAACGCGTGTTGGAGTGGACGGTAGTGTTATGCTGCCAATCCAATATGTGTCTGAAGAGGCATGCTAAGTTATATCCGCGGATGTTGGGGAAGTTGACCCCCCCTTCGCCCTTAGATAACATAAGCTTAGAGAGAGCGATCCTCCGCTTCTTGCCAGCCCAAATGAACCTAGTGAAGGTAGATTGTAAAGAAAGAACGTCTGAATGTTTGAGCAACATGAGTATAGTTTGGAGTGGGTATAGGAGTTTGGAGAAGCCTGACATTTTAACTAAATGACACCTACCTAACAGAGAGAGGGGAAGTGAATGCCACCTATGTAGGTCGGAGCGAATTTTAGCAAACAAAGGGGGGTAATTTAGGTCATATAGAGAGTGGGACGTTTTACCTATCTTTATTCCCAAATATGTTATGGCGGATTTTGCCAGGGTAAGACCCAGGCTGGATAAATCATTAGCTTGCGTTCTTGAAGGGTGAAAAAGGGGGAGCATTTCCGATTTACCTGTGTTTACCCTGTAACCAGAGTAGCTACCAAAATCCCTTAGCACCTGCACGATTTTGGGGATGTCCGTTACAGGATCATTAGAAAAAAGGATGATATCATCCGCGAACAGAGCTGCTCGTACCGCCACCTCACCCACCGGAATTCCGGAAAACACCTCCCCAGAGGTAAGATATCTGGACAGCGGTTCCAGGGCTAGGTTGAAAAGAAGGGGCGATAATGGGCAGCCCTGGCGCGTTCCCTTATGTAGATGAATGACTGGGGAGAGAAATCCTGGCGTGTAAATTCGTGCTGTTGGTGAGGAATAAATGTGGGATAGCAAAGTTCTAAAGGCTCCCGAGAACCCAAATGCGTCTAACACCGTCCCCAGCCAGGGCCATCGGACGTTGTCAAAAGCCTTTTCGGCATCGAGTGTGACAAGGGTAGAATGGGTCCCTGGCTGAGGACGGAGACGCACTCTATCTAGTACTGCAATTACCGTCCGAATATTGGCGACGGCAGATCGGTTTTTGATAAACCCCACTTGTTAAGATTTTAGTGTCCACGTTGATGAGGGATATGGGACGATATGAACCTGGTAGTAATGGGTCCTTACCTGGTTTGGGCTAAAGTTTTATATAAGATATGTCTGCCGAGGGGGGCAGGCCCTTGTCAGACAGAGCCCCATTATATAATTCAGATAGGGGGGTGGAAATTTGGTCGCCTAAGATTTTAAAGAACTCCCCCGAGTATCCATCAGGTCCTGGGGCTTTAGAAGGTTTAAGGTGTTTAATGGTGTCTAGAACTATCTGAGGTGAGATAGGGGCATTCAGAAGGCCCAAGTGGTCAGGTGTCACTCGAGGAAGGGAAATTGGAGGAGAGTGTCTGGTAGCTGAGGTGTGTCGGGGTCGGAATATAGCTGTGAGTAGTATTGGGCTAGGTGGACGCTGATGTCCTTTGGGCTAGCAAGAAGTCTATCACGGGAATCGCGGAGGGTGGTGATATGGTGAACCGCCCTAGGGCCCCTGGCAAGGTTGGCAAGTAGCTTACCCGCCTTGTTGCCAAATTTATGTAGAGTGGCTTCAAACTCCGATCTATAAAGGTCCTCTCTCTGTGCTGCCCAGTCATGGAACTGGCGTTTGGCTTGGGTCCAGGCTTCTTTATTCTGTGGGGTGGGTGTCTGCAGAAAAAGATCATAACAGTTACGTAGATGTTCACTAGCTGTTTTAAATTTCTCCAAAGCTTCCTTCTTTTTGGCTGTAGTATAGGCAATGATATGACCCCGTAATACAGCTTTTGCTGTGTCCCAGAAAAGGGTTATATTTTCCCTATGCGCTGCATTATCCGCACTGTATGCAAGCCACCATCCCTTAAGGAGGGAGGTGAAGTTATCATCCTTGCTAAAGGATAATGGAAAACGCCACAAAATATCGGTTCCCTTGGGGAATGTCTCAGCCAAGGAAATCGATATCGGGGAATGATCCGATATCACCATTTGTTCAATTGATGCTTGCATAATTTTAGGGAACAAGGATTGGGAGGTAAAAAGGTAGTCTATACGCGACCAAGTAGACCTCGGAGCCGAATAGAAAGTGTATTCACGTTCTACCGGATTGTGTGCCCTCCAGGAGTCCACTAAATCGGTATGTGACAATAGTGGGGGCAATGCTTTATCTCTGGCGGATACTACAGGGGCACCTGTTGAGGAGGTTCCCGATGACCTATCCGCTTGAGGGTGAACCATCGAGTTAAAGTCGCCACCCACAATTTTGTAAGGGGTGGGATCCGCCAATATTTGCGTCTCCAAGGATGAGAAAAAGGTTGCATTGCCATCATTAGGGGCATATACGTTGTATATACTCAGGGTCCCACATGGTGTTTCTAGAACCAGGTTATTAACCCGTCCCGCCGTATCATGAGATGATTTGAGAACCCTGCAGGATAGGTTCCTATGCAGTAAAGTAATCACCCCCGCCTTCCCCTCCACTGAAGGGGAACCATATATCTCCCCCACCCACAATTTTTTCATCCTGAAGAAATCGTTCTGAGTCAGGTGAGATTTCTGAAGCAGGACGATATCCCCTTTTAGCTTTTTGAGATGACGTAATACCATTAAGCGCTTATTCGGTGAGCGCAACTCCTTAATATTCCATGACACTATACGCATGAAAATACGGAAGAGAAATATCTTGGCAATGCCAATGACTACTCACTATACACAATTCAGTGTTCATCGCCGCCTTGTGGTTGTTCTCGGGCTCGCACATGGGAGATGCGTCAACAAAGATAAACATGGAATGAATAAAAAGAACATGCCAAAACAACATTATAACCAACTGAAATAAAATAACAGCGCCAACGGGTGGCGGAATGGCTAGTGCAGGACTACTAGCCAAGTAGTGGGGCGCTCTCGACTTCCTTTTTTCAGGGGGAGAAGCAATCCTCCAAACCAAATATCCTCATAACCATAGGGTCAGCCTGGGAGAATGAGGGGGATGGAGACGAGGGGAAGGAGGGACCGGGGCGGGGAAGGGACGACACAGGGGAGGGGAGGGGGGGGTTAGGGAGTGGGGGAGGACAGGAAAAGATAGGGGAGGGATGGCCAGGGTGGGGAGGGGGGAAACAGGGGATGCAAGGTATATTAGGAGACTAAGGAAAGAGGTAACCCTCGATGCATCATACTAGATAAACCTTCAAGAAAGAGAATGAGAGAAGAAATGTGAGCCAAGTAGAGGCCCGAAAAAACAGAAAAGGGCCTCTAAAAAGAAAGTCAATCTTAACCTGACAAAAAAAAAGAAAAACCCAAACCTGTTCGTCCCATTAAAACTTGGGGGAGTTATTAGTCAAATCTGAGAGTTATAATGATCTTCTGTTATCCGGTCGTCGTCCATCTTGAGCAGATGAAACGGTCATGGGGGCGCATTTCCCTCCTCCGGCGCAGGCAGGTGACTCTGTTTGCGGCGTTTCTTGCCTGGGCTTATTAGGAATATATCCACTGACGGCTCCTGGATCATGTCCTCCCGAGGGGGGGATGATGCCGAGGCTGGGCGTAAGAGAGGGCATTGGGCCGCTTCCTCTGCTGAGGTGTATGATTGCAGGCTGCCATCACTGTACAGGATCTTCAAGGTTGCAGGGTACTGCAGGCGAAACTTTATGCCTTTCTTGTACAGTTCAGAACAGACTGCGCTGAACGCCCTGCGCTTACGTGTGGTCTCTGCTGAATAATCGGAAAATAGGATTACTTTGGCCTCATTAAGCAAAAGGGGAGTATTCCTGGATCTAAAGGCCTTGAGGATATCTTCTTTATCGTTGAAATCCAAGTACCGCATGATGACTTGTCGCGGGCGCATTTTCCCGGTACCGTTATTGTCATCTAGATTTGCGATGCCAGGTCCTACTTGGTGCGCTCGCTCTACTTTTTTGGGGAAGGGCAGCCCCAGGGCCTCTGGTAACACCGTCTCACATATGTGCTTAAGTTGCTGTGGTTTGATGGACTCCGGGAGGCCGATTAGTCGTAGGTTGTTGCGACGCGCCCGGTTCTCTTGATCCTCAAGGCGGTCTCTAAGTATGGCGGTTTCTCTTGTGAGGTAGCGAACCTGGGCAACTGTGGAAGAGGAAACATTTTCAGCCTGGTGTACTCTGTGTTCAATTTCATCCAGGCGAACTGCGTGTTTTCGTACCTCTATTTGTAAGGCTTGCATTGATGCCCCTATAGTAGTGACTAAAGTCTCTCTCAGATCGGGCGCCAGGCGGTCCGCAACCGCTATAGCCAGGTGTTTGTAGTTAATAGGAATCATGGGTGACTGTGGCGCAGCTTCTAGATCATGTGGAAGAGAGATTTGAGAGTCCTGAGACAACAATATATAATCCGAGTCGGGCGTACTCATCTGTTCTGGTAAGCTCGCCGGATCATCATGAGCCATAGTGCCCGATCTGGTTTGTGGTGGCATGGCTGTACATTTGGCGTCCGCCATCTTGGGAGCAGGAGAGGCTGCCTCCGTGTTGGTGTCGGCCGGGCTGGCGGGGACTCTCAGCACGAACCGATCCATGCGAGGGTGATCTAGGGCAGGTGAGGGGTCTCCCAGCAAGGTTAGTCCCCAACTTCAGCCAGTATCGTCGCTGTATATGCGGGTATAGTGAGGTGGTCTGGAGGAGCTGCGTCCCGCACGTCCTCACATCCCTGCACCGGATTCGGAAGTGTAGAATGTCCTTTTTATGAATCGGGTTACAAAACTGGACAGCGACTCCAGATGAGGCCGCACCAAGGCTTTATAAAGTGGTAATATTATATCCCTGTCCCGTGAGTCCATGGCTGTTTTAACACATGACAATATCCTGCTGGCCTTAGAAGCAGCTGCCTGACATTGTGTGCTGTTCTGAAGTCTATTATCTACAAGTACACCCAGATCCTTCTCCATCAGTGACTCTCCCAGAGTAACTCCCCCCAGGACATATGATGCATGCGGGTTATTAGTACCCAGGTGCATAACTTTACATTTATCCACATTGAACCTCATTTGCCAAGTGGACGCCCAAACACTCAGTGTGTCTAAGTCATCCTGTAATATCTGCACATCCTCCATAGACTGTACTGTACTACAAAGCTTGGTGTCATCTGCAAAGATAGAAACATTGCTGTTAATTCCATTCTCAATATCATTAATAAACAAGTTAAACAGTTAAAGTTCCGGCAGAGCAAAGTAATACTTGGGTTGGGACTCTCTCAACATCCTCCTCTTCTCAACACGCAACCCAGTTAGCACGGTTGTATCTTCTGCTTCACTCTCAGAACAGATCTCGCCTATCAAGTGTAAAGAACCTTATCAAGGCAAAGCTGTATTACCTGCTTCCTATATTAAGTAAACAAATTTTATTTATTGTAATAGGACTCTGTGGTTCTTCACTAAGCACCTACACAGTCAGGCCTGTATTTAGAGTTTATGCTGCCCTAGGCACTTTGCACGCTGAGGCGCCCGGCGCGCCTCCCCCCCCCCCCCCCCCCCCCCCCCCCTCATTACTGTACATGCATGGTATATACCCTGGCACTTGGGTGCTGCTCTGCTTGATGCCCGCTGTTCTCATCAAACAAATATGATGGAGGAAGGAGACCGGGGACGTCTTAGTTTGGGGGCCGCTTCTGTCCAGTGTCGGACTGGGGGACCTGGGGCCCACCAATATAGAACCAGTGAGACACGACATGCTGACCCGCTCCTTTCCTGAATTCATCTGTATTTGTGACAAATCCCTACATTTATACAGCTCTCGGGGTATGCTGGGAGTTGTAGTCTCTGAGAGGACAACCCTGTAATAAATCACTGTGTGCAGAGGCTCCTGGTGGCTGCAATCTGTGGGTGACAACCATCAGCCCTGAAGGTCCAGCAATACATCTGTCTACACTGCACTACAACTCCCAGCATACTCTGAGGGCTGCAGACTGTCAGTACATGCTGGGAGTTGTAGTGCCTGCAGCTGTTGTAGTTGGGTCCTATACACTGGATGCTTTGTGGCATATAAGAATACAAAGATCTGTGGGGGCTCAGTGCAGGGAAGTGACCCCAGAAGATCACTAATAGTGAATAGAACAAAAACATCTCCCCCCTATCCCCTATTAGTGATGTTCTGGGGTCACTTCACTACACTGAGCCCCCACAGATCTATGTATTCTTATATGCTACAAAGCATCCAGTGTATAATGCACCTAGGACCCAACTACAACAGCTGCAGGCACTACAACTCCCAGCATTTACTGACAGTCTGCAGCCCTCAGCATATGCTGGGAGTTGTAGTGCCTGCGGCTGTTGTAGTTGGGTCCTAGTTTAAAAGTTTGCGCTAGTGTACTGAAGTGACCGCAAGGCTGTGTCAGTACACTACCGCAAACAATACACTGACCCATTTAGACCCCAATGGTACACAGGCTCTGCACACTATAGAAGTGATTACAGTGCAGTTACTAATGACTCACAGGTGACGTCTTCTCCGATTGCCGTTGCTCACTTTTTGCTTTCTTCTCCATCTGGCGCAGCAATCAAGAAGACTTCTCCGACCACAACTAGTCTGCAAGCAGGCAGCTGGGGGTGACTGAGGAAAGGAGGCAGCTGGGGGTGGCAGGGGAAGCCGCTGGGGTGACAGGGGAGAAGCTGGGGTGACAGGGTGAAGGAGAGCAGCTGGGGTGACGGGGAGGGGGAGCAGCTAGGGGTGGCAGGGGGAGAATCTGGGGAGGCAGAGGGAGCAGCTGGGGGCAGGGGGAGTAGATGGGGGCAGGAGGAGGAGCAGATGGGGGGCAGGGGGAGCAGCTGGGGTGAGAGGGGCAGGGGTAGTAGATGGGGGTAGGGGGGAGCAGCTGGGGTGAGAGGGGCAGGGGGAGCAGCTGGGGGGGCAGAGGGAGCAATGTGGGGCAGAGGGATCAGCTCGGGGGCAGCAGCTGGGGTGGCAGGGGGAGTAGATGGGGGGCAGGAGGAGCAGCTGGGGTGGCAGGCAGGGGGAGCAGATAGGGGGCAGCTAGGGTGGCAGGGAGAAGATTGGGCAGCTGGGGTGCAGGGGGAGAAGATAGGGACAGGTGGAGGAGCAGATGGGGCAGGGGGAGAAGATGGGGGCAGGAGGAGCAGCTGGGGGGCAGGGAGAGCAGCTGGGGGTGCTGTGGGAGAGGCTGTGGGGTGCAGGAGGAGAGGCTGGGTGAGGCTGTGGGGTGCAGGAGGAGAGGCTTGGTGAGGCTGTGGGGTGCAGGAGGAGAGGCTGGGGGTGCAGGAGAAGAGGCTGGGGAGAGGCTGGGGGTGCAGGAGGAGAGGCTGGGGGAGAGGCTGGGGGGTTCAGGAGAAGAGGCTGGGGGAGAGGCTGTGGGGTGCAGGAGAGGCTGGGGGTGCAGGAGGAGAGGGTGTGGGTGCAAGAGGAGAGGCTGGGGGTGCAGTAGGAGAGGCTGTGGGGTGTAGGAGGAGAGGCTGTGGGGTGCAGTAGGAGAGGCTGGAGGAGAGGCTGGGGGTGCAGGAGAAGAGGCTGGGGAAGAGGCTGTGGGGTGCAGGAGGAGAGGCTGGGGGGTGCAGGAGAAGAGGCTGAGGGAGAGGCTGTGGGGTGCAGGAGGAGAGGCTGTGGGGTGCAGGAGGAGAGGCTGGGGGGTGCAGGAGGAGAGGCTGGGGGGTACAGGAGGAGAGGCTGGGGGAGAGGCTGGATGGTGCAGGAGGAGAGGCTGGGGGTACAGGAGGAGAGGCTGGGGGGTACAGGAGGAGAGGCTGGGGGAGAGGGTGTGGGGTGCAGGAGGAGAGGCTGGGGGTTGCAGGAGGAGAGGCTGGGGGGTGCAGGAGGAGAGGCTGGGGGTTGCAGGAGGAGAGGCTGTGGGTTGCAGGAGGAGAGGCTGGGGGAGAGGCTGGAGGGGGGGTACAGGAGGAGAGGCTGGGGGAAGAGGGAGCGGCCGGGGGAGCAGAGGCAGGTGAGGCAGGCTTGGCAGGTCCCCCTTCCCATGCAGCTTTGGTCCGGTGAGCTTCCGGCACACGCTGCCTCTATCACTGGCTGGAAGCTCACAGCTGCAGCCCCGCGGTCCAGGAACTTCTCTCCTGCTCGGCGCGATGACGTCACGTGCGCCGCTGCCGAGCAGGAGAGAAGGACCGCAGGGCTGCAGCTGTGAGCTTCCGGCCAGTGTGTGCCGGAAGCTCACAGGACCGAAGCGGCACAATCCCCCCCCCCCACACACACACACACCCCATCGCGGAGCAGGCACCCGTGGGCCGGTGCCTACGGCGGCGGGGGTAAAAATATATATTTTTTTATTTTATTTTTATTGTTCCCTGCGGGTGCCGCCCCCTGCTGGGCGCCGCCCTAGGCACCAGACCACGGGTGCCTAGTGGTAAATACGGCCCTGTACACAGTGAGTACACTTTCCTTGGGTCATCTCCCCTTTCTGTGGGTGGCAGTACCAATAGTCAGGGTGGGTCACTATTCCACTCCGGACCACCATGATAATTGCCCAAGGGACCCCGAAACAGCCCGGCAGGTCACTGACCACAGGGGGAAAAGGTATAGCCAGCCCACTAAAATAAAAGCAGGTGTGCCACCATAGCTGTGTGCCCAACCGGCACTGGAGTCACGATTTACGACAAATTACCACCGGGCACAGCTATATCTCGGCTATCCACTACAGAACTGGTGTCACACCTAAACATCTGGCAAGTGATCCGTCACACCTCTACATCGGAGATCACCACATTTTGCTTAATAAAACCTATTAAAGATGGGATTTTTTAATCGCCTGTAGGTCAGTTGGTGTTTGCATGTCAGCATAGCCAGTGATGTTATAGTCGTGATGCCAGTGCTAGTCCAGCACACAGGTGTGATGTTGATACCTGCTTGTGAGGCCGGCTGTATTCCCTAAATGGTCGGTAACCTGCCGGGTTGTTGTGGGTCAATTGGGCTCTTGGGTCACCGTAGTCCTGAGTGGCAACTGACCCATCTGGATTATCAGTACTGCCACCTACAGAAAGGGGAAAAATGACCCAAGGTGTGCGGCTAGTGTGTATAGGTGCTGGTGCATTTAGAAGATGACAGTCCCAGTGATATAAAAATAGAACAGTTTTACTGTAAGTGTGGTGCACTTCTGCGAGGCTCGACCGGTCACTTGCCAGATGGTACTGTGTAACGCCACTACTGTGGTGCTTGATCAGGATACAGATCAGCCAGATGGTATACTGTTGTGACGCCAGTGCCAGGTGGGCACGCAGGTATAGAGGAACACCTGCTTTTATTTTGGAGTGGCGAGCTATACCCTTTCCCTTGTGGTTGGTGACCTGCCGGCTGTGAGGGGGTCCCTTGGGTCTGGAGTGGATTTACGACCCACCCAGAATATTGGTACCGCCACCCACAGAAAGGGGAGATGACCCAAGCATATGGTATCTACTGTGTAGGTGCCTGAGTAATATTCACTGAGTCCAGTTAGCATAAATAGATTGTCTTTACTGAGAGAATACCTTATACAATAGCTGACAGCAGAATGTAGATGTGACAAGATAGAAGCTGTACTGAGGACCTTTAGAGTAGTAGAGGTGAGAGTAGTAGAGCTACCCAACCTCTCAGGGTAATATAAGCCCCAGCCATGGTTACCTGGGTGTAGCTAAGTGTCCGGGATGTCCCAGTTACCTGCACTGCGCGACAGGATACGTAGGCCTTCAGTACTGGCTGCTTTGTCCTATCAAGGCTAGTTCCCTATTTGTTTCAGGATACTGCCCTGCTCTGTGTAGACATGGTCCTTGGTTACCTCTCCCTTTAAAGTACTTACCACTGCATATTAAATGTGGTAGAAATAATAAAAGAACTGGTTGTCTCTTTCTTCATCCATACACTCTTGTGTCTATAGTAGACTGCACTCGTCCCTGACAGTGGTCCTGGCATCAGCAAGGCCCTAGCTTAACTACTGCAGGAACAGTTGTTTCTTGTGTCTTTCCTCTCTGAGAATCTGATAGGAACTGAACTGAACTGCACTTCCTCCACCATGTAACTCCTCCTACAGGGGCCTACAGTGTGCCTATCTGTGAGTGTTGGGGCTGCGTGTGTGCAGGAGAAAAGAGAAAGATAATAGGCTAAAAAAGAAAAGAGCAACTCCTATTGGTCAGCTACAAACACACAGCATACATAAAACATTAACTCACCACTGAATTCAGCTGTGTAATACATAGACATATAGAAAACACTGACACTTAGTGACAAAACTTCAGAATACTTCATAACCACTTAACCTGAGAGAGAGGACTTTTTGACAGGTACACAGGAGAGACAATAAACACCATTGGTGGGACACCACATTCATACTTATTTGATTCCTGAAAAGTGACATTTACATGACAGTTACGTTGAAGCTTTGCCCACTCCAGCTGTGTTTGGTTTTCCTTGGTGCTCGGCGGTTCTTATCTCTATGACTTTAAAATACAAATTATGATTTGGTTTTAGTAATTAAAAACAAATGATAAGAAACCAGACATTAAGGGTGAGTTACTTACCCCAGTACTGAATTACTATATAAAGGGAGAACAACTTACCAACACGGCGTCCAGCTACCGGATATCAGCATGAAGTGGTTAATTCTTTTATGTATTTCCCTCCATCTGTCTGAGGGGATAGTCAGGTGAGTGGCTAATAAAAAGAGGTGTAAAATGGCGAGCAATGCTTCACACTAATACTTGTACACTTATACACTACATCACTGAATTTCTGCCTGTTAGATACATTTAGAGCACATTCACATCTGAGTATTTTTCTCAGTATTTTATGTCAGTATTTCTAGCCAAAACCAGGAGAGAGAATTACACTGAGAAAAAGTATTCCTGACCATTATCTATCATTATGTATATTTATAGAAACGTATTATAGTATTATAGAATACTAAACATGGCCCAAACCCATTACTGTGCGTGTCTATTGGTTCTGTGCACTGACGGCTCTGTAGCTTCTCACAACAATCCTCTAATCCAGCATCTTCACAGAGCTTGTCTTTATATGTGTGTTGGTAAGAGGAGAGTAAGGGCCCTATTACAGGGAGCGATAATCTGCGGGTTATCAGGCTGATTCTGCAGATCATTGCTTCTGACCTAAAATCATTGGCCATCAGGCGCGCATTGCTGTGTGTAATAGCAATGCGTGGTCGCAAATAAATATGTAAAAAAATAACACCTCTCCATGCTCCCTGGTGTCTTCCTGTGTTCTCCCTGCAGCCACAGGTGGAACTTCAGAGCTGGTCTCTGATATGACAGGCTGCTTAGCCAATCTTGCTCTGAAGTTGCACCAGAGGCTGCGGGAAAAGGACAGGAGGGTACCGGGGAGAGTCAATAGGTAATGTATATACTTTATTATTTTACACTTTTCAAGCAAGGGCCACATGGACATCACTAATGATATTGGTTGGTGTCACCTTTAACCATTTACATTCTATAATCCATAAGCTTTAAAGCGAAGTTGTCAGCACAGATATGCATATACCTTTTGTATGTCTCGCATGTATATCCGTGCTGTCAGTTTCCCTTTAAAGGAGTCGTTTTGGCCAGCGAGGGAAGTTATAAAAGAGGTAGGCGTACCCCGTCCCACTCCGTCACTGCTGCTGGTCTCCTGACCACCTACTCTTGGCCGCTGTCTTCTTCTATATAGTGACGTGCCGTGCAGACATGAAGCATGACAGCATATAGATCAGCCATTGAACGGTTCTGAAGGGATTCCCCCCAGAAGCAGCAAGGATGGTGTAGACCAGGTGCTTAGGAAACGCCAGCAGTGGGGGAGTGAGACGGGTACGCATACCTCTTACTTAGGTTCACTGCAGTTCTGTCCACATTTAAAAGCCCTTCCCTGGCCAGACAACCCCTTAAGCTTATTTCCATACTAGTTATTAGTGTTTGGATAAGAAGACATCGCTGTATCTTTTCTATTTAAGGGTCCCCTTAAAGAGACTGAAATCAATAAGGGAAACCATGAGGGATGAAGGGATCCTGAAGGATTTTGTCAAGACTCATGTGAAAGAACCAGCTATAAAGTACAACCTAAACAGCGAAAACAGCTACGGCGTGGTCTATGAGCCCATGTACTTAAATGTAGGTTCTGCTCAGTACATGTCTCCAGAATAATACCACAGCTGACATGTTGGCATCGACTGACGGGGTGTAATTCCTTATCTTTTCTAGAACTATTATTTTGGTGAGATCAGCATCGGGACTCCGCCTCAGAACTTCCTAGTCGCCTTTGATACTGGTTCTTCCAATCTTTGGGTCGCTTCTACATACTGTCAAAGTCCAGCCTGCAGTAGGTAGTACTGTAACAGGTGGATGTGGTTCACACATTGGGGGACATTTGTAAAGACAAGTGTACGGGTATGCTGGTCCTAAATTAGGCCCCACCCCCAATTGCCCCGCCGGATTCACTAAGAGGCATGCGCCTGACCTGCGCTTGCCCTATGCAAGTTGGCATAAACGCCTCCTTCCCGCCTTGCCGTGCCCTCCTGCCCGCCCATTGGGTGAGCAAGGGATACGACTGGTGTACGCCAGGGAAAAGGGAACATGTCCCCCATGGTGTATAGGGGGTTATGGTGTACAGGGGAAACGTTAAATATTGTGTAGACAATTGTATTGGTCTTTCTGAGGAGGTTACAGAAACCTGGCTTGTTTTATAGCTATTTTACCATTTTCCGTGTTCTGGTTATATATAAGGTATACATAGAATGGATACTTTTGTAAAATGTTACCCACTGCATAATTATTTGATTAAAGTGTGGGGGGGGGACACTTAAAGGGTTAATTTACCTGACACCAAGCACTGAGCTCAGTTACCCCAGCTAGGACTCTTTCAGACAGGTGGTGTTTGCCTGAATGTGGCGGCTCCTAACGCTACCACATTGCGGTCATATATCAGACGCACAAGAATTTGCCTCTTTGAAAGTTTCTCTCAGTTTTCCTGTTTCCGATTTGCTGCTACTGCAGAATACTGGTCTCAGATCTATGCTGTAGATTTCTATATTTCCATATTTATATACAGATGTGCATTGTGCATATAACGTCCGTTGTCATGAAAGACGGCTGTCATAGTGTGTGCCCAGCCTATAAGTGATCATGATCAACAACGGACGTTCTTTGCCTTTAATCTGTCATGTCTTTCTAGTATTTGCCTGATGTTTTTGTTTATTAAACTAAGTGTATTTTCTCGATTATTAGCCAATCACCCACTTTTTAATCCGGGTCAGTCGTCTACGTATACCACCAATAACCAACAGTTCTCAATGTCCTACGGGAGCGGCAGCATGACTGGAGTGCTGGGTTATGACACAGTTACTGTAAGTATCTATACATGAATT
Source organism: Dendropsophus ebraccatus (assembly GCF_027789765.1). Lineage (NCBI taxonomy): Eukaryota > Metazoa > Chordata > Amphibia > Anura > Hylidae > Dendropsophus > Dendropsophus ebraccatus. The sequence continues at coordinate 6,194,266 of NC_091464.1, read as the reverse complement.
GCTGCATGTTATGGAGATATTCTGTAAATTCTAATCACCACATAATATAATGTTTACATTCTATCCGGCTTAAAAAGTGACTATTCAGTGAACATAGATGGAGACATACTGGAGACTTAAAGGGGTATTCCGCTCAAACCTTTCACATGTTTCTGCTTATGGTGAAACTAACCATTCCTTCCATACCTGTTATTATCTATTCAGTCTCCTTCACCCATTTTTCAGCTGCTTCTTTTTGCTGAAGACACAAAAATCTGTGTGTGAGCTTTACTCTCTGTCTTCCCCTCCTCCCCCCTCCCTTCTGAGACGGCTGATGTAAACAAGTCCCTGGCTGGCTTTATCTGCAACATTGTAGCTTCTTTGAAATGTTGGGAGGGATAATCACAGTGAGTTCATTAGCAACATGACCTAAGAATAACCCTCCTAACATTACAAAGAAGCAACAATGTTGCAGATAAAGCCTGCCAGGGTCTTGTTTACATCAGCCGTCTCAGGAGGGGGAGGCAGAGAGAAAAGCTCACAGATTTTTTTTTGTCTTCAGCAGAAAGCATCAGCTGAGAACTGGGGGAAGGAGACTGAAAAGATAATAACAAGTATGGAAGGAATTGTTAGTCTCACCATGGGCAGCAACATATCAAAAGTTATGTTTGAGCAGAATACCCCTTAATGGTGCGTTCACACCTACAGGATCTGCAGCTGATTTTCTGCAGCAGATTTCATTTAAATAACTGAACACAGCATCAAATCTGCTGCAGATCCTGTAGGTGTGAACGCACCCTTAATGTATTTCTGTCAGTCGTTTTTTCAACCAAAACCAGGAGTGAATTGAAAACACAGAAGCTGAGCAGATCTTTCCATTATAATATTGCCCTGTCAGCTCCGCTTCTAATTCTAGTTGAAAAAATACTGATGGAAATCCTATGTGTGAACATGGCCTATATAAGTGCGTCTTAATTGTATCTTGTAGGTACAAGGCCTCTCTATTCAAAGTCAGGAGTTTGGTCTGAGTGTCACGGAGCCCAGCAGCTTCTTTTATTATGCTAAGTTTGATGGGATATTTGGGATGGCCTATCAATCGATGTCAGCCGGAGGAGCTACAACTGCTGTGCAGGGGCTGATACAGCAAAACCTCATCCCACAACCAGTCTTCAGCTTCTATCTTACTGGGTGAGTAATAGTAAAAAATAAAAAATATATATATTTACTCCTCCCAGGTGTGTTAAGTGACGGCCTGTCTCGTCATTTATCGGCGGAATAATAATAAGAAAGGGGAGGGGCTTCTGCCGCCCATCATTCTTTCTGGTTCCATGTTGTCCCAGTATGCTTGAAATTGCTGAAAAATCTTTGTACGTCAGTAAAATCTTAGTCTGGATGCGTCATGTAATGTGTTTTCTATCCCACCAGGCAATCTGGAGAAGTCATACTGGGGGGAGTGGACAGCAGCCTGTATTCCGGTCAGATTATTTGGGCTCCGGTGACTGAGCAAATCTACTGGCAGATCGCTATCGATGAGTACGTATGACATGAAATGGGTCCGTTTAGAACGTTGCCGTCACAACACGAAATTATTATCATTTACCGACATATAAAATACAAAATATAAATCCTTCTGTAGCAGGTGTGTATGCAGGTACAGCAGGGATGGGGAGCCGGCCAAAGCTCTACAGGCATGATGGGAACTGTAGTTTTGAAACAGCTGGAGGGCGGGCGGTTCCTTATCCCTGAGGTGCAACATTTCTGAGTAAGGGTACAAATCCACTTGCCGGATCTGCAGCGAGTTTCTCACTTTGAATACGCAGCGAGACTCTGTTTTACTCCTGTTTACTCAATGGCAGACAAACTCACAGCAGGGATGTACATTCCGCAGCCTGCCCCGTGAACCTCCCGGCCGCTGGAGACTATACATCACCGGGTCCCCGCTCCTGCTTGCTTCGGCAGTTCCCGGCATGTCCCGCTCGGCCAATCAGTGCGCTGCCCCGCCGCAGGGCAATGATTGGCTGAGCGGGACTTGAAGACACTGGGAGCCCCAAAGCAAGCAGGAGCGGGGACCCGGTGATCTATAGTCTCCAGCGGCCTGGGGGTTAACGGGGCGGGCTGTGGACAAACTGCGGAGTAAACAGGGCCGGGATCTGCAGTGAGTCTCGCTACGTATTCGAAGTGAGAAACCTGCTGCAGATCCAGCAAATGGGTTTGTAACCTTAGGGTGCGTTCACACGTACAGGACCTGCAGCAGATCTGCAGCAGATTTGATGGCACAGATTTGAAGCTGCAGATTCAAAGCAAATCAATTCTAGGCCATCAAATTTGCTGCAGATTCAAATCTGCACCATCAAATCTGTTGCAGATCCTGTACGTGTGAATGCACCCTAAAGGGATATTCCAGTTTTCTGTTTTTTTTTGTTTTTTTTTGTTTTCTTTAAAATCAACTGCTTTCAGAAAGTTATACAGATTTGTAAATTACTTCTATTTAAAAATCTCCAGTTTTTCAGAACCTATCAGCTGTTGTATGTCCTGCAGGAAGTGGTGTATTCTCTACAGTCTGACACAGTGCTCTCTGCTGCCACCTCTGTCCATGGCAAGGAACTGTCCAGAGCAGCAGCAAATCCCCATAGAAAACCTCTCCTGCTCTGGACAGTTCCTGACATGGACAGAAGTGGCAGCAGAGAGCACTGTGTCAGACTGCAGAGAATACACCATTTCCTGCAGGACATACAGCAGCTGATAAGTATGGGAAGGCTGGAGATTTTTAAATAGAAGTAATTTCTGTATTGTGCTGACCAATAGTTGCTGGCCTTGCTTCCTGACCACGTATTATTGGGTTTGTCTGTCTTGTCTGCATTTTGTGTTACACCTGTGCAGACTAGGGTCTGTCGCCCAGTTATCTGCTGCCGTTTAGGGCAGTTGCGGTAAGCAGGCAGGGCCAGCAGGGGGGGGGGGCAGTGCTAGGGCATCACCTGTCCTGTGTCCTCCAGTCCCCAGGTCCTGACACCAGTTGATTTGAAAGAACATTTACCCCTTTAAATCTATAACAGAGGACCCTGAGTGTGAACAGTCGTAATAAAAAGTAACAACCCTGTAAAGCTGGAAGCATCTAACACAGAATGCAAAATTGACAACGGTTCACAAACACAGCTCAGCTCTTCCCCTTCCCTGCACAGTGGCCCCTGCACATGTCACAGAACCTGCCCCGAACCCTGTCTCTTAGACCACAAGTCATCTTCAGTCGCCATCACTGATTTGATATGTACACGTGACTGCTGTAACACCTGACAATAAGACAGAGGAGAACAATACAACAATACAAAGCTTCCTATGTTACAGAATGTTTGTTCATTTTGGGTTTTAACCCCTTGTCTCTAGGTTCTCAGTTAATGGTCAGGCAAGTGGCTGGTGCAGTCAGGGCTGCCAGGGCATCGTGGACACTGGGACTCCTCTTCTTACCATCCCACAACAATACCTGGGCGACCTACTACAGTATATTGGTGCCCAGGAAGGGCAAGATGGAGAGGTAACAATGCTTCTATGTCCCCTCATATTTATAATGCAGGCTCGGACTATGTTACCTCTTCAGGAACATATCGGGGGAACATATCGGGGGAATAATGATCTTTATTAGCGGCCGTGTATTTAAAGAGACGGACACGTTCCCCCGATATGTGGGTACATAGCCTTAAGGCTCAGTTTCTGAAAATCTTTGTATTATAATTTTGTCCTACAGGTTCCACTCCTAATTTTGGCTACAAATACTGACCAAAATAGTCTGTGTGATCATAGCCTTATGGTTATGATCACAGACAGTAAAGTCAGGGCCTATCAGGTCAGCGCTCGCTTGTTGTCTGTGCTACTATAGGCAGAGACGTTAAGTGAGGAAGAGGAGGAGTGCGGGGGGCATGAGCTACCCATAGAAGAGACCGTCGCTATCCAGATTGTGATTTTGGTCCATGCTTTAAGACAATGATCAGCCGACATTGTGCAGGTTTGCTGATCATTGCCTTTAAACTGTTACACTAAACAATTATTGGCCAGAACGGCCGGTAATCAGCCAAGTACGGGCGATAATTGTCTGGTATAATAGTACCCTAAAACCAAAATACAAAAGTAAGGCCTCATTCACACATCCGTAGTGCTCTGTGCTTCACGGAGCACTACGTTCACGAATCATTACCCCAGCGTTCCGTGCCGTAAAAGAAAACGGTCCACATTACAATTTGTCAGGTTTTTTTGCAGCACGGATCACAGCCCCTTATACACATACGGACATGTGAACAGAGCCATGAATCATTGGTTTTATGTTCGCAATTGCAGTCCGCAAGCAGATAATTCTGTGATGTATTTCCCGTCAAATTTCCTCACTGTGCACCTACCCGTCGCGCATTCTGCAGCTCGTCTTTGGACGGAGGGCGGAATGCTCTCAAGCATAGAATGGAGTCTATGACACGGGCAGAGACACACACGCCCGGCAGAGGTGTGAGCTGCGGAATGCGCCACTGGTTATCCGTCGCCATTCCGCAGTGTGCACGTACCCTAAGGCTATGTTCACACAACGTAAAACTACGGCCGTAGTTTTGCGGTGTGTGACTTAGCTTTATGTTGAATGGGATCCTGGCCGGAGCGTACACACATCATACATTCTCCAGCCGGGAGCCCATGCGGCGCCCGAACAAAACTGACATGTCACTGAATTCCGGCCGCAGAAAGACCTGTCAGTTCAAACAGTGAAGCGAGCGGCTCCGGCTATGTGAAGCTCTGATGGGGGAGCACATTGTATCAGACCGGCCGTTCTGTGACAACAGCTGGAAATAATGTTCATGAATATTCAATGCAATTTTTAGTATGTCGTGGGAACATAGCCAAACTGTGCAAATCTTACCACTATAAAGTATAAGCAAATATTGATTAAAAAACTGTTCAAAATACTATGGGAGGCATTTATTAAGTCCGGCGTTTTTTACGCCGGACTTAAAAATGTCCCCGCAGCTCCGGCGGTACGGGGATTTATGTAGAGGCGGACTGCCTCTACATAAATCCTGTGCGCGCCGGTGCGCACCGCCGAAAACCTACGCCAGCTGAGGACTGGAGTAGGTTTTCGGCGTACATTTGGGCGGAACGGATGATAAATCGCGCGGACTCTGAGTCTGTGCCCTCCGTTCCGCCCACTTCCCGCCTACTTTCCGCCCCCTTTCCGCCCCCTGGCGTACTCGGCGGAAAGTGCCGATTTGCGAATATTTTATTCGCAAATCGGCCATTTGCGTATAAAAAAATATGCAAATCGGCACTTTCTGCCAAAAATCATCCGTTCGCCGGATGATAAATGTGGCCCTATGTGTGAACATTGCCTAAGGCAGCATTCACAGAAGCTACAGACCGTGAAGCGGCTGGCCAGAATCAGGAGCTCCCGGCATTATGTATCATGATGATGCCGGGCGGCTGTGTCACTAGAGTAACGGAAAGATTTAAACAGGTTCGGAGTATCCTGGCATTGTGTATCATTCCCGATTCCGAGAATAAAACTCCAGTGATTCACAGAGTGTGTGAATACACCCCAAAATAGAAATAAAACACGGCCATATTTGCAGTGTGTGAACATAGGGGGGGATTTATCAAACATGGTACAAAGTGAAACTGGCTCAGTGGCCCCTAGGCTGCAGCAATTTTAATTTACTGCCTCGGCGGTGGGAGAGGGTTAATATAGCACGTTATTAGGCGGATTCATGGTAGGTAAAAATGACAGCCGCCTTTCATACCAACGGCCACCATTGCACAAATAACATCCATTATATGAAAAATACTGGTTGTTGTTTGCACAATGACGGCCGTTATTATGAAAGGCGGCCATCATTTGTACATAGTGTAAGCCTAGCCTAATAACGTGCTACATTAATGTGTAGAAGAAATCGGCAGCCTGTGCCCACAGTGTATAAATTAGTATTTCTTTGCCGTGTGTGCACAGGTGACCATTTTTTCCATAGACTTTAATGTAGCACATTATTAGATTCAAAATGCGGCCGTGCTTTATACCTATTTTATTGTCATATTTTAGTTTTATTTTACTAAGTGTGAACATAGCCTCAAGCTCTAGCCATAAACTTAACCCATCACTTTCATGCTCTGCGTTTCTCTGCACAGTACTATGTCAACTGCAACAATGTACAAAGTCTGCCACCAATCAGCTTCACTATAAGCGGGGTCCAGTTTGCCATACCGCCTTCAGGATACATTCTCCAGGTATCTTTCCTTCAGTATACAGTGAGTTCTCCTCTTTGTTTTGTGTGTATCCTTTGTAGAAGCATGGCCTCTCCTTGTCTATTTCAGATCAATGGATACTGTGTTGTTGGATTCGAGTCTACATACCTGCCATCTAGGAATGGTCAGCCTCTTTGGATCCTTGGAGACGTCTTTCTTCGCCAGTACTATTCTATTTATGACTTTGGAAATAACCAGGTCGGCTTCGCTGCCTTGGCTTAGACAATGGCTGTTATCTTCAAATCCTTGGACACATAAAATATCTGTCCACAATGTGCTGTCCGTTACAAGGATGTTTCCAGGTTCTGACACACCCCTGAAGAAGGCGGCACAACCGTGAAATGCTCTGATGGAACATGGGAGAATAAACATATGTCTCCATATTACTGCATCTGTTCTGATTTCTCTTTCATGTTTAAGGCTGGGATCACACTGCGTCTTTGCAATTTGTTTTTTTATCTGTTTTATCAAAAAAAACGGATTAAAAAACGGATAGTAAAAAGGCAGTGTGACCCCAGCCTTCTGGGATTCCATTCCATGCACAGAAGTTGTGTCACAGAACGTAATCACGGAACTCTCAGCATCATGTATCATTATGATGCCAGGAGCTCCTGCTCAAAGGAGCTCAGTCCAAAAAAATATTGTATGGTTGTGGCCCCAGAGAGACTCTCACATCAGTCCTGACTAGTTCAGCCCTAAAATTTCCCTTTTTCTGGAGTTCTCTCATTGTAATATATACAGAACCTCAGGACCCTGTGTCTTTACTCTTACCACCATCTAACAATTATGCTGATCAGGGAAGAAACAGAGCGCTGCACCTCACACCTATGGCTGATACTAGTGCCCCTAAGCTAAATAAAAAACACATCAGAATTTTGTGTATGAATTGATCAAGCCATACTGCCCCATGTTCCGCGTGCCGGTATCTGATACACATGGGTCCCTACACTAAGTCCACACCGTGCCAGTCAGTGGCCACCAACCCCGCGGGCGTGCACAGCCAGGGAAGGGAGGCCATGGGACGGCCCTGCGACCCCCATGCCACAGGACCAGACCCAAAAACACCACACAAGAACCCGGCCAGCACCGCCGGCGGAGAAGGTCGCCCCCTAACAGCACAAATCTGGATGAGGTATTGCGCTCACCATAGCTGCAGTAGACAGAATGGGATAAAACAGGAGGGATTAAAACCATGTGCACTCAGGTGTCTCCTGCTAATTGCGGTCATGTGGGTCTCACCAGGAGGAGTGCAAAACACGGAGAAAAGAGAGAAACAAAATGCGGTTCAGGGGGGGGGGGGGGTTTGGGTCTGGTCCTGTGACATTGGGGTTGCAGGGCCGTTCCATGGCCTCCCTTCCCTGCACGTGCACGCTTTGCGGGGTTGGCGGTCGCTGACCGACACGGTGTGGAGTTAGCGTAGGGACCCGTGTGGACCAGAGGACCTGCGCGGTGGTACACGAGGCAATATGGCTTGATCAATTCATATACAGACACTCTGGTGTTGATTTTTAATATAGGCCTAGCGGCATTAGTATCAGCCATTGATGGGATGTGCAGCGGTTCCATTCTCTCCAGTTCGTGTTTAACAATTATGCTGAGTCTCAAGGAGAGGTCTTATTATCTCTGACATACTACATTAACAGAACCCTCCCCTGACGGTGGTATTAGACCCCCCACACACACACACACTTCGTGGCCAAATGGGAGTCATTGCTAGGATTCCAGCTACCCATGGATAAATAGTGCATCATATGGAACAGAGCTGCTAAAACCCTTGTACATATTATAAAGAGTCCTATATACAGTAAATTCATCTCTTACATCTTCTCCAACTATCCCCAATCTTCTCCAATCTATTCCCAATACTTGCTGAGACTATAGAGCAGGTGGGTTAACCTCATATACACAGCGGAAAAAAATTAAAAAGCTGCACAAAGTCACAGCCAACTTTGATATCTATTGAAGCGTGCGTGCGGCATTCTTGGTGCTGCGAGACTGTCCAGAGCAGCAGCAAGTCGTGCTCTGGACAGTTCCTGACATGGACAGAGGTGGCAGCAGAGAGAACTGTGTCAGACTGGAGAGAATACAGCACTTCCTGCAGCACATACAGCAGCTGATAAGTACTGGAAGACTGGAGATTTTAAAAAAGGAGTAAATTACAAATCTGTATAACTTTCTGACAAGTTCCTGTAGCCTGTTGTAAATTGTTTAAGGGGTGTAGTATTTAAAAATAGGGTACTTTATGCGGGGTTCTAACATACAGGCCTCTACAATCCATTTCAGAAATTGATTTTGAAAGTTGTCATGAGAATTTTCTGCCAAGCTTCTAAGTTTCTAAGGTCCCAAAAAAGTAAAATGACATTTTGCAAATGGAGCCGACATAAAGTAATCATAGTGTAAATGTGAATTCTTAGCTCCTTTATTCGGAATGGTTCTGTTTCTTACAGACAGAGAATTTTTCCATTATTTCTCACTAACAAAGTACAATGTGCCATCAAATACAATCTCAGAATCAAAGCATCACAATGTTATTAGCACATAAAGTTTTAGAGGTCAGATCTGAAAAATGGAGGTAAAGAAACCACAAGCAGAGTGATCATGTGACTGAGCCTGAGAACACAAGAGAAGGGGAGCTAGAAATCAATAATATAGAATATACAACACCCACAGAACTCACTGTAATGCTAGTATACAGAAAAGTCCCGGACAAGCCCTTAAGGCTAGGTTCACACTGCGTTTTCAGCATCCGTTTAACGCATCCGTTTTTTGCAAAAAACGCATGAAAAAGGGATTGCAAAAAACGGATTCATTTGTGTGCATCCGTTTTTCCATTGACTTCCATTATAAAAAAAACGGATCCGTTTTTTTTGACGGACAAAAACGGACAAAAAAACGTTGCTGACCCTATTTTTCTGGACGTTAAAAAAAACGGATCCGTTAAACGGATGCTGAAAACGCAGTGTGAACCTAGCCTAACTAGTAATTACAGATGAGTGAAGCAGATATATGAGGGTTCTAATGAAGCCAAACGATGGGCTTTGGGAATTGCACTTCCCGCTTCCCGCTCTGTGGATGAGGTGGAAACAGCCCGAGGACTGCCTGGAAAACCTGGATACAGCCTGAAAGCCAAAAATCATCTGCCGGATAAATCATTCTTTTACCCATGACAGAAATGATACATACCCACACACATTATATACTCATTATATACATATTACATACCCACACACATAATATACCCATTATATACACATTACATACCCACACACATAATATACCCATTATATACACATGCCCGCACACATTATATACCCGCACACATTATATACTCATTATATACATATTACATACCGGCAGACATTATATACCAATTATATACACATTACATATCCACACATATACTATACCTGCACACATTATATAACATTATATATACATATTATATACCCACACACATAATATACTTATTATATACATATTACATACCGGCACACATTATATACCCATTATATACACATTACATACCCCGTACACATTATATATCCACTACTAGCTTCATGAGCGATGCCGCTGACATCAACAGTAGGAAGTGATGATAATAATGTGGGTCTTCTGTGTACGTAGAATAGGAGGAGATATGGTAGGTTGCCAGTACTGACTCAGCACACAGGTATGGAGGCACACCTGCTTTTAGTTTTTGTGGCTGGCTATACCCTTTCCCCAATGGTCGGTGACCATTGGTTGTGATGGGTCTCTTGGGCGCTTACCACGGTGGTCCAGAGTGGAGTTATGACCCACCCAGACTGTCGGTACTGCCACCCACAGAAAGGGGAGATAACCCAAGGACAGTCTAGCTGCTGTGTAGGTGCTATTGTGGTGTAATAAATAAACTTGTTTTTTTACTGACAAATACGTTGGCATACAAATAGACATTACTTAAGACTTGACTGGATTAGATCTGCGCAGAGGACTGTAGAGGCAGTGAACAAAGAGTAGCAGTGCTAACTTGGTTGCGTGCAGAGAAGAATAGAGTGAGTTGAGAGCTGTGGGGGAGAGTAGGTCATGAAAGTTCAGAGTAGTGGAGAGGAGTTTGTCTTGAGAGTCCCAACCCAATTTAGTACTGTGCTCTGCCGGAACTTTAGAAGGAGAAGAAGGATACTTGAGAGGACTTGAATAAGAAGAATACTTGCGCCCGTGTTTCGACCTTTGTCGCTGTAACCAACCTGTTGCCCTACAGTGTCAGATGAACCGTCCTCCTAGGGTGTCACAAGCCCCAGTCTTAGTTACCTGAGTTGAGCGAAGTGTCCGAGGGTGTCCCGGTGTCACCTGCGTTGTGATATAGAGTACGTACTCTATATCACAACGCAGGTGACACCGGGACACCCTCGGACACTTCGCTCAACTCAGGTAACTAAGACTGGGGCTTGTGACACCCTAGGAGGACGGTTCATCTGACACTGTAGGGCAACAGGTTGGCTCTTGGCTGCTTTGCTGTATCCAGATACAGTTCCTCTGCTATAGGATACTGTCCTGCACTTTTAGAGACGTTCACGGCATGGGTTGAGGTGATCCCTGACTTGTCCTCTCTGTTGGTGTTTAGCATTGCATTAGAGGTAGAAGTGTTTCTTTAAGGAAAAGAGTCTCTGTGTCCTCCATACGTCTACTTCCACACTCCAGACTAGACTACACTGGAACGGGTAGGGGACCTGGCAGAGCCAGGGCCCAGCTGGACTACAGCAGGGACCGTCTTGTTTTGCGTCCTCTCTTTCTACAGAAACTTGACTAGGACTGACTTAGTGTGGGTCTATACTTCCTCTCCCCATTTGACAACTTCCTTCAGGGTGTTAAACAACCTCTGTGAGTGGTGGAGAAGAGAGTGCAAGAAGAAATAGGGACAGAGATAGGTGGAAGAGAAGAGCAATTCTCATTAGTGCTGCAGATCCTGAGCAAAACATTAACCCTTAGTTCACTACAGCTGTGCAAAATACGTACATGAATACACATAATACCGACATCTAGTGGTAAAACTTAAACAACTTCATTACCACTTTACTTTGAGTTACAGGCTTTTGCGAGGTGTGTTTAGACTAGTAACACCCCTGGTGCTACACCACATACACATAGTATACGTTCTGGCCGGGATCACTAGCGGCAAAGCAAAAAACTGACATGGGCCTCAGAGAACCTGTCAGTGCATACAATTGAGCGTGCGGCTCCGGCTACACGCTCCATTGTGTGCAGCGGGGAATTCCGTGTGCACCCGCATCGGAATTCAATAGTATTGAAGATCATCCGGTCGGTACTGCAGTACCAGCCGGGATGATCATCAGTAACACCGGCAGTTCTGTGATGTATCTGCACTGACAGAAGCAGAGGAGATTAGAACCTCTTACTCTCATTTTGGTTATCTACTTAAGTTGTTCACCAGCAAGCTGATCATAGCTAAAGCTATGGCAGGAGAGATCAGCATACAAAAACACAAAAAATGCAACAAGATACAGACCCAATACAGATATGAAAGGCAGCCCCCCAACTGCTAAAAAAAAATCTCCATAAAAATAATGAGGCTCTTGGTTACCATTTGCAAATAGTGTAAACCATCCCACCAACGATAAGGTGGCCTCATGTCTGGAACAGAGAAATCAGCATTACAGCTTCTGGACTTCAGGCTCCAGACCCTCGGAGTGGAATGGATTTGGGTGGTTTTGGATGGTGGTTTGGGGAATCCCATGAGTCGCACCCCCACCAATAGGTATATCATTATTAATTTCAGGCTGTTTATCTCACAAAGAATCGCCTAGAATTGACACAGAAACTCTTTTTTCTCTCTTTCTCAGCTGAGAGCAGGACTAGGTCTAGACTACTACAGTATGTGGGCACTCTACTGGCACTTATACCTATAAAGACACCCAGTCTCTATTCGCTGTGGTGTTGTGTCCCACCACAGGCGTTTTGTGTTTCTCCTTTGCACCTCTCAAAAAAGCTTCTTACTCCAGGTTAAGTAGTAATGGAGCGCACTTTAAAGTTTCACCACTAGATCACAGTGTTTGTTTTATGTATGCTCTTATGTGTTGCACAGCTGAAGTTAGGAATGGGTTACTGTTTCCTTTGGCACACATTCCTTTCCACTACTCACAGTGTAGATAACACATCCCCTGTAGGAAGTACTTACGTTGCGGGAGGAGGTGTAGTGTCAGTTCTTATCCTCCAGATTCTCGTGGAAGAAGGACATGCAGAGCAAACATCCCTGCTGTAGCCAAGCCAAAGCCTGGCTCTGCCAGGACCCCTGTACGGGAGCTAAGTCAGTCCGGGGCCCTGAGCTCCTGAGGGACCCATGGCTGCAGCCAGGAGACAATGCAGTAACATTAGAGAATATATTGAATGACCTTATTATGTGACAATGATGTCATCACAGGTCCTTTACAGGCTGCATTGTGGAGGAAAAAGACTTAAGTTAGTGCCGCCATAGTTATAGTGGGTTGGGGGGGGGGCAAGCTTGGTGAACAGTCCGGGGCCAATGGTAAAGTTAATCCGCCCCTGGTTAGTTAAGTCAAAGACACGTATGTGCAGAAGCAACTAGAGACACTTAGTTCTTTTAGTATTCCTACTATATTAGAGACACTTAGTTCTTTTAGTATTCCTACTATATCTACTATGCAGTGCTAAACATTACAAAGAGAGAAGAGTCTGGGAGTCTCCATTGTGTGCAGCGGGGCAGTGGATTTTGGCGCGCACAGATGCGCCTGCATCCGAATTCAGCGGCTGCAGTACCGGCCGGGATGATCTTTTCTGACACTGGCCATTCTGTCACCCGGCTGGATCACGGAACAGCCAGTGTCATACAAAGTGTGAACATATCAGCGTTTCGCTTATGGCTTTACTAGGCATTGCTCCCACCTTACCAGAATCCTGCTCCTTACTGATGAGGGGCAACACCCCAAAACAGCTGTCTATGGAAGGATTCCTAGCCTTGGTTTTTCCCTTGTCATTACATTGACTAATAGGGCAACTTAATATGGTGGTTTTGGTGGTTTCCCTACAGGAGCCACCCCTTGGCTGGGTCCTTCATGGAGGGATATCCGGCTAGTCCTGTGTTTTGAGACTCTTAAATGAGGCTCCATGGGCTCTCCTTTTGTATATTCATGTTTCCCAGGGAGCAATGCACCTAGGATTTTACTGCATTGAGCGATTTAACCGGCAGCCAGCAGTGTTGTTGTTTGGCTGGTCTCCCTGAGATCAGCGATCTGTTTCTCTTATGGCTTTACTAGGCATTGCTCCCACCTGCTGCAAACTGATGAGGGGCAACACCCCAAAACAGCTGTATGTGGATGGATACCTAGCCTTAGGTTTTCCCTTGTTATTACATTGACTTATATGGCCACTGAATAGGTAGTTTTGGTGGTTTCCCTACAGGAGCCACCTCTTGGCTGGGTCCTTTACGGAGAAATTACTGGCTAGCCCTGTGTTTTGAGACTCTCAAATGAGGCTCCACGGGCTCTCCTTTTGCAAATTCATGTTTTACATCGAGCAATGCATCTAGGATTCCACTGCATTGAGCACTTTAACCGTCAGCCAGCAGTGTTATTGTTTGGCTGCTCAAGGGAGAGGACAAGTAAGAGAAACCCCAACCCACACCGAGAACAAGTCTAAAGGGGCAGGATAGTATCCTGATAATAAGAGGAACTGATCCAGATAGAGCAAAGCACAGGTGTAACGAGGAAATCTTGGCCACTCTGCTTAACCCAGGTAACAAGATCTGGCGCTTGTGTCACCCTCACAGGATGGGTCAACCGACACTGGTGCGCAAAAGACGGTCGAAAAAGGTCAAAACATGGGCACAAGTAAACATCTATTTTCAAGTCTTCAGTATTCTACTTCTTCTACTAAAAGTTCCGGCAGAGCACATTACTACTGGGGTTGGGACTCTTACAACACACTCCTCTCCTCTACTCTGAACTTGCAGTCTAAACTTCTCTCTGCTGTTCTGGACTCTCAGCACAAACTCCTCTCAACTACTCACAGCTCCACTACTCTAAAGGTCCTCAGTACAGCTCCTGTCTTATCAAGTCTACAGTCTGCTATCAGCCATTGTACAAAGTATTTCTATAGTAAAGAAAATGTATTTATGCTAACAGGACTCAATGAATATTACTCAAGCACCTACACAGTTAACACCACATTCTTGGCTCATCCCCCCTTTCTGTGGGTGACGGTACCAAAAGTCCAGGTGAGTCACAACTCCACTCCGGACCACCGTGATAAGTAACCAAGAGACCTCCCTCACAGCCCGGCAGGTCACCGACCACAGGGGAAAGGGTATAGCTTGCCACTCAAAAATAAAAACAGGTGTGCCCCCATACCTGTGTGCCCACCTGGCTCTGGAATCACAATAGTACAACAACTGGCTGAGCTATATCTTGACCAACCACCACTGCAGTGGCAGTTAAGGGTTCGACGCGTAGTGGCTGACGAATCTGTAGTAGACCACAGATTAGATGAAATGTGTGGTAGATTTATTGCACGTGGTTACCCTGCAGCACTTGTCGATAGACATTGTGAAAAGGTAAAAAATGTGAATAGGAATACTCTGTGTGGGAGAGAGATACGTATGACTACACCACGTATACCTTTTGTCTCGACATATGGGCCCTTGAGTGGACGTATTGGCAGTGTACTGAGGAGGAATTGGGGTATCCTTTCTAAAGGGTGTCCGAAGGTGGTGGAATTCAGTAGTCCACCCATGATGTCATATAAGCGGACAAAGAACATAAAAGACTTGATTGTGAAATCCGATATTGGGGTATCCAGGGGACCGAAACAAACTACACTGGGTTTAGCCAGGACGGGTTGTTTTCCCTGTCTTGGCTGCTCATGTTGTAGTAATTTATTGAAAGGTGAGACATTTGTACATCCACACACCACGAAACAATTCACAATAAAACAGAGATTTACTTGTAGATCGGACTTTGTTGTGTACATGATTGTATGCCCCTGTGGTCTATATTACATCGGGGAGACCACACAGGAGGTTAGGCATAGAATACAACAACATAAGAGCACGATAAGGACACAGAAAACAGAGCTGCCTATCCCGAAGCATTTTAATGAAGCAGGACATACAGTGAGTCAGCTCAGATTCAGGGTGATTGACCATGTACCCCCACTGGTCAGGGGCGGAAACAGAGAATTGAGACTTAAGAAATTAGAACTAAGGTGGATCTTTGTGCTTGAGACGTTGAGCCCTAAGGGACTCAACCTTGAGTACAAGGTCCTTCCGGGTATGTGATACTCTTCGTCAGTATTTTTATTATATACATTTGTGACATTGTTTTTAAATATTTTTAGCTTATGTATACTAATTGTCTTATTTTGTTTCTTGCAGTTACTCCAGCGACTTGCTCCCGACTCTCCATTGGTTGGATTTAGTTTTTGTTGGGTTTTTGTTTTTATGGACGGCATGATGAGTATATTAACTCCTTCAAGACTAAGCCTATTTGGGCCTTAATGACCAGGCTCATTTTTCAAAATCTGACCTGTCTCACTTTATGCGCTCATAGCTCAGTGATGCTTTAACGTATGCTAGCGATTCTGAGATTGTTTTTTCGTCACATATGCCACTTTATATTAGTGGCAAAATTTGGTCACTACTTTGTGTGTTTTTTGTGAAAAACATCAAAATATCATGAAAAATTTAAAAAATTAGCATTTTATGAACTTTGAAATTCTCTGCTTCTAAAAAAAGAAAGTTGTAGCACATAAATTAGTTACTAAGTCACATTACCAATATGTCCTCTTTATTCTGGCTTCATTTCATAAACATATTTTACTTTTTTAGGGTGTTACGGGGCTTAGAAATTTATCAGCAAATTACCACATTTTCGTGAAAGTTTCCAAAACTGATTTTTTAGGGACCAGTTCTTTTTTTAAGTTGATTTAGGAGGCTTGTATACTGGAAACCCCCATATGTGACCCCATTTTGGAAACTACACACCTTAAAGAATTAATCTAGGGGTATAATGAGCATTTTAACCCTACAGGGGCTGGAGGAAAGTATTCACCATTAGGCCGTAAAAAAATGGAAAATTAAAATTTTCCAATAATATATACATTTAGATTAAAGTTTCTCATTTTAAAAAGGAACATGATAGAAAAAGCACCCCAAAATTTGTAAAGCAGGTTCTTATGAGTACAACGGTACTCCATATGTGGGCATAAACCACTGCATGGGCACACAGCGGGGCTCAGAAGGAAGGGAGCGCCAATTAGCTTTTCCAATGCAGATTTTGCTGTAGAAGTTTCTGAGCGCCAGGTGCGTTTGCAGCGTCCCTGTAGTGTCAGCGGAGTAAAATCTCTCCATAAGTCACCCCATTTTGGAAAGTACACCCCTCAGAGAATTCATCTTGGGGTAAGATGAGCATTTTGACCCCACAGGTATTAGAGGAAAGTATTCAAAAGTAGACAGTAAAAATGAAAAACTCGAATTTTTCCAATAATATGTTCGTTTAGTTCGAAATTTCTCAATTTTACGAGAAACAAGAGAAAAAAATTACCCCAAAATTTATAACGCAGGTTCTCCTGAGTAGAACGGTACATCATATGTGGGTATAAACCACTGTATGGGCACACAGCCGGGCTCAGAAGGAAAGGAGCGCCAATTAGCATTTTCAGTGCAGATTTTTCTGAAGAGGTTTCTGAGAGCCAGGTGCGTTTGCAGAGCCCCTGTAGTGCCAGCGGAGTGAACCCCCCCCCCCCCCATAAGACACCCCATTTTGGAAAGTGCACCCCTCAAAGAATTCATCTTGGGGTAGGATGAGCATTTTGGCCCCACAGGTATTGGAGGAAAGTATTCAAAACTGGCCAGTAAAAATGAAAAACTCTAATTTTTCCAATAATACGTTCATTTAGTTTGAAATTTCAAAATTTCACAAGGAACAGGAGAAAAAATGTACCCCGAAATCTGTAACGCAGGTTCTCCTGAGTAGAACAGTACCCCATATGTGGGCATAAACCATTGTATGGGCACACAGCGGGGCTCAGAAGGGAAGGAGCGCCAATTTGCTGGAGCAAAACCGCAGCTAGTAATAGTTATTAGAATAGCGCAGTTACTAAAATACAATAAAGAAAATGAGATTACAGGTAACGTGGGGTGGTTACGGACAGTCTGGGGTGGTTCCGGGTAATCTGGAGGTGGTTACGGGCAACCTGGGGTGGTTACGGGTAATCTGGGGTGGTTACGGTGAACATGGGGTGGTTACGGGTAATCTGGGGTGGATACGGACAACCTGGGGTGGTTACGGTGAACATGGGTTGGTCACAGGCAACCTGGGGTGGTTACGGGCAACGTGGCGTGCATACGGACAACCTGCTGTGGTTACAGACAACCTGCTGTGGTTACAGACAACCTGCTGTGGTTACAGACAATCTGGGGTGGATATGGTCAACATAGGGTGGTCACAGGCAACCTGGGGTGGTTACGGGCAACATGGGGTGGATACGGACAACCTGCTGTGGTTACAGACAACCTGGGGTGGTTACGGGCAACGTGGGGTGGATACGGACAACCTGCTGTGGTTACAGACAACCTGGGGTGGTTACAGGCAACCTGGGGTGGTTACAGGCAACCTGACGTGGATACGGACAACCTGGGGTGGTTACAGGCAACCTGGGGTGGTTACAGGCAACCTGGGGTGGTTACAGGCAACCTGACAAGGATACGGACAACTGGCTGTGGTTACAGACAACCTGGGGTGGTCACAGGCAACCTGACGTGGATACGGACAACCTTGGGTGGTTACAGGCAACCTGGGGTGGTTACAGGCAACCTGACGTGGATACGGACAACCTGCTGTGATTACAGGCAACCTGGGGTGGTTACAGGCAACCTGACGTGGATACGGACAACCTGGGGTGGTTACAGGCAACCTGGGGTGGTTACAGGCAACCTGACAAGGATACGGACAACCGGCTGTGGTTACAGACAACCTGCTGTGGTTACAGGCAATCTAGGGTGGTTACAGGCAACCTGCTGTAGTTACGGTAAACATGAGGTGGTTACGGGCAACGTGGGGTGGTTACGGACAATCTGGGGTGGTTACGGGCAATCTGGGATGGTTACGGATAAACTGAAATGCTCATAGGTAATCTGAGGTGGGTACCTGTAATCTGGCGTGGTTACGGGCAATCTGGAGGGGGTCATTGGCAATTTGGGGTGGTCAGTGGCAAGGTGCGGTGGTCAGAGGCAAGGTGCGGTGGTCAGAGGCAAGGTGCGGTGGTCAGAGGCGACCTGCGGTGGTTGCGTGCAATCTGGGGGGGTTACATGTAATCTGGCATGATTACGGCAACCTGTGGTGGTTAGGGCAACCTGAGGGGGGTTACAGACAATCTAGATTTGTTACGGATAAACTGAAGTGCTTATAGGTAATCTGGGGTGGGTACATGTAATTTGGGGTGATTACGGACAATCTGGAGGGAGTCACGGGCAACGTGCTGTGGTTACGGGCAATGTGTGGTGGTTACGGGCAACGTGCGGTGGTTACGTGTAATCTGGGGGGTTACGTGCAATCTGACATGATTACGGACAACCTGGGGGGGTTACGGGCAACCTGCGGTAGTTACGGGTAATCTGGGGGGGTTAGGGGTAATTTAGGAGTAAACTGCAATTATTACTATAATAAAAAGTGTGTGTTTTATTTTTTTGTATGTCACTTTTTGTACTTTACACATTCATTTTCACTGTATTACTATGATTACTGTGATATTTTCTATCTCAGTAATCATAGTTCAGTGACAGAGACCAAATTGGTCTCTGTCACTTTAAATTTTCAGAGTTGGCTGGTTATGTAGCGCATGCGCACTTCATAACCAGCCAGGACGTCGAGGAGGAAGGAGCTCCAGGATCAGGTAACGTATAAGGGGTAGGGGGGTGACTGGGGGACGGGGGGTTACTGGGGGGGCGACTTGGGGTACAGACACTGACACTTTTTATCCCCTGTCACCAATGATTGATGGTGACAGGGGATAAAAAGTGCATCCCTGCACTGTGAACAGGCGATCGGCGGTATATAGTATATACCGCCGATCGCCTGTTCCGGGACCCCACAGGGGGGTCTCCGATCACTGCCCCATGCTCTCCGCTACCTCCGGTGGCGGAGAGCATGGGTGTTTCATTCATTTTTATTTTCTGATCACTGTGAACAGACATTAGTCTGTTCACAGTGATTGCGGCGGCCATCTTGGATCTGATGGCCGCCGCGGGGAGGGAGAGGGTTAGTGACCAGCCCACTAGGGGGGCTGATCTGGGGTCTGATTGACTTATTTCATCTCCTCCCGCCGTGGATTCACAGTGGGGGGAGATGAAATGCACTGCAGCGCCGGCCCATTAGTGACCGCCGTATCGGCGGTCACTAAGGGGTTAACTGCCGGGATCCGGGCTCGGCGCGGATCTTGGCAGTTGCGGCGGGTGCCCGGCTAGCACTGACAGCCGGGCCCCGCCGGGGATGACAGGAGTGCAGCTCCTGCGCCCCTGTCATCCCGTGGACGTACCGGCACGTCCATCTGCAGGAACTGTATGCAGATTTGGACGTGCCGGTACGTCCATATGCGGCAAGGGGTTAAATAATACCTTTTGTTTTCTTTTTTGGAATGGATATATTTTGTCCTTTTTTGCCTTTGTATTTTTTCTACTTTTTATCTGGAAAATGTATAGGGTACAGAACATATACAAATCATGATCATAAAAAACAGTTTTTTTGGGCACAAGTATACCACTATGAGGCAAGTTTGGATGGTTACTATCGTGTATTATTATTGGACATGGAGGCCCTAACGCGGTTTACACCCTTGACGCCTGTTCGCATAGGCATGAATATGATGGGGCTCATGATGGCATATAGTCCGGAATGGATCAGGTGAGCTGCGTGACATGTTACTAGTTAATCACCGGTTAGCAGGGATGGAAAGCCCGGAGTGGACTCTGAAACCTGCATGATCTCCACGGTTTGGTGGGAAACGGTGATAGTGACGTGTGGGCTGCCAAGCGTATGATGCCATGGTTACGGCGACTATGCCATACTTCTAGCTATGGAAACTCTACATATAGCCGCCAGGAACTTCTGAGTCACCACGCAAGACATTGACTTATACATCTCTCTAATGACCTCCGTGTCCATCCGGAAGCCTTATAGGACATGATGATATACGTTGGGACAATACACACTGATGCGGTTTTGTGCCGATGGATGAGCCATAAGGATTGAGAACCGTGCCTCTTATGGTGGAGTTACACAGGAAGGTTAACGCTGTATTGTGACAGTTCCCACGAGTGCGGTTTGTCACCGACATATGCCGATGGATGTGCCCGCAACGATCATCAATTACATTTTTGCATTTTTTATGTTGGAGCTACACAGGAGTAATTATGTTCCATCCGCTAAGTGGACTGAATCATGACTGTTGTCTTCATTTCGTTTTTCTTCTTTTTTTTTTCTTTTTGTACTATCATGCTGTACGAGCGTCGCGGTTGCCATAGCACCGGTCAGCTGACCGATGTGATGTCATCAGCGGACTGCCGATTGGCTATACCCTGCACCTGCGCAGTGACACCGGCAAGACGCCGATGTTTGCGCGCTCTAGCTATACCATGGAGTCGGTTGGATACAAGTCCTGGGGATATTTTCTGCTTTTAATATGTAAGTTATATATGCTCACTGATACACTGTTTTTGGTGGTGAGGGTTAATAAAGTTAATTATGTACTTGGCAACTATTTGCTAGCTTAAACATATGATTGGCTGTATGATGTATATATACTCTGTTCACTTGTATATTGTATCAGCTTGAGAAAGACCTTTTTGGTCGAAACGTTGCTGCTATGCTATTGCCATGAGGGAATAAACACACTTTTTTGCACTTTATCAACGCCTTGATGCCGTTACCTTTCGCATTTTTCCACAGCAGTGGCTTCACACAATACCATCTGGCAAGTGACTAGTCGAGCCTCACAGGAGTGCACCACACTAATAATGTAAACTAAACTATTTTACTATCAAGTAGCCAACCCCTTTAAGGACTGAAGATGGGTAAACGGTGATATAAAATGTCTCTGGAGGACACATCACTTGACACAGGTAATCTGTAATTACAATGGGCACTGGATTAAGACTAATTTTCCCTGTGGACGTGGTGCAGGGGGAACTCATCACTTGCTGCTCTCTCTTTCCACAGATGCAGGAAAACCTAACAAAAAAGAATCATAAAACATAGAGGGCCCTTTAAGGGAATATGTGCCAAAGTAATTCTAGTAATAAAAGAGGAAAAAGTGTCATTGGGTCGGCATGGGTTCTAATCACGAGTAAATACATAACTGCATATCTAATACTAAGTATTGATTTATTGCTATCGCTAGTCAAACACTTTACACTGATAGTAGATTTCCATTCTGATGTCCGGTTCCAGTATACTTTAATATTTTATTGCAGCAAGGTTATAGCTCAAGGTGAATATAGAAATAATTATTAGCTGCCAACAATTGTTCCACACATTCTATCATCCCCATCGCTCTTATCAGTGGGGGACTCGGGTGGAATTTCTGCACCGGCCAGATAAGCAATCTGATTGGTAGAACTATGAACAACGAGGAGGCCATAGGTCTGTCCGTGTAATATAAGGGGGTTGAATCAGATGATGGGACTTCCTAAGAGAGAAGAGACAGGAAACATGAAGTGGGTGGTGTTGGCTTTTATCTGCCTCCAGCTGGCAGAGGGGCTGGTGAGGTGAGTGCCAGCCATTTATTACATCTTATATATCATATGCTGATGTAGGCCGAGGTCTGAGCTTTGAAGCGTCATTGTTGTTTCACAAAACTTTTGACATGTCATAGAGGCATATTAAAAGTTTTGATCGGTCCAGGTCTGAGTGTTGAGACCCCTACCAATCGGGAGATCGAGCCGGGGGAAGACCACGCTAAGCGGGTACTCTACTGGCTCTGTCACGTGATCAGTCAGACTTATCAGTTGCGCTCCATAGAGCTCTATTATAAGCCAGACTGATCACGTGACACAGAGCAGGGAGAGGAGAAAAAAATCCTGGGAGGGAAAAAAAATCCTTTCTGACTCTAATATGGTGTTCAGAATAATCCCTGGATCCACGTCCGATCACATGTAACCTAGTGGCCATAACCTGTAATATTATATTTATAGAGAAGCATCCAGGCCTCCCCTGTACTTAAATAATGAATATGCCATGACAGCAACATGTGGCAGAGAGTTCAATAATGTCACTGCTTTTACAGTAAAGAATATAGAGAGTCCCATAGTCTAACTAATCTTACAGTAAAGAATAAAGAGAGTTATATAGTCTCACTGCTCTTACAGTAAAGGATATAGAGAGTTCCATAGTCTCACTGCTCTTACAGTAAAGAATATAGATACGGACAAGAAGAGAAAAAAGCGCTGCCCCTCACACCTATGGCTGATACTAATGCTTCTCAGCTACATTTAAAAACAAACTCCAGGATGTTGGTATATAATTTGATCAAACCATATTGCCCCATGTACCAGCGTGCAGGTCTCCTGGCTCACATGGTTCCCTACACTAACTCACCACCGTGTTAGTCAGCGACCGCCATCCCCGCAAGGCGTGCACAACCAGGGAAGGGAGGCCATAGAACGGCCCTGCAGCCCCACTGTCACAGGACCAATACCCAGAGGCCCCCGTAAATCCCAGCAGGCACCGCCGGCGGAGAAAGCTGTCACCAAACAACACAAGTGTGGGGGATTTACGGGGGCCTCTGGGTATTGGTCCTGTGACAGTGGGGCTGCAGGGCCGTTCTATGGCCTCCCTTCCCTGGTTGTGCATGCCTTGCGGGGATAGCGGTCGTTGACTGACACAGTGGTGAGTTAGTATAGGAACCCATGTGAGCCAGGAGACCTGCGCGCTGGTACATGGGGCAATATGGTCTGATCAAATTATATACCAACATCCTGGAGTTTGTTTTTAAATGTAGCTGAGAAGCATTAGTATCAGCCATAGGTGTGAGGTGCAGCGTTATTTTCTCTTTTTGTCTGTATAAAGAATATAGATAATTCCATAGTGTCACTACTCTTACAGTAAATAATAGAGAGTTCAATAGTCTCACTGCTCTTACAGTAAAGAATATAGAGTTCCATATTCTAACTGCTCTTACAGTAAAGAATATAGAGTTTCATAGTCTCACTGCTCTTACAGTGAAGAATAAAGAGAGTTCCATAGTCTCACTGCTCTTACGGTAAAGAATAAAGAGAGTTCCATAGTCTCACTGCTCTTACGGTAAAGAATAAAGAGAGTTCCATAGTCTCACTGCTCTTACAGTAAAGAATAAAGAGAGTTCCATAGTCTCACTGCTCTTATGGTAAAGAATATAGAGAGTTCCATAGTCTCACTGCTCTTACAGTAAAGAATATAGAGAGTTCCATATTCACACTGCTTTTAAAGTACAAAATCTGCGTCTGTGCTGATGGTGAAACCTTCTTTCCTCTAAAGGTAGAGGATGCCCCTGGTTGTCATGGTTACAGGCTTAGGTGTAAGGAGATCACTAGAAAGATCTCTAGTGGATCTCATCACTATAGGCAGAAGGTATTAAAACAATTTATAAATCCACAACATATGTAAAATGCTAATCTGCAGGTAAAGTTCGCATCAGTTCTGATGATGAATGTTTTATTTTTGTCTAGTTCTCCAGGCTGCAGCCTGGCAGCAGCTACAGTACATCTATAGTATTTATCATATTATATTCACTGAAAAGAGGAATCCATTAAAAAAATCAGTTTTTTAATTAATTTCTTTTTTAAATAACTCACTGAAGGTCCCGGCCCCCTCAACAGGACCACAAGTGCCTAATGGCAAATACAGCCCTGACTGTAACCCACCTATTACCCTGAGACCTTGGTCTCCCTCCTCTGCACCCGCTCCAGGTCAGCCATGTCCTCCTTATATACTGGCGCCCGATGCTGTATACAGTATATACCATATGTGGTCTGACCAGTGATTTATGAAGAGGCAAAACTATGTTCTTATATTTAGCATCTCGGCCTCTTTTGATGCCTCCCCCTCCCATGATGTTATTAGACTTGGCAGCTGCTTCCTGGCCCTGATCACTGGTTACTGATCACTGGTTACTGTGCACCAATAACCCCTTTTCTGAAGCAGTTTTACCCAGCGTTTTTTTATTTAGCCCAGAACTGTATTTCTATGGCCCAAATGCATAACCTTACATTTTTCCACATTAAACTTGATTTTCCATTTCTCTGCCCTAGCCTCCAGCTTCTCCAAATCCCTCTGTAATATTACATTCTCCTCCTCTGTAATATTATACTCTCCTCCCCTGTAATATTATATTCCCCTCCTCTGTAATATTATACTATAATATTCTTCTCCAAATCCCTCTGTAATATTACATTCTCCTCCTCTGTAATATTATATTCTCCTCCTCTATAATATTATACCCTCCTCCCCTGTAATATAATGTCCTTCTCCTCTGTAATATTATATCCTCTTCCTCTGTAATATTATACCCTCCTACCTTGAGTATTGTTGTACCGTGTTAGCCATAGAAATCAGAAGAATAGAGAAGAAATCAGGCGATACCTTTTGGAGGCTAACTGAGTATATTTGAGTGAGACTCTCGAAAGCTTACACTCAAATATACTCAGTTAGCCTCCAAAAGGTATCGCCTGATTTCTTCTCTACCCTCCTACCTTGTAATATTATGTCCTTCTCCTCTGCAATATTATATTCTCCTCATCTGTAATATTATACCATCGTCCTTCTATAATATTATACTAACCTCCTCTGTAATATTATAAACTCCTCTCCTGTAATATTATATTCTCCTCCTCTGTAATATTATATCCTCCTACTTTGTTATAATATACCCCTTCCTCTGTAATATTATACTATCCTCCTCTGTAATATTATAAACTCCTCTCCTGTAATATTATATCCTCCTACTTTGTTATAATATACCCCCTCCTCTGTAATATTATACTATCCTCCTCTGTAATATTATGTCCTTCTCCTCTGTAATATTATTTCTTCTCATCTGTGGCGATTACTTTACCCAGTTTAGTGATATTACTCTGTAGCCCCTCTATAAGGTCATTAATAAACATACTAAAAAGAAGTGGAGCCAATACTGCCCCCTGCTGTACCCCACTAGTAACTGTGAACCAATACTGCCCCCTGCTGTACCCCACTAGTAACTGTGACCCAATACTGCCCCCTGCTGTACCCCACTAGTAACTGTGACCCAATACTGACCCCTGCTGTACCCCACTAGTAACTGTGACCCAACACTGCCCCCTGCTGTACCCCACTAGTAACTGTGACCCAATACTGCCCCCTGCTGTACCCCACTAGTAACTGTGACCCAATACTGCCCCCTGCTGTACCCCACTAGTAACTGTGACCCAATCTGAGTATGTCTCATTGATGACCCCTATGTATTCTATTACTCGGCCAGTTAACCATTTACATACATTTTCCCCTAGTCCCAGCATCCTCATTTTATAGACCAGTGCTTCTCAAACTTTTTCTACTGGAGCCTCACCCAACGGACAAAATGATGCCGGGCCTTACCAGACTGACAAAGAGGATGCTGGGGCCTCACCAGACTGACCAAGAGGATGCTGGGGCCTCACCAGACTGACCAAGAGGATGCCGGGGCCTCACCAGACTGACCAAGAGGATGCCAGGGCCTCACCAGACTGACCAAGAGGATGCCGGGGCCTCACCAGACTGACCAAGAGGATGCCGGGGCCTCACCAGACTGACCAGGAGGATGCCGGGGCATCACCAGACTGACCAAAAGGATACCGGGGCCTCACCAGACTGACCAAGAGGATGCCGGGGCATCACCAGACTGACCAAAAGGATACCGGGGCCTCACCAGACTGACCAAGAGGATGCCGGGGCATCACCAGACTGACAAAGAGGATGCTGGGGCCTCACCAGACTGACCAAGAGGATGCCAGGGCCTCACCAGACTGACCAAGAGGATGCCGGGGCCTCACCAGACTGACCAAGAGGATGCCGGGGCCTCACCAGACTGACCAGGAGGATGCCGGGGCATCACCAGACTGACCAAAAGGATGCTGGGGCATCACCAGACTGACCAAGAGGATGCCGGGGCCTCACCAGACTGACCAAGAGGATGCCGGGGCCTCACCAGACTGACCAAGAGGATACCGGGGCCTCACCAGACTGACCAAGAGGATGCTGGGGCCTCACCAGACTGACCAAGAGGATGCCGGGGCCTCACCAGACTGACCAGGAGGATGCCGGGGCATCACCAGACTGACCAAAAGGATGCTGGGGCATCACCAGACTGACCAAGAGGATGCCGGGGCCTCACCAGACTGACCAAGAGGATGCCGGGGCCTCACCAGACTGACCAAGAGGATGCCGGGGCCTCACCAGACTGACCAGGAGCATGCCGGATCCTCACCAGACTGACCAAGAGGATGCCAGGGCATCACCAGACTGACCAAAAGGATGCTGGGGCATCACCAGACTGACCAAGAGGATGCCGGGGCCTCACCAGACTGACCAAGAGGATGCCGGGGCCTCACCAGACTGACCAAGAGGATACCGGGGCCTCACCAGACTGACCAAGAGGATGCTGGGGCCTCACCAGACTGACCAAGAGGATGCCGGGGCCTCACCAGACTGACCAGGAGGATGCCGGGGCATCACCAGACTGACCAAAAGGATGCTGGGGCATCACCAGACTGACCAAGAGGATGCCGGGGCCTCACCAGACTGACCAAGAGGATGCCGGGGCCTCACCAGACTGACCAGGAGCATGCCGGATCCTCACCAGACTGACCAAGAGGATGCCGGGGCCTCACCAGACTGACCAAGAGGATGCCGGGGCCTCACCAGACTGACCAGGAGCATGCCGGATCCTCACCAGACTGACCAGGAGGATGCCGGGGCCTCACCATATAAAAGCTATTGCTCAGTCTACCCTCCATTTGTCTCCTAATCTCTGTATATCATTATAATAAGTACATGAGTCAATAATGTTCCTAAAGCAGAGATTGTTGGCGTCAGGGAAAGGACTGTGCAGCATGGTCACCTTTGTAAGAAACTGCCTCCCCAGCAACTGGGGGGCGCCTCACAGTTTAATAAGCACTGTTATAGACCAATAGAAATATCCATCTTATAAATGTAATATGCAACTGTGTCTAAACATGAACAGACGTCAGGACGTCTGTGTGACTGGAGGTCTGTGTGACTGGAGGTCTGTGTGACTGGAGGTCTGTGTGACTGGACGTCTGTGTGACTGGAGGTCTGTGTGACTGGACGTCTGTGTGACTGGAGGTCTGTGACTGGACGTCTGTGTGACTGGAGGTCTGTGTGACTGGACGTCTGTGTGACTGGAGGTCTGTGTGACTGGAGGTCTGTGTGACTGGACGTCTGTGTGACTGGAGGTCTGTGACTGGACGTCTGTGTGACTGGAGGTCTGTGTGACTGGACGTCTGTGTGACTGGAGGTCTGTGACTGGACGTCTGTGTGACTGGACGTCTGTGTGACTGGACGTCTGTGTGACTGGAGGTCTGTGTGACTGGACGTCTGTGTGACTGGAGGTCTGTGTGACTGGACGTCTGTGTGACTGGAGGTCTGTGTGACCGGACGTCTGTGTGACCGGAGGTCTGTGTGACCGGACGTCTGTGTGACCGGACGTCTGTGTGACCGGAGGTCTGTGTGACCGGAGGTCTGTGTGACCGGACGTCTGTGTGACCGGAGGTCTGTGTGACCGGAGGTCTGTGTGACCGGAGGTCTGTGTGACCGGACGTCTGTGTGACCGGAGGTCTGTGTGACCGGACGTCTGTGTGACTGGAGGTCTGTGTGACTGGACGTCTGTGTGACTGGAGGTCTGTGTGACTGGACGTCTGTGCGACTGGAGGTCTGTGCGACTGGACGTCTGTGCGACTGGAGGTCTGTGAGACTGGAGGTCTGTGTGACTGGACGTCTGTGTGACCGGAGGTCTGTGCAACCGGAGGTCTGTGTGACCGGACGTCTGTGTGACCGGAGGTCTGTGTGACCGGACGTCTGTGTGACCGGACGTCTGTGTGACCGGACGTCTGTGTGACCGGAGGTCTGTGTGACTGGACGTCTGTGTGACTGGAGGTCTGTGTGACTGGACGTCTGTGTGACTGGAGGTCTGTGCGACTGGAGGTCTGTGCGACTGGAGGTCTGTGTGATAGATTGTGATAGATTGTGAGCATCTGTGTACTTTTAAAAAACGCCATAGTTTGTTCGCGCTGCTTCTTCTTGGACCTTACTGTTGGATTATTTTGTTTGACTACTTTAGTCACTGTCTAGATAACTGATAGCTGGCTCCAACTGCTGTACATTGGCGTTCAGGCCTCGGATGCACTTACCTGCTTGTCATTTGCATTATGTCTTACGTATGGATTTCCACTTGTGTGCACTTTTTCTTCTCAATAAAAACAGTTGAATATGAAAAAAAAACGCCATAGTTGACAGCAGGTAAAACAATACTTTGCATTGTCTCAGTAAAGAATATAGAAAGGTCCCTTAAACATGGAACAAACCGAATCCCTCAAAATATATATATATATATATATATATATATACCTTATCACAACTCGGTATTAAGCAGTTGTGAGGCACTCACCAACATGATACGGTGATGCTAAGCTCTTCCTCTCTGTGTCAGAGTCCCTCTACATAGATACAAGTCCGCACGGGATAACATGCGGGAGCAAGGAGTCCTGGACCACTATATGAAGACTCACAGACGGGACCCCGCACTTAAATATCACTTCAACCAAAAGATGGATTTTGCTGTAGCCTATGAACCCATGTACATGGATGTAAGTGGGAATACATAGATAGATACATATAGATGAAGCAGAGATATACAGGATATGTGGGCACTGACTTGTCTCTTCTTTTCAGACATATTATTACGGACAGATCAGCATTGGCACACCACCCCAAAACTTCTTGGTTCTTTTTGACACTGGATCTTCCAACCTCTGGGTTCCATCGGCCTCCTGTCAGAGCGCTGCTTGTGGTGAGAACCAGCCGCTATGCTCTAGTATTACAAAGAACCTGAAGAAAACTCCTTTCCATATGGCTTATTAGGGGATACGGGCAGTGTGTGTGTGTGTGTGTGTGTAGGGCAGGGCATATAGCAGCTGAAAAGTACTGGAAGACTGGAGATTTTTTTATTAGAAGTAAATTGCAGTCATATGACATTCTCTTTTGATATGACTTCTGTGTGGGCTTACAGTAAGCTCATGAATAAGTACATCCAACTCTCTGATGACTGAATACAGTATAGACGCTACAGACACCTATCGACACGCTATAGATCCGTGCAACTGAAAAACTAGGATGAGTACTGGCAAATTAAAGTTATAGAGCTGAGCAATGTTCTGCGTCCGTCTGAACATACCGACAAGAGATCTTAGACTGTAATATAATGTGAATTATAGTAATTAGCGCCGAGAAAACGATATAACAAGACATAATAACATGGTGAGAGCGGGAGAGCATACTGTACAGTGCTGGGCTCTACTATACATGAAGGATACAGCAGAGACAAACAGGATTCACTAAACTTGGTGACATCAGTTTTTTGCCTCATTCACTTCTATATATACAGGAAACCTAATTTGTTATTTGTTTTTCACAATGTTTCCTGAAAGCTATAAAAGATACAGTGTATATATATATATATATATATATATATATATATATTATATATATATACACACACACACACACACACACACAGAGTATGCATATCTTCCCGCAATGGTTTGTGGTGTCTGTCATCACTTGGTTGGTATATGCAGCATGCTGCAGTTTTCTCTCACACCGTTCTTACAGGGATACTTCAGCCATTTAGAATGTTTTCTATATTGTTATTGCTTCCCCCTGCATACAATATAACAAACATCCTATTCTCCCCTCACCAGGCTCCACAGATACGTGGTGTCTCTGGTCCCGGTTAGCTAATCACTGACTGAAGTGGGATGAGGCTGCTGCCAGTGATTGGCTGAGCTGTCACTGCTAGGACGAGGCTGCGGCCAGTGATTGGCTGGGCTATTACTGCAAGGACAAGGCTGCGGCCAGTGATAGGCTGAGCTGCCAGGTAGAGGATGGGCCAGTGATTGGCTGAGCTGCCAGGTAGAGGCTGGGGCCAGTGATTGGCTGAGCTGCCAGGTAGAGGCTGGGGCCAGTGATTGGCTGAGCTGCCAGGTAGAGGCTGGGGCCAGTGATTGGCTGAGCTGCCAGGTAGAGGCTGGGGCCAGTGATTGGCTGAGCTGCCAGGTAGAGGCTGGGGACAGTGATTGGCCGTTCAGCAGGGAACCTGAAGACGCTGCAGAACCCAGAGGATGTAAGAATAGAATGTTTATTATGTTTTAACCAATATATCAAATATTGTAATGGCCAGAGTACCCCTTTAAAGCTTCTACTTAAAAAAAAAACTGTTAAAATTGTTTCAATTAAAGGGGTAGCTCATAAAAAAAAAATGTTTTTACAGTAAATCAACTGGTGCCAGAGATTTGTACTTATCAGCTGCTGTATGTCCTGCAGGAAGTGGTGTATTCTCTCCAGTGTGACATAGTGCTCTCTGCTGCCACCTCTGTCCATGTCAGGAACTGCCCCCATAGAAAACCTCTCCTGCTCTGGACAGTTTACCTAGAACATTTACATTTTCTGAGAAGATTTATAATTGAACCTAATAGTCACTTTATATTTCTATAGGGAACCACAATGTATTTAACCCTAGCCAGTCCTCCACCTATACATCCAATGGACAACAGTTCACCATGTCTTATGGCAGCGGCAGTGTCAGCGGCGTCTTTGGATATGACACGGTTACTGTAAGTATATAGTGCTGCATCTGACCTTACTGTACTTATCCTGTACCTCTATAATACACATATATATATATACTTCACCTATATCTCACCTAGGTCCAAGGACTGTCCATCACTAACCAGGAATTTGGGATGACCTATACGGAAAGCGGCAGCAGTTTCTACTACTCGAAGTTTGATGGGATCTTTGGAATGGCATACCCTGCCATGTCTGCAGGGGGCGCCACTACAGCTATGCAAGGAATGTTGCAGCAGAACCTACTCAGCTATCCAATCTTTAGTGTCTACATGGGCAGGTACAGTAAATACTGTATATAAATACTTGCAGCAAAGACAGAGAAAGAGAGATACTGATCATTTATTAAAGTGAATGGACCATCAGGTACCGTACACTGCTATCCCTATTTTTTATTTCGGTGGTGCTGTTCTTTTTTTGAAATGCTGCCAGGTTCCCGCACTTGGCACCGTTCTTTTCCCAAGCCCCAGCCCAGCTCTATCCTTCGAGTCCCAGCCCAGCTCTATCCTTCGAGTCCCAGCCCGGCTCTATGCTCTGAGCCCCAGCCCGGCTCTATGCTCCGAGCCCCAGCCCGGCTCTATGCTCTGAGCCCCAGCCCGGTTCTATGCTCCGAGCCCCAGCCCGGTTCTATGCTCCGAGCCCCAGCCCGGCTCTATGCTCCGAGCCCCAGCCCAGCTCTATCCTTCGAGTCCCAGCCCGGCTCTATGCTCCGAGCCCCAGCCCGGCTCTATGCTCTGAGCCCCAGCCCGGTTCTATGCTCCGAGCCCCAGCCCAGACCGGCACCAAGTGCGGGAACTGGGCGATGTTTCAAAAAAAAGGACCATGCCACCGGGGTCCCTGCACCGGCACTGAGCGGCTAAGGTGAAAATGTACCTGATGGTCTATTCTCCACATATCTGATTTACATAAAAAATAAAACCAAATATAATGGTCCCTCAGGTTAAAGTACTTGAGTGGTGCAGTCATTTATGTAAACCTTTGCTGTGTCGTCCACACATGTCCAACTTTTAGATCTCATCGGGTGTCAGTGCTGCGACCGTGAGTTATAAGCGGGTGACGTGCACTCGCCACCACTCGATGCATTATACTCTATGGCGGGAATGGAGTGTAGTGCGCTGCTGTGCGCTTCACCCTCTTATAACTAGCGATCTAAGCGAGTCTCACGCCTCATGTCCTCCTGGGGGACTCTTATAAGCAATAATCTGATTACTTCTACAGCTTAATGCAGTTGTGCTAGGGTCCATTTACACAGAAAGATTATCTGACAGATTATCTGCCAAAGATTTGAAATCAAAGCCAGAAACAGACTATAAACAGAGATCAGGTCATAAAGGAAAGACTGAGATTTCTCCTCTTTTCAAATCCACTGCTGGCTTTGGCTTCAAATCTTTGTCAGATAATCTTTCTGTGTAAACGGACCCTAACACAGCAGACTCTATCAGTAGGGTAAAGGGGATCTCCGGAGAGCAGGAAGGGTCCTACCTTACTCCACTTCCCTCCTCTGCCCGTCCGTGCTGACACAGACCGGAGGGGGCTGGGGGCATATTGTGGGTGAAACTGCTGTCCAACAAATATCACACATGACATAACAACCCCTGATTGGTCAGGTGACCAATAGCAATCTGTTTATCTCTCTATTGCCATCAATAAATACATTCAATTACAATGGAGGGATGTATTATTCCAATAAAGTGCAGAAAGTGCATGTTTTATATAGCGTATATGTGCGCAATATGCACAGAATAATAATAATAATAACAACTGACAAACCACAACTGCACCTGATTATAATACAAAGATAAGTTTAAGTGCCAACGCTGGACAAATAGTGCAAGAATCAGTGCAAGGTATTTCCCCTTAATTAATTCCAAAACAGGCGACCTGTGCGAGCCCTTCTGTAGCAATAATATTCATCCATCGCTTATAAAATGTCAATAATGAGATGCTGCTGCCATCTAGTGGAACCAGTGTACATTGCATCACACACAATCTCAATGATGAGTCACTGCTGCCATCTAGTGGAGTCAGTGTAAATTACATCATTGGCCAATTCTGACAACAATGAGTAATGAAAATGCAAGTCACACAATATGCAGCCTAATCATACTTGGTTATGACTGAAAAATAACACCTAAAAAGAGAAGTAACCTAAATAAATAATAAACCATATAAATAGTTGTAATACAGGCGCAGACATCATCTGGTATACAGCAATAAACCGCTTACACCTGTGTAAATAAACTAGCTAAAGGTATTATATAGTTTTACCCATCTATCATGGTAACAATGCTGCTGTCCTCTCTATACAACATATAGATAATCTGCTAAATATTAAACTGCACAAAATCAGAGATGTAGGAAGATCTATAGATACCAGTGTGCATGCTATGACCTTTAGCGATGGGTCACACACACACATATATATATATATATATATATATATATATATATATACATACATATATACACAGCTGCACCACACTGGAGGGAGGCACTACAGTCAGTAACCTGAGACCATTGAAACTTAAAGGAATTTACTCTATTCCCAATGGTTACAGGTGAACTCTTATATAGTCAATCAGGTGTCGTCTTATAGTCAATCAGGTGTCTTCTTATAGTCAATCAGGTGTCTTCTTATAGTCAATCAGGTGAAGTGATCTTCGGTGGGGTGGATAACAGCCTGTACTCAGGACAGATCCTTTGGGCTCCCGTCACACAAGAAGTTTACTGGCAAATCGGAATTCAAGAGTAAGTTGTTCCTATTTCTTGCTACAGTTTGATCTTTTGGGGGTGTATAGGGGTCTACTGTATGGTGATCAATGGACAGTAAATAAGACGGGTCTAGATGTACATTTCAAGGAGAAAATATATAGTGCTTGAAAAGAGTGCCCTTCAAAAGTGACTTCCAAGAGCACCCCTTTAAGAAAAACTTTAACCCTTTAACAATCCATGACGTTTATTTTTGTGTATTAGGGTAGCTTCACACGTACCGTATCGCAGCGTATTTATCACTGCGTGTTTGCTGCGTTTTGATTTTCACATGATTTTCATGTGAAAATCAAAACTCGCATGTAAAGATTGCACCAAAAAAGCAGCGTTAAAAACACAGCGATACGGTACGTGTGAAGCTACCCTAATAAACAAAAATAAACGTCATGGATTGTTAATTAGGGTAGCTTCACACGTACCGTATTGCTGCGTTTTTAACGCTGCTTTTTTGGTGCAATTTTTACATGCGAGTTTTGATTTTCACATGAAAATCATGTGAAAATCAAAACGCGCATGTAAAAAACGCAACGATAAATACGCAGCGATACGGTACGTGTGAAGGCACCCTTATGGTGTATTAGTCGGGCTCTTTGGTATGGGCCCTTAAATTGCATAGTTCAATACCAGCCCTTTAAAATCGACTTTGGTTCTAGAACTTTAAGGGCAAAATCGGCACTTGCCCTTTAAGAGTGACTTTTGTGTCAGCCCTTCAAGAGAAATTCAATATTGGCCCTTTAGGAGCAAATTCTGTGCTGGTTCTTTAAGAGTAAATCTGATATTGGCTCTTTAGGATCGAGCTTAGTACTGGCCCTTTAAGACTGAATTCAGTATGAGCCCTTTAACAGCGACTTTAATACCAGCCTTTAAGGGTGAGTGTGGCACTGGCCGTATAGGTGCAAAACCTGCACCGGCCCTTTAAAAGCAAATGGAATACCGGCCTTTTAAGAGTGCATTTAGTACCGGCCCTTTAGCAGTGAATTTAGTATTGTCCCTTTAAGAGCAAATCCGGTACCGGCCCTTTAAAAATGAATTTGGTGCCGGCCTATTTAAGAGTGAATTGGGTATGGGCCCATCAAGAGCAAATTAAGCAATGGTCCTTTAATAACTAATGTGGTACCAGCCCTTTAAGTACAAACCCTGTTTTGGCCCTTTAAGAATTAATTTGGTACCAGCCCTTTAAAAGCAACTTTGGTGTCAGCCCTTTAAAGGGGTATTCCACTCAAACATAACATTGCTGCCCATGGTGAGACTAACAATTCCTTCCATACTCGCTGCTATCTATTCAGTCTCCTTCCCCCAGTTTTCAGCTGCTGCTTTCTGCTCAAAACACAAAAATCTGTTTGTGCCCTTCTCTCTGTCTCCCCCTCCCCCCTTCCTTCTGAGACTTGATGTAAACAAGTCCCTGGCAGGCTGTATCTGCAACATTGTAGCTTCTTTGTAATGCTGGGAAGGTTAATGTGAGGCCAAGTCACCAATGACCTCACTGTGATTATCCATCCCAGCAATACAAAGAAACTACAATGTTGCAGATACAGCCTGCCAGGGACTTTTTCACATCAGCGATCTCAAAGGGGGGGGGGGACAGAGAGAAAAGCTCACACACAGATTTTGTGTTATTAGCAGAAAGCAGCAGCTGAGAATTGGAGGAAGGAGACGGAACAGATAATAATAAGTATGGAAGGAATTGTTAGTCTCACCATGAGCAGCAACATATCACAAGTTATGTTTGAGTGGAATACCCCTTTAGCCCTACAAAGAAGCTACAAAGTTGCAGATAAAGCCAGCCAGGGACTTGTTTTCATGAGCCGTCCTGAACTGGAGGACGGAAATGGATCCAAAACACATCCTTTTTAGCATACACAAAGACGTGGTCGACGTGGTGGATGCATTTTGATCCATTTTTTTTTATAATGAAAGTCAATGAAAAACAAATCCAAACGGATTGCACACAATTGCATCTGCTGTTTTGTTCTCATAAAACGTAAACATTAAATGGACTGCAAAAAAGCAGTGTGAACCCGGCCTTACATAAAAATATGCCCCACATACTTGGCTTATGTGACTTGATAAATTCCCCCTTTATGTTACAGGTTTTAGACAATCTTTACACTTGTATCTTTCAGGTTCGCTATCAATGGACAAGCAACAGGATGGTGCAGTCAGGGTTGCCAGGCTATTGTGGATACAGGAACTTCTCCACTAACAGTTCCCCAACAGTACATGGGCACTCTGCTGCAATACCTGGGAGCCCAGCAGGGACAGAATGGAGAGGTGAGCCTGAAGAGCAGCTCAAGCCTTTACTGCTAAGTCTATGAACCTAGCTTTATCTTTATCATTACACATTTCTTTTGGAGCAAACAAATCCAAAATGGTAGAAATGTAACCAAATCTAAAACACATGCTCTGTATATCACTGAACCGTATGCATCAGAGCCTACTGGGATGGACTGGAGAAGATCATCTCATCACCAATTCAGAAAAATACCCCCCAATATACAACATATACAACTGCAGATTGCTAAACAAACAGGGACAACTAGTCAGATTGCTGTGTTTGGTAATGTCCGCATATCTCTAAATGCTTACCAAACAACACCAGTGTACAAGAAGAATATTGTCAGCACACTGATACTGACCAAACCCTGTATACCAAGTCTGATATTACCAATAATACTGCTACACCCTGACTACTACTATATCCACCAAGAAATAACTAGTGCCCCCTATATTACAGGCCTGTTCTTTATGTCCATATAGTATTAGGCCCCCTTCAGTGTCCCCATATGGTAATAGACCCTATCCTGTATGCTCCAATGTAGTAGGCCTCCTTGTTAGGCCCATCTCTCTGCTCCCCTATAGTAGTTTGGCCCCCTTAGTGCACCCATATAGTATAGGTCTCCTCTATAACCCCATATATTAGCCCCCTTCTGTGCCCCCATATAGTATAGGCCCCAACAGTTACCCCATAAATTGTTAAAGCATAACTGTCATATTTTTTTTTTTTATTGCAGCAGAAATCAGTAGTATAAGCGATTTTAAGAAACTCTGTAATCGGTTTTATCAGCCAAAAAAGCCTCCTTCTGTACTCAAGAAGCAATCTCCCAGCCTCCCCCCCCCCCCCCCCCCCCGACTTCTTATCCCCCCCCCCCCCCCCCCGACTTCTTATCTGTGCATTATCAGGCAAACACGTCTTCATTACAGAGAAGCCAGTGAAGACGGGTTCTGCTCTCTCCATTCTATCCTTATGGAGGGGAGAGGGGCTGAGGGAGATGAGGGAGCAGGAAGAGGTGACATGAAGGTCAGCTGTTTGTAGACTCTCTGGGCACCTAAACTGCAGGATTCTGGGGTCAGAAAGGTCAGTGCTTATCTATGAACTTACTGAGAGAAGATTGCAGGGTGTTGTGCTGTGCAGGACTGCTCTGTGCTCACTCACTCCTAACAGCCCCTCCCCTCTCCATAGCCACATAATGGACACAGAAATCCTGCTGCTTCTGAGGTGAGGGGGGAGGCTGGGAGATTGCTTTTTCAGTCCAGAAGGAAACTCTTTTGGTTTTTAAAACCTATTACAGAGTTTCTTAAAATCGCTTGTACTGTTGATATTTAACCCCTTAACGACATAGGGCGTATATTTACGCCCTGATGCCGTTAAGGACGTTCAGAGCGGGGCCGCGCGCAACCCCGCTCTGAACCGTGGCGGTCCCGGGTGCCGCTTGTAGCCCGGGACCGCAGGTATTAGCGGGCACGGTCCGATCACCGTGCCCGCTAATACAGTAATCAGATGCAGCTGTCAAACATGACAGCTGCATCCGATTACCGGACACAGCGTCATCCCTGGTGTCTAGTGGGGAAAACGCTCCTCCGGGATGTTATCCCGGAGGAGCGATCTCCGTAACTGAAGCCGGCCGGGGACTGCTCCAAGATGGCGCCGTCCCCGGCTCGGCACTCGTTTACTTCCGGCTGCAGCAGCCGGAAGTAAACGAGTGCCTATCTCATGGATCTCTGCAGCATATCTATGCTGCAGAGATTTCTATGAGAGATCAACGCACTTATACTAGAAGTCCCCTAGGGGGGAATAACCCTAACCCCAGGGGGGAACAACCCTAACCCCAGGGGGGCTTCTAGTATAAGTGTAAAAGTAAAAAAAAAAAGTATTGTTATTAATAAAAAGCCCCCTCCCCTAATAAAAGTCTGAACCACCCCCCTTTTCCCAGGTTATAAATAAAAGTAAATAAATAAACAAACGAACTATTAATTAATCACATTCCTGATCTCGCACAATAAACGGCGTCAGCGCAAAAAAATCCCAAAGTGCAAAATTGCGCATTTTTGGTCGCATCAAATCCAGAAAAATTGTAATAAAAAGCGATCAAAAAGTCGTGTATGCGCAATCAAGGTACCGATAGAAAGAATACATCATGGCGCAAAAAATGACATCTGACACAGCCCAATAGACCAAAGGATAAAAGCGCTATAAGCCTGGGAACGGAGCGGTTTTAAGTGACGTATATTTGTTGACAATGGTTTGAATTTTTTACAGGCCATCAGATACAATATAAGTTATACATGTTATATATCGTTTTAATCGTAACGACTTGAGGAACATATATAACAAGTCAGTTTTACCCCAGGGTGAATGGTGTAAAAACACATTTCCCCCAAATAAACAAAATGCATTTTTTTTTTTCAATTTCCCCACACATTTATTTTTTTTCTGGATTCGCAGTGTACTTTATGCAAAAATTCAGCCTGTCATTGCAAAGTACAATTAGTGACGCAAAAAATAAGGGCTCATGTGGGTTTCTAGGTGGAAAAATGCAAGTGCTATGGCCTTTTAAGCACAAGGAGGAAAAAACGAAAACGCAAAAATCGAAATTGGCTCTGTCCTTAAGGGGTTAATGTTTTCAAAAAAATGGCCCGGAAATGACAGTTACGCTTTAAGTCTAGCTGTGCCTCCATATAGTATTAGGCCCCTCTGTGCCTCCATATACTATATTTATTTTCTGTGCCTCCATATAGTATTAGGCCCCTCTGTGCCTCCATACAGTATAAGTACCCTCTGTGAACTTCTATAGTATTGGCTACCTCTGTGCAGTCACAGATACTACAGGCTCCCTTTGTGCCTCCATAAAGTATAAATGTAGATATGTAGTCAACCGACTACAGGACCAAAGACCAAATCCACACCAGAATACGAAGAGCGCTGGAGTATATGCAATTTGCACACACCGGTGCAACCAGAAGTATCCAAAAGTAGATGGCGTAGTAAATCAATGTTCCTTTATTGCAACGCGTTTCGGCCCTATATTATCTAACATGGGCCTTTTGATAAAGGCCCATGTTAGATAATATAGGGCCGAAACGCGTTGCAATAAAGGAACATTGATTTACTACGCCATCTACTTTTGGATACTTCTGGTTGCACCGGTGTGTGCAAATTGCATATACTCCAGCGCTCTTCGTATTCTGGTGTGGATTTGGTCTTTGGTCCTGTAGTCGGTTGACTACATATCTACATTTGTCGTTCCCACCGTCGGTGGTGATGTCCCCCAGTACAGCTGCGGAGTACACCCTTACATGCTGCATTTAGAGTTGTGCCTAATATTCGCACAACCTACCCAGGTGAGTGGATCCCTGTTAGATCTTTTGTCCATCCACCTGGTCATTCTTCACTACACGAGGAAGCGCCCCCTGTCTCCCTTCTTTTCATTCCATAAAGTATAGACTGTCTCTATGTAGCTTCCAAATAGTATATGCCCCTTCTGTATAGCCCTCATATAGTAAAGGCCCCTTCTGTGAAGGAGCCCCAATATAGTTTAGGCCCCCCATGTGAGTAAAACACTTTTTCATCTCTAAGAACTCTGATTCCTTCCTGAACTCTTGATGCTGCCTGCAGCAGAAGCTCCATCCTCTTTGCTCGGCTGCAGCATTCTCTTTAGCTATAAAGTCTTGCTCGCCCAAGGATCTGATCAATACACAACCACCCCATCCTCCGCGTGCCTGGGGTCAGCCCAAAACGTGGTGGCCGCAGCCGTAAACATCCACTGAAAGACCCGGCCGGGGACAAGTTCCATCCTGTCCCCAGGCGAACCCACCCCTGCAAGGAGCCCAGTCTGCAACTAAGAGCAGGTTACAACCACATACTGGGGACCCGGAAATCTTTTCCCGGGTGTTTAATAAGTTACAATAACATTTTTTTTTTCTTTTAACTTTTAGTTCCTGGTGAATTGTAACAATGTGCAGAACCTGCCACCCATCAGCTTCACCATCAACGGAAACCAGTTCCCTATTCCACCCTCTCAGTATATAATCCAGGTAAGCTGCCAGAAAAGCTGTGCACACATGCCGATTGTGCTGCAGACGTGTCCTGCTCATTCTGTGACAGATTTCTCAGTAGAGAGGTGAAGTCCACAGTGAATTTGCTGGAAAATGCACCTGTCACATGCGGATTTTGTTAGAAGGAACTGCCAGGAATCTAACCAGGAACGTGCTGTTAGCAGTGTAATCCTGAACCTGGAGCATGCCTCTCCCCCATCATGCTGTTCCGGCCTGCCCGCTCCTTCCAACAATAAACAATGGAGCGGGCAGACAGGGTGGGGATGTGCGCCGGGGCGGAAGATAATAGACCCCCTTGGCGCCCTGTACGCATTAGGGGGCTATCAGCAGGATAGATTCGTCTCACCTGCTGATAGTTTCCCTTTAAGAAGTCTCAGATTTACAGTGAAATCTGCAAGAAAGAATTCTGCCCTGTCTGAATGCAACCTGACTGGGTTGACTTTTTCCCCCGATCTCCTTGGCTTTGGTTGTTCATATTGCACTGTAATCCGCAGAATTGTTCTCACCAGATTTTTTAATTTTTTTCTTCTCTAGAATAATGGCTATTGTACCGTTGGTGTTGAGGAAACCTATCTGCCATCTCAGAATGGTCAGCCCCTGTGGATTTTGGGAGATGTATTCCTGCGGCAGTACTACTCAGTCTATGACATGAGCAACAATAGGGTGGGCTTTGCCCAGGCAGCGTAAGAGCACAAGGAACTGTCACCCATCAGAGGAAAGTTGATAAAAAGTTACCGCTGTTCTACAAGTAGCATAAACACATTGGCTGGAAATAAATTGTCATATTCAAATTTGTTCTACAATGTATCTGAACACTGAAAAGGTTACATGTGAGCTATACAGGAGTCTAGGAAGGGTATGGTTTACACACATCACATTTGTTATCCATTTCTATTAAAGGGGAACTCTTTCAGTCTTCTTTTAGGCTGGGTTCACACTACATATATCTCAGTCAGTATTGTGGTCCTCATATTGCAACCAAAACCAGGAGTGGATTAAAAACACAGAAAGGATCTGTTCACATAATGGTGAAATTGAGTGGATGGCCGCCATATAACAGTAAATAACGGCCATTATTTCAATACCACAGCCGTTGTTTTAAAAGAACAGCAAATATTTGCCATTAAATGGCGGCCATCCACTCAATTTCAACATTGTGTGAACAGATCCTTTCTGTGTTTTCAATCCACTCCTGGTTTTGGTTGCAATATGAGGACCACAATACTGACTGAAATATACGTAGTGTGAACATAGCCTATTATGTTGCGTTTACACAGACAGATTTATCTGACAGATCTTTGAAGCCAAAACCAGGAACAAACTATGAACAGGGAACAGGTCATAAAGGAAAGAATGAGATTTCTGCTCTTTTCAAATTCATTCCTGGCTTTGGCTTCTAAAATCTGTCAGATAAATCTTTCTGTGTAAACGCACCCTTATGCTGCGTTTACATTGAGCGATAATTCGCCCGATCGTTCAGACGGAACAATATATCGTACGGAAAAATCGTTTTGTGATTGCTTAAGCCTATCTGGCACATAGGTTAAATTGGTGAAAGACTGTTTACACGGAACGATCTGAGATTTTTTTGCGAACGATGATTTTAGAACATGTTGTAAGATCAAAATGAACGATTTCTCGCTCGTCGCTTGATCGTTCGCTGCGTTTACACGTACGATTATCGCTCAAATGCGATAGTTATCGTGCAAATTTGCACGATGATCGTTCCGTGTAAACGCAGCATTAGTCTTTCTATTTATCGCTGGTCTAAACACTGCACCTGTGTCGCTATAGCACATGTGCAGTTAGACAGGTAGTGAATGGAAATCCTGCCTGGAGGTGTTCCTAATGATGAGGAGGGCAGGGAGAAAGAAAGGAGAGGCGTCACAGACCTGGGGCACAGACACTCTAGGCCACGCCAGTATGACACAGCGCTGCAAGTTGAGAAGATAATTTTTTGCTCTAACCTAGGCACCAGGCACATTTTAAAAGACACGACTGGTAGAGATTTACTCTCATCAAACGGATGGTACTAGGGGTTTGATGGGGTGGGGGATACAGAGTCGCTTTAATATCCCAGGTGTAATTATCTTCACACACAGGTCACACAGGATACAGCTACTTCTCATTCTCTCCATTTCAGGAGACAGGAATAGAACTACAAATGCAGGACTTGCTTTCCCTTACTTCTCCGGCCAATCACAGCACATACTTCTCTCTGCTATGCCATAGTGCTGGTGAGAGGGCACTGTACAGCACTATAAATGATGCCATGGGGACGATGCTGAAGTTGGTCTCTTATTCAGACAGTTTCAGGGCTGAAGTTTACCCTATAATTTACTCTTAAAGGGGTTATCCAGCACTACAAAAACATGGCCACTTTTCCCCCTACTGTTGTCTCCAAGTCAGGTGCGGTTTGCAATTATGCTCCATTTACTTCAATGGAACTGAGTTTCAAAACCCCACCCAATCTGGAGACAACAGAAGGGGGGAAAATGGCCATGTTTTTGTAGCACTGGATAACCCCTTTAAGTGAAGCCCTGAGGAAAACGCAGCTGAAAATGGCCAAAAGTTGCCAATGGTCGGCATAGGAACTGGCATCAAAGTGAAAGCACAAAATTGTGATGCCCTGTATCACACACAAAGGAGAGGAGGGGGGGGGGGGGGAATGCCGGATCACACACACACACAGAGAGGGGGGGGTGCCGTATCACACACAGAGGGGGGGTGCCCCACGTATCACACACAGAGAGGGATAAATATGCAAAAGAGGAGTCCGTGGAGCCTCACCAAACAGTCTTAAAACACAGGACTAGCCACATATCCCTCCAGGAAGGACCCAGCCAAGGGGTGGCTCCTGTAAGGAAACCTCCAAAACCACCATAGAGAGGGATGCCCCACATATCACACACAGAGAGGGGGGTACCCCGCATCATACACAGAGAGGAGTGCGCCGTACCACACACAGAGAGGGGGGGAGGTGCGCCGTATCACACACAGAGAGCGATGCCCCACGTAGCTCACTCATAGAGGGGGGGGGGGAGCGCCGTATCACACACAGAGAGGGATGCCCCACATCAAACACAGAGAAGGGGGGTGCCCTGCATCATACCCAGAGAGGAGTGCGCCGTACCACACACAGAGAGGGGGGGAGGTGCGCCGTATCACACACAGAGAGCGATGCC
Source organism: Dendropsophus ebraccatus (assembly GCF_027789765.1). Taxonomy (NCBI): domain Eukaryota; kingdom Metazoa; phylum Chordata; class Amphibia; order Anura; family Hylidae; genus Dendropsophus; species Dendropsophus ebraccatus. The sequence continues at coordinate 6,150,822 of NC_091464.1, read as the reverse complement.
CCACGTAGCTCACTCATAGAGGGGGGGGGGGAGCGCCGTATCACACACAGAGAGGGATGCCCCACATCAAACACAGAGAAGGGGGGTGCCCTGCATCATACCCAGAGAGGGGTGCGCCGTACCACACACAGAGGGGTGCCCCAAGTACCACACACACACAGAGAGGGGTGCCCCACATTTCACACACTGAGATGGGGGTGCCACGCATCATACACGGAAAGGGGTGCCCCACTTATCTCACACACACACAGGAGGGGTGCCCCATGTATCACCAACAAAACACAACAATTACTGAGCTCACTGAGATCAGCGAAAAAATTCCAATGAAGCACTGAATCAAGAGTCTCCCCTGATGCCCCCAAAATTTAAATATGCAAAAAAAGGAGTGGGGAGCCTCGGGTGCGAGTCTCGAAACACGGGAATAGCCAGATATCCCTAGCCTGTTGCTACGGGGTGTCTCCATGATGGGGAGGGCACCACACCACCCTGATAGGTAGCCCCTTAAGTACCATTCAGTTGCAAGTATTGGAACATAAATAGGGAAACAACAGGGTGGCAAGTATTGTGACATCTGGTTGATTTGTCATTGCCCCAACTAGCCAGAATCCTGCTCCACACTGACGAGGGGCAAATACCCTGAAACTGCTGTCGGTGGATGCATGCCTGCCTTGGCAAGCCCTTGTCATGTCGCAATACTCGCACCTTGAGTTAGACTTGGAACATAAATAGGGAAACACCAGGGTAGCCCCTTTTGTGTCAAATACTCGCAACAGAGTGAAACTTTTTAAGGGGCTACCTATCAGGATGGTGTGGTGCTCTCCCCAGCATGCAGGCACCCCATGGCAACAGGCTAGGGATATATGGCTATTCCTGTATTTGAGACTCGCAACTGAGGCAGGCTAGTGATATCTGGTTATTCTTGTGTTTTGAGACTCGCAACTGAGGCTCCAGACTCCTTTTTTACATGCCCCATGTATCACACACAGAGAGGAGTGCCCTGTATCTCTCTCACACAAACACACAAAGGTGCCCCATATGACGCACACAGTCCTGGCGGGGACTGCTCACAAGGAGCAGGGCACAGGTAAAGAGCAGCACAGGACATGTAGTATCACACTATACTGAAGAGAGGAGATACCAGACACACACACACACACACAGCAGTAAAGGACATGTAGTATCACACTATACTGTAGAGAGGAGATACCAAACACACAGCAGTACAGGACATGTAGTATCACACTATACTGTAGAGAGGAGATACCAAACACACAGCAGTACAGGACATGTAGTATCACACTATACTGTAGAGAGGAGATACCAAACACACAGCAGTACAGGACATGTAGTATCACACTATACTGTAGAGAGGAGATACCAAACACACAGCAGTACAGGACATGTAGTATCACACTATACTGTAGAGAGGAGATACCAAACACACAGCAGTACAGGACATGTAGTATCACACTATACTGTAGAGAGGAAATACCAGACACACACACACACACACACAGCAGTAGAGGACATGTAGTATCACACTATACTGTAGAGAGGAAATACCAGACACACACACACACACACAGCAGTAGAGGACATGTAGTATCACACTATACTGTAGAGAGAAAATACCAGACACACACACACACAGCAGTAAAGGACATGTAGTATCACACTATACTGTAAAGAGGAGATACCAGACACACACACACACAGCAGTAGAGGACATGTAGTATCACACTAATACTGTAGAGAACATACTAGACACACACAGTAGTATGAGGCCATTGTACGTAGAGGGACCTCTGTATAGTAAATCCCCTGATGTGCACCTTGCTTCCTTTTGAAGAGTTGAGATAAATGTGATTTGCAATATACATATATGCAGTTGCATCATTTTATGAGGTCTCGGGTGGGATCCAGAATGGTCTCTAAGTTCTTGGGAGTTCGAAAAGTTGGCTAGGTCTAGGACGGGAACGAAAGGCCTAATTTCTGACATACGATTCTGGGATCGCCAATACTGTATATGACTTGCCAATCCAACATAGATATATGGGAGGCCATTCCTGCTAGAGCGATCTCTCCGGAATGCTGGAGGATTGTTTGACTGCAGCTTAAATGTTGCTAGCTAAGCAGCGGAACAAGTTCTCCCTCCTACACTGAATGATCTAGTAACTAGAATGAAAGAGATGAGAACTATGGGCTTTCTAATGGCTTCATTAGCCAACAGACTAAAAGCAATTGAGGTGTTATGGTCTACGTGGGATGTCTATTGTGTACAGCAAGGGTATGACTGAGGAGAGCTGGAACCTGTTCTGTGTGTCGCCACTGGGGTGCATACCTCTGTGTGCTGCCACCATGGCTGTGGAGTCAGTAAGCCGCAGCTCCGACTCCAACACCTGAATTTTATCAGGGACCAACTCAGACTCCTGCTCCTTCATAATGGCCGGTCAGATACCAGGAGAGTTATCTATCACACTGGCTCAGCAGCTTCTCCTTAATGTCCTACGTGATCCTGGGGCGACTTCTGAGGGAATAAGGAAACATATAAAGCAGATTCTCCTGTGTGTGCAGTGGATGCAGCCAGTCTCCAGCCTTCATGTCCTGAACTATTTACAACTAGACTAGACTGAGCAGGTGGTCTTTTCCTGCTGACAGTCTTCTATGTTTATAACTAATATTCACCATACACATTGCTAACAATGCCAGATACCTGTAATATAGGAGGTCAGCCATAGCGATATAGAGGGTGTCACATATAGTGATATAGAGGGGTCACTGTGGGGGGGAATGCCAGAGTGCACACACAGCCTGCTGTAGCCATAGCGCATATATATATATATATATATATACACACACGCACAGCCTGCTGCGGCCATAGCGCGCGCACACACCTATACACACAACCTGCTGCAGCCATAGCACAAACACATAACCTGCTGCAGCCATAGCACAAACACATAACCTGCTGCAGCCATAGCATACACAGCGCTCTGCAGCCATAACACAGAAGAAAAACAGGCACTTCAGTACCTATGTCTTCTCCTCCTCCTCTATATTACGCAGGATATCTTCATATTACACTGCTGCTCATATACAGTCATCCAGCACCCAGGAAGAGACCAGCACACAAAAGACTCTTCCAGCTCAGAAACAAATAATGCCAAATAGTGACCGACAACTTTTCCCCAACCACCCTTATGTAACAGGACCAGTGTCCTATTATTGATATATCCCCCGACCACCCTCATCTAATAGGGCCAGTGTCCTATTACTGATATTAGCAGATAGGAAACAAAAAACAAAAAACACAGGGCAGAGCGCCACATCGCATAACACTGTGCGTTCAAAGGGAAGACTGATATAGATAGGAACGTATAGGTTTACGCTCACCTGGTGTGGTTGTGATGAGCCACAACCACTATGAAGTGCATCAATGGAAACAGACAGAGGGTCGCTGCAGGGAACTCTCAACCGCAAACACAAGGTGTGCGTAATAAATGCCAAAGTCCAAGAAAAAAGGAGATATTGTCCCCGCGCAGACCATATATAATATAACTATTTTATTGGTATAGATAAATCCATGGGTAACGCGTTTCGAGAGTGCATAGCTCCCTTTATCAAACCACCAGGATAATGAAGGTCATACACAAACATGAGGTCCATATATACCCCAGCACATATACACAACACCTGCCCACAATTGTGTCAAGACAGAAACAGAAATCCACATCAAAATCAAAATTTAAATCAAAAACACATCCTAACATAACATATAATACAGCTGTAACATCTAGTGTCTAGCATAACTCGAAATCCATATGGTCTTACCCTGCGCTCACTCATGGCGTCTCCTCGGAGCTCAGCGTCGGTCAAGGACCTTTGCGCATGCGTACTTCGATTCATGGTTCCTAAGCAACCAGAGACGCTCCAGGTCCTGTATGTAATAGTTGTAGGAGACGCTACAGGTCCTGTGTGTAATAGTCGTAGGGGACTATATATTCTCACCACATTGGGTTTATATTAAGGTGGAAATCCTATTATGTAGTGGTCGGTTATTAGAAGAAAAGTAAATCTCTTTCTATATATACATATATTGGTAGCGACTCTATCAATATCGGTACCTAAATGACTAAATGGAGGAATGAATCAATGTGCAACTACATATGTGAATAAATAAATATATATATATAAAAATACATTGCTGAAATTATATATGTATACAAAAATATATATATATATATATATAAAAAATATATTAATGGTGTAATATATATAAAAAGATTAATAAAAAAAAGGTTGATATAGAAAATACCGATCCACATCTCATTTATGAATATGGTTTATGATGACACTATAAAAATCACGATAAAAGAACACAATAAAAAATCACAATAGAGATAGAATAACTTAATTCTCTATTTGTGTCTATTATTATATATTGCTCTCAATAGCCTCATTCAAACCCCAGGGTATGAGTGACGAGATCTTGTATATCCAAAACATTTCTCTACGTCTGAGTGTGGCAAAGCGATTATTATGCCCCGGGGGAACATGTTCTATAGGCACAATGGAGAACTTATTGAAAGACCCATCCTGACAGATACTGGCGTGTCGTGACACGCTATGTTTATCAAATTTATTTATGACGTTGGATCTATGTTTATTCAATCTAGTGCGCAGGCTCATCTGTGTTCTCCCCACATACTGTAACCCGCACGGACACTCTAATAGATATATAACATATGAGGTAGCACAATTCATGAAATGATTGATCGCAAAAGTATCACCAGTGGTGTTACTCTTAAATTCATGAAAATTGTGTTTAATACTCGAGCAACATTTACATCGTGCATTGTTGCATCTATAGCTGCCATATGGTTTTGAGCCTAATTCAGACTTGGTGAGTGGATTGATAACTCTTAATTTACTCGGGGCAATGTGATTCCTGAGAGTTCTAGCTCTCCTATAGGTAATGCCAGGATTTTTTGGAAGGGCATCCTTCAGATATGGATCGTTCTGTAGTATATGCCAGTGTTTGGAAAGGATTTTTCTAATATTTTTGGCCGAATGATTAAAAGTGGTGATAAAATTATTTTTAAAATCATTTTTAGAAACGGCACCATTCCTTAATGTTCGGGTATGGTCATCTTTCACTATCAGACAGGCGTCCTGGGTAAGATCCAAAGCTGCCAGGTATGCATTGTTAATGACTCGTGTTGGATAGTGTTTTTCTTTGAAACGTTTGGTCATAACCCTGCTTTGGATTTTGTAATCCTTAACCTCAGTACAGTTTCGTCTCAGTCGTTTAAATTGTCCAAAGGGGACCGTGGTCTTCCACTTTTTATAATGTGAACTCCTAAAATCTAAAAGGCTATTGCAATCTACCTTCTTAAAATAGGTTTTTGTGTAAACAGTATCATCATTAGCACATAAAACCAAATCTAAATATTCAATGTTGGATTCTGAATATGTAAATGTAAACCTCAGCCCCCAGTCATTCATGTTTAGATATTGCACAAAATCCATCAAACTATCTTTGCTGCCATTCCATATAAATATCAAGTCGTCAATGTAGCGTTTGTACATGACAATGTTATCGGACCACTTGTTGGGCATCTGTATATATGTCTTTTCAAATTCACCCATGTAAATGTTCGCAAAACTGGGTGCGAAACGCGTGCCCATCGCGGTCCCTCGGCTCTGTATAAAAAACTGTCCATTAAAATTAAATACATTATGTTTTAAAATGAATTTAATGCTGTTCAAGATAAAATTTCTTTGTTTCCTTGACATAGATCGATCCTCCATGATGTGTTGTTCTACCGCTAACACTCCTCTATCATGTGGGATGTTGCTATACAGGGCCGCTACATCCAATGTCACCCATAGATACGTGGGTTGCCATGCGATGTTTTTCAAATGCTTAATCAGGCTGGCTGAATCCCGCAAGTATGAATCTAATTTAAAAACATATTTTTGTAATAGCACATCAATGTATTGTGAAAGATTGCTTGTTAGTGAATTAATGCCAGCAATAATCGGACGACCCGGGGGATTAAGTGTATCTTTATGCAGTTTAGGAAGATGATAAAAAATAGGAGTAGTGGGATTTAAAATCTTAATAAAATCTTTCTCTTTTTTGGATAAGATACCTTCCATATACGCATCATCCACTAGTCCATAAAAATCACTAACAAAATCTGGTGTAGTATCCTTTTTGAGGGGTAAGTAATAGTCACGGTCTGCGCGGGGACAATATCTCCTTTTTTCTTGGACTTTGGCTATTACTGATATATTCCCCGACCCCCCTCATCTAATAGGGCCAGTGTCCTATTACTGATATATTCCCCGACCCCCCTCATCTAATAGGGCCAGTGTCCTATTACTGATATATTCCCCGACCACCCTTATGTAATAGGGCCAGTGTCCTATTACTGATATATTCCCCGACCCCCTCATCTAATAGGGCCAGTGTCCTATTACTGATATATTCCCCGACCACCCTTATGTAATAGGGCCAGTGTCCTATTACTTATATATCCCCCGACCACCCTTATGTAATAGGGCCAGAGTCCTATTACTGATATATTCCCCGACCACCCTTATGTAATAGGGCCAGTGTCCTATTACTGATATATTCCCCGACCACCCTTATGTAATAGGGCCAGTGTCCTATTACTGATATATTCCCCGACCACCCTTATGTAATAGGGCCAGTGTCCTATTACTGATATATTCCCCGACCACCCTTATGTAATAGGGCCAGTGTCCTATTAGAATGTTGCTCATAAAATATATTCAGGAGCAAAACTTATAAAATTCATATCAAAACTCAATTCTAAATTTATTAAAGATTTTTTTTATTTATTTTTTTTTTACGGCTGGAGTCTGAGTTGGTAAATTTTTTCCGACTCCAGCCAAAACTAGCTCCGACTCCAAAGCCCTGGCCGCCACTGCGGGGCGTCCCTCTCTGTGTGCCACCACTGTAAGACCAGTGGCCCAAACTCAGACTGATGCTATGACAGATTGATGGTAACAACTATGAGATACTGAGGCAACCAGATTAAAAACAGATGGACAGCAAACTAAAACAGGGGTGACTAACCTGCAGCCCTCCAGCTGTGTCAAAACAACAACTCCGAGCATGCCCAGACAGTCCACATAATGATGGGAGTTGTAGTTTTGTCACAGATGGAGGGCTGCAAGTTCGGTAAACAGAAGAGTGAGCGGGGGTATGTGTGCTGTTTTTACTGTGAGGGGCTACAAAAGACAGATACCAGCTCTGATCTCATTTTACTGAGAGATCAGAGGCGGTGCCTGGCCTCTCTACCTCCTCCTGTAAGTGACACTCTGTGTCCGATCCACCAATCACAGTGAAGGGAAGGAGGGACCAGCGTCATACTGTATGTCACGGAAATGGATTATCATCCCTGGATGCCAGGACTGCAAGTCAGTCCCAGGGCCGGGGATTTACCTTTCTAGCATCAATGGATCTTTGATCCACTGATGCCGGTATCACTGTTGCAGGGCAGTCAGGGGAGGAGGGGTGTCGGACGCACATCCCCCTGGTCCCAGTATAGACTGTTTTTACCCTGCATCGGTGGATCCTTACTGGGAAGCCAGTAGCGGTGATGCTAAACTGTCAGCAGTCACCATTTATGTAAACAGTGAGCACTGGAAAACGGTCAGTCATTGTACGTCCTGGTGTGGAAACTAGCTCAATATGGCCATAGAAAACATTCAGCATCCATGCGGATACAAAGATTCCCATCTTTATTGACACCTCTAGCAAACAATGGTGACATTTTGGCTTCTCCTCTATACTGCGTATACCATATTGTATTAACTCACAGGTTTATTTTTCACCACAACCAATAACAGTAAGTTCTGAAGATGTTTTCAGAACATTCTAGAGGTAAGAAATAGAAAAAAAAAAAACTGAACATTTTAGAATTCCACTATGCTGGCTAAAGCCTCCAAGCATATCTGTGGCCATATCTCTTGTGCAAGATTATTTTTTGTTGGCCCAAAAAGCCATTCGGTTGTTAATGGGAGTTTTTATAAAACGGGGTGTTTTCATGTAGGCGGCAATAGCGGGCAGAGCCTGAAAGAGAAAAAGAATATATATTAAAAAAGTATATATATGTCTCCATCCACTACCCGGGTATAAGGAATTACTTGCTTGTCCCTTCTTAGTGGCCGATATATGGACGACCAATTCAACAAAGGTTTAGTACTATACAGTACAGCTGGGGGGGGGGGGGACTTTAAATCTTTTGCTCTGGTGAATATATAAAACATATGTGCACGTATACGTGGGCAAAAAGGAGTTTCTGCACACCTAGTACTTGGATTGTAGTAGTTAGTCGCGATAGGCAGTCTGGTATAAATAGAACATTTACCTCAAATCTTGCATGGAAGTTTTTCAGGTTCTTGAACTTTTCCAAGCAAGTAGGATCCAAGATCTGGTGCTGATCCAGGATATCATACATTAAGAAGTCTACAAATGTGATCTTTGGGAAGGAAGGCAAATGCAATATATGTAATCAAGTACTATCCATTAGATAGCATCTAGAGTACTACTACTACAATATAGTTACCTTGTCTCCAACAAACCACTGTCTTTCCCCTAAGAATTTAGAGAACCTTGCCAATACAGCTGGTAGCTTTTCCAGGTACGGTCCCTTCAGCTGTTCCTGAAAATGTGAAGATAAAAAAAGGACATTACACTATTGTTGTTTTCAGCTCTATTGTTTTTAGCTGCAGTGGTTTCTATTAGTTATACAAAGAAAGAAAGTCACATCTGCATCTCAACCACTTTATAAATTTTTAATAAAAAAAAATAAAAAAAAACACAGGAAGTCCAGCTCCTCTCTACTGGCCTTAAAGTGAATATGTCCGCTGCAATTTACATTCCAAACTGCTGACACTGTTAGATCAGAGAGACACCAGGTATATTTCTTATAAAGATGCTTTTCCAAGCTCCTGAAGTGAAACAAGCTATAAGGCATCCCACATCTGAGCCTGCTGGGACTCAGCTTCTAGGGGTCAATCAAGCTGGGGGGGGGGGGGGGAGTGACATTACAGCTATTCAGGAGCCTGGGAAAGCCTCCTGACTCATTGTACCAGATAATAATCATAATGATAAGTTGTCTATATTCTGGAAGCACAGACAGATATAAGAAAGGTACCATGTGTCTCCTTGTCCTAACAGTGTTAGCCGTTTGGAACATGAATTACAGCTGACAGATTTCCTATAAGGACTTTGCTCTCTCCTGGTCTTTTTCTACCTCTGACCGCTCTTTTAGCGTATTATTTGCCATCTCTTCTCTTCACCTTGCTGTTGGGGTTCCTCAGGATCTGTTCTGCCCCCCTCCTGGTCTCACTCAACACATCTTCCATTGGTACCACCATCAAGAAATTGGCCTTTAGTACCATCTCTATACTATATAAGATGACACCCAGCTGAACGCAAGTGACTGTAACCTCTAAAATCGGTTCTTTCCTTACCACCCTCCCCATGCTTTACATTCTGCCGATAAATTCTGACGTCCATCCTCCATAATCCGCACCTCTCACTTCTGTCTCCAGGACTTTACCCAAGCTGAAAGGTCAGACTCAATACTAATACACAAAGGTTTACATTTAACCTAACTACCAATATCACCATTCCCCTACACTCCAAGTACTTAAAAGATACCTTGCGCTTGGCGACCGCGGCAAGATCCTCTAAAAAAAAAACAGCAGGTGGGTGCTTCTCTCCGGACACGAGCCATGGTACTGACTTGCCGGAAGTGCCATAGACTGCATTGTAACACACGCTGGGTTCACACTACGTATATTTCAGTCAGTATTGTGGTCCTCATATTGCAACCAAAACCAGGAGTGGATTAAAAACACAGAAAGGATCTGTTCACACAATGGTGAAATTGAGTGGATGGCTGCCATTTAATGGCAAATATTTGCTGTTATTTTAAAACAACAGCTGTTGCAGTTATTTACTGTTATATGGCGGCCATCCACTCAATTTCTACATTGTTAATCCACTCCTGGTTTTGGTTGCAATATGAGGACCACAATACTGACTGAAATATACATAGTGTGAACCCAGCCATTGTATTCAACAGAGCTTCCAGGAGTTCAGTACCATGTCCAGAGAGGACAGTCTACCTGCAGGATTTTTTTCAGAGGATCTTGCTGCGATCGCCAAGTGCAAGGTACCTTTTAATTCTGTACATATATAAATTGGTTGGCGACTGGTTCATCCACCTTGAACTTTCCTATTTATAAGAGATGATCGGACCAATGTAGAAAGGATTTTGGCACCTTTGCCTTTTTTCTTAAACCCTTCCTATAGACTGTAAGCTCTGTCCTGGGACAGTAGACAGGTATAAACCTGCTGAGAATCCCGATTACTTTTGTCATCGACTTCTATGTAGCCTTACTACAGTAGGTTTACGATGGGGAGAAAGTGCTGCTGCCGCCAGGACAAAACCAATGTCGTTTTCACAATTGTTAATTGATTCATAATCCAGCCATAAAGCAAATCACAATGGGGGACATGTATGAAAAGGCGAAAATGCCTTTAGGCCCAGCTGGGGCTGTTTGGTGTAAAAATATTCGCAAAGGGTATTTTTGCGAATATTTTTTCGTGTCTGCCCCCCTTTTGCCAGTGGGGCAGAGAGAGGGCGTTAAGGGGGGGGGATTGGTGAGGCTGCATGCAGAGGGGTTGCGGTCCCTGGGTGCGCCGCATTTATCATTTTTCCAGAGGAAAAATTATACTGAAACCTACGCCAGCTCGGAGCTGGCGTAGGTTTCAAGATTTTCGCACGGACAGGCTTCGTGCACTCGGGATTTATGTAATGAGTCTCTACTCGGGATTTATGTAATGCGCCTCTACATAAATCTCCGGAGCTGCGGGGACATTTTTCAGCCCGGCGTAAAAAAACGCCAGACTTTATAAAATGTCCCCCATTGTGTCTACTAAAACCATCTAAAATATAGGAGACAAAACTCCTTCCAGGGTCTACTTACAAACTCAGGGTTATATGAAATCATAACAAGCCGCATGCGAAAATCCATGGCTTCATTTTCAATCAGTGATACAAGGATCTTTTCACTCTCAGTATTGCCACCTGCAAAACAGCGATACGACAAGTTCACATAGATCTAATGTTGTTTACAACCCTTATGTCCAGTGTGTCCCTCCAAGCAATGCTTTAGGTCAGGGATGGAGAACTTTCGGCCCTCCTATTACATGGCTGCAAATGTATGGTTAGCGATGTCTGTGCAGCCTTTGCTGTATATAGAAAATAATAGTGTTATCACTTACGTCTCCACGCTCCCTGGTGTCCTCTTGCCTGTTCCTGGCTCACCACAGCCACCTCTGCAGTAACAGGCTGCTCAGCCGATCACTAACATTCAGGATAGCGTCGCAGCCAGTGACCGTCTGAGTGGTCTGTCACTGCAGAGGGGTCAGGAAGGGTCAGCTGCGGCTTCACTGAGTGGGGAGAAGGCAGCCAGGGAGCCTGGAGAGGGTGTAGCTCCCAATACATGAAGTGATGCGTGGTCATAAGGTGATTTTTAAACCCGCTTATTAACCCCTGCTCCGGCCTGATTCTGCCTGATTGGGCAGATAATCTCGGTTTAATAAATCCACAACCAGTCACTTTTGGCTGCAGATTTTCACTTAAATGCAGATGGGATGCTTGTGGATTGTTCTGCTGTGGGTGCACTTACCCCAAAGGTCCAAAATCACATGTAATAAAAAGTTAAAGTTTCATACTCACACATTCCATGCTTGCCGGCAATATAGCGTAGAATAGTGTTACTCTGCGTCAACTTAACATCCCCATCGAAGAGGTAGGGCAACTGAGTAATACAAAATGTGTTCCCATCACCAGCTTGCCTCTTAATAAATAAATCCCGCTGACTACACCATGAAATAAATCTGTGTAATATCCCCCAGTTATTTCACTGCATCTCCAGGTTGTGATTTTCTTTATGCTCACATACATTTGGAAAGTCCAAGCCCAGCTTCTCCTTTTCTTCCAGCCATTGACTCTTGTCATAGTCCGGTGCTGTAAGGAGACAAAGAAGTATTAGAACACAAATGTTCATGATTTCTGGCTGTCAGTTACTCCTTACCAGTTTGCATGCTGCTCATGGCTTAAGTACAGAGAAGAGTATATACGGTAAGCCCTTGCATCTGTGGGTTGCTGCTGCACCTTCTGTTGTTTTGTCTGTACTTAAGCCACGAGCAGCATGCAACCTGTATACAGCCCCCCCCCATCCACATATATACAGCAGGAGACCAGTATACAGACCTCCCCCCCTCTAACCATATATGCAGCAGGTGACCAGTATGCAGCCCCCATATTATATATATATATATATATATATATATATACACATATACATACATATACAGTGGTGCCTTGGATTACGAGCATAATTCGTTCCGGGGCCGTGCTTGTAATCCAAATCCACTCTTAAACCAAAGCAAATTTTCCCATAAGAAATTATAGAAATGCAGACAATTGGTTCCACACCCCAAAATAATGATTTATTATTCTGAACAACATGTAAAACAGATGAAACAAACATTCAGAGACAGCAGAATATGTGATATTATAAGTTACTGTACAGTAATGGAGAGGATGGGAAACACAAGGGCAGACAGACTGCAGGGAGCAGGAAGGAATGAGCAGGACAGATGTGGCCACATACATGCAGCACTCTGTCCGGGCAGAAGGGGGTTACAGCTATGAAGAGATTACCCCCACAGTCCTGTCCCCTGATGTAAGCCCCAGCCTGAAGTGGATCTGCTATGATTTGGAAGGTGAAGGAGACTTCCTGGGTCAGAGTACAGTGCTGTAGACCCAGCTATACAGACCATGTCCCTCCCCAACTCGCGCTCCCACCCAGTACAGGGAGCTCTTAAACCAAAGCAATGCTCTTAAACCAAGTCATAATTTTGAAGAACTGTGAGCTCTTAAACCAAAACGCTCTTAAACCAAGTTACTCTTAAACCAAGGTACCACTGTATATACACACATTACATATACACACACACACATAGCAGGTGACCCCCATATATGCAGCAGGTGACCAGTATACAGCCCCCCCATATATATATATATATATATATACACACACAGCAAATGACCAGTATACAGCCCCCCATCCACATATATGCACAGCAGGTGACCAGTATACAGCCCCCCATATACATACAGCAAATGAGCAGTATACAGCCCCCCCCCCCATATATATATATTATATATATATATATATATATATATATATATATATATATATATATACACAGCAGGTGACCAGTATACAGCCTCCCCCTCCCAAATATACAACAGGTGACCAGTATACAGCCTATATATATATACACACACACACACACACACACACACACACACACCGGCCACTTTATTAGGTATACCTGTCCAACTGCACGTTACCACTTAATTTCTAATCAGCCAATCACATGGTGGCAACTCAGTGCATTTAGGCATGTAGACATGGTCAAGACAACCTCCTGCAGTTCAAACCGAGCATCAGTATGGGGAAGAAAGGTGATTTGGTGCCTTTGAACGTGGCATGGTTGTTGGTGCCAGAAGGGCTGGTCTGAGTATTTCAGAAACTGCTGATCTGCTGGGATTTTCACGCACAACCATCTCTAGGGTTTACAGAGAATGGTCCGAAAAAGAAAAACCATCCAGTGAGCGGCAGTTCTGTGGGCGGAAATGCCTTGTTGATACCAGAGGTCAGAGGAGAATGGGCAGACTGGTTCCAGCTGATAGAAAGGCAACAGTGACTCAAATAGCCAACCGTTACATCCAAGGTAGGCAGAAGAGCATCTCTGAGCGCACAGTACGGCCAACTCTGAGGCAGATGGGCTACAGCAGCAGAAGACCACACCGGGTGCCACTCCGCTCAGCTAAGAACAGGAAACTGAGGCTACAATTTGCACAAGCTCATCTAAATTGGACAGTAGAAGATTGGAAAAACGTTGCCTGGTCTGATGAGTCTCGATTTCTGCTGCGACATTCGGATGGTAGGGTCAGAATTTGGCGTCAACAACATGAAAGCATGGAACCATCCTGCCTTGTATCAACGGTTCAGGCTGGTGGTGGTGGTGTCATGGCGTGGGGAATATTTTCTTGGCACTCTTTGGGCCCCTTGGTACCAATTGAGCATCCTTGCAACGCCACAGCCTACCTGAGTATTGTTGCTGACCATGTCCATCCCTTTATGACCACAATGGACCCAACATCTGATGGCTACTTTCAGCAGGATAATGCGCCATGTCATAAAGCTAGAATCATCTCAGACTGGTTTCTTGTACATGACAATGAGGTCACTGTACTCCAATGGCCTCCACAGTCACCAGATCTCAATCCAATAGAGCATCTTTGGGATGTGGTGGAACGGGAGATTGGCATCATGGATGTGCAGCCGACAAATCTGCGGCAATTGTGTGATGCCATCATGTCAATATGGACCAAAATCTCTGAGGAAGCTTCCAGCACCTTGTTGTATCTATGCCACGAAGAATTGGGGCAGTTCTGAAGGCAAAAGGGGGTCCAACCCGTTACTAGCATGGTGTACCTAATAAAGTGGCGAGTGAGTGTATATACATATAATATATATATATATATATATAATACCTCCAAAAAGAAAAATGCTGAAATTACATAGCCCAAAAAATTCATCTTTATTGAGAAGAAATATTAAAAACAATACATAAAAAAGAGACAAAAAACCAACATTAAAAGAACAGTGGCTATCCCGGAGGAGAAGGAAGGCTTATAAATAAATGATATTACACATGCCCGGTCCCTGACCAATTCCACTTGCACAGTATAAATAAATAGGTAATAGTGCAAAAAATGTATTAAATAGTATTAATAGATATACAATAAATATAATTCATATAATTGACCCCCGGACGAAGACTACGAAACGCGCGTCGGGGTGGTGGCGTCCCGGAGGATATTTGACACGCTTTACTATAGGTACCTATGCCATGTCTCTAGGACCTTTGGGGTCAATAATAGTTATGGGTTAAGTGCAATAGAACAATGAATTATATTTATTGTATATCTATTAATACTATTTAATACATTTTTTGCACTATTACCTATTTATTTATACTGTGCAAGTGGAATTGGTCAGGGACCGGGCATGTGTAATATCATTTATTTATAAGCCTTCCTTCTCCTCCGGGATAGCCACTGTTCTTTTAATGTTGGTTTTTTGTCTCTTTTTTATGTATTGTTTTTAATATTTCTTCTCAATAAAGATGAATTTTTTGGGCTATGTAATTTCAGCATTTTTCTTTTTGGAGGTATTGTATTAGTTAGCTGTAGTAGCAATATAGACTAAGTGCAGGACATTTTCTAAGGCACATGCTCTTTATTAGACACTGACAAATATTGCATGAAGACAGAAGTGTGGGTATTATATATATATATATATATATATATATATATATATATATATATATATATATATATATATATATATACACACACACACACACACACACACACAACAGGTAGGGCTAGGCGGTATACCGCAAAAATACCGATACCTTCACTGGCGTCGGTTAACAGACTTCAACTTGGCCAGGACGGTATTTGCGTTATTTTTCTATTTCTGTGTCCCTGCTCCCGTCCTGACACACACACACACACACACACACACACACGGCACCAGCGCTGGTATCAGAGCGGGAGGTGGAGGAGCAGCAGGGTCCAGGTGAGAATGCTTCCCCCCCCCCCCCCCTTCCGTCCAGTTCAAGCTTCCCCCCACCAGTCTGGTCCGAGGCTCCGTCCCGCCGCACCTGTCCTGCCAAAGCACCCACCACCCGTCCGGTCTCCCTGCACACTGAGGGGACTACAGGAACACCGCCGCCAAGTGCTGCTGTGACACGGCCGCGTCCCTGCACACACAGGACAACATGTGCAGCGCTCGCCGGCCGGGTGTGGGGGCGATCGGATGGGACTGGTCCACACACACACACACACCCCCGGCCGGCCGGCGAGCGCTGCACATGTTGTCCTGTGTGTGCAGGGACGCGGCCATGTCACAGCAGCACTTGGCGGCGGCTGTCCTGTAGTCCCCTCAGTAACAGTACAGGACTGTAACATAGGAGGAATGTGCTGCAGCAGGCAGGATAAGTTATAGGAGACATTGCTATGTGCGGCATCCTGCCTGCTGCAGCCCATCCATTCCTCCTATGTTACAGCCCTGTACTGAGGGGACCACAAGTGCCAGCATACACCTCCCTGTGCTCCCTGTGCAGTCATACACCCCTATCCGTCCCCCCTGTATATAGTCATACACCCCTATCCATCCCCCCTGTATATAGTCATACACCCCTATCCACCCCCTTCTGTATAGTCATACACCCCAATCCACCCCCCCCTGTATAGTCATACACCCCTATCCGTCCCCCCTGTATAGTCATACACCCCTATCCACCCCCCCTGTATATAGTCATACACACCTATCCGCCCCCCCTGTATATAGTCATACACCCCTATCCGTCTCCCCTGTATATAGTCATACACCCCTATCCACCCCCCCTGTATAGTCATACACCCCTATCCGTCCCCCCTGTATATAATCATACACCCCTATCCGTCTCCCCTGTATATAGTCATACACCCCTATCCGTCCCCCCTGTATATAGTCATACACCCCTATCCGCCCCCCCTGTATATAGTCATACACCCCTATCCACCCCCATATAGTCATACACACCTATCCGTCCCCCCTGTATATAGTCATACACACCTATCCCTATGTGACCCCCTGTGTATACACATCCTGTAGAGGCTGTATACCTGTATATACATGTCCAGGTCCCCTAATAATGACAAATAATAATAATAATAAATAAACTAACCATGGGTTGCTGCTCAGTGAGTTCTTTTTTACTTTAATCAAAATGTCGCCAGTTTGTCACAGCAAGTGGGTGTGGTTTGCAAAAAGGGGCGTGTCATAATTATCGTTGAATTATCGTTACCGCGGCTACATGTGCGATAAACCGCGATATTGATTCAGGCCAATATCGCCCAGCCCTAACAACAGGTGACCAGTATACAGCCTCCCCCTCCCATATATACAGCAGGTGACCAGTATACAGCCTCCCCCTTCCATATATACAGCAGGTGACCAGTATACAGCCCCCCCATATATACAGCAGGTGACCAGTATACAGCCTCCCCCTTCCATATATACAGCAGGTGACCAGTACACACCCCCCCTCCCCCCTGCCCATATATACAGCAGATGACCTGTATACAGCCTCCCCCTCCCATATATACAGCAGGTGACCAGTATACAGCCCCCCTCCCCCCCCCCCATATACACAGCAGATGACCTGTATACAGCCTCCCCCTCCCATATATACAGCAGGTGACCAGTATACGGCCTCCCCCTTCCATATATACAGCAGGTGACCAGTATACACCCCCCCTCCCCTCCCATATATACAGCAGGTGACCAGTATACAGCCACCCCCTCCCATATATACAGCAGGTGACCAGTATACAGCCACCCCCTCCCATATATACAGCAGGTGACCAGTATACAGCCTGCCCCTCCCATATATACAGCAGGTGACCAGTATACAGCCTTCCCCTCCCATATATACAGCAGGTGACCAGTATACAGCCTCCCCCCCCATATATACCGCAGATAACCAGTATACAGCCCCCCCCCATATATACCGCAGATAACCAGTATACAGCCCCCCTCCTATATATATACACACACAGCAGGTGACAAGTATACAGCCCCCCCCCCCTCCCATATATACAGCAGGTGACCAGTATACAGCCCCCCCCCTCCCATATATATATATATATATATATATATATATATATATATATATACACAGCAGGTGACCATTATACCACTAATTCCACCTGGATAATAAAGGATTTGTCACAATATTCCTGTCGCAACACAGGTTATATCCAGTATACCTTATAACATCTACACCTCTATAACTTATTTTATACATAAAGAACCATTTGAGGCTAGTTTAACAATTTAAAACCACATACTTTATTATAAAAATACAACATACAAAAAAACAATTTGCAATAAATAGAAAAGACCAGCAGATGGCAGTATACAAGCACACAGATAAATATGTAGATTTTTAAATTTTTATAATATCAAGGTTAGTGCAAAATGTACTTCAAGACTCCCTATATGCAGGCTAGTATGAATACTCTCACCGTCGTCCACACTGGGACAAATAGTACCGGCTAACTAACCTCACAGTAAATTATATTCATATGATCCTAAGCACTTACCCATTACTGCTGCTATGTATCTGCCACCATATACCCCTCAACGACGTTTCGCGTTGGTTTGCTTCCTTAGGAGGGTGTGACTTAACCCCCGTCTAATCCCACTATTTATATGATGCCGCTGATGACGTTGGCGCCAAGGGCACAAGGAGAGAGGTTTTGTTGCAGAATAAAATAAAGGAGAAAGCTAGTGGAAATACTATTCGTTTTATTTCCACATATAACACGGACTGGGAAAAGATGAGGGAAATTATGAAAAAACACTGGTCTGTACTATGTACTGACACAGTACTAGCTAAGAAGTTATCAGACTCCCCTATGATGACAGCTCGCAGGAGCAAAAATCTAAAAGACCTCCTGGTGCGAAGTCACTACGCACCTAAGAGGAAATGTCCCTTTGGCAGTACCAGCACCCAAAGAGTGGGTTGCTACCCATGTGGGGGATGCATGGCATGTGCCAACATAGAAAGAGCAGCGAGTTTCAGATCGGTAGATGGGAGGAGAAATTTTCAGATCCGTGATTATATATCATGCAGTACAAAATATGTGATTTATTATGCCACATGCGGATGTGGAAAAGTCTATGTAGGACTAACCTCCAGGGAATTAAGGATAAGGACGAGAGAACATGTAAGGGGGATTATTGCGGCAAAAGATGAGGAGGACTTTGGACAACTTAAGACGATACCAAGGCACTTTAAAACCCACCACAATTGTGATCCAAAATCATTTAAAGTGAGAGGGATAGAGAAGATCAATAGTGGCATCAGAGGGGGTAACATGAAAAGGATTCTTGCCCAAAAAGAATGCAGATGGATAACAACTCTTGGTACGCTGCACCCTATGGGTCTAAATGAACAGAGAAGTTTTGTATCTTTCTTGTAGTATCAGTTTTTAAAATTCATATTTTAACCTTTGTCTTTTTTTGTACATAATTTTTAGTGATTTATTGCTTTGATT
This sequence comes from Dendropsophus ebraccatus, assembly GCF_027789765.1. Lineage (NCBI taxonomy): Eukaryota > Metazoa > Chordata > Amphibia > Anura > Hylidae > Dendropsophus > Dendropsophus ebraccatus. The sequence continues at coordinate 6,131,512 of NC_091464.1, read as the reverse complement.
GCTGCTATACGAGAATCATGTCATCATTGGAACCATGGATGAAGAATCAAAAAAGGAAAAAAAACATCATGTAATTAATCTACCATAGATACAGATAAAACTGAAGAAAAGAAGATTTTACAAAGATAAGAGAGAGAAAGGAAAGAACATTATAACAATAGTGATTGGAAATTTATGGATGTAGGACATGGACTGCAACATAATAATAAGGACTATATAGACATAATAATTGATGTTGGATTTTTTAGAGTGGATGGATGTCTGTATGTAAGTATGAATGTGGGGGGGTAATCATGTTTTGTGTGTGTGGGTATGGGAGTAAGGGGTGGGTGTGGGAGGGGGGTAGTGTAGGTGGGGTTTTTGATATTGAAATTTATTATATGTATTTACACATTTGAGAATATGTGGTTTTTTATAACACTATATGAATTGCAGTGGATCATGTATTGTAGATTTTGTATTTTTTGTATTTGCACTAGCACTTTTTCTTGTGGGTAAGATACACATAACTATACATATTACAACGATGCATTTAATTAGTTTGTTCACTGATCTATTTATTTACAAATACATTGATTATTGCACTTTATACACAATACCTAATTACACGAGCACAGTATTTGTTTTATAATAGGTTATTATCTTTTTTGGTATACATCATTTAGTCTATATGGTTGCAGCGGGATTTGTAATTTATAGATGTGATTTATAAATTAGGTTTAATAATGGTTGTACGGTTTATCAGATTACTGATTATTTATTTTATTTATTTATTCAGTTATTTATTATTTTCACATTATTTATTATTTATTAGTATACTCGCATCATTGTCTGTAGTTCATGAATTAGGTCCTATATGCAAGGTTTGGTACTAGGTCTAGGTAGACGATAATATATTTACCTGATTCCAATGGTGGTGCGCCGAGAGTCGGGAACCAGGTACGGGCATCCTTTCGAAGCGGTCTCAAGATGCGCAGTGCGCATGTCCGTGTGCGTGTCACACGATGATGTGCGTTCCAGCGCTGAGTACCGGAAGCGGAAGTGATGCGATACCCGTACGGCCCGGCGCTTGGCGCCAACGTCATCAGCGGCATCATATAAATAGTGGGATTAGACGGGGGTTAAGTCACACCCTCCTGAGGAAGCAAACCAACGCGAAACGTCGTTGAGGGGTATATGGTGGCAGATACATAGCAGCAGTAATGGGTAAGTGCTTAGGATCATATGAATATAATTTACTGTGAGGTTAGTTAGCCGGTACTATTTGTCCCAGTGTGGACGACGGTGAGAGTATTCATACTAGCCTGCATATAGGGAGTCTTGAAGTACATTTTGCACTAACCTTGATATTATAAAAATTTAAAAATCTACATATTTATCTGTGTGCTTGTATACAGCAGGTGACCAGTATACAGCCCCCCTCCCATATATATATATATATACAGCAGGTGACAAGTATACAGCCCCCCCCTCCCATATATATATACACAGCAGGTGACCAGTATACAGCCCCCCCCCCCCATATATACAGCAGATGACCAGTATACAGCCTCCCTCTCCCATATATACCGCAGAAAACCAGTATACAGCCCCCCTCCCATATATACCGCAGATAACCAGTATACAGCCCCCCCCCCCATATATACATACATACAGCAGGTGACCAGTATACAGCCTCCCCCTCCCATATATACAGCAGATAACCAGTATACAGCCTCCCCTCCCATATATACAGCAGATAACCAGTATACAGCCCCCCCCCATATATACAGCAGGTGACCAGTATACAGCCCCCCCCATATATACAGCAGATAACCAGTATACAGCCTCCCCTCCCATACATACAGCAGATGACCAGTATACAGCCTCCCCCCCATATATACAGCAGGTGACCAGTATACAGCCTCCCCCTCCCATACATACAGCAGGTGACCAGTATACAGCCTCCCCCTCCCATATATACAGCAGGTGACCGGTATACAGCCTCCCCCCCCCATATATACAGCAGGTGACCAGTATACAGCCTCCCCCTCCCATACATACAGCAGGTGACCAGTATACAGCCCCCCCTCCCATATATACAGCAGATGACCAGTATACAGCCTCCCCCTCCCATATATACAGCAGATACCCAGTATACAGCCCCCCCCCTCCCATATATACAGCAGGTGACCAGTATACAGCCTCCCCCTCCCATACATACAGCAGGTGACCAGTATACAGCCCCCCCTCCCATATATACAGCAGGTGACCAGTATACAGCCTCCCCCTCCCATATATACAGCAGATACCCAGTATACAGCCTCCCCAGCCGCACTCACCGTCCCCGGTCACATAGCGCTTCTCCTCATACGGTGTCCCGGTGTATTCCAGCAGCAGGCGGATCGCATGAGTAAGCTGCAGGTAGACGGTAACGGAGAGACAGTATATTAACAGAATGTAACCCGCCCGTATCTCCCACACAGCCGCCATTCTCCTCCTCTCACCCCGCGGATGTCCCAGTAGCCGAGGAGCATCATCTTCTCCACCACAGACACCGGACTCCGCTCCTGTCACGGGCGCCTCACCGCCTAATGTAAGCCTCGCCGAGCACGTGACTGCCCATACAGCCAGCTGAGTGGCTCAGGTGACTCAGAGCTGGGATCACAGCCAATCAGATTGCAGCTCCTCGCCAGCGCCCACTGAACTAGAGAACTATGTGGAGATCAGTCGTGTAACGGGTCAGTGATGGGGGGGATGTTGCTAGGCAACACGCATCACACATCGCTGCAGAGTGTCTATGGGGCTGGGGTGGCTGGTTATCCCTCATCAGATCTATGTAGAGCAGGGAGATAACATGGACTCATGGTTTATTCTGCCCCTGGCCTGTGTATACAGTATATAGGGGACCGGCCCCTTGTGTTACATGCCTCAGCCTCTGTTCACACCAGCATTTTGTTTCCACTATCCCGGAGCAGCGCTCCCTGCTGTCGGTGACATTAATTCTTCGCACCGATTTCTGTTGAACGTTATTTCCGTTTTTTCTTCCCATTTTGAGGTGTAAATCGCCCAAGACCAACCAGTGACCGTGCCTCCATATTGTCCCCTCGTCAGCTGTGAGGGGCTTATATGTTACATGTCCCCCTTTATTTTACCATAATGATGTACTAAGAAAAAGAAAAAAAGTTATGTGGTGAAATGAAGAAAAAAACATTCAAGCCATCAAGCAGTGTAACGTAGTGGCAGAGCCAGGATGGCTTCACTAGGCCGCCATCACAACCAGTACGACACCAGGGTAGGGGGTCTATGGGAGGAGAAAGGGGGGCACCATACAGAAACCAACAGCCTACACACCCCAAGTGAGTATACCAAAGTATTAATGGGCAACGCAGGGCCGTCTTAACAGTATTATGGGCCCCTGGGCAGAGGTGCGAATTGGCCTTCCCCAACCGCCACCATCAAATCCCCCACATCTTTGCATATAGTGCCCCCCATAGTAGCCAATCCCCCCATAGTAGCCAATCCCCCCCATATAGTGCCCCCCATAGTAGCCAATCCCCCCATATAGTGCCCTCCATAGTAGCCAGTGCCCACATAGTAGCCAGTGCCCCCCATAGTAGTCAGTGCCCCTCATAGTAGCCAGTGCCCCCCATAGTAGCCAGTGCCCCCACAGTAGCCAGTGTCCCCCATAGTAGCCAGTGCCCCCCATAGTAGTCAGTGCCCCTCATAGTAGCCAGTGCCCCCCATAGTAGCCAGTGCCCCCATAGTAGCCAGTGCCCCCCATAGTAGCCAGTGTCCCCCATAGTAGCCAGTGCCCCCCATAGTAGCCAGTGCCCCCCATAGAAGCCAGTGGCCCCCATAGTAGCCAGTGCCCCCATAGTAGCCAGTGCCCCCCATAGTAGCCAGTGCCCCCCATAGTAGCCAGTGCCCCTATAGTAGCCAGTGCCCCCATAGTAGTCAGTCCCCCCCCATAGTAGCCAGTGCCCCCCATAGTAGCCAGTGCCCTCATAGTAGCCAGTGACCCCCAAAACAACAAACCAGTTACTCACCTGTCCGCCGGCCCCAGCAGCTGATGTCTCCCGTCAGCGCGCCACTCCCGACATCCTCCGGCACAGGCAGCGGGGTAGAGAGAGACTGCCTGTGCCGGAAGTGACCTGCTGCATGACACATCCAGGACACAGGCAGCGTCTCTGTACCCCGCTGCCTGTGCCGAAGGATGTCGGGAGTGCGCGCTGACGGGAGAGGAGCTGCTGGGGCCGCCGGACGGGTGAGTTCCTGGACTGCCCGCCCCTTCTATCGCCGCTTAGCTGAGTCGATCAGAAGCCCAGGAAAGTGCTGCTCATTGCACTTTCCTGGGCTTCTGATCGGCTGTCAGCTGAGAAGCGATAGAAGGGGCGGGCGGGCGGAGGGGGTGGCTCAGGGCCGCTCACTATGCATATGCATAGTGAGCGGCAATAGAGGGGGCGGGCGGGACGGCTTCCTTGCGGTGCTCAGCCCTCGCTTTATAGGACGCACTTAGTTTTATAAGTGCGTCTTATAAAGCTAAAAATACAGGTGACAGAGGGCAGGGGCCCCCTAGGACGCAAGGGCCCCCGGGCAGCCGCCTACCCTGCCCAATGGATAAGACGGTCCTGGGGCAACAGGCCAGCAAGAGACAGAGACAAGCCTACATTACATCTAAGGGAGTTGGCGGGGTCGGACTGGAGTTGGGGTCTACACTCGTTTGTATCTTGTGTGTGTCCAAGTTTTCATGAAGTGAGAGGAGTTGTTGTGTAGTGAAGAGCTCAAGTCTTCCATTCTCATTAGTTCATTTATTTTAGTTACCCACAGAGAGACCGGGGGGGGGGGCGCGACCGTGCGTTTCCAGTAGAGAGGTAGGTATGCCTGCGCCACCATCATGGAGCGCCTGTACTTTGCCTCACACTAATACGGATAATACTCTACAGAGATGTCATGAAGCCAACAAATGTTAATGTTCAGCTCCACCGGAGAACGCGCAAAAGGTCAAAGTAAGAATATTTAATTGGTTAATTGTTAACATTTCCATCTAATCCCCGAGTCCTGAGCGTCTCCCTCCTGACCCTGTGATAAGGCTCTCACCAGTCAGCACCATCTCCTCCTAGTAGGGTGGGCAGTAGCAGAGTATTACAGGCCCTGAGCTTCTGGGGGGCCCTGAGCTTCTGGGGGGCCCATGGCCACCCAGAAAGACTTATATCATTGGTGTATTGTCCCTGGCTACAATTCTGTCATGATTTGCAAAAAAAATTTCAGCGTATAAGACGATTGGGGGTATAAGACAACCCACGACTCTTAAGAAGATTTTCAGGGGTTCAAAAGTTGTCTTATACGCTGGAAAATATTAACCCCTGCCTGACCGCAGCTAGAGAGCCCTGCTGCAGTCAGGCAGGGGTCAACCCAAGCGGGAGGTGGCGGTGCTGGAGGTCCGGGAGAGCCTGCAGTGTACTGCCCCGCACCCTTTCCCCCCACAGCCTGACTCTCCCTGGCGGCATGGCTTGCATTGAAAAACAAACAAACCATGGAGACGCTCAGAGACACTTGGCTGCCGAGAGAGCTACGGGTGAATGACAGAGGCTTTGGGGATTTCCGGCACAGGAAGTGTCTCTGTACCATGCTGCCTGTGCCGGGAACATGACAAAGGAGACCTGCAGTTGCTGGGAGAGAGGAGCTGCCGGGATCGGGTGACAGGTGAGTTGGATTGTTTGTTTTTTATAGCAGTCACCACATGCGGCGGGGATGCAGTGAGCCTGCCTGACCCCCCCCGATGGAGCCCCAAATACTTACCTCATCCTGCAAGTCCCACTTCAGAAGCCGGTCCCGCTGCGGAAGTGAGCCTGGAAGTGAGGGAGATCGCTGGACGGCGGCCGGAGGTGACTGAGACGCGGACGGTTTAAGTGGCAATCTTCACCGGAGGGATGGTGAGTATGGAGTGTGTGTGTCTGTGTTTTGTATTTTTTTTTATACAGGTCTCGCCGGAGTTGTCTTTAAAGGGGAACTCCAAGTAGAGGTAAAAAAAAATAAAACTTCTGCAGAAGCATAAAGCATTACTTACCGATCTACCCCAGTTTTAAAACTACCAAAAACCCATTTGTTTTGTTGTTCTTTTTTTTCTGTATTGTGTTTCTGTACTTCCTGGTTGTGAAGTTCCCAGAATGCAGTACTGGTTCCAGAATGCAATGCTTTCCCTCAGCTGTTCATCACAGTCCTCCACCCTGCCCATTCCCTACCCAAATCTGTTGCAGAACATCTAGGCTGTGTTCACACATCTCAGTTTCATTGTGTTACTAAATTCTCACGCTGTATTCTCTACCGGTAACGCTGATTTTGGAATAAAGTAAAAAACTTTTTTTTTTTTTTTTTTTAATTTAAAGTTTTTTATTTTCAAAGACAAGAAAAGAGAGTATACAATACAAATGGGAACTCGGGACGGCAAGTCCCTCTGGGGGAAGGGGTAAATACAAGGAATGATGTAAATGCACAGAATGCAATCGTAATCGTGAACTGTAACAAAGAACAGTAGGAATGTCAACATCCGTAACATGACCAGAAAAAACGGGATCAGTATTCCGGTCGATCTCAGCATAAGTCATTACAAAAACAATGTACTATCATATGCAAGCTGTACTGCAGAGATAGGAGAGACAGAAGCAAGAAGACGACAAACAAAACACACCGGACAGGAGAGGACAAGATAACAAGAGGATCATAAAAGAGAGGCTGTCCCTGGCGGCAAAAGAGGGGGGGCACCCTTCGGGCAACTAGGGACAGAAGGACGGTTTCAGGCCGTGGCGGTTCTATAAGAATCAGAATCTAGGAATAGGAGCCATTGGCCCCAAGTGGCCGTGTACCTCTTCACTGCTGCCGGGGTAACAGCAATGAGGTCCTCTATGTGATGTGTCTGGGCTATTTCCGCAAACCATTCGTCAATAGTCGGAGGGTCGACGGATTTCCATTTCCGAGGGAGGACTGACTTGGCAGCTTGGAGCAGATGGCGTGCCAGAGATTTTTTGAAGCGCGACTGGGCTGTGGGGAACATGAAAAGCAGTGTCGCTTCAGGGGTATTAGGGATAGTGATGCCGGTAATTTCCTTAATGAGGCGCAAGACCGTGGGCCAAAATGACCGCAATTTGGGGCATCCCCACCAAATGTGTGTCATGGTGCCTCCCACGCCCCCACAACGCCAACAAATGTCAGGGACCAAGGGGTACCAGCAATGAAGGGCAGCTGGAACCCGGTACCAACGGGACAAAATCTTATAACTGGTCTCCTGTGTCTTACATGCCATAGTAGCTTTGTGAGATAGATAAAAAGCCTTTGACCATTGTTGAGGCGTAAAAGTTTTTCCCAACTCTGTCTCCCATGCCGAGCAGAAGGAGGGCAGATGGTCCAGTCTAGAGGAGAGCAACAGTTGATAAAAAAAAAGAGATGGCATGTGGGGGACAGGAAGGCGCCACACACAACTTTTCAAAGTCCGACAACGTATTATGGAGAGCGTGAGTACGTGAGGTGGTCGTGTAGAAATGCTGCAGTTGAATATACTCAAACAGGTGTCTGGACAAGGGGGGTGCGGAGGGGAGAATGTCGGATAAGGGTAACAGTGCTCCCCGTTTGACCACGTGATAAAAGCGGAGAGGGGTGTCCCTAGGCGTGCCTAAGAAGGTCCGGGACATACCTGGTTGAAAGTCAGGGTTATCTGTGACGGGGGTCATAGGGCCACGACTATCCAACAGAGCACAAGGAGACCCGGCGGCTGGTAAAGATGCAAGAGTATGGCGAGTTGTGTAGGACAGAGGTGTGCGGTCTGCCAAGGTAGGGGACCATGTCCATGGGAGTGCCAACTGTACCCACAGCTTGGAAGTAGAATGATGAAACATGTCCAAGATCCTCACGTGGACACAAGATAGATAATAAAGGCGGCAATCTGGCAGACCAACCCCCTCCCCGCATCATTAGGACGAGAAAGAACCGCGCGTCTGATTCTGGGACGGCCAGGGGACCAGACGAAGGAAGAAAAGCAATGCTGCACTTGTTTCCAAAAGGAAACGGGGATGCGGACTGGGATGGTCTGCAAGAGATAGAGCAGTCGAGGGAGAAGGGTCATTTTCAGGATATTAATTCTCCCGAACCAAGAGAAATCTTTCTTGGTCCAGGCTGTCAGGTCCGTTCGGGAACGGCCTAACAGAGGCAGGAAATTAGCATCAAAGAGTTGGGACAATGTGGGAGGGATGCGTATGCCCAGGTATGATATGCCTGCGGGGGGCCATGCAAATGGAAAATTTTCCTGAAGAGAGCGCACCGTGGCGCTGTCCAAGGAGACATTGAGGGCTTCAGATTTAGCAAGGTTAATTTTAAAATTTGACCATACACCAAACCAGTCTAGTCGAGACATAAGGGAAGGGAGGGACAAACGTGGGTTTGTGACATAGAGCAAGAGGTCGTGCGCGAAAGCGGAGCATTTATACTCGTGGGATCCAATGGTGATCCCCCGTATGTCTGGGTCAGAGCGGATGGTGGACATTAGATTTTCCATGATCAGGACATAAAGGAGGGGGGACAGGGGGCACCCCTGTCTCGTTCCATTGGAAATAGAAAAGGGTGCCGACAACGTGCCATTGATTTTCAACTGAGCGGAGGGAGTGTTATAAAGGGCTAGAATTTTCGAGAGGAAGGACTGGCCTATGCCCACACGTTGTAGGGTTTGTACCAGGGAGGACCACGAGACTCTATGAAAAGCCTTCTCGGCGTCTAAAGAGAGAACCATCAGGGGTACGTTGTTAGATTGAGCGTAATGAATTATGTCTAATGTCTTGAGAGTATTATCGCGGGCTTCCCTCCCTGGTACAAAACCCACTTGGTCCGCATGGATGAGAGCCGGCAGGTGTGGGTTCAGCCTGTTGGCAATTAGTTTGGCATAAAGTTTCAGGTCCACATTGAGGAGGGAGATGGGCCTGTAGCTCCCGCAGGTCTGCGGGTCCTTCCCCGATTTAGGAATAAGGGCGACATGGGCCATAGTAGTGTGTTGCGGAAAGGGGACGGTGTCGGATATGGAGTTGAAGGCCGAGAGCATGGTGGGGCCTAGGGATTCCTGAAGCACTTTGTAGAATTGGGCTGTCAGGCCGTCTGGGCCCGGGCTCTTCCCTCCTGGGAGTTGTGCAATAGCACAATTGATTTTGTGCAACGCGAACGGCTCCTCCAGGGTTACTGCCGTATCGCTGGAGATCTGAGTAGCAATAGGAGGGGGAGAGAAGGGCTCAGGCACTGAGGCCGAGGGTTTAGGAAGATTATAAAGGGTAGTGTAGTAGGAATGGAATGTGGATGCTATTTCCGGGGTGATATGGGTAGTTACATTCGCAGTGGTCCGGATACAGGGGATATGCGATTGCGCCAGTTTGTCCCTTAAAGCCCTCGCCAACATGCGTCCACACTTATTGCCAGTAAAAAACTTTTTTAATTAAAAAATATTTTCTTTTGATTTCTACACACATATTATGATCAAGCATCTTTTATCCCCTAAGTTGAGGGGCACAATAGGACTTTATCCCATATTATCTTACATGGGATATACTGATTGTGTCTTGTTTTTTTCTCCAGGTGGGATTGGCAGTGACGGCTCTGATCCTCTCTGCCGTTTAGCATCATTTACTTGTGTTACTGCGTCATTTTTGTGAATACGCTGCAGTACTGCAATGACACTCCAACATGTGTGAACACAGCCCTAATTTCACTGCACACTTCTGCACAATCAGCGACATTGCATCAGCTGCTTTTGGCCGGTCAGAGATGGTGAATCACTCAGGGGATTGGGGGATTCAGCCGCGCCTCCTGTGACATCACACCCTGCCCCCTATCTGCATCATCAGCCTGTGCTCAGCAAACACACAATGTGAGACAGAGGCATGGAAGATTTGTCTCCTAAGGTGTGAGAGCAGGAGGAGCAGGAGACAATGTGAATTGGCACAGAGGCCATTTTTCTTTGCTTCCTGGATTTCTATCAGCTACCAGTGTGGCAGAACCGTACAGATATGGTAATACATTGTATAGACACATCTATATAACTTTTAATGTACTTTTAATAGAAAACAAATTTTTTTTATGTGTAGTTTTCTTTAAGCCTAGATGCAGAAAACGCATATGGTCCCCTCAGCTGACCTTTTCAATTTGAAACACTGAGGTGCAGGGGCGTAGCTAAAGGCTGATGGGCCCTGGTGCAAAATGTTAGCTTGGGGCCCCCCATCTCACCCGATCAGGCAAAGTCATATCTAACGTTATATCCAATGATTCTAATGTGCCACCATGTTCTAATGCCATGTCACTGCCTCCACCTCACGTACTGCACTACTGCCCCCTATAATGAATGGACTGTACTGTGTCATTGTCTAATCATTGTATTCCAATCTTTGACTCTCCAGCTGAAAAACTACAACTCTCATCATCAACTGCCAGTTGGAAACGATGGGGGTTGTAGTGCTGCAACCTGAAGAGTTAAATGCTGCAAAACTCCCATAATAAACTGTCAGCAGGGCAAGATGAAGTTTGAACTTCTGCAACCTGGAGAAGTCACCTGATATCACCTGCAGTCCTATGTAATACCACAGATAACAGTGATATCCCTCTGAGTACAGATAATGTAGTGGTCACCTGCAGTCCTATGTAACACCACAGATAACACAGTGATATCTCTGAGTACAGATAATGTAGTAGCTGTCACCTGCAGTCCTATGTAACACCACAGATAACACAGTGATATCTCTGAGTACAGATAATGTAGTAGCTTTCACCTGCAGTCCTATGTAACACCACAGATAACACAGTGATATCTCTGAGTACAGATAATGTAGTAGATGTCACCTGCAGTCCTATGTAACACCACAGATAACACAGTGATATCTCTGAGTACAGATAATGTAGTAGATGTCACCTGCAGTCCTATGTAACACCACAGATAACACAGTGATATCTCTGAGTACAGATAATGTAGTAGATGTCACCTGCAGTCCTATGTAACACCACAGATAACACAGTGATATCTCTGAGTACAGATAATGTAGTAGATGTCACCTGCAGTCCTATGTAACACCACAGATAACACAGTGATATCTCTGAGTACAGATAATGTAGTAGATGTCACCTGCAGTCCTATGTAACACCACAGATAACACAGTGATATCCCTCTGAGCACAGATAATGTAGTAGCTGTCACCTGCAGTCCTATGTAACAGCACAGATAACACAGTGATATCTCTGAGTACAGATAATGCAGTAGATGTCACCTGCAGTCCTATGTAACACCACAGATAACACAGCGATATCTCTGAGTACAGATAATGTAGTGGTCACCTGCAGTCCTATGTAACAGCACAGATAACAGTGATATCTCTGAGTACAGATAATGTAGTAGTCACCTGCAGTCCTATGTAACGCCACAGATAACACAGTGATATCTCTGAGTACAGATAATGTAGTAGCTGTCACCTGCAGTCCTATGTAACACCACAGATAACAGTGATATCTCTGAGTACAGATAATGGAGTAGTCACCTGCAGTCCTATGTAACAGCACGGATAACACAGTGATATCTCTGAGTACAGATAATGTAGTAGATGTCACCTGCAGTCCTATGTAACACCACAGATAACACAGTGATATCTCTGAGTACAGATAATGTAGTAGCCACCTGCAGTCCTATGTAACACCACAGATAACAGTGATATCTCTGAGTACAGATAATGTAGTAGTCACCTGCAGTCCTATGTAACAGCACAGATAACACAGTGATATCTCTGAGTACAGATAATGTAGTGGTCACCTGCAGTCCTATGTAACGCCACAGACAACACAAAGATATCTCTGAGTACAGATAATGTAGATATAGACCCCCTGTGTAGCCCCCCCATAGTATAGACCCCCTGTGTAGCCCCCCCACAGTATAGACCCCCTGTGTAGCCCCCCACAGTATAGACCCCCTGTGTAGCCCCCCACAGTATACACCCCCTGTGTAGCCCCCCACAGTATAGACCCCCTGTGTAGATCCCCCACAGTACAGACCCCCTGTGTAACCCTCTCATAGTATAGACCCCCTGTGTAACCCTCTCATAGTATAGACCCCCTGTGTAGCCCCCCCCCAGTATAGACCCCTTGTGCAGCCCCCCCCAGTATAGACCCCTTGTGCAGCCCCCCCAGTATAGACCCCTTGTGCAGCCCCCCACATCGCAACATTTATGTAAAAAATGAAAAAATAAATAAATAAACTCACCTCACCTGGATCCTTGATCTCCCTGCCAGCTTTTCTTCAGTTCAGTGAGCTTCCGGGTTGCCGGCCCTGGCCGGAAGCTCACTGATGCAGGACCGCGGCGCCCGGATTTCTCCTCTATACTGCACGGCGGCTGACATGTGACGTGATGACGTCACATGTCAGCTGCCGAGGAGGAGGAGAAGTCCCGGCGCCGCGGTCCTGCATCAGTGAGCTTCCGGCCAGGGCCGGCAACCCGGAAGCTCACTGAACTTAAAGAGGTCCGGCGGCCGCGGCCATTTAACTGCACGGGGGGACCAGGCCGGGGGGCATATGCCCGCCCCTGCCGCGGCCCCCCTGGATTGGGGGAGCACAGGAGCAAGTGGCAAGGGGGCCCGTGCGGGCCCCCCTAGCGTAGGGGCCCGGTCGCCATGGCGACCCCTGCGACCCCTATAGCTACGCCACTGCTGAGGTGTATTGGTTTCTCTGGCTCCTTCTTATCGGCCATTCAAGGGTTATATTCCCAACCAACTGCATCCATTGAAATGTCGCATCCACACTTAGGGAGTTCCCGCCGCCGAATGGCACCAGCCAGGGGCTTCCCCGCCCCCCATTGATATTTGTATTATGTATAGACCTTTGGTGGTGGCCATTTGACACAACACTGATATACAAGGGGTTAACATTCGTGGTAAGGAATTCAATGTTATTTGCAGATGATGTCATGCTGACTCTCCCTACCTCCCCACAGCCCTCCCCTACCTGCATAATCTATTACATACCCTTGGGGTCTTGTCTGGGTATAAGGTGAACGCAACTAGAGCGGAGGCCATGCCCCTAAACCCCGCAGAGGAAACCTTGCGGCAATTAAGTGCTAGCTTTAAATTCCACTGGTCATTCACATCCTTAGCCAAATATTACCTGCTTCACTCCTAGGACCCATTAAGTTCACTAGACATGTCTGGCAAACATGTGCCTCTAGGTTTAAGCTTTTTCCTTCCCATTCTTGACAGCTCGGTGTCTAGGTCAGTGTTACTCAACTCCAGTCCTCAAGCACCCTCAGCAGGTAATGTTTTGAGAACCTCCTTAGTATTTCACAGGTGATATAATTATAGTCAGTGCATCAATTTTTGTATGAGATATCCTCAAAACATCACCTGATGGGGGCGCTTGAGTTGAAAAAGTTGGTGCAGCACTCCAAATGCGGTGGCATGGGACACACACCACAGCAACAGATCGGCCATGTACAACCAAGCTTGGACTGTCATACTTTATTTTGTCGTGCATAGCCAGCAGGAAATACTAGAGCCATGACTAATATTAGACGACCCGAAACGCATCGGATTTTTAATTGTATTTGAATAAAGCATCAAGAATGTTTGCGAGCCGGAAGGTTTTGTTTGTTTGTCCATACAGTATACTAAGACTAATAAATCCCCTATGTGAACATATTGGTAAATATCAGCTGTACACAGGCTCTGCAGACTGTACAAAGGATGACCGTCACTCACAGGGGGCGTCTTCTCCAATCATAGTGCTTCACTTTTCCTTCTCTTTTCCATCTGTCCTGGACCTTGACATTTTTCTGCAGAATTGGTCAGAAAACATGGTTTCCAAGATCCAGCACATGTCGTATTAGGCCTCCTTTGTGCCTACTTACAGTAGTTAGCATATAGTAATTAGGTCCCTTTGTGTATATAGTACTATGGCCCCTCTGTGCACCCATTATAGAAATGAGGTGTCCTCTGGGCCTCAGCATAGTAGTAAGACCCCCTTTGTGCACCCTTAGTCTATGTTCACACTACGTAAAAGTACAGCTGCTGTTGCCATCGTCAACAACAGACGTACTTTGTACGCCTTCTGCCTACATTTCTATGGGAACGTATACGCTCCGGCCGGGATCCCATGCGGACATTTCAGTTTTCTGCAGCCGCAATTCAGTGACTATAAGAGCCCATTAGGAGCCCTTATGGATAAATACGTAGGTGCAGGAGCAGACAACCTTCTGCTTAACCCCTCTTGTACTCCAGTGTAGAAGTGACCCAATGTTTAGAAGAAAGAGAAAATCTTTGCTCTACTGCTGGTGCACTGATAACCCCTGACCTCTGGTTTTCTGCCAGTTTAACTTGGCATGTTTTTGATGCAATTGTTCAAAGGGCGCTGACCGTTCAAATTGTGGCTGATCAAAGTCCCATGTGTATGGCCAGCCTTAGTCTAACATCTCTCACATCTTGTGCTTGCCATTTATACCAAACCTTTAAACAGCTAGAGCCGTGCTTGTAACTGTAAATGGTCCTTGTCAGCTGAATATAAGCTATAATAGCCAGATTGTGCATAGGGATTAACCCCTTCTAGTGGTGTGATGTACTGGTGAGTCATAGTGGACATTTAATCTTCCCTATGTTCCCCTGACACTCTTCATGTGGTTGTACAGTAGTCTGGCTCCTCTCATACCTGCTCTGTAATACTTGCTGTTCCTCCTCCCCTACACTGCTATCAGATAACATTTCTCAGTAGTCCTGTTTCTTTCACCCCTGTAACCCCCCCCCCCCATTCCCACATATGCCCTCCCCATTTCTGGGCCTCACATTGATGGCCCACCCCTTTCTGCCCACACCATGCCCCCTCTCTGCCCACACCATGCCCCCTCTTTGCCCGCGCCCTACCCCCTCTCTGCCTGCGCCCTTCCCCCTCTCTGCCTACGTCCTGCCCCCCGCGCCCTGCCCCCTCTCTGCCCGCGTCCTGCCCCCTCTCTGCCTGCGCCCTGCCCCCTCTCTGCCTGCGCTCTGCCCGCACCCTGCCCCCTCTCACATCTGTATCCCCAGTCTGTGCTCAGCAAACACTGAATGTGAGACAGGGTCATATGATCTTGTGGAGGTAAGCAGAGGGAGCAGGAGACAGAGTTGACTGCACAGAGGCCAAATTTCTTCACTTCCTGGATGTCAGTGCCGGAACTGTGCGGACAATACATAAAACAATACATTGTATTACAATGTAATACATTACATAGAGACATCTACAGCTATAACTTTAAAACGTTTTTAACAGATTTTAATTTTCTTCATCCGGAATTCCTCTTTAACCCCTTAAGGCCGGGGCCAATTTTCTTTTTTTGCGCTTTCGTTTTTTCCTCCTTGTGTCTAAAAGGCCATGGTACCCTATGGTAAAACTGACATGTTATCTATATTCCTCAAGGCGGTACGATTACAGTGTTGTGTAACTTGTATAACTTTTACTTTATTTGATGGCTTTGAAAAAATGAAAATCTTAGAAAAAAACAAAATTTTCCTTAAAATCGCTCTATTCCCATCCATAACGCTTTTATCCTTTGGTCTATGGGGCTGTATAAGATGTCATTTTTTGTGCCATGATCTGTTCTTTCATCAGTACCTTTATGTGACTTTTTGATCACTTTTTATTACATTTTTTTCTGGATTCGATGGGACCAAAAATTGCACAATTTAGCATTTTGGAATTTTTTGGCTCTTACATTGTTTACCGTGCAAGATCAGGAATTGAACTTTCTGCTTCAATTCCTCAAGAATTCCTCAGCGTGAACCCACCCTTACTCTGGGCTGCAGCAGCTCAGATCTATAGATTACCGAGCCGGGATCAGTATCATTCCGATGCTGAGGCCCAGTCTGGTAAGGAGAAGTGATCACATCGCACGGGGAGGGGGGGGGGGGTGAATCCCCCAGTAGACCTCCACAGAGGGGCGCTGCAGGGCTTTTAAATGCAGCTGTCATGCCAGCTACATTTAAATGTCCTAATTAGCGGGCGCAGCAGTTGGCCCCTCTCTGAACTCATGTCATGGGTCGTCAAAGGGGTTAAAGGGAATGTACCACTTTACAGGCTATATGAAGTGTTACATATCATCATGCGTGCGCGATCGTCCCGTTTGCGCTATTTTTCGCCTGAATAACTGTATGCAAATCTGGTCAGTTGTGCGCAGGAGGTGAGCCTGAGAAGAGCAGTTTAAAGCTATCTCCTCTCCCAGCCCTGATAATCGGTGCCTCCTCTTCTCCTGAGTCCCGCCTCCAGTCTCTTCCCCGTCTGGCCTGTCAGCACAGTCATCTTGGCTGGTCAGCAGAGGTACTGCTAGTTGCAGTGGAGTGGCTGTAAGGAGAAAGAGGTGCTGGGGGGTGACGGAGGGCCCAGGAGCCGCTGCCCATCCTCTGCCCTATGGAGGTGCACGCCTTGTGGAGATGGGATGTAATGACCCCGGCCTGGCTGTGTCATGTACTGGCCTGTGTATACTGTGTAGGCAATAGATGTCATTTGTCTTCATTGGAGTTCTTGGTGCTCTCAGCCTTCATGTGTAACCAAAGCATTACGAGCACAGAAATCCTCCTGCCAGCATCCTGCAATCACACAAGGATTTATTTTACTCACAAAAGACAGAAATAAAAGTAGTTTATAAAATTACCTATATCTGTCCAGTTCACATGACTCAGGTTTCAGCTAATAATTACTTTATGTGCACCATTCTAAAGCACACATTGAAAAGTATAATCCTCCATCTAACATTTCAGATCAGAATCTCCAAATGCAAAACACAAAAGCTTGGATTTACTGTGCACTTTCTGATGGCATGCAGCCTATGGCCATGTTCACACATAGGATTTTCATCAGTTTTTATCAACCAAAATCAGGAGCAAAGCTAACAGCAAAATTATAATGAAAAGATCTGCACAGTTTGGCTATGTTCACAACGTTTTTTTCAGCTCCGTCTAAAATGACATCCGTTATTTTGAGTCTAAAATAACAGACGTCATTTAGCTGGCTGGCCTCCCCTCGGCTGCTGGTACATTATACTAGTTTGGTTACTAACTGGCCTTTGGGTGTGTCTTAATTGAAAAGTCCATTGAATTTAATAGTAAAAACGGAGAAAGAACGGTGACAAAAGAAAAACTGTGTGTCAACAACTAATAAAAAATGTCCGCTGATTGCAAAAGACGTCCGAAAATAATTGTTATGATCATTATTTTGACGTCCGTGGCAATAACACCCGTTAGTCAGTACATTGTGTGCATTAGTCGTCCGTCTTTCCATTGACTGCAATGCATTGCAGTTAAATGGCGGCAAAATCGGACGTTATTTTAAATATCAAAAGCGCCCGCCTTTTCTCTATTTTTAATGTTGTGTGAACATAGTCTTTCTGGGTTTTTCACTCACTCCAAGTCTGGCCCATGGTGCCATTTTTTTTGGCCCGCCATGCTTTTCCATTGCTGTTTTAAATTTGGCCCTCCTGACGTGCAGCAGATTATAATATGGGTGGTCCGTAGAGCTGCTTGGACCACCCATATTATAATCTCGTAGGCCGCAGGCAGTTTTTAGCCCGTGGCCTAGAAGTATCTTAGTAGTGCCCAACGCTGGCAATGTGGTGAAGTCATCGCACACATCCTCTAACGGGAGCCTCCTGCAGCCTCTGGAGCCGCAGGAAGGGGGAGTCCAAGCTAAGGGGGCAGTCATGAATAACTACAGTAGGGGCTGACTTCTATTTTAGAGACTATTCTTTTCTTTTTTTCAAACTAAATTTTTTTATTATTTTCGAAACAGTATAACAAGTGGACTTCCGCACCACAGGGGCTGTACGCAGACAGTCTTTTGTATGAAAAGAAATCCAACAAGTCACCTTACAGTGAATAGGCAGTGCCGATGAACATACTATACAAAAGGAACACTCCTCCCTCCCCCCCTTCCACCCCCCCCCCAGACTCACGGATAAAGAAGGCGAACAAGAGTCTTGCCTCCAAAGTATCATCTGCCCACACGGGTATCGCGGATTCGCAACACCCCCAGGGTTCCGGCCACATCTTTCCTCATGTACCATGTCGTGTCTTTGAATGGTCGGACAATCTCATGAATTTCTGGAGGTGAGAGAAGAGTGACAAGAAACCGTTTCCACTTTTTAAAGAATGGTTTGACCCGTTTTTCCCTGGCCAGCTCAGCATCTAGTTGGTCCATAAGTAGATATCTCTTAACCTGTTGGAGGACATTTTCCACTGTGGGCATATCCGGCACCAGCCAACGTTTCGCTACTAAAATAAAGATGCGTAATAACTGTGTAATTTGCTAATTATTCAGGGAGATATGTAGCATCAGCAAATGTGGGTCCAGGGGTACAGTGATGTGTAGCTTAGAACCTAAAAAGGAGAGTAAGCTTTGGCAGAAAGCTGTCACCCTTGGACAGGAATAGAGGCCATGGTAAAGATCAGTACCATGTTCTGAACAATTCGGACATGCATCTATTCTGTCTGGATGTAACTGTGTGACGGGAGTGTGACGGGAGTGCCCCGAATCTTGTATGAAGCAGGCCATTTAGCGACCAATGGTGTGCTAAGCGAGATTCCAGTATAAAATTAGAGTAACTGCTAGAGCCTCTGATCCAGTCCACTCCGTGCCTCAGTAGACATGCTAAATTATAACCCCGGACATCAGGTAGAGCCAGGGCCGTCTTACCCATTGGGCATGGTAGGCGGCTGCCCGGGGGCCCTTGCGTCCTAGGGGGCCCCTGCCCGCTGTGACAGTGGGCAGGGGCCCCCTAGGACGCAAGGGTCCCCGGGCAGCCGCCTCCCATGCCCAATGGGTAAGACGGCCCTGCGCCCCCCCCCCCCCCCTTCCCCTTCTCTTGCGACCGCAAGCACTTTCTTCCTTGTGGTCGCAAGAGGAAATCCGGCCTCGGCTGATGCTTCGCTCCCCGGGGGATTCTCCGGGAGCGCACGCATCAGGAACTGAGCTTCCGGATGTGTGCGCTCCCGGAGAATCCCCCGGGGAGCGACGCATCAGCCGGGGGCAGAAGAGGAGAGGAAGCAGCAACGGGGGAGCGCTGGTAGGTGAGTTGGGTGTTTTTTTTTTTATCTACTGTGCAGGGGGGAGCCATCTATAAGGGGGGAATACGGGTGAGCCATCTATAGGGGGGGATACAGGGGGGAGCCATCTATAGGGGGGATACAGGGGGGAGCCATCTATAGGGGGGATACAGGGGGAGCCATCTATAGGGGGGGATACAGGGGGAGCCATCTATAGGGGGGATACAGGGGGGAGCCATCTATGGGGGGGATACAGGAGGAGCCATCTATGGGGGGGATACTGGGGGGAGCCATCTATAGGGGGGATACAGGGGGGAGCCATCTATAGGGGGGGATACAGGGGGGAGCCATCTATAGGGGGGGATTAAGGGGGGAGCCATCTATAGGGGAGATACAGGGGGGAGCCATCTATAGGGGGGATACAGGGGGGAGCCATCTATACGAGAGGGGGGGGATACAGGGGGGAGCCATCTATGGGGGGGATACAGGGGGGAGCCATCTATAAGGGGGGATACAGGTGGGAGCCATCTATATGAGGGGGGATACGGGGGGATACAGGGTGGAGCCATCTATACGAGGGGGGGGATACAGGGGGGAGCCATCTATACGAGGGAGGGGATACAGGGGGGAGCCATCTATAAGGGGGGAATACGGGGGAGCCATCTATAAGGGGGGAATACGGGGGAGCCATCTATAGGGGGGGATACAGGGGGGAGCCATCTATAGGGGGGGATACAGGGGGGAGCCATCTATAGGGGGGGATACAGGGGGAGCCATCTATAGGGGGGATACAGGGGGGAGCCATCTATGGGGGGGATACAGGGGGAGCCATCTATGGGGGGGATACTGGGGGGAGCCATCTATAGGGGGGATACAGGGGGGAGCCATCTATAGGGGGGGATACAGGGGGGAGCCATCTATAGGGGGGGATTAAGGGGGGAGCCATCTATAGGGGAGATACAGGGGGGAGCCATCTATAGGGGGGATACAGGGGGGAGCCATCTATACGAGAGGGGGGGGATACAGGGGGGAGCCATCTATAGGGGGGGATACAGGGGGGAGCCATCTATACAAGGGGGGGGATACAGGGGGGAGCCATCTATAAGGGGGGATACAGGTGGGAGCCATCTATATGAGGGGGGGGATACGGGGGGATACAGGGTGGAGCCATCTATACGAGGGGGGGGATACAGGGGGGAGCCATCTATACGAGGGAGGGGATACAGGGGGGAGCCATCTATAAGGGGGGAATACGGGGGAGCCATCTATAGGGGGGGATACAGGGGGGAGCCATCTATAAGGGGGGAATACGGGGGAGCCATCTATACGGGGGGAGCCATCTATACGGGGGGATACAGGGGGGAGCCATCTATAAGGGGGGAGCCATCTATAAGGGGGTAATACAGGGGGAGCCATCTATAAGGGGTAATACAGGGGGGAGCCATCTATAAGGGGGTAATACAGGGGGAGCCATCTATAAGGGGGTAATACAGGGGGGAGCCATCTATAAGGGGGTAATACAGGGGAGCCATCTATAAGGGGGTAATACAGGGGGAGCCATCTATACGGGGGGGATACAGGGGGAGCCATCTATAAGGGGGGGGGATACAGGGGGGAGCCATCTATAAGGGGGTAATACAGGGGGAGCTATCTATAAGGGGCCAATACAGATGTGCAGTGTGTAGAGAGATGAGGATGGTGACAGAGTGTGGAGCCTAATATGTCTGTCTGGCAGATTCTGCGGATTCGTGGCTCGGAGAAGTTCTCATAACGGCACAGGGCAAATGGAAAAGAAGATGAAAAGGGAAGAACTCTGATCAGAGAAGACGTCCCATGTGAGTCACTTGATGTATCTGCACTGTAATGTACTGTATATGGTGTACAGAACCTGTGTAGAGCTGGGTACCTCTATATGACTGGATGAGGTGGTAATATTTGTTGCTTGTTATCTGGCATATATATAGAGAAGGGCAAAACAACATGTCTCATATAGACAGAGGAGCAACAACATGACTATTATATTATATATGAACCATGTTGTTTCCCTGTATTCTGTATACAGGGAAACAACATGGTTCATATATAATATAATAGTCATGTTGTTGCCCCTCTGTATATATGAGACATGTTGTTTTGCCCTTCTCTATATATAAGCCATGTTGTTTCCCTGTATATTGTATTATACAGTATACATACAGGGAGACAACATGGTTCTCATATATAATAGTCATGTTGTTGCCCCTCTGTATATATGAGACATGTTGCACTGGTGTGACAATAAACCCTGCAGATTGCTGTTGGAAGTGCTGTCTCCATTGCGTTTTTTGGATACTTTGAAGCCAACCTGGTCTGGTTTGGCGCGGCACGCACGGTTATTTTTTGTTTTTGCGCTGCTGAAAGACTGTGTTGTGAATTAAAGTTTATGTTAACAATAATTTGTATTTTTTTATTGTACGTAATTGTACTGGCTAGGGGCGGGGTTGCAAAGATGGGGTGTTTTGATGGCGGCGGCCGCGGGGGGTGGGGCCCAATTCGCACCTCTGCCCAGGGGCCCATAATGCTGTTAAGATGGCCCTGGGTAGAGCCAGACCCCCTTTCTCCTTAGGCAGTACCAATTTCAGTCTTGCTGATATAAAATTATATAGAATTAGAGAAGGCTGAGGTTAATGATGATACATCCCTATGACTAAGGAGGAGCGGAATGGTCTGGAATGAATACAGCAGTCTAGCAAATCCTATCATTTTTAGCAAGGCCACTCTGGCCATAAGAGAGAGTGGCAGATTGGCCCACTTGAGCAATTCTGCTTGAATTTTATGTATCAGTGGAGGATAGTTTAACTTGTATATAGAGTTGGGGAATCGTCCAATTTTTATACCTAAATATGTGATATTATCGGAAGTGCAGCGGACTGGGAGGTTTTGTTTATTGGGAAAAGAAGTAAGCTTGAGTAAGTCACTCTTATCTTTACTTATTCTAAAGCAGGCTATATTGCCGAATTCTTCTAAGTGTCTAAAGACCGCATCCAGGTCCCTATTGGGGTCGCTAAGGAAAATGAGTAAGTTGTCGGTAAACAATATGGCCCGCAGCTCCTCCCCCCAAGCCACCTTTATCCCGTCAAAGTCCCTAGCTAAACTCAGTCTGCGGGCCAGCGGCTCGATGGCCAGGTTAAAAATCAAGGGGGACAATGGGCAGCCCTGTCACGTCCCCTTAAACAGGGGAAAAGAAGGGGAAAGGAAACCAGGGGTATGGATCCTGGCTACCGGGGAGTGGTACAGATGTTAAACATAAGAAAGAAAAGCTCCTGAGAAGCCCATTGTCCCCATCACTTTGAACATCCATCCCCTCACATTGTCAAAAGCTTTTTCAGCATCAATGGAGAGAAGAGCTGGGGATGGATGTTTCTCAGGGTGTGTCTTAACCTTGTCCAATACGGCCATTACCTTGCGGATGTTCATCACCGCTGATCTCCCTTTAATAAAGCCAACCTGTGATGGACCAATAAGAGAGGGCATAATCACGGCTAACCGGTCAGCTAGAATTTTGGATACTATTTTAATATCTAAATTCAATAGGGAAATTGGCCTGTATGAACTTGGGAGTTTTAGGATTTTTTCCGGGCTTCAGGAGAACCTTAATATAGGCCGTATTGGAGGATCTGGGTACAGGTGAGGCGGAGAGGTAGGTGTCATATAGAGCTTTTAAAGTAGGGGTGATTTTAGGGCCTAGAATTTTGTAAAAGTCCCCGGACAGGTCATCCGGACCAGGGGCTTTGTGTGACTTTAAATGCGATATGACACCCCCAATCTCCTCCCCGGATATCGGTTTGTTCAGAAATTCTCTGTCCGTGTCTGACAGTGTTGGTAAGTTAAGGTCAGTCAGCCAGTCACAGTTAGTAATATCCCCCCCCCGACCCCTTATCGTAAAGGCATCTATAGAAGTCTTGGAGAAAGTCATTAATCCGTGCAGGGTGTCTATGTAATGTTCCCTGGGGGTCGACTAATTGTGTGATAGAGTGTTGTGGAAACGGGCCTTTAGTGAATCGGGCCAAGAGTCTACCAGCCTTGCTCCCATGCCTGAACAACAGCGCCTCATAGTATGACCGATGTACCTCCTCCTTCCTTTTCATCCATTGCACATAGTGATCTCTGGCTTGTTGCCAGGCCACTCTCGTGGCATCAGAAGGGGCTACTAGAAATTTAGTGTAGGCTTCCTTAAGGGCAGCACTATATTTAGAAATGTTGGCAGAAACCTTCTTTTGGAGAGTCGCCATGATTCGTCCTCGCAGGACTGCCTTAGCTGCATCCCAGAACAACTGGGCTGGGTTGTAATATTCTAGCCACCAGCCTTTAAAAAGGGTTTTAAACCCGTCATCTTTGGCCAGGCCTATAGGGAATTTCCAAATGAAATCACTATCCCTGGGAAGTTGCGTAACTATAGAACACGATACGGGGGTATGATCAGATATGACCATTTCTTCTATAGTAGGGGACAAAATTTTAGGAAGGATGGAAGGGGATGAAAATATGTAATCAATCCTCGACCAAGAGTCGTGCGGAGTAGAATCTGGATTAAAATACCTCCACATGTCAGTCAGGGAAGTCCGCTGCGATAATGTCAGCAACAGTGTTGAGGAGACATGGGAGCGACGGAATCTAGAGCGGTCCTCCAAGGGTGTCGTTAAAGTCTCAGCTATCAGCTTGAGCTGCACTGGGTCAGCCAGGATCTGGTCAGTAAGGTCAGAGAAGAAGAGAGAACTGTTAGCGTTCGGACCGTATACATTATAAATGATCATGTCCTCAGAGAGCATTCTGATATGAATTTTGCATTATCTGCCTGCATTATCATGTGACACATGTATGACTTCGCCCTGGAAGGAATGACTTACTAATTAATATCAGCACCCCCGCGTTGTGATTCACTGCAGGAGATCCATACACCTCCTTCACCCACATCTTCTTCAGACGAAAGAAATCGTCCTGAGTCAGGTGAGTCTCCTGCAGTAAAACCAAGTCCGGCTTCATACGTTTGAGGTGGCGTAGCATAAGCACCCGCTTTTGTGGGGACCTTAGTCCCTTAATGTTCCAAGAAACCAACTTTAACATAGGCTTGTACAGTATGGATATATGACAGATGAACTGGAAAGCAAATAGGATCCCCTCCGCGAGTCTGGGCCCACCCCCTCCCACCCGTCTCCCCCTTAACCATCCCCCCCCCCCCCCCTAACCCTTCCCCTTAACAAAAAACATACCAGCTATACTGGAATCCCACCTAACAGCAGTATCCAGCTAGCATTAGGTTACAGACCTCACTTTTCTCCACACAGGCACTAAACAACTCAATAAAGTGTTATGAGTCTCACATCTTCCGGGCACTCCTAACCCGATCACATAAAAGAACTGTTGTATAACTGAAACAATGATAAAACTGCGTAACACTTAGCAGATCCCCTCTGGATGATCTGGACTAAGAACCATGCCAAACAAACATGTGTTTGAGGTGTCCAACTCACGACCACAGTCCGTTATCTCTGGCCCAGTTCAGTCCCGCGATAAGGAGGAACGGCTGTGTCGTTGTTCTCTCAGCGCGACGTACCAATCTCCCTCCTGGTGTTGCGCTGTGCGAGGAGGGCTGCTATTGTTGTCACGGGTTGGTGGCGGTGATCTGGAGCGTTGAGACGAACCTGGAGTATTCGGTATGTCTCGTAAGATCTCTTCTAGACCGGCTTTAGCCACTTCAGGTGAGTGGAATGTAGAATAGGATCCGTCAGGGTAGAAGACTCGTAGCGTCGCCGGATATAGCAGGGCAAAGCATGTGTGCTTTCTAAAGAGGGCCGAGCAGATGGGTGAAAATAGCTTGTGCCTCCTAGTGGTCTCAGCAGAAAAGTCTCCAAAGATAAGCAGTTTGGCCTCCTGATATCTCAGATCCTGTTGCTGCTTTTGGAACGCTTGTAATATTTCCACTCTGTCCGAGTAATCTAAGTAACGCACTATGACTTGTCGTGGGCGCGCACGGTGCTGCAGTGTTGCATGGGAAGTGTCCCCAAGCTGTCCCGTGCGATCAGGGCCCTGGCGATAAGCTCGTTCAACTTTGCTTTTATGAGAAATCCCCAGTAGCGCGGGAATGGTGGACTCACATAACTTGGCCAGATCTTTTTGCGCCACTGACTCCAGCACACCGACAATGCACAAGTTATTACGCCTGGAGCGGTCCTCCAGGTCTTGCACCTAGTCCCATAGTTTGTTATTATCAGAGCGCAGGTTTCTATAAGAGCACTCAGCAGCCTCCATCTGTTCTTCCAGTATCAGGCTGGGTTCACACACAGTATATTTCAGGCAGTATTCGGTCCTCATGTCAGGTCCTCATAGCAACCAAAACCAGTAGTGGATTAAAAACACAGAAAGGCTCTGTTCACACAATGTTGTAATTGAGTGGATGGCCGCCATTTAATGGCAAATATGTGCTGTTATCTTAAAACAACGGCTGTTATATTGAAATAATGGCAGTTATTTACCATTATATGGCGGCCATCCACTCAATTTCACCATTGTGTGAACAGAACCTTTCTGTGTTTTCAATCCACTCCTGGTTTTGGTTGCGAACCAAATACTGCCTGAAATATACTGTGTGTGAACCCAGCCTCACTATGCGTTTCTCTGCCTCCAGCAGGCAATCGCCATGTTTGTTCACTGTTGCCTGCAGCTTCTGCAGGGACGACGCAATAGTCGCCGCCAGTGTCTCTTGGATTTCAGGGACAATCTGTTTTGCCACCTCTGCGACCAGAGAGGAGTCAGGAGGAGCATGAAGCCGGGTTTCGGCTCCCAGTCAGCATAGTGTGAAGTGTGTGAATCAGGTCAAAGGGATAGGGCGTCGGCTGGAAGAACACACACACAGGGAACGAAATCTAATGGTGCGTTTACACAGACAGATTTATCTGACAAAGTCAAAACCAGGAACAGACTATAAACAGGGAACAGGTCATAAAGGCAACACTTAGATTTCTCCTCATTTCTAATCCATTCCAGGCTTTGGCTTTAAAAATCTGTCAGATAAAGCTGTCTGTGTAAACGCACCATAACACACCAGCTGAGAAATGGGGGGAATTTAGAAATGGTGAGAATTGTTTAAGTGGAAAACCCCTTTAAAGTGACTCTGTACCCACAATCTGGCCCCCCCCCCCCCCCCTAACCGTTTGTACCTTCGGATAGCTGCTTTTAATCCAAGATCTTTCCTGGAGTCTGTTCGGCAGGTGATGCAGTTATTGTCCTGAAAAAGAACTGTACTTAGGGTACAAACACACACACCGCATACGCAGCAAATATGCAGCACATCTGCAGCAGATTTGATGGTGCAGATTTAATGCTGTGTTCAGGTATTTAGATCTAATCTGCTGCGTTTTGCAGCAGTAAATACGGTGCGTATATGGTGTGTGTGTTTGTACCCTTAAACTTGCAGCCGTGTCAAACTGGTGTGTCCTAAAATGTCTGTGCATTAGGCTGGCACACCCTCTCTGTCCCTCCTCCCCACCCTGCTCATCATTAGAAGTGCCTACAAAAGAAAGTCATCAGTCTATTTTTTAGGTTATCAGCCACTGAATGTATAGGATGATGTCTGGGTACTGAAAACAGTGCTGCATATGGATGTAAGTGAAGACCCCCGAAGCATGAGCTGAATGAAATATTATTTATTTCCATGCATATTCCAATATTGTATTAGAATCTGGAAGAGAAAAGTTTAACAAAGGGCAAACAATGTGTCCTGAGCATGCAGGAAGTCCAGTAATCTAACCATACATGGATACCAGGTCAATCAATCAGATTGTATCATTTATTTCTATGATCATAATCGTCATTGCTATTATATTGGTCCCGAAATGCCAAACCTACCAGTAAGATACAGAAACCTCTGGTGGTAGTGGATATGGTCACAGGCTAGCCTAGCGCGACTCAAAAAAGGCTGGTGAGTTTTACTGATTCCGGATGGGTTCACATTGCTTTTTTTCCTCCATTTTATGCAAAAAAAAAAAAAAAAATCATGAAAAAACATGCATTTGTGTGCGACCGTTTTGATCTGTTTTTCCATTTACTTCCATTATAAAGAAAACTAAAATCAAATTGCATCCATTTTTTAGAGTATACAAAAATATGGTCGACCACGTTTTTGTGTACACTAAAAAAAAACCATACATTTTGTTCCTTCTTTTATAATGAAAGTCAATGGAAAGACGGATAAAAATGGACCCACGCAAATACATGTTTTTCCGTTTTTTTTCCCATAAAACAGGCAAAAAAATTGATTGCAAAAATGCAGTGTGAACTCAGTCTTACAAAGCTGCAACCTCACACATGAAACCGATGAACATGAGGCAAAGTCTGTTTTCTTGGTAGCTTTCAGAACCAACATGTTTCCATTCTAAATCCAGTCTTTGGCCTGTGTAAAGCAGCGGAATATAAATACAGATTCATCTATGGCTGCAAGTCCTGGTCCAGCTGCAACCTACTGTCCTGACCTGATCAGCATCATAGTCATGTGACATTCAGGATATTAGACTGGTGGTCATGCCGCCATGTGTGGCTGTAATACAGACACAAAGATACTTCAGTATTACGCCGGTCTGAGTGTTTCACTAGCAGGCGGCCAAAATGTGAGAAAATGATCCAGACAGCAACAGATCCTAGTACAGAGAAGCTTCCATGCCGCCCACATATACACAGGTCTCTGACTCCTCTCAGCCTGTAAGAAAAATATACCTTTAGTACAAAGTGGCTGTACCGCCATAGAAGATTGTGGACACACAAGTAATATAAAATGTCTGTGGCAATTTTATGTGAGTTAGTAGTGTGTAGCATCCATTGTTATAATGCCGTGGTTGCCGTCCTCTGAACACTATTAGTACAGGCGGCTTCATCTACTTATATGATTCCTGCTTTATAGAGAACATTATTCCAGCATCATCTACCTCTCTGTGTGCGTTATCCTATAGAAACCTCTCACAGTCATGGATCTCAGCGTCATTAGATTCATAGAAGAGAAATCGTTCCTTAAATTACATTCTCCATGGAATCACTCTCATTCATAGCAACACTCATCATCACATAGCATAACTTATCATCGCTCATCATCATATAGCATCACTCATCATCATATCACCACTCATCATCCATTATCACATAGCATCATTCATCACCCATTATCACTCATCATCATATAGTATCACTCATCATCATATCACCACTCATCATCCATTATCACATAGCATCACTCATCACCCATCATCATATAGCATCACTCATCATATCACCACTTATCATCCATTATCACATAGCATCATTCATCACCCATCATCACTCATCATCATATAGCATCACTCATCATCATATCACCACTCATCATCCATTATCACATAGCATCACTCATCACCCATCTTCATTCATCATCATATAGGATCACTCATCAACACATAGCATCACTCATCATTACATAGCATCACTCATCAACACATAGCATTAATCATCATCACATAGCATCGCTCATCACCAATCCTCACATAGCATCACTCATCATCATCACCCACCATTATTTATCATCACTTATGTGTTTTTGTTGTCAACATTCTGAGAATCTTAAGATCTTTTAAGGCTTTTTCCAGTTGCAGGTCACTTTATGTGGCTAGTGTTTTCTGTGTTAGTTTTCTTTTCACATTCTTAGTGTCTGCACTCAAACGTAAAACCTCTTTCTCATTCTTGATATGGTGAACCCCATGCACTTTGTCATCTACATGGCTAATTCCCCTCCCCCCTCCAAGCTCCATGATCTTATTAGGGTTTCTTTTTCTCTGCCATGTTTGCAGCGTCTTCTCCTTTGGACACCCAGTCTAGTCCACCTCCCATGCAGAGTACTTCTTCAGGGATGGTCTCCAGATCTTCACTCTGCAGAGCCTGTGTTATCAGCGTCAGCTCTTCACATAGCGTCTCATAGCGATACCCAACCCGTATATCAGGCACATTGGTTCTGCGGATATCATTTCCTTCTGGACCTTCTCGCAGATAATTCGGCCCCAGCCAATAACTTTTTACCTGTCATAACAACAATATAACATTACACCAGATACTGTAGACTGTAACAACTACCAGACCAGAAGATTGTCGCATTGTCGAAGATACATGGTTCACATCTATCACATAACACATATTAGACTGCAGAACCAGCCTACAGATCTGCCGCTGGGATCACAAAGCGTTTTTGCAGTCTGTTAGTTTTTCAAAAAATGTATTTGTGAGCATTCGTATTGATCAGTTTTTCCACTGACTTCCATAATAAAAAAGGATAAATAAACAGATCAAAAGACCTCCGGTTTTTTTTACCACGTTTTTCTGTACATTAAAAAAACGAATGTATAAAATAGTGTAAAAAACAACCGCGCTCCTGATAGACACAGCTGTTCTTAAAAAATGTCAGTGTCCGTATAGCTGCAGGCTACCAACAAGTGGTTACTGCTCCCACTCAATATAAATATAATATAGGATGATAAAGATGTTGTGCCGCGCTTAAAAAGTTGCCGTATAATACTGAAATGGTTAACTACCTCACATAATAACATTCAGGTACTCATAAGAGCTAGAGTCACTCACCGCATTAGGTGTATTGGTTGTGCTGTGACTTTTGGTCCTCCGTATCGGCCCCTACTACGAATGTGTTTTGATCTGTTTTTTTTTTATGGAAGTCAATGGAAAAACTAATCCTCACAAATACAGCCAAAAAACAGATGAAAAATGGACGGCAAAAACACAGTGTGAACCCAGCCTTACATGCACATTTTGGTACAGATTTAGTAACATTTCATCCACTGCATCCAGCCCACAGCACCTATAGGCTATGTTCACACAACATCAAAAATAGAGAAAAGTCGGACGCTTTTGCTGTTTAAAAAAATGTCAGTTATTGCAGCGGTTTAACTGACTGCAATGCAATGCACTGAAGTCAATCAAAAGACGGACGTCCAATACACACAGTGTATTGAATATTGGACGTTATCACGGCAGACAATGACATGAATCCGTGCGGATTCAATCATGTGATAATTTTATTGCCAGGGTCATTACACAGCACGCAGTGATACTAAATATGTTTAGGACTAAAACTGGTGGAAAAACTGGTCATTGGTTCTGAAACCCCCTAAAATGCCAACCAAAAAAAAGAATAACGGTGAAAGGAAAATAATCAGAAACATCTAACAGAGATAAAACAAGTACGTAGACCAGAAAATCAGAAAGAGCTGCTGGGAGCTTTATATATAATGGACAGGAGAATCTATGACGGGGAGGGGGAACCTTCAGCCCTTCAAGCGACTCCGTACCCACAATCACCACTTGTACCTTTGGATAGCTGCTTTTAATCCAAGATCTGTCCTGGGGTCTGTTCGGCAGGGGATGCAGTTTCTGTCAGAAAAACAACTTTTAATCCAGCGGCGCTGTGTCTAACGGCCGGGGCTTACATTTGTATATCCATTAGGCTGGCACAACCTCTCTGTCCTTCCTCCCCACCCTCCTCATTATTAGGAATGATCGAGGAACATTTACTGCTGTTTGAGCTTTGCACAGGTGTATTAACGATCCAGCCCATGTTCAATATACACACAGGTGGGAAATAAGAAGCAATCTGCCTGGAGTATTCCTAATGATGAGGAGAGTGGGGAGGAAGGACAGAAAGGTTGTGCCAGCCTAATGCATATACAAATGTAAGCCCCGGCCGTTAGACACAGCGCTGCCGGATTAAAAGTTGTTTTTATCACTATAACTGCATCCCCTGCCGAACAGACCCCAGGACAGATCTTGGATTAAAAGCAGCTATCCGAAGGTACAAGTGGTTTGGGGGGGACAGATTGTGGGTACGGAGTCGCTTTCAGCTGGTGCGAAACTCCAATTCCCATCAAAAGGGAACATGTGGAGAGGAGAGGCGCACAAGAAATCCCATCGAAGCAATAGGACAGGCACAGACTCGGTTGGTAAATCCAGCCTCTTTTGTTCAGTGGGAACCGGCCCATACAGTTTAAACTAAAGCTAATTATAGTTTTGCACCAGCTGGTGGGCTGAAGGTTCCCTATCCCTAATCTACAGGCTCCTGTACTGCTTCTAAAGTGTCCCCGAAAAATAAAATGGACCTGGTGTGAAATAAGCAGCTCTTCCTGGTAGAGGTAAAAGTAAGACACATCGAATCTTCCAGTCACATACTCTGCAAATCACAGTATCTGCTGCATTGCATGATGAATATAGCTTTAACCCCTTCTAGACTGGGCTAATTTTTGTTTTTGCGCTTTCATTTTTTCCTCTTCGTGTTTCAAAGGCCATAGCGCTTGCAGTTTTTTCACCTACAAACCTACCTGAGCACCCTTTTTTTTGACACATCAATGACACTTTGCAATTACAGACTTAACCCCTTAAGGACGGGGGTGATTCAAACTTTTAGGGGAGGGGGCTTTTTACTAATAATAATAATTTTATTTTTTTTACACTTATACTAGAAGCCCCCCTGGGGGACTTCTAGTATATACACTTTGATCTCTCATTGAGATCTTTGCTGTATAGTTATACAGCAAAGATTAATGAGATACGCACTCGTTTGCTTTCGGCTGCTGCAACCGAAAACAAACGAGTGCCGAGCCGGGGACGACGCCATCTTGGAGCGGTCCCCGGCCGGCATCAGGTACGGAGATCAACAACATCCCGGAGGAGCGATCACACTCACTAGACACCAGGGAAGTGCTGCAGCCGGTAATCGGAAGGTACGCCATATGTCCCTAAGAGGTTAAAGAGAACCAATCATGGCTGTAAATTTTTTATTTATTTGCTAATTAGTTGTAAATTTACATTTTATTAATATTTGTAAATAGACTTTTTTTTTTTTGGCACGTTTTTGTAATATACACACTTTACTTTCCTGACTCGTGCCGGCTCTTTTCAAAAGAGCCGGCGCGAGACAGGAAGCTCTCGTCATGCAGAGCAGCAGCAATGCCGCCCAGCAGCGGACAAGAGGATGGGTAAAGTATAAGATACAGACTGCAAAGGCAGTCTGTATGTCAGGAACTTACCTCACCGGGTTCCTGCGACGTCCTCTACTTGCTCGGCTCCGGCGGCCGGCTCGGGATCGCTCCGTCGCTCCGCCCGCCGGAGCCGAGTGACGTCACGGAGACCCGACGGCTTCCCTGACAACCAGGGACGCCGCGGTCACGTGACTGTCAGTCGGCCGGCCGTCACATCAGCTGAGCGGTGTTCTGGCAGGCTGAGTGACGGATCGCTCGGCCACTCAGCCTGCAGTACCGCAGCTGTGGCAGGGCTGGATTCAGGAGGCCGGACCAATCAGCTTTTGGTCCGGACTCCTGATCCAGTATAAGTGAAAGTCAGAGCCAGCTGGTAATTGCTGACTATTAGTTCACTCTGATCCCAGCTCCCCCTGTCCTATTCCTGCGAACCCTGTCCGAATTCCTTCTGCCTGCCTTACTCGTGTTCTGACCTCCGCCTGACTTTTGACTATCCCTTGTGTTACTGACTTTGTACTGCGTTGCCCGTGTGCTTTGACTCGGCTTGTTCCGCTATTCTATATTGTGTTTTGTCTGTCCGTATTGTTCTGTGTTTCACTTACACAGTGTAGGGAACGTCTTCGTGGTTGTCCGCGACCGTTTAGGGTTGACCGAGGCAATTAGGTAGGGTCAGAGGGTGGGTTCAGATCCAGGGCCCACTGTACCTGTCCTGTCTGTGTCACCTGATCCTGACACTGTATCTTCAGGAATAGACAAAATGCAGATACAGACTGCCTTTGCAGTCTGTATCTTATACTTTACCTAATCCTCTTGTTCGGTACAGTAAGGCTGGCCGCCGCCATCTTAATTACGTAACTTGCGTTCCAGCGGTGGAACGCAAGTAACATAATCAAGATGATGGCGGCCGGCCTTGCTGCACTGAAACAAGTGGATTAGGTAAAGTATAAGATACAGACGGTAAATGCAGTCTGTATCTTCATAAATAGACTTCATAAAGATACAGACTGCCTTTGCAGTCTGTATCTTATATATTACCTACTCCTTTGTTCCAGTGCAGTAATGCCGGCCGCCGCCATCTTGATGACGTCACGCTGGAATGCGTTGCTAAAACGCACGTCATCAAGATGTCGGCGCCCGGCATTACTACACCGAAGAAGAGGATTAGGTAAAGTATAAGAATGCAAAGGCATTCTGTATCTTCAGGAATAGATTTAGGGAAAGATTACCTTTAATAATAGGGACAGTGATTTTTAGATGATAGTTTCTCCTTAATTTCTCCATAAAGTATGCTGTGAAACCGGGGGGAAAAATTATTTGCATGGGGAAATTGAAAAAAAAAAAAAAGGCAAATTGTTTTCATTGGTAAAACTGACATATTATCTATGTTCCTTAATTCAGTACGATTACAATAATTATGTAATTTATATGACTTTTATTTTATCTGATTGCTTTAAAAAAAATTAAAACCTGTACTTTCTATTATTGGTATCTTGTTTGTGTATATGCAACTTTTTGATCACTTTTTATTACAATTTTTCTGGATTTATGTGACAAAAAAAATCGTTTTTTGAGCGTACGCCATCTAGCGTGCAATTAGCGTGCCGTTTAATAGTTTGGGCGATTACACACGATACGCAGCGATACCAAACATATTAATTTACTTATTTTTATAAAATGGGAAAAGGAGGTGAACGGAGGGGGAAAATGGGGTTTTATTAACGGAGAGGATTCTTTACTAAGGGAGAGAATTTATTAATTACGTACTTTAACTTTTAGTCCCCATGGATGACTTTTATTATTACTGCACTGATGTCTCATAGAGATCACTGCAGTACACTCAATACAGTGCGCTGTTGAGGCCCGGCCAGGTAGGATGAAGGGACCTCTCCTCTGGGATCGCATTGCAGGGGGCGGCGGGGGGGATGTGATTGATGAGGGCACTGATGTGTTCATTTATTTATTTATTTATTTTCAACCAGCACAAGACTAAAACGCTTCAGGAGACTGGACCTGGATACAGTAAGTATAGCTGTTATATATCAGCCTTCAGGAGACTGGACCTGGATACACTAAGTATAGCTGGTATATAGCTGCCTTCAGGAGACTGGACCTGGATACAGTAAGTATAGCTGTTATATATCAGCCTTCAGGAGACTGGACCTGGATACAGTAAGTATAGCTGTTATATAGCAGCCTTCAGGAGACTGGACCTGGATACAGTAAGTATAGCTGTTATATAGCTGCCTTCAGGAGACTGGACCTGGATACAGTAAGTATAGCTGTTATATAGCTGCCTTCAGGAGACTGGACCTGGATACAGTAAGTATAGCTGTTATATAGCCGCCTTCAGGAGACTGGACCTGGATACAGTAAGTACAGCTGTTATATAGCCGCCTTCAGGAGACTGGACCTGGATACAGTAAGTATAGCTGTTATATAGCTGCCTTCAGGAGACTGGACCTGGATACAGTAAGTATAGCTGTTATATAGCAGCCTTCAGGAGACTGGACCTGGATACAGTAAGTATAGGTGTTATATAGCAGCCTTCAGGAGACTGGACCTGGAT
The DNA here is from genome assembly GCF_027789765.1 of Dendropsophus ebraccatus. NCBI lineage: Eukaryota > Metazoa > Chordata > Amphibia > Anura > Hylidae > Dendropsophus > Dendropsophus ebraccatus. Next base: position 6,096,874 of record NC_091464.1, on the reverse strand, counting down.
ACAGTAAGTATAGCTGTTATATAACTGCCTTCAGGAGACTGGACCTGGATACAGTAAGTATAGGTGTTATATAGCTGCCTTCAGGAGACTGGACTTGGATACAGTAAGTATAGCTGTTATATAGCAGCCTTCAGGAGACTGGACCTGGATACAGTAAGTATAGCTGGTATATAGCTGCCTTCAGGAGACTGGACCTGGATACAGTAAGTATAGCTGTTATATAGCTGCCTTCAGGAGACTGGGCCTGGATACAGTAAGTATAGCTGTTATATAGCTGCCTTCAGGAGACTGGACCTGGATACAGTAAGTATAGCTGTTATATAGCTGCCTTCAGGAGACTGGACCTGGATACAGAAAGTATAGCTGTTATATAGCAGCCTTCAGGAGACTGGACCTGGATACAGTAAGTATAGCTGTTATATAGCTGCCTTCAGGAGACTGGACCTGGATACAGTAAGTATAGCTGTTATATAGCTGCCTTCAGGAGACTGGACCTGGAACTCGGCTTCCATGTGTCAATCAAGCAGGCATGGGGAGAGAGGAGACATTACAGCTTGTAGCAGATCAGGAGCTTGCAAAAGCCTCTTTGTACCAGGGAATAAAAGGATTTTTCTACATTCTGGAAGCACAGAAACATATAAGAAAAGTACCATGTGTCTCCTTGTCCTAACAGCATCTAACAGCGTCAGCAGTTTGGAACATGAATTACAGCTGACAGATTCCGTTTAACCCCCTAGACAACCCAGGACGTAGAGTTACGCCATGGAAGTCTGTCACCAGACGACCCTGGACGTAACTCTATGTCCTGGGTGTTTCTCTGGCTATGAAGCGCGCTCTGGAGCGGAGCGCCCTTCACAGCAGGTGGGGACCTCACCGGTAATGACACGCTGCAGCGATTGCGCTGCCGCATGTCATTAACCCCTTAAACGCGCGGCCGCGGCGTTTAAGTGTAAGTGACAGGGGGAGTCCCCTGTCACTTATCGATCCGGACCCCCGCAGTGTGACTGCGGGGGTCCCGATCGTTAAAACGGACCGTCGGAGGTCTCTTACCGTCCTCTGCGCGGTCCGATCGGCGATCTGCTACACTGAGCCTGCACAATGAGCAGATCGCCTATCACACTGATCAATGCTATGCCTATGGCATAGCAATGGTCAGTGTAGAAATCAAAGTAGTGAATGTAAAAGTCCCTCAAAGGGACTTCAAATGTGTAAAAAAATTAAATTTAAAAACACCAATACACTACCCCAAAGCCCCTCACCCAATAAAAGTTGAAATCACCCCCCCATCCCATTATATAAATAAAACATATAAAAATAAATAAATAAATAAACATATAATATACCGTAGCGTGCGTAATTGTCCGATCTATTAAAGTATAACAAGCGTCATTGCAAACTGAGAATGGCGTAGACAAAAAGAGGGAAAAAAGTGCGCGGATTACCGATTTTATGTTACGTTATATATATATATATATATATATATAAAAAAAATTCATAAAAAGTGATCAAAACGTCCGATCTTCACAAATATGGTATTAATAAAAACTAGAGATCAAGGCGGAAAAAAAGACGCCCCATACAGCCCCGTAGGTGAAAAAATAAAACCGTTATAAGCGCCACAATAGGGCCATTATATTATTAACTGATTGCCAAAAAAAAAAGGATTTCATAAAAAAAATATATATAACATTAGAGAATCTGTGTAACCTGCATGTGGTTGTGTTCGGACTGACCTACAGAATAATGGTATCATGTCGCTGTTACCATATAGTGTATTACGTAGACACAGGAACCCCCCAAACGTTACCATATTGCATTCTTTTTTACGATTTCACCTATTTATATCTTCATAAATAATATATTTAGGATTCCATCATACATGTTACGGTAAAATGAAAGACGCCATTACATAATACAACTATTCCTGTAAAAAACAAGCCATTACATGGCCTGTAGATAGAAAACTGAAAGTGCTGGCGCTCTTAGAAGGGGAGGAGGGAAAAACAAAAGCGCAATGATCAAAATTTGTGCGGTCCACTGGGTCATTTTGGGCCTGGTCCTCAAAGGGTTAAAGTTATTAAGCTACAGGTTCACCCCCTTTCCTGCGAGTATTCTGGTATGTTGGAGGAAGCGGCTTTGTTACCTTGTGAGGAAAACCACTCATCAGAACACTGTTTCTGGCGAGCTCACACATGTCACAGGAGCTGAGCTTCCACACTTGAGTTGCAATGCTGTACTCCTCCATCAGAGGTTCCTGAAATATATTATATATTAGAAGATATTTACAGTACAGAACAACAAAAAAACACATAAAAAAAATCATACGCCAAAGATACCTTAGTGAAATGAAATTGCAGAGGGTCGTCTGTGGACAGTGATACCATAAGGCCACGTGACAGAAAGTCAGGGAGCGGATTTCGGTGATAGCTCAGAAACAGACTGTTATTACTCAAAGGAGACATGGCGATGCCAATCTGAGCTAGGTAGTACAGATACTGCAACACTGGGGCCTTGAATAACAAGTCAGAAGAGAGGATGAGTACAGAAGAAATATCGTACCATGTTTCATGCCTTAATGGGGAAACAGTAAAAATAAAAAAGTCTTACTCGCCTGCTCCTTTCCCCACACCTCCCTTTCTAGCACATTTCCCCACTCTTCATCGCCTTTTCCTACTTCTGAGACATGAAGTCTTAGGAGGACCTGCCGCTCAGCCAGTCACTGGTGTCCCACCTCAGTGATTGGCTGAGCAGGCAGGTCCTGCAGTGTCCCACCTCAGTGATTGGCTGAGCAGGCAGGTCCTGCAGTGTCCCACCTCAGTGACCGGCTAAACAGGCAGGTCCTGCAGTGTCCCACCTCAGTGATTGGCTGAGCAGGCAGGTCCTGCAGTGTCCCACCTCAGTGGCTCAGCAGGCAGGTCCTGCAGTGTCCCACCTCAGTGATTGGCTGAGTAGGCAGGTCCTGCAGTGTCCCACCTCAGTGACTGGCTGAGCAGGCAGGTCCTGCAGTGTCCCGCCTCAGTGACCGGATGAACAGGCAGGTCCTGCAGTGTCCCACCTCAGTAATTGGCTGAACAGGCAGGTCCTGCAGTGTCACACCTCAGTGACTGGCTGAGCAGACAGGTCCTGCAGTGTCCCACCTCAGTGATTGGCTGAGCAGGCAGGTCCTGCAGTGTCCCACCTCAGTGATTGTCTGAGCAGGCAGGTCCTGCAGTGTCCCACCTCAGTGACCGGCTAAACAGGCAGGTCCTGCAGTGTCCCACCTCAGTGATTGGCTGAACAGGCAGGTCCTACAGTGTCCCACCTCAGTGACTGGCTGAACAGGCAGGTCCTGCAGTATCACACCTCAGTGATTGGCTGAGCAGGCAGGTCCTGCTGACACATCTTGTCTCAGAAGCAGAAACAGACAGTGATTATCATGGTCAGAAGGTGCTGGAATGAGATGTATGTAGGTGAGCATAACTTAAATAGTAAAAATAAAAAATAAGTTTTAGGCTATGTTCACACTACGGAAGAGACCAGCCGTTCCTTCACCCCGGCCAGGTCATGGAACGGCCGGTCTCTGCCCGGATCATTCCGACCGGTACTTAAAGTGACACTGTCACCCCCTTTGTGCATTCTGACATCTCTCCACAGGTGTAAATGGTAAATTTAGCGTTTTTCATACCTTATTTCATATCATACGTCATGGTGTTTGTTCAAGTAAAAAGTGTCCTTTATCAACTGCAGATTGTATTAAGTGGGTGTGGCCTCGCGGCATTAGCACCACTTAGCCCCGCCCACAACGGCACTGTTGCCCGACGAGGGGGCGGGCCAACTGTGAAGTTGTGGGCGAGGCTAAGTGGCGCTAATGCCGCGAGGCCACACCCACTTAACGCAATCTGCAGTTGATAAAAGATGACTTTTTACTTGAACAAGCACCATGACGTATGATATAAAATAAGGTATGAAAACCACTAAATTTACCCATTACACCTGTGTAGAGATGTCAGAATGCAAAAAAGGGGTGACAGTGTCACTTTAAGTACCGGCCGGATGATCTTTCCGGCCTCAGAGCTCTGATGCTGGCGTATCAGAGCTTCCCCCTCCACACAATGAAGCTGGCTTCATTGTCTGAACTGACAGGGTTTCCTACGGCCGCAATTCACTAAATTGCGGCCGCAGAAAACTGACATGTCAGTTATTTCCGGCCCCGTACGGGATGTGTATACGCTCCGGCCGGGATCCCATTGAAAGTAAGGCATTGTTCCACCGCGCCAAAAGTAGCATTAGCAACAATGGCCGTACTTTTACGTAGTGTGAACATAGCCTTATACTGGATAATCTTTTGAAGTGAATAAATCAAAATGTCTTAAGACCAATGTCTTTGTCCATGTCACACTCTCCTATCATGCATATTTATGAGCTTCAAGATCCCTTTAAGTAAGACATGTCAAGAGTTTTTATCTGTCAGGGTCTTCAGCCCCCCTCCCCAACTTTTCTCACTGGATAAGGTGACCTCTGTCATAAGTCTATCCATCTCATGCAGCGAGATGAAGATCGCTGGGGAGTGAAGCACATAACTGTGTGCTTCTCCCAGATCACTCATACCCGAAAGACCTGTCTCTTGGATATGTCAAAAGTTTTTTTTATAGCTACAGGAACACTTTAAGTGATATGTTTGATCATAATTTCAGTTGCCCTAGCATATATAGAATTAGCATTCATACTATTAGCACCAACTTAGGATCCAACTGTATTATGGCACATAGGCATACTACACACTGTTTTCTTCCCACTGCTGCGGGCGATGCTTTTCTCCTACAACTCACTTTCTTCTATACCTGCGGAGCCATACTTGAATATGTCAGCGTAGCTTATATGAATAGGTAATTGAATGCCCCTCAATTTTTGATTTAGCAAACCCTGCAACACTGGAGGGATCTGCCAGTAATCTGTTTAAATCACAAATCACTGTCCGGTAAGGACGTTGTCTCCATGTTGGCTCTGAGGGGCGGCTCCCAGCTCATGGCACAATGATACAGCAAGTTATTAATATGACAATCATGCAGTGCAGCAATCACCATGATAATATATCCTATGAAGCTCACACACATGATCATTTGCCTTTCTAAATGTGCTAGAGTTCATTTTATGTGAGTTCTTTACACATATAAAGGTAAAACCATCACCTTGCGGAGCAGAAGCCCATGTGAGATATTCTGTGACAGCATAAATCCAGAGACAAGATGGTGGATCGGCCCAGCTTCTCCACAGTGTGGACGCAAAACAAAAGTATGAAATCCACGTTGCCTGTCACCGGGAAGATAAACATACAGTGCTGACATTGTCTGTGATTTTAGAGGGGTACTCCATGTGAGAGGGCTTTATTCACTATGGCCGGAGAGAGGGGGTGGATGTAAGCAACAATGTCCACTTACCTCCCCAGTTCCAGCACTGAGTGGGCTTGAAACGTCACTATTCAAGCCGGTTCACAAACCAGGAAGCTGCCGGGGACCAGAGTCAGAGAAGCGCGAAGCGGGACCCAGCGCTGGAAGTGGGGAGGTAAGTGGATGTTGTTTCTTTCAGGCACTCCCTCCTCGGCAATAGTGAAAAAAGCCCTTCTGCCCAGAGTACCCCTTAAGAAGAAGAATGCACAAAAATCATGCCACAAATGTCCATCAACTTTAAAGGGGAACTCCAGGTAGAGGTTAAAAAAAATGAAACTTTTGCAGAAGCATATAGCATTACTTACATATCTATTCCATTTTTGAAACTACCAAAAATTTATTTGTTTTGGGGGTTTTGTTCTGTTTTGTGTTTCTGTATTTCCTGGTTTATCAGTTGTACATAGTACTACAGGTTCCAGAATGCAATGCTTTCCCTCAGCTGTTCATCACAGTCCTCCACCCAGTTTCATTGTGTTACTCAGTTATTTGCAGTAATTGATGAATTCATTGTCGCCCCACCCGCACAGCACGCTGTATTCTCTACCTGTAACACCACACAGCACGCTGTATTCTCTACCTGTAACACCACACAGCACGCTGTATTCTCTACCTGTAACACCACACAGCACTGTATTATCTACCTGTAACACCACACAGCACTGTATTCTCTACCTGTAACACCACACAGCACGCTGTATTCTCTACCTGTAACACCACACAGCACGCTGTATTCTCTACCTGTAACACCACACAGCACACTGTATTTTCTACCTGTAACACCACACAGCACTCTGTATTCTCTACCTGTAACACCACACAGCACTGTATTCTCTACCTGTAACACCACACAGCACACTGTATTCTCTACCTGTAACACCACACAGCACTGTATTCTCTACCTGTAAAACCACACAGCACACTGTATTCTCTACCTGTAACACCACACAGCACGCTGTATTTTCTACCTGTAACACCACACAGCACGCTGTATTTTCTACCTGTAACACCACACAGCACGCTGTATTCTCTACCTGTAACACCACACTGCACGCTGTATTTTCTACCTGTAACACCACACAGCACGCTGTATTTTCTACCTGTAACACCACACAGCACTGTATTCTCTACCTGTAACACCACACAGCACACTGTATTCTCTACCTGTAACACCACACAGCACTGTATTCTCTACCTGTAACACCACACAGCACACTGTATTCTCTACCTGTAACACCACACAGCACTGTATTCTCTACCTGTAACACCACACAGCACACTGTATTCTCTACCTGTACCACACAGCACTGTATTCTCTACCTGTAACACCACACAGCACTGTATTCTCTACCTGTAACATCACACAGCACGCTGTATTCTCTACCTGTAACACCACACAGCACGCTGTATTCTCTACCTGTAACACCACACAGCACGCTGTATTCTCTACCTGTAACACCACACAGCGCACTGTTACTACCTGTAACACCACACAGCACGCTGTATTCTCTACCTGTAACACCACACAGCACGCTGTATTCTCTACCTGTAACACCACACAGCACGCTGTATTCTCTACCTGTAACACCACACAGCACGCTGTATTCTCTACCTGTAACACCACACAGCACGCTGTATTCTCTACCTGTAACACCACACAGCACGCTGTATTCTCTACCTGTAACACCACACAGCATATTGTATTCTCTACCTGTAACACCACACAGCACGCTGTATTCTCTACCTGTAACACCACACAGCACGCTGTATTCTCTACCTGTAACACCACACAGCACACTGTATTCTCTACCTGTAATGCTGATATTGGAATAAAGTAAAGAACTTTTTGAAATCTTTTTTCTTTTAATTTCCACAATAAGCCCCACAATAAGGCTCTTATCCTCTCTGCCGTTTAGCATCATTTACTTGTGCTACTGCATCATTTTTGTGAATACGCTGCAGTAGTGCAATGACACTCCAACATGTGTGAACACAGCCCTAATTTCACTGCACACTTCTGCACAATTAGAGAAATCAGTCCAACACCTGCTTCTGGCTGGTCAGAGATGGTGGAATATATCCATATATCCATAATATAATCTATTATAAGAAAGGTTTCTACCTTGACACAGATAAGGAAATCTTTAGGCTATGTTCACACACTGTACTTTTTATGAAAAGAACGACCGTTCTATTCCTAATGCAATGTAAAGTGGGAGTGGGATTGGTCGCCCTCATAGCGACATGGGTATTTATACCAGGGCTCTCCAGCAGTTCAGTTCCCCTTTGAAAAAGGCATCGCCAAAACGTGCGTCGGGGTGAAGGCAGCCAATGGATGGTTCTACTATTCGCCATTTAGGTAATATTTGTTTTCACTATTTGTATATGGCTCTTTCCTATGACACTTATGTGTGTACTATTAGGCTTTATACACTTTACCTATAGCACTTTGCTCTTTTGCTGATTCATGATTCATTTATCGTTTAGTCTACGCTTCTCATTGTCCATCTGTAGCAGCCCCCTCTTGTTTCTTTGCTGTTTTTAAACATTCTTTTCAGTTGTGGTTCATTGTTTTATATAAATTGTTGTAATTATATCCTTTTATAATAAAGTTTATTCATCTTGTGATAAATGAGAGGTTCAGTGATTTTTTATAGGCATTTTCCTAATGAAATGATTAACATTGAAGTCAATGCAAACAACGGCCATTGTCTCACACAATGTATTAAACAACGGCCATTTTTTGGCTATGGCCATTAAAATAAAGTTCATGTCATTTATTTCCATCCGTTGTCCATAGACTTTAGTGCACTTTTTCATTTAAAACAATGGCTGTTATTTCTACGCAGTGGGAACATAGTCTTAGGGTATAAACACACACACCGTATACGCAGCGTATTTACTGCTGCGATCCGCAGCAAATACGCAACAAATATGCAGCAGATTAGATCTAAATAACTGAACACAGCATCAAATCTGCACCATCAAATCTGCTGCGTATTTGCTGCGTATCTGCTGCGTATACGGTGTGTGTTTGTACCCTTACAGTAAGAGCAGTAAGCTTGTGGAACTCTCTGCCAGATGAAGTGGTCATGGTGAACTCGCCTGGATGCCGTTCTGGAGACTAATCTCTGAGGTTTTTTTTGATGAATATTACAGGATGGACAAGACCTTTTTCTCAGATTATACTTCAGTGTCATTCTAGTGCAGAGTCCGTCATATTTGACAGGAAAAATAATACAGCAAGAAGCACTTCTTATTAACATCATGGACCCCACAAGGTCAATGGGGGAAATTTATGAAAGGGGGTAAATATCCACCTGGTGTAAACTGCCCACAGCAATCACAGATCAGCTTTCAGCTCTGGTAAAATATAAGAGGAGCTGTGATTGGTGGTTGTGGACAGTTTACACCAGGTGTATATTTACACCCTTCATAACTCTCCCCCAATGTGTCCATCAGCTGCCTCTAGTGATGGATCCATCACAGCTCAAATTCCACTGTTCTGCTTCTGTAATGGAACAGAAAACAGAATTCACAATGGAGATGTGAGCATAAGTTACCTGGCACCATAATGTCAACCATACTGCTTACATATACATAGGTAAAAGGTGAAAAAAGACCATCAAGTTCAGACTATAACATCAAGTTCAACCTATACTGCTATTGATGTGGTTCTTATATCTTGCTGCCACTTTGACAGAATAAAAAACAATATGGTGCACATATATAAAAACAATGGGCCATGTAAGCATCTGATACCTATTTCGCAAAATTGTGGCTGGGAACAGGGTCAAAATATATAATAAGTGATAGTCAGCTACACTGGTCCCCTGCAGCTACCAATCCAGGACCTTCCGGTCCACTGCTCTTCACCATTTCTTCCTACTTCCACATGAGATGACTCAGTAGGACCTGCTGGAATAAGTGCCGCAGGGGGCAGGGGCAGGCAAGGATCACTTATCTTTATATTTTAACCTGTCTTCAGGCAAAGCCAACCTATCATCCCCAAAAATATCACAACAAAATCAGAACCAAAACCTGCACAGGCTGACTTGTGTTACAGGATGGGGGCACTACCAACTTCAGCAGCTGCAGAGATTATCCTGTTTTCCCAAATAGAAGTGATGGAATACTAGTATAATAATAATAATAATAATGGTAGTTATTATGTACCTGCGTAGGTGGTTGAGGACAGTCATATTGGCAAACATATAGTACAAGTAGTAGGAATATGGGGGGTTTTCATCTTCCCTCCAATTCTCTGGCAGTGGGCTCTCCATATTAAAAATGTGATGTTCAGGCTTTGATTCATCATCCACACTGTCAAACCCGTCCACCTAAAGAAGCAAAATGAAGGAAAATAATCAAATAATCAACAATCAAAACCACATTGACCATCTACAATGAAAACAACTTCATTGGGCCATGTTCACACATGGGGGGATTTATGAAGTTTTAAAAGTTGTATTGGCGTAGAGGGGCCATATGTGAGTAAATTTATTGTCACACGCTTGAGGGGCAGGGAAGGGGTGGATGGGAGAAACAGGGGCCTCAGGCTCTGGGTTCACTCAATTTATCATTTTTCTTGTTGAAAAATGTTAAAGGGGTTATCCAGCACTACACAAAAATGGACACTTTCTTCCAGAGACTTGTCTCTTGTCTCCAGTTTGGGTGCAGTTTTTAACTCATTTCCATTGAAGTGAATGAGGCTTAATTGCAAACCGCACCTGAAGTGGAGACAAGAGTCATGCTCTCTCCGGAAGAAGAAGGCCATGTTTTTGTAGCACTGGATAACCCCTTGAGGGTAGCTTCACACCTACCGTATCGCTGCGTATTTAACGCTGCATATTTATTGCTGTGTTTTTATCGCTGCGTGTTTGGTGCGATTTTTACATGTGAGTTTTGATTTTCACATGAAAATCATGTGAAAATCAAAACTCGCATGTAAAAATCGCACCAAACACGCAGCGATACGGTACGTGTGAAGGCATCCTTAAAGAAAACTCTGCCAGCTCTGTGCTACCTGAAACTGTGGAACTGTTTAGATGACTGATGAATAGTAATGTCTACAGAGCTGGAAGTGAGTGAAAACTAATCAAAAAAGAAATTGCATGGAAAATAACAAATAGAATTAAAACTGACACTAGAATCCCCTATTAGAGGAGTAGGAAGTGCGGCAATCTTCCACAAGGCACAGGTCAGGGATGGGGAACCTTGGCCCTTCAGCTGTTGCAAAACTCCAACTCCTATCATGTCTGGAAAGCCAAAGCTTTAGCTGGAGAGCCAAGGTCCCCTGGCATAGGGGCATAGGGTACGTACATGCTCCAGGAACAGGTGCAGCTCTGGGTGACTGGCTGGATTCACAGTGACTTCAAACAAAGGCAAGAAGATGTTCCCAAGGATTTCCTGAAAATTATTAACCTGCTTCTTACTGCGAAATACATCACTGAAAGCAGAAAACGTAACATGAAGAGTCAGAATCACCCTAAAGGCTGGAACCCAACACAGACAAATGCATTCACTGTATACTTCCAATATAGCATTTTAACCTTGAGAAGCAAAAATAACAGGTTCCCTCATTAGAGACAATCTGTCATTAAGTCCCGGGGCAAAGAGGGCAATACTTTATTCCTGATTCATCTTTAGACTATGAATTCTCGGAAATATTCTGTGTATATACTGTGTTCACAGTAGATGATAGGTCATTGTAACACGGGAGCCTGTGCTGTCTGGGGGTCGAGCAGCAGGATATACCTTCCTGCTATAACGTGGACTCCAGGTGGGCAGACACTGGACATCTACACTACTCTGGAACTATGGCAGCACTAAGGTGGCGGTCACAGTAAGGGATAAGTAATGTTATACTTGAAGTATATATGTAAAGTTTTATTGTGCACAATGTTTAGTTATCTAAACTACTTCCATTTTGAATATTGTGCATAAATTCCTTAGTAGAGATGCCCAGTGCCCCTGAACCATGTGCCACTGCTGGTTCTGTGTATATCAGCACAGAAGGTCCATGTTATTAGGTATTCTGTGGATGGTACTGTTAGTACTGCATTTTGGCCACTGTATTTTCCTCCTAATATAAAGAATGGCTAAAGGTATAAGGGGACTCCCCCTGTCACTTACACTTAAACGCTGCGTCCGTTTAAGGAGTTAATGTCACGCTGCAACACGATCGCTGCAGCGTGTCATTAACGGTGAGGTGACGGCTGCTGATTGCTCTGGAGCACGCTTCATAGCTCAGGACGTACCGGTACGTCCTAGGTTGCCTTGGGGTTAAGGGTATGTTTACACATACAGGATCTGCAGCAGATTTTATGCTGTGTTCAATCATTTAGTTACATTGATATCTGGAGCATAAAATCTGAAACGTCAAATCTGTTGCAATGTGACTGGTCCCTAAAAAATATTTTTGACACGTTACAGTATCAGTCGGATCTCCTGAGCTGTCTCGGTCAAGTGACATGTGACACGTGAGTGGGAAGAGAACACACTGAGTGCAGACTCGTTCTCCTAATCAGTCGCGGTATGAAGAATTAGACCCTGACTGATCAAAACTTTTGATATGTCTCTATGATATTTTGTATAGATGGTGGTCAGTTTTCTTATTAGAGAGCCAATGGGTGCAGTTTGGTGCAGAGTTCACCTGAAAGCACAGCTAAATACACTAAGGACAATTCAGACACAGAATAAATCTAGCGAGATGAGAATCTAGGCAATTGTATAATAAATAAAGTCTTTACTAGAGTCGTGGGATCTGGATCAGCCATCGGACATTGTTGGAGTGCACTTTATGTTTGACAGCCCAACTCGCCAGGCTGTCCCATTCCTTCCGAGAACGGCCATATATTGAAAGACGGAGCTCAGCGTTCTGATATTTACTCTCTTCCAAATCTGACATCACCTCCTGAAAAGGAGTAAAAAAAAAACAATGTTCACAATGTCTGGAAAGAAAATAGACACAATCACAAAGAACAGACTAGATATGTAACTTTATATGATCACTTCAGGGCACCATCTTCTCCTTCTCTAGTAGAGAGGTGATTTCCAGCAGAGAAGAGGGCTGCATCTCTGTCTCCTCTTTATATCTTCATTTTCCCCTAGCCACCTAGTTCTATCTGAATGTTTCTCCATTTTTAGAATGTTGATGTAGAAATCATTGCTGCTTTATCTATGGGATCAGGATAGCAGTAATACAGTAGGTGAGTCCACACATTGATGAAATAACTGCAGGGTTATACACCTGCCTGTGTGTTCTGTGAGATGCAGCTTGACACTGATCTGCTTGAAAGTGCAGACAGGGAGAAACCTACCACAAGGAGACAGGCTTAAAGGTTTTTTTTGCTGCTGCCCTAGAAGATACTACTCCGCCAGTGACTAGCTGAGGTGGGTCACCGCTGCGACCCGTGACTGGCTAAAGGTGAATTTTCCTAGGCTGTATTAGGAGAGCCACATCATAGATGGCGGACAGAATGAGAAATAACAAGACATATTCAAGAGCCTCCATCAGCAGGTTTGACCAATCTAACCTGCTGATATGTCCTTACTGCACAGAAGACGCTGAGCAGGGAAGCATGTCTCTTATAGTATGTCTCTTACCCTCCTCCTTCACCGTTTCGGTGCAGTTAGCCATGTGCTCCACAATATGGTGAGACTGTTAGGAGCAGGCAAGTGAGCAGCCGAGGCGGGACCCCTTTATGGGAGTAAGAGGGCCTGACACGTCACATCCTGGGTCTCCTATACAACAAGGAAGCATCTGGGAAGCATTTTGTTCAGCCTCCCCCTGCCCACATGCCTGGTTCTCTTCAATACAACATAAATAACATATAAAGCAGCAACACCACCATCTATTACACTGAAAGAGTAAATGTGAAAATACAATGAATATATATAACATATATAACACTGTAATATAACAAAGCTGAAAGATCTTAAAATGCCGATTAGATAGCGAGATGCGGCTAAACCGCGAACGTCTGATAGTAAACACTGAGCTATCATCATGGTCACAACATCCACCAGACTTAGGACCTAATGTTCTGAAGCTAAAGAACATGGGGAAAACTTTCATCTGACTGGTTTCTCTAACTAGATAACATCATGCAATCTCTTATGTGTAATAGTAACTGATATGCAGACGGGCCGGACTCCGGCACCCCTTGTTTAAAGGGGTTGTCCAGCAAAAATCTTTTTCTTTCAAATCAACTGATATCATATATTTACTTCTATAAAAAAATCTCAAGTCTTCCCATACTTATTAGCTACTAAATGTCATGCAGAAAATGTTGCTTATTTTCAGTCTGACACAGTGCTCTCTGCTGCTATCTCTTTCTATGAATCCCCATAGAAAACATGTGCTCTGGACAGTTCCTGTCTCAGCCAGAGGTGGCAGCAGAGAGCACTGTGTCAGACTGAAAATAAAACATTTCCTGCATGACATACAGCAGCTAATAAGTATGGGAAGACTTGAGATTTTTTAATAGAAGTAAATTACAAATCTATATAACTTTCTGACACCAGTTGATTTGAAAGAAAAAGATTTTCGCTGGACAACCCCTTTAAATAAAGTGTTTATGTTACACATAGGGGGACATTTATTAAGTCAGGCGTTTTCTGCGCCAGACTTTAAAATGTCCCCGCTGCTCCAAGACTACAGAGATTTATGTAGCGGCGCACTGGCTCTACATAAATCCTGTGCGCTTCGCTGCGCGCGACAGGAATCCTACGCCAACTCAGAGCTGGAGTAGGTTTCCTAACTATTTTTCCGCTAAACAAATGCTGAATAGAGCAGACTCTGAGTCCGCGCCCCCCCTGTTCTGCCCCCTCCACACCCCCTCCCCACCCCTCTGGAGGAAAGGTACCACATGCCAATAATTCATTCGCAAAACGGCCATTTGCGAATAAATTTATTCGCATCTGGCTCCTTTCTGCAAAAAAATTAGCTTTTTTACTTTGCTACATGTCCCCCATAGTGTTGAGTGGACTTCGGCAACGTTCTCCAAACCAGAATGTTTGGCATCTGACTCCCGGTGGCAGGAGAAGTTGGATGCCACCCTGGGGCTTCCAGAAAAACATGGACACAGCCTATGACCTATAGCTGTTCACGGTCATTCATATTTTCCCAGACTCCTCTACCCACCAGGAGTCAAATGCTGAGTGTTTATACCCAGCTTCTTGCACATGGGAAGAGATAGTGGAGGAGTAAGTTATGGCGAGCACCCTCGAAGTCTGAGATGCAGACGAGAGACCCAAGTCTGCTTTCCAAGCAGTAAGGTATGGGGAGGATAGGTTGCTCCAGCGGGGAGCCCAACATGGCATATAGACAACAGCCCTGGCCCATACAGAGACACACAAAGGAAGTTATGGAGTGAGTGAAAGAAGAGGGAGATGGCAGAGAGGACAGAGATTTTAGTCATTACCAACTATATCTAATACACTGTACAAGGGCAACCACCAGGCTTTCTAGAATAGCGCGGTACCTTGATTATGTGGGCAAAGTATTTTCCTGACACCTTGTTATCCGTCTTGATGAAGATCTCTCTTAGAACAGATTCACCAATTGGATTGTATTTGGCATTGAACTTATCAAAGCGGTGGAAAGTATTTCTGTCCTGTGGAGATGAAACACAGCAAAAAGGCATAAAAAAAGGAAAGCTCAATTTACAGTCAGCAATGAAGCACTATGTTGGTGTTAAGCTCTTATATGAAGGTTTAGCACTGCCATCTACTGACCACAGCTGGTGGTACTTTACAAAGACTCTGTCAGTAGGTTTAGGCTATGGTCCCACAATGTTTTATTTTATGTTTTTTTACAAGAATGGCCGTTGTTGGCGGTTTAAACGATGGCCGTTATTGTAAAAAAAGAATGCACTGTGTGGAATCCTATGGGGAACAGCAGCCACTGTGCACACAATGCATTGCTTAATGGCAGACTGTGAACAATGGGCAAACAATCTGTTCAAACAATGTATGGCCGTTCTCATGGCCGCACACTGCACTGATTTCAATGTCAAATTGGATTGCAGACACAACCAAATGTGGTCGTAATCCAAATAAAAGAAAATGATGTTCATCCGTCCGATACAGCAACATGTCAAACAGCGGCCATTGTTTATACAGTATGTGAAGATAGCCTTATGGCGTCCTATCTCAGGATAACATAACCCAGTGACAGAGAAGCTGAACAGGATGATGTATCACTTACATTGTTCTGTGCAGCTGATCCAGATATCTCCTCCTGTATCTCTATGTGTGTGCTCAGTAGTCCTGAATATTCATGAGGCAGAAAACTCCGCCCACCAGCTGCTGATTGGCAGCCATCCATGCTGTGTATAGGCAGTCACCTGTCAATGAGCAGCTGGAGGGCGGGGGGAGGGGTGCAGCAAGAATCCTATTCTCCTGCATATTAGGAGAATGGCTGAACAGAATGATGGAAGTAATACACCGATCCGTTCAGCATTTCTGTCAGTAGTTTATGCTGCCCTCATTTACGGCACCAGAAAGCTAGTGACAGATTCCCTTAAATCTTCTGTTTATATGAGCAGATTGGAATTATGTTTCTCTCAATTTGCCCATTTCTATAATATGTCTCTAATCTTCCAAGCTGCTATGCAGATATAGTCACTAAGGTGAGAAGATAGCCTGCTAGCTGGCATATTTTTTGATATTCAATCAGTGCACGATGCTGGTGACTTTCCTATTTTTTAGTTCGCTATCATCATAGTTGCACATGTTAGCGCGAGAAGAATCAATTTCAAGAAAAATTTTAGAGGTAGCCCATGTCTGTGACACTGTCCTCTGTAAAGGTTTTTTTTTCACAAACAACACTTATTACCCATCTATACTGGATGCTCCAGTACTGGACCCCTCAGCATCCATCCAGTATGAAGGGAGCTTTGGTCAGGCGTGCACATTTATTTTTTTTATTAATGATTTCAATGTTTATTGCGGGGAGGGGCTTTGTAATATTTTAAAAAAAACATTTTTTTTACAGATATGATATTCTATTGCATAGCACTGATCAGTGAGAATGGCGCTCTGCTACTGCAGTCTGCCTGATGCAGACTCTAGTAGCAGATTATCAATTGGACAGGAAGGAGGTTCGCGTGAGACCTCTGGCTGTCAGGGGAAGTGTGACTGCTGGGGTTCTAATCACTTTCTTTCACAGCTGGAGGTCTCATGTGAACCCCCGCTCCAATTGGTCAGTGACAGGGGCCGCTCTTGTCATTGACACACTGAAATGCCCCGATTGCTATAGATCACATCACAGCGTCACCAGCTGCTGGCACTTTTATGTGTGCGGTGCCGCTTACACCGAAGGAGCGCCACAAACATTAAAGTTCCCTCCATGTCGCTGACACACACGCAAATATATATGACATGAAGGGGCTAAAGTTACATGCGGTACAACAGGTCAGGTGTCCTATGGATACTGTCATAAAAACATTTCTATGAACTGTTCTAAACTGAATAAACACCCCCACAAGCAGAGCTGAAACGGCATGTTCTCTTCTTTGTGCCACAGTGGTGCATTTCCTTCAGGGTGCCCTTTTCTCTGGTATTTTTCAGGCAAAAAAAAAAGAAAAAAACACTAATGCGGCGGATGTTGGTTTTTTGCGTTATGGTTTTGGCGTTTTTGTGTTAACTTTTTTTTCCCTCTGCCATAACATAACCTAGCTGCTGGACCACAAAAGGTGACAAAAATTCCAGAAAAAAAAATGCGATACACACAAGCGTTTTTGAGACACCCAGAACAATCCCAGCCACCCCCTCAGCATGCTGCGTTTTGGAAAAACTGACACAGAGCCTCAAAAATGCCACAAAGTAGAGAATAACGCCACCGAAAAAAAAAACACCATGTGTGTAAGGTCGATAATAGAGTTCTATTGACCTCCAGCTAATGTCTGTCCGCTGGCGCTTTTATTGGCGTAATTCCAAGATTTTAAGGCGGTGTGAAGCCGGCCTAACACGACACTACTGTCATATATATTGTCGTTGGGGTTGTTTATTTGTTATATAACTGGGATATGATAAGTAAAGGGGGACTCTGGCCAGACAGTTGCACAGGAGGAGCCATCTCTTACCGCGTGCACATCCAACGTGTCCACACTGAGATCATACGCGGTCAGGTTCATGCTCTGGAAGACTTCACGCAGTGTCTGCTCCTTTCCTCCTTCCTCATGAACTATATCTTCCAAATTCTTTTTCATCGTCCGTTTAATAAATCGGAGCAAATGTTTCTGGTTCATGCAGGATGCCGCATGAATATGGGTGTCCACCTTAAGATGGAAAGATGAACAGAAGTTTATTTTCTTAGGACAGAATATTGTGAGCAGAAACAGACCACGTGGTCCATCTGGTCTGCCCTTACTTTATTTCCTTCATTTGTACACTGCATTCCAAATTATTATGCTGTATAAATCCCTTTTTATTGAACAAACCTCCCAATGATGACAGTATTTGGTGGTCTGGTGCTCTGGGGGCAGTATCCCCGAATCCAGTGCTCCAAACGGTCTTACTAGATGCTGGATTAAGCTACAAACTGCGCAGAAAGGGCATCAAGGATGAAGGTAAGAAACTTACCATCAGCCGGGACCCCCTATATAATTATAGGCTATATAATTATTTCAGGCAGGTTTAAATTCAGTTACTGTGGATTTACTAACCACACCTGCTGGGAGTCTGTTTCAAGCATCCACTACTTTTTCAGTAAAATAATATTTTCCCATGTTGCCAATGGCTAACTATCAGAGATAGAAATGCACACACCTTCCGTATATTGTAAAAGTCTCTGTGCGGCACCTTTTTCTGAGCTGCTAACTCTTTCATCTCATTCAACAAAACATGCATCTGGAAACGGGAGCTGAGGTACTGCAGGCGCCGGTAGCAGAATGACTTACTGCAGAGAAAAGAACAGGAACAAAGAACACAGGACTGAATAAAGGAAAAGCAGACAAAGTATCCCGGGATATGCTGAAACCTAGCACAGCGCCCATCATAACTGTGTCCCCTGGTGGCACATGACCCGGCCTCCATATGAAAGAGACCTTTGTTATATACAGGACCATGTGCACCCGGCTGCCTGTCTCTCCAGCACTTACATGGGGCCATTGATTATGAGAGCCATCAGTACATTCATGTCAGCCACAAATTCTGAAAGATCCAGATATGGAAGATCCAGCTCCGTACTCCTGGAAGAAAAAAACATGACAGATCAATGTATACTGCTAAAAACCATAAAGGGAACACTCAAATACCACATCCTAGATCTGAATGAATGAAATCTTCTCACAAAGCTGAATGTGCTGACAACAAAATCCCTCACACATCATGCCTGGAAATCCCATGTATTACCCAATGGGGCCTGGATTTAGCGTCACACACAAAATTACAGCGGAAACCCCCCCCCCTCCAAGCTGATCCAACTTTGCTGTAATGTCCATTTATATTATATATGTAATGTGTGTGGCCTCCACCTGCCTGTATGACCTCCCTACAAGGCCCGGGCATGCTCCTGATGAGGTGTATGACCTCCCTACAAGGCCCGGGCATGCTCCTGATGAGGTGTCTGTATGACCTCCCTACAAGCCCCGGGCATGCTCCTGATGAGGCGGCTGTATGACCTCCCTACAAGGCCCGGGCATGCTCCTGATGAGGTGTATGACCTCCCTACAAGGCCCGGGCATGCTCCTGATGAGGTGTCTGTATGACCTCCCTACAAGGCCCGGGCATGCTCCTGATGAGGTGTCTGTATGACCTCCCTACAAGCCCCGGGCATGCTCCTGATGAGGTGTCTGTATGACCTCCCTACAAGCCCCGGGCATGCTCCTGATGAGGTGGCGGATGGTCTCTTGAGGGATCTCCTCCCAGACCTGGACTAAAGCAGACGCCAACTCCTGGACAGTCTGTGCTGCAATGTGATGTTGGTGGATGGAGGAGACATGATGTCCCCGATGTGCTCTATGGGATTCAGGTCTAGGGAACGGGCGGCCAGTCCATAGCTTCACTGCCTCCATCTTGTAGGAACTGCTGCCACACTCCAGCCACATGAGGTCTAGCATTGTCCTGCATTAGGAGGAACCCCAAGTGCACCAGCATATGGTCTCACAGGGGCTCTGAGGGTCTCGGTACCTAATGGCAGTCAGGTTACCTCTGGCAGCACATGGAGGGCTGTGCCCCCCCCCCCCCCAAAGAAATGCCCCCCCCCCCCCACACACACACACCATTACTGACCCACTGCCAGACCGCTCATGCTGAAGGACGTTGCAGGCAGCAGATCTCTCTCCACCGCGTCTCCAGACTCTGTCACATGTGCTCAGGTTGAACCTGCTCTCATCTGTGAGGAGCACAGGGGGCGCCAGTGGATCTGCCAATCCTGGTGTTCTCTAGCACAAGCCAAACATCCTGCGCGGGGTTGGGCTCTAAGGCCATCAGTGTTGCTTCATAACTGGACATGGGGATTTCATAAAGGTGCGACTGACTTGGAGTTATATTGTGTTGTTTAAGTGTTTCCTTTATTTTTCTGAGCAGTATATTATACATATGTGACAGATAAGGGAATTCCTTTAAGGGGTTGTCCACCAAAAAAAAAAAATTCTTTCAAATCAACTGGTGTCAGAAAGTTATATAGATTTGTAATTCACTTCTATAAAAAATCTTCTTTCTTCCTATCTCCAGTCTTCCAGTACTGACCAGAGCAGGAGAGGTTCTATGGAGATTTGCTGCTGCTCTTGACCGTTCCTGACATGGACAGAGGAGGCAGCAGAGAGCACTGTGTCAGACTGGAGAGAATACACCACTTCATGCAGGACGTACATCAGCTGATAAGTACTGGAAGACACTTCCTTGCACCAGCTGATTTGAAAGATTTTATTTATTTTTTTTGTGGGGGGGGGGGGGGTCATCAACCCCTTTAAGGGAATATGCTCCTTATTAAGTGATGTACTGTCTCCATGTACTTTTTGGCACATTAGTTCTGGTGCTGTAAACATGTGTTGCCTCTCTGCCAATTGGGACATAAGGCTCCATATTTGAAATACAGCTTACAATTTTGAACAGCAACCCCAGCAATTCAGCAGGAGCAATATAAGTAATAAGTAACATTAATACAAAGGCTCATACAGGTAAAACCATGTGACAAACAAGACCACAAGGTAAAGTGAATTGTGGAGTGTGGTTTACATCTACACTATAGTGCGGCATCTACCACAAAGTATCAAGGTTCAGGATGTGAGGCCATAGAAAATACAATGCTTACGTGTCCATGACATCACGCTTTGTAAATACATGAATCACACCGTCTATCATTTTTAGTCCAAAGCCCAAGTCCGGAGGCATAGTACTGGGGTCACACACTTCATATGGGTGCTGGTCAGAAAAGGGAGGATGAACAGGAGCATCTGTGAAAAAAATACAACTAATCTGAATCTTGTATGAAATGATCAGTGATTAACAGAGGTTATCCGAGGCAAAAAATCATATGGCTACCTACCCTGATCCCCCAGCTGCTGATGCCTCCGGTCCTTGGTCCCTGATGGCTACTTCCTGTTTTCTGATGCTGCACTGCTCAACCAATCAGTGACTGAGAGAGGTCCCTGCTGTGACTGGCTGAGTGGGGCGGCACCTGCTGGGATGGTGACCAGGAAGTAGCTGAGCCAGACCAGACCAGCAGCTGGGGGGGGATCAGGGCAGGTGAGTATAAGTTATTTTTCACTTTTATCCCATCGCCAGCCACATCTACATTCTTTTTATCCATGGATAACTCTAAAGAAGAATCCATGGCACTCACCGAATCTTGTGAGATGTATTTATTGCAGGTTAATAGATGCATAGGCCTGTGCATCTGTGAACGTGCTATAACCATACAAGATTCGGTGAGTGCTGGGGATTCCTAGTTATGGGTATTTGAAGCAGTTACCTTTGCATCAGTGCAGTGAGCTGAATCCCATCCAGAAGGGCTATGTAGTTAAGTAGTGAATGCCTATATGTGACACACTTACACACAGAATGTGGACATACAGTAAAATATCGTGAATATATTATCAATAGAATTTTTTTATTTTCCAATGTATATTATAAACAAATTGCCATCTGTTTTTCTATCTTTATATCTATTTTTTCTTTTTCTTGTAAATAATATTCAGTTCACAATAAAGTTTTGTAGGGAATATCAGAGCGGTTTGAGCAGTTTCGCTTATTTTCACACACTCCATGTCTCCCCCCCCCCCCCCCCCCCCCCCCCCCCGATGCTTGACCCGGAAGTGTAATACCGCATACTCACAGAATCCCTGTCAACCTCTTCAGTCCCGGCCGTCATGTTGGGACTATTATGTCACTCTTCATAAGGCTGGCCTGACCGCTCCAGCCCTCCCTCATGCCGGCCTCCCTCCAGCACGTCATCAGCTGCTCAGCCGCGATTGGCTGAGCACAACAGAAGACGTCTGGGGCTTCTGTTATGCTCAGACAATCGCGGCTTTTACACTTCCAGGTCAAGCGTCAAGGGGTGGAAACATGGGGAAGGGGGCCATTCACATAAATAACACACATTACAATGTTGTATAACTTTGTATTGTGTCTTATTTAGTGAAACAAAGTGTTGCACTGCACTACTCCTTTAAGCTTCAAAAATTGGTCACATAAATCTGTCTGTGTAAAAGCACCATAAGATCTTAGATACATTTACTTAGTGCTGGGCGATTAATCAAATTAAAGGAGAAGTTCTGAGAAAATTTTTATTTAAGTATTGAATTGCTCCCCAATATACACTTATTATGGGAAATGCACATGATGTAATTTTTTCCTTGCACTTACTACTGCATCAAGGCTTCAATTCCTGGATAACATGGTGATGTCACTTCCTGGATAACATGGTGATGTCACGACCCGACTCCCAGAGCTGTGCGGGCTGTGGCTGCTGGAGAAGATGATGGCAGAGGGATGCTCAGTGTCCCTCTAGTGCCCTGTGTCCCTCAGTGTCCCCCTGCCATCATCCTCTCCAGCAGCCACAGCCTGCACAGCTCTGGGAATCGGGTTGTGACATCACCATGTTATCCAGGAAGTGACATCACCATGTTATCCAGGAAGTGACATCACCATGTTATCCAGGAAATGACATCACCATGTTATCCAGGAAGTGACATCACCATGTTATGCAGGAAGTGACATCACCATGTTTATCCAGGAAGTGACATCACCATGTTATCCAGGAAGTGACATCACCATGTTATGCAGGAAGTGACATCACCATGTTATCCAGGAAATGACATCACCATGTTATCCAGGAAGTGACATCACCATGTTATGCAGGAAGTGACATCACCATGTTATCCAGGAAGTGACATCACCATGTTATGCAGGAATTGACATCACCGTGTTATACAGGAAGTGAAATCACCATGTTATCCAGGAAGTGACATCATCATGTTATCCAGGAAGTGAAGCCTTGATGCAGTAGTAAGTACAGGGAAAAAAGCAGATTTATCAAAAACTGGTGTAAAGTAGAATTGTCTTAGTTGCCCCTAGCAACCAATCAGATTCCACCTTTCATTTTTCAAAGAGTCTGTGAGGAATGAAAGGTGGAATCTGATTGGTTGCTAGGGGCAACTAAGACAATTCCACTTCCAATTGGTTCCAATTCCAACCAATTTGATAAATCTCCCCCTTTATGTGCATTTCCCGTAATCAGTGTATATTGGGGAACTTTTGGGTGCAACACAATACTTAAATAAAAATTTTCGCCGGACTTCTCCTTTAATTTGATTAATTCACTCCTTAAGTCTCACAATTTAATTAAAAAAAAAAATTGGATATTTGGTTTATAAAAAAATTTTGCGCTCTGCCTGCAGGGGGAAAAAGCCACCAGCTTCTCCCCTGCAGATGACACAGCCAGGAGCAGCTCAGCACCAGGCCACTACAATATGTACAGGACACAGATTAGGTGCTGCTGGGTGCCAGGGCCTTAGCAACGTCGGAGGCCTGACAGGTGCAAGCGGGCAGGGGACTGGGAAGTGAAAGGGGGCTGTGGTTAAGTGCAGAAGGGTTTTACACAGAACCAGGGTTGCAACAGCATACATGAAGGAGACTGCCAAGGTAGATACAGACACTGAACTGACACAGTAAATACAGACACTGAACTGCCCCAGTATATATAAACTGTGTAATACCGTGGCAGTGCAATGCCTGTATATATGGTGGTAGTCTCCTCCATGTCCACTGTGCCGACCCTGGTGCCCCAGTATATACAGACTCTGCACTGCCCCAGTATATATAAACTGTGTAATACTGTGGCAGTGCAATGCCTGTGTATATGGTGGTAGTCTCCTCCATGTCCACTGTGCTGACCCTGGTGCCCCAGTATATACAGACCCTGCACAGTATATACAGACCTTGCACAGTATATACAGACACATTACTGCCACAGTATGTACAGACTCTGCACTGCCACAGTATATATGGATTCTGATATGAATGTGAGTTTCCCATGTGGTCATATGATGTTTTGCACTAGCTCCCAATGGTATTTACTATGGAGTCTTCTAGCTGCTGATGTTGTTCACAGTTCGAGGAGTTAAAGTCTCAGTCTCCCAGGCTGCGATCAGCTGACTGCTGCCGGGGAGAACTGTGTTGGTTTACTGCATGAAAGCAAGTGTAATAGGCGGCACATAACGCCAGCACCTGTACTTTGCAGACGGCTGCCAGGGTTGATGTGTAGTGTATCCTGGTTCCGGCGGATGTATCTGTAAGTGTATTTACATATACACACTCTTACTGGAGTATAATGGGATATGAGATTGTATTCCACATACTTATTATGACGTATACTGAATGATGTTACCAATTCCACAACTGGATGGTATATAGGATGTAATGATGACACAACTAACTGCATACTGCTGATTGGTGGATGGCTGCATAAATAGTCGGCTTCTACCTGTGTTGGTTACGTTTGATAAAGACCCCATTCAGGATTGAAGCCCTGCCTTGGTGTGCCATAGGGGAATAAAGTATACCGCTGTATTTGGACGCTGTTACTTGTCGTCCTCTGACCAATCAGTGTCACAGGCTGTTTTGCCAAGTGCACGGCCCAACGTAGTCTGTGATCAGTGTAGTCAGGAAACAGGCTTTTTGTACAGACAACACTCATTTATGCTACTTTTCACACATAAGACTTTGGGCAATGTAGTCCTATGATATGACACATAGTGACTTTAGCCCAGCCATTGTACAGTTTATCCCTCCAGTGCACCCTGACAGCTGTGCTCTGCTGCAGGGCTCCAAAGAGGGACCTAGTACTATACAGGAGCTGCATAGGCGGGTGCCTAATTCTAGACTGAGGCACAGCGGGAATCTAATATTACATGGGGCTGCAAAGAGGGGGTCTTAAACTATATAGGGGCTGAATAGAGGAGGGGGCCTAATACTATATGGGGACACAAAGGGTCCATTACACTTTATGGAGGCACAGAAGGGGCCTAGCACTATATGAGGGCAGCACAGAGGGGGCCTAATACTAGAAGGGGGCGCAAAGAGGGCCTATAACTATATTGGGGCTGCACAGGAGGGGCCTAATATTATATGGTGGCCTAATACTAGATGTGGACAAAAAGAGGCCCTATAATTATATTGGGGCAGCACAGACATAAAAGGGCCTAATACTATACATGGGCTACACAAAGGGGCCTAATGCTATATGAGGGCACAGAGGAGGTCTAATACTATATGAGGGCACCTAGTGCTATATAGGGGCACAGAGGAGTGTATAATAGTATATGGGACACAGAGGTGTCACCTACTATATGAGGGCACAGAGGGAGTAATACACATGAGGAGTTTTTTTATACAGATGAGGATAGTCCAGGAGCGTGGAACCTACAATGTCTGGGAGATTCTATGAAAATGACTGATGGCCGGGAAAAGTCATGATGGCTCAGTCCAAGTGAAGATGAAAATAATGAGTGACTCTGACCCCCCTGTGGTTTACTCACAGAAGATACCCCCTGTGAATCAATAGAAGTAACTGTAATCTCTCATATGGTCTGCAGAGCCAATGCATCTATCTTTATATTGGCTCTGCATAGGGGGTATTGGTCTTAGTATAGTACATTTTATTCAGTAGCAGTTTGGTAGTATTAGTTGTTATATAGTGGTAATATGTAGTCATGATGTGGTGGTATTATTTGTCCCTTGTAACTGGTACTATTGGTATTACTAGTTTTAGTATACTTGACTTGGTAATGGTAGTGGTCATGGTGTGGCCATAATATTTGCCCCTTGTATGCTAGTATAATTGGTCATAATGGTCTTGGTGTACTGCATTTGGTCAACAACAGTATGATGGTAATATGTAAGGTGATAATATTAGCTCCTTATATACTGGAGTTATTTAGTAGCTGTATGACTTGAATTTAAGCATACAGTAAAGATGAGCGAGTAGTGAAATATTTGAATATCGAGTCGAGTAGAGCCAGGTACTCAACTATTTGATCGAATATCGAATTCCATTAAAGTCTATAGGAGAAAAATTCTTGACTTGACTTGGAAATCAAAATTCGATCACCTGGAGGTCACCAAGTCCACAATGACACCTCCACAGAAATGATGCCGACACCTCTGGATGTAACTGGGACAGCAGGGGAAGCATGCCTGGGTGCATTACGCCACTATCACAGCCTATATCAACTATACACTCCAAACACAATATAACCTCTATGTAAAGTGGAAAAAATACATGAAAACCTTCTTTCCTTTACGGTAGTTTGGACAGAAAGAAACATTTTAGGTCAAAGAAATATTTTCATGCACCCCTTTAAATCATATTGCCTATGACAACCGCAGATGGCATAGGCAAGGGGGAAATCACAAAGCACCCACCACTGTCATTGTGTGTGTGATGCGGTCAGACACGTCCTCTGCCTCAGTCATCTGCCACTTCCACATGCCCTTATTACAGTGAATACACTCTAGCCGCCTGCCTCTCTGAACACACTGATGTGCTTTTGTGGGTCCCTCCTGCCTAAAATCACCTAACACCTGACTGTCCCTGCTACACACTGTCTCCCTGTCTAACACCTGACTGTCCCTGCTACACACTGTCTCCCTGTCTAATACCTGACTGTCCCAGCTACACACTGTCTCCATGTCTAACACCTGACTGTCCCTACTACACACTGTCTCCCTGTCTAACACCTGACTGTCCCTGCTACACATTGTCTCCCTGTCTAACACCTGACTGTCCCTGCTACACACTGTCTCCCTGTCTAACACCTGACTGTCCCTGCTACACACTGTCTCCCTGTCTAACACCTGACTGTCCCTGCTACACACTGTCTCCCTGTCTAACACCTGACTGTCCCTGCTACACACTGTCTCCCTGTCTAATACCTGACTGTCCCAGCTACACACTGTCTCCATGTCTAACACCTGACTGTCCCTACTACACACTGTCTCCCTGTCTAACACCTGACTGTCCCTGCTACACACTGTCTCCCTGTCTAACACCTGACTGTCCCTGCTACACACTGTCTCCCTGTCTAACACCTGACTGTCCCTGCTACACACTGTCTCCCTGTCTAACACCTGACTGTCTCTGCTACACACTGTCTCCCTGTCTAACACCTGACTGTCCCTGCTACACATTGTCTCCCTGTCTAACACCTGACTGTCCCTGCTACACACTGTCTCCCTGTCTAAAACCTGACTGTCCCTGCTACACAATGTCTCCCTGTCTAACACCTGACTGTCCCTGCTACACACTGTCTCCCTGTCTAACACCTGACTGTCCCTGCTACACACTTTCTCCCTGTCTAACACCTGACTGTCCCTGCTACACACTGTCTCCCTGTCTAACACCTGACTGTCCCTGCTACACACTGTCTCCCTGTCTAACACCTGACTGTCTCTGCTACACACTGTCTCCCTGTCTAACACCTGACTGTCCCTGCTACACATTGTCTCCATCTCTAGCTTCAAGTCTCATCTAAAAAAGAATATTCGATTATTGTGAAGGTCACATGGTTTAGCCAGCCAATGAATGCAGATGCTTTTTTTCACTGACTGTGTGCTCCTAGTGCCTGTCCCACCCCCCTGCATAGTTATTGGTTAAAAAAAACCAGGGAAGGTGGGAGGGGATTCGAATTATACTGGGGTTTTGAGTATTTCAAATAGTGTACTATTCGATCGAATGCCTACTCGATCAAGTAGTACTCGCTCATCTCTAGTATACAGTATAAGGCTATGTTCACACTAAGTAAAATAACGGGATAGGGTATATAGAAAAATAAGATCTAAAATGTAACTTTTAATGATCTCAATATATAAAATAAATAACCAAATGTGAAAAACCAGACACTAACAAAGGTAAAAATACTAGGAAAGTGTTTATCTTACCACTCAACGGTGACTGCTGAGTCGGAATGATCTGGAGTGGCCGTGGACCATTCACATCGCCGTAGCTGTCCTTGATCCTAAATGGATTCCACGTGGGCGGCTGAGATCTCCCGGTAGCGTAGACAGGAGAAAACACAATAGGGTGCATACAAAATGGGAGATAGGACACCCTAATAAATCTGTCCCTCCAGACAGAGCTCCCGCCCTAAAAAGAGCGACTCCGCCACACTCACTCCTAGGGTCCACTCCGCCACACTCACTCCTAGGGAGGGGACGCCATACGCGCGGCTGGCACCATAAGTGCAGTCTTTACCCTTCTTTGCTTAGTGGCATTTAAATATCTGTTTGATCCCCTGATGATTCCCCCTATGGGAAATGAAATGCATTGGGACACAGCCACATGTATTAGTAGGGTTTAACTAGGGACCCTAGGAGTGAGTGTGGCGGAGTCGCTCTTTTTAGGGCGGGAGCTCTGTCTGGAGGGACAGATTTATTAGGGTGTAATAGGACAGTGTCAGGGACCGGCTGTCCTATCTCCCATTTTGTATGCACCCTATTGTGTTTTCTCCTGTCTACGCTACCGGGAGATCTCAGCCACCCACGTGGAATCCATTCAGGATCAAGGACAGCTACGGCGATGTGAATGGTCCACGGCCACTCCAGGTCATTCCAACTCAGCAGTCACCGTTGAGCGGTAAGATAAACACTTTCCTAGTATTTTTACCTTTGTTAGTCTCTTTTTTTTCACATTTGGTTATTTATTTTATATATTGAGATCATTAAAAGTTACATTTTAGATCTTATTTTTCTATATACCCTATCTCGGTGAATTTTGTTAGTATTTTGTTAGTGGTTATTGTGGCATTGTTTTTGGATTCTAAGTAAAATAACAGCGCCGCAAAACTACGGCCGTTGTTTTGAGGTTCCCTATAATGACTGCAATGCAATATAACTACCGCTGTTGAATTCACACTACCCCTTTAAGTGAAAAAGAGCTTCAATATTCCTGTCTCTCTCAATAAAGTTTGTAGATGGATGAGGGCTCTCTTAATGCTGTGATCCCAGATGCAGTCCATGACTGGCTGAATGGTGACTTTTCCCCTGCATAAAGATACATATAAATATTACCTGCAGCCACAGGGGTATCTGCACTCTCCTCCTGAAGTGGACTGTCTAAAGTCTCGTCACTCAGCTTTTTTAAGTGCTGAGCAGTAGTTCGGAAGAAGGTTTGCATGGATATATTCATATACTTTTGTCGAATGAATAAAGCCCGCACCACACTCTTGGCTGCATCAAGGAGATCTGTGAAAGGTACCTAAAAAAGGCAATACCTGAATTATACGAATTTATCAGCAAAAATATTAAACTTGACATTTTCTACAAGTATAACTATATTAGTTTAGAAAGGAATCTCCCTTAACTGAATGGGTTGTGACCTTTGGACAAAATGTAACTTCAGCCTCCAGAAACCTGAGTAAGCATACCCTGTGATTATTACACCATTAATATATGGTTGCATCATTGTTATTAGCAACGTAACAAGATATCTACTGTGCCATTTGCCAGTAGGCATTGGACTACGCTAGTTAACCTAGCTGTGCCTAGCTTTTACTGTGGGTAATGACATTTCTCAACCGAGATGTGGTCTAGCAGAGAGCGGGAGTGCTAGGAGGAGGAGGAGGAGGCAGTGCTGCAGGTTGTTATCTGGGGAGTGCTAGGAGGAGGAGGAGGCAGTGCTGCAGGTTGTTATCTGGGGAGTGCTAGGAGGAGGAGGCAGCGCTGCAGGTTGATATCTGGGGAGTGCTAGGAGGAGAAGGTAGTGCTGCAGGTTGTTATCTGGGGAGTGCTAGGAGGAGGAGGCAGTGCTGCAGGTTGTTATCTGGGGAGTGCTAGGAGGAGGAGGCAGCGCTGCAGGTTGTTATCTGGGGAGTGCTAGGAGGAGGAGGCAGTGCTGCAGGTTGTTATCTGGGGAGTGCTAGGAGGAGAAGGTAGTGCTGCAGGTTGTTATCTGGGGAGTGCTAGGAGGAGGAGGCAGCGCTGCAGGTTGTTATCTGGGGAGTGCTAGGAGGAGGAGGAGGAGGAGGCAGTGCTGCAGGTTGTTAGCTGGGGAGTGCTAGGAGGAGGAGGCAGTGCTGCAGGTTGTTATCTGGGGAGTACTAGGAGGAGGAGGAGGCAGTGCTGCAGGTTGTTAGCTGGGGAGTGCTAGGAGGAGGAAAAGGTAGTGCTCCAGGTTGTTATCTGGGGAGTGCTAGGAGGAGGTAGTGCTGCAGGTTGTTATCTGGGGAGTGCTAGGAGGAGGAGGAGGCAGTGCTGCAGGTTGTTATCTGGGGAGTGCTAGGATGAGGAGGCAGTGCTGCAGGTTGTTAGCTGGGGAGTGCTAGGAGGAGGAGGCAGTGCTGCAGGTTGTTATCTGGGGAGTGCTAGAAGGAGGAGGAGGCAGTGCTGCAGGTTGTTATCTGGAGAGTGCTAGGAGGAGGAGGAGGAGGCAGCGCTGCAGGTTGTTAGCTAGGGAGTTCTAGGAGGAAGAGGAGGTAGTGCTGCAGATTGTTAGCTTGGGAATACTAGGTGGAGGAGGAGGAGGCAGTGCTGCAGATTGTTAGCTGGGGAGTGCTAGGAGAAGAAGGCAGGGCTGCAGATTTTTAGCTGGGGAGTGCTAGGAGGAGGAGGAGGCAGTGCTGCAGGTTGTTATCTGGGGAGTGCTAGGAGGAGGAGGTAGTGCTGCAGGTTGTTATCTGGGGAGTGCTAGGAGGAGGAGGCAGTGCTGCAGGTTATCTGGGGAGTGCTAGGAGGAGGAGGCAGTGCTGCAGGTTATCTGGGGAGTCCTAGGAGGAGGAGGCAGTGCTGCAGGTTATCTGGGGAGTCCTAGGAGGAGGAGGCAGTGCTGCAGTTGTTATCTGGGGAGTGCTAGGAGGAGGCAGTGCTGCAGGTTATCTGGGGAGTCCTAGGAGGAGGAGGCAGTGCTACAGGTTGTTATCTGGGGAGTGCTAGGAGGAGGAGGCAGTGGTGCAGGTTGATAACTGGGGAGTGCTAGGAGGAGGAGGCAGCGCTGCAGGTTGATATCTGGGGAGTGCTAGGAGGAGGAGGCAGTGCTGCAGGTTGATAACTGGGGAGTGCTAGGAGGAGGAGGCAGCGCTGCAGGTTGATATCTGGGGAGTGCTAGGAGGAGAAGGTAGTGCTGCAGGTTGTTATCTGGGGAGTGCTAGGAGGAGGAGGCAGTGCTGCAGGTTGTTATCTGGGGAGTGCTAGGAGGAGGAGGCAGCGCTGCAGGTTGTTATCTGGGGAGTGCTAGGAGGAGGAGGAGGAGGCAGTGCTGCAGGTTGTTAGCTGGGGAGTGCTAGGAGGAGGAAAAGGTAGTGCTCCAGGTTGTTATCTGGGGAGTGCTAGGAGGAGGTAGTGCTGCAGGTTGTTATCTGGGGAGTGCTAGGAGGAGGAGGAGGCAGTGCTGCAGGTTGTTATCTGGGGAGTGCTAGGAGGAGGAGGTAGTGCTGCAGGTTGTTATCTGGGGAGTGCTAGGAGGAGGAGGCAGTGCTGCAGGTTGTTATCTGGGGAGTGCTAGGAGGAGGAGGCAGTGCTGCAGGTTGTTATCTGGGGAGTGCTAGGAGGAGGAGGAGGCAGTGCTGCAGGTTGTTATCTGGAGAGTGCTAGGAGGAGGAGGCAGCGCTGCAGGTTGTTATCTGGGGAGTGCTAGGAGGAGGAGGCAGTGCTGCAGGTTGTTATCTGGAGAGTGCTAGGAGGAGGAGGCAGTGCTCTGGGGAGTGCTAGGAGGAGGAGGAGGCAGTGCTGCAGGTTGTTATCTGGAGAGTGCTAGGAGGAGGAGGAGGAGGCAGCGCTGCAGGTTGTTAGCTAGGGAGTTCTAGGAGGAGGAGGAGGTAGTGCTGCAGATTGTTAGCTTGGGAATACTAGGTGGAGGAGGAGGAGGCAGTGCTGCAGATTGTTAGCTGGGGAGTGCTAGGAGAAGAAGGCAGGGCTGCAGATTTTTAGCTGGGGAGTGCTAGGAGGAGTAGGAGGAGGCAGCACCACAAGTCATGTCATTGCAGCTGCCTTCTTCTTCTGTGTGTAATATATATAGTTTAGGAGGTTGCAGCCTGCTCCCTGGTTCCTGGCGTACTCCTATGACTTCTGGCCCTGCTCCACTTGTGGTAAGTCACCATGTTCCTCAACCTGTGGTCTCTGGCTTGTTGAATAACTACAAACATATATCAGTGTTACCCATCCTGTGGCTTTATGCATCCCTATTTTACTTTCAGTAGATTTCCAAGGACTGGCACACTGGGTCTGACCCTGGCAATGGACTTCCTGTGGTTAATATTTTTTACTCTTTATTCTGATTAACTTTCTTCACAAAACGTAGACTCCTTTAGGAAGAAGATGAAGAAAGAAGATTATTTTTAAGCGTGTATTTTTTTTTCTTTTCATTAAACTTTTTTTTTTTTTTAACTTTATGGTGGACATGTATCATCCGGCGTACGGATGATTTTCGGCGGAAAGTGCCGATTTGCGCATTATTTTATTCGCAAATGGCCGATTTGCGAATAAAATATTCGCAAATTGGCACTTTCTGCCGAGTACGCCAGGGGGGCGGGGAGGCGGTGTGAAGGGGGCGGAACGGAGGGCGCGGAGTCCGTGCAATTCACCATCCGTTCCGCCAAAAGATACGCCGAAAACCTACTCCAGTCCTCAGCTGGCGTAGGTTTTCGTCCGAGCGCACGGATTTATGTAGAGGCAGTCCGCCTCTACATAAATCCCCGTAGCGCTGGAGATGCGGGGACATTTTTAAGTCCGGCGTAAAAAACGCCGGACTTAATAAATGTCCCCCTATGTGTTTTTCTTTCTTACTTATATGAGGCTTAGTAGTGGACACCGTCTGGTAGACCAGTGCTTGTCAAACTGTCAGGCGCCCCTTTAATTCCTGGTAAGGCACAGCTGGGGAGCCAGTTTTAATAAAAGTGACTAATGATCTCTAGTTTAGCAACATTATTGTCTAATTTTGATCACATTTTAATGTTATAAAAAGTTTAGGAGACAATTAAAGGGTAGTAATAGTATTTGTTTTTGCATGGACTTTCTTCACAGGGGGTGAGGCCCGGCATCCTCTTGGTCAGTCTGGTGAGGCCCGGCATCCTTTTGGTCAGTCTGGTGAGGCCCGGCATCCTTTTGGTCAGTCTGGTGAGGCCCAGCATCCTTTTGGTCAGTCTGGTGAGGCCCGGCATCCTTTTGGTCAGTCTGGTGAGGCCCAGCATCCTTTTGGTCAGTCTGGTGAGGCCAGGCATCCTTTTGGTCAGTCTGGTGAGGCCCAGCATCCTTTTGGTCAGTCTGGTGAGGCCCAGCATCCTTTTGGTCAGTCTGGTGAGGCCCCGGCATCCTTTTGGTCAGTCTGGTGAGGCCCAGCATCCTTTTGGTCAGTCTGGTGAGGCCCATCATCCTTTTGGTCAGTCTGGTGAGGCCCGGCATCCTTTTGGTCAGTCTGGTGAGGCCCAGCATCCTTTTGGTCAGTCTGGTGAGGCCCAGGCATTGCCTTGCTCTGTTGGGTGAGGCTCCAACAGAAAAGAGTTTGAGAAGCACTGAGGTAGATGGAAGACGGTGCCATCTGAACCCAAACTCACAACATTTGATTACTGGTGGCTGAAGCAGTTGGATACAGCCATAAGGCTGCCTGGCAAATACTGAAATACTGATAGGCTATATCCATGTTTTCCTGGACTCCCTAAGTTTGCTCATCTCTAATACCATCCATTACTAACCCTGGTTTTAGCATTATAGTGCAAAAGGTCCAACATTAACCCCCCTTAATACCCCAGTACCAACCATTACAGGGGTACTGGGAAAAGCCAGGTGCTGGCAGGCGCGGACTGTCAAAAATGGTGGCAACAGGCTGGCATTAAAGGGGTACTCCGGCGGGGGGGGCATTTTTTTTTCTGACACCAGGGAAGAGGTGGCTGAGGGAAACCACGTCCACTCACCTCCCCGGTTCCAGCAGCGGGTCCCGCATCGCGGCGCTCCGGTCCCGGTCCCTGGCCGCTTCCTGGTGTCTAACAGGGGCCCGACACGATACGTCTCAGGTCCGCTCAGCCAGTCAGTGACAGAGGCGGGATCTGAGCAGACTTGAAACGGATCCCGCATCCGTCACTGACTGGCTGAGCGGACCTGAGACTTGGGCCCGCGTCAGACACCAGGAAGTGTCCAGGAACCGGGGACCGGAGCGCCGCAATGCAGGACCCGCCGCTGGAACCGGGGGAGTGAGTGGACGTCGTTTCCCTCTACTCCCCGGTGTCAGGAAAAAAATGAACCCCCCCGCCGGAGTACCCCTTTAATGTGTTTTCCTCTATTATCCATAACTGGCCAGATACAATGTAAATAACTATGTGGCACTAAGCAACTGACAGTAGCATTTGCTTGGTGTAGTTTGGGCAGAGAGGCGTCTGCTGAGAGTAACAAAGGGATGCATAGGGAACCCTAGTTTGCTGTCCCCTAATGTAGTTTCCACGACGCCCTAAACTAGTAGCTTTTATCTTAAGGGTCCGATGCCTTCACTGCACTGTTATGGGAACTTGTTTCCAGCGGTTTCTCATTTTACACCAGGTATATGTTGTATTTATACGATATCTACACGCTAAATGTGGCTCGCGGCCATCTCAAAATAAGAAAAATTGGGGACCACTGGCTTAACATATTCAGTCTTGTATAGACTATATCTATATTAATAACCACTACTCAGTTTGGAGCTGCTGGTCACCAAGGGTCTGCAGCTGCTGAAAGCTCCTGATATTGCTGGAGGAAGCTGCAGGAAAAATGCAGTATTACACGACACTCAAATGAACGGCCAACCATGTAACATGTGATAGAACTCCAGCTGTCTAGAACAGGTAATGCACCAAGAAGCTATCCCGGCACTACAAACAGTGTACAGTGTAGGGATTTGAATCTGTATAATCTGGAGGAAAGAAGGGAAAGGGGGAGCATGATGAACTTAGGAACAAGAGGCGACAGTGAGAGGTTACTGGGGGAAAGATCAGAAGCAACGTGAGAATATATTACTTTACTGAGTAGTAGATGCTTAGAACAAACTTCAAGCACATGTGGTTGGTAAACCTACAATAACAGAATGTAACCTGCCTGGTATATACAAATATAAGATTGGAAATACTAAAAGGGCAGACTAGATGGACCCAGTGGTCTTTTTCAGCAAATCACTAGCCGTGGTGCTGTCCCACTGGGTGCTGAGCCAGTGATTGGCTCAGCAGCCTGTCACTAAAGAGACTGGGCAAGAAGCATCAGTGATGAGCGAGAAACACGGGCTTTTTGTAAAAAGCAAGGGCTGCACGGACATTGCTGATTATATATATTTATAGCAAGGACAGAAACAATGTGTATATATATATATATATATATATATATATATATACAGTCCTTGCTGCACAATAATCTAGCAGATTATGCGCAGTTTTCATAGCATACTAACTCTTTTTCTGTCTAATGTTAATTGAAGATGATTGAATCTTCCTTTGATAATGTACTTATTTACCATACAAACAATATATGTACTCATATGCAGTCTACAAATGCACGTACATCTAGGTTATTAAACCTAAAAAGATCTAATATTGTTCCATGAGTATCTTACCCCACACTTTTCATCCCCACTGATGGACACTCTTAGATATTCTCGCTCGAATAAAACATCTTTAGAGAAAGTATCCACTAAATCTTCGTGTTCTTCTTTGTACAACCTGAGAAATATAAGAAGGGACAGGAAAATAGAGCACAATGGAATGGAATGAGACGAGGAAGGGAGAGAAAAGGATAAGAGAAAAGATATTATCAGGAGGAATACAGGGCATGGTGACGGGTAGATAGAGAGCGAGCAGCAGGTACAATGGCAGCAAGATAAATGGACACACTCACTGTAAGTCTGAGCTGCTGTCAATTTTCAGAAAATCTTGTTTTGCTCTAAGTAAAATGTCAGGCTCGAGTCTAGGGAGAAACCAACAGTAGATTGGATACATGGATAGGACGGAGAGGAAAGACCAAAGCAAGTAGAAATCATAGGAAAAGAGGATGAAAGAAATACAATAGAGTTAAATAACGATTAGTATACTGTTAGACAATAGAATCACTCAACAGACTTCCATTACTTCACCTCATTGGTTTCCCATAATTCCTTATATATCACATAGTTTCTTCTTTTTTATCCTAATCCTTTAGGTCCAGTTCACACGGAGTAAAACTGGCGGAACTCTCAGCTGCGGAATCCCACCAGCATCCGCGTCATACAGGCTGTCTATGGGAGGTATCGCGCGCCTCCTCTCTCCGTACCTCTGCGCTCAAAAGAATTGACATGTCAATTCTTCCGATCGGAGAGAGGAGGTGTGCGAGCCTTCTCATAGACAGCTTGTATGACACAGAGGCTGACGGGAATTCCGCCAGTTTTACTCCGTATGAACAGGCCCTTAAAGGGGAACTATCAGCGGGTTAGAGGAATCCAACCTACTAACAGCCCCCTAGTGGGCATGGGGTGCTGAGGATGAAGCTAAGTCTGTTACCTTCATGCTCAGCGCCGTTCTTGTGCTATTAGTTGGGAAATCCTGTGCCCAGTAAGCTGTTAGGAGCATAGGAGGTGGGGCTAAGCAGGAGGCGCATCGCTACCCCGGGGCTGGGGGGGTGGTGCTCCTAGTGGCTTACCTGGCAGCGGTTTTGACAACTAACGGCACAGGAATGGCACATGATCCGAGCAATGGGTAAGTGCTCCTGGGGCAGTGCTCCCAGTGGCCTACCTGGCAGCCGTTTTGACAACTAACAGCACAAGAATGGCACAGAGGGTGAAGTAGACAGATGTAGCTTCATCCTCAGCGCCCCATACCCCCTAGCGAGCTATCAGCAGGTTGGATTTGTCTAACCACATGATAGTTCCCCTTTAACAACTATGTTTGGGCTAATCTATATTGGCAGAGTCTCTTTACATATGATATCTTTCTGTTAGTTATAAGCTATGGCCGGAATACCGTTTCTTTTTTTTGGTCTTACTTGATATCTTGACTTATCTGGCGCTCTAGACGCTGTCGTCTTTCCTCAAGCTTCTCAATGGGACTTTCTTCTGGGAATTCATATGGAGCAGAACGCATCTCACTGTCGGCAAGGGAACGGCTGAACAGTTCCTGAAGGAGCGATAAAATGTTACTTTATTTATTAAAAATACAAAAAAATAAACAAAGATATTAAAAGGGGGGGTCTCACAAAGACAGCCCCCATCCCAGTATCAGCCCCCATCCTTAGTAGGAGATGTCCCAGATCTAGCAGAATCCTGCTGTCTATTTATCACATGATGTGAATCCCCATCATATAATAATAGTGGCCACTGCATGGGAGCTGTCTGGCTCCATTCCTGAGGAAGGGCTTGTGGGTATGGCCCGAAACATGTTGGCTCTGTTAGTATGTTCCAGGAATTACTTTTTTTAGATGGATTAAAAGGGTACTCCAGCAAACCTTTCAAATCAACTTGTGCCAGAAAGTGATGGAGATTTGTAATTTACTTCAATAAAAAAAAGACTTCCAGTACTTATCAGCTGCTGTATGTCTTGAAAGAAGTGGTGTATCCTCTCCAGTCTGACACAGTGCTCTCTGCTGCCACCTCTGTCCATGTCAGGAACTGTCCAGAGCAGGAGAGGTTTTCTGTTCAATCTTTTTATTGAAAATTTTTCAAAAGTATTTTAACAAATGCCCAATAAAACATGTATTTGTACAAAGCGCGAGCAGGAGAGGTTTTCTATGGGGATTTGTTGCTGCTCTGGACAGTTCCTGACATGGACAGAGGTGGCAGCAGAGAGCACTGTGTCAGACGGGAAAGAATACACCACTTCCTGCAGGACATACAGCAGCTGATAAGTACTGTAAGACTGGAGATTTTTTTTTAGACACTATTTGATATTTTTCTCTGGAGTACCCCTTTAATAAAGAATGTTTTTTAATCTTCACACTAAAGAGTGTGGATTACAACTTTTCTATGTGACAGGGGGAGCTGGGTTTTCCATAACTGACAAATTATGGAAAGTGCTGCGGAATCAGTTGGCGCTATACAAATAAAAGCATTATTATTAAAGGGGTATTCCACGGCAACAAAACTTTTAATATATTGCTGCCCATTGCGAGACTAACTGTTCCTTCCATACTCAGTCTCCAAAAATCTGTGTGTAAGCCTTTCTCTTTGTCTCTTCTCCCCCCCCCTCCCTTGTGAGACAGCTGATGTAAACAAGTCCTTGGCAGGCTGTATCTGCAACATTGTAGCGTCTTTGTAATGCTGGGAGGGTTATTCTCAAGTTGCTGATTAATTCTTTGTAATCCTCCCAGTATTACAAAAAAGCTACAAAGTTGCAGATAAGGCCTGCCAGGGACTTGTTTACATCAGCCGTCTCAGGAGGGGGAGACAGAGAAAGGCTCACACACAGAAGGAGACTGAATATAAACTGTTAGTCTCACCATGGGCAGCAACATATCAAAAGTTATGTTTGAGTGGAATACCCCTTTAAGCTTTGAAAGAGACATAACATGGGGCATTTTTTATTACCTCTGCTATTTCTTTGTATTTACCCTCCATGGATGTTCTTAATTCTCGGCTCAGCTGCTTTAAACTATGAGGTGTCCCAGAGAAAGATTTGGCCGACTGCAAAATGTGAAGTGGAGACCCCCGAAAGTCTGAAAAAACAAAGTCATCACGTCAGGTAATTATACACATTATTATGCGAAGAAATGAATAGAAAACTGTAAAATATGATACGTAACCTCGAAGGGGAAACCTGATCATGTCTCCGAAACAACTGGACAGTAAGCTGCATTATGGCGGTCTCAAACATTCCTGTTACCAGTACGCTGTAATACTGACTATACGCAGAAACTGCAGGCATAGATCTCTCCTATCATTACAACAATACCAGTACTCTGCACAGTTCCAGCACTCTGCACAGTTCCAGCACTCTGCACAGTTCCAGCATTCTGCACAGTTCCAGCACTCTGCACAGTTCCAGCACTCTGCACAGTTCCAGCACTCTGCACAGTTCCAGCACTCTGCACAGTTCCAGCACTCTGCACAGTTCCAGCACTCTGCACAGTTCACACCAACTGAGAAATGGTTCCGTTTTGTACAAACAGAGTGAATAAATATATAATCCTTTCCAAAGAATATGCTATAAGGGTATGTTCACACTGAGAAAAAGTGGAGGAATTCCCGCCTGCCTCCATGTCACGCAGCGTTTCTATGGGATGGCTCGCTCGCCCCCGCTCAGAACTGACACTCCCACTCTGACACTGAGGCAGGCGGGATTTCCTTCACTTTTTCTCAGTGTGAACATACTCTAAATGACTGATAGACGTGGGTCTAACAAAGGTTCTTTCTATCCTTACAGGGAGCCCTTTTATTACACGGGGCACAGCAGAGGCCCAGGGTTATATCCTCTGCACCAAAGGCCATCATTTCCTGACTGCTCACAGGACATGTCTGTGAGATCTCCCGTGTGCTTTGTAAGTCTCCACCTCTCTATACATTTATAATAGTGGATTAGGCTCAGACTCAGATGACAGCTAGAAATCTCACATCAACCAATCAGGATGTGGCTCCAGGGTCTGAACTACCTCACACCATCCAGCAGGGGGCAACACTTGGACCATCAGCCATAATATAGTATAGATATCACATTACCTCATATGGTAGCCTGGTACAGACCCTGTATATATGTAACCCTCAGCAGAGACCCCAGCAGATGCATCCCGCACACTATAGTGTCTGTGTATAGTGTCTGACCAATGACCAATACAAGGTAAGGTGATGGTGACTGGATGTGCTCAGCATACTCCCTGCCCCTTATACCCCTCTCATCTCTCCTCAGCCCCTCATACCCCTCTCATCCCTCCTCAGCCCCTTATACCCCTCTCATCCCTCCTCAGCCCCTCATACCCCTCTCATCCCTCCTCAGCCCCTCATACCCCTCTCATCCCTCCTCAGCCCCTTATACCCCTCTCATCCCTCCTCAGCCCCTCATACCCCTCTCATCCCTCCTCAGAACCTCCTGACCCCCCCTCTCATCCCTCCTGACCCCCTCTCATGCCTCCATGTACCCTCCTGACCCCCCTCTGATCCCTCCTGACCCCCTCTCATGCCTCCATGTACCCTCCTGACCCCCTCTCATGCCTCCATGTACCCTCCTGACCCCCTCTCATGCCTCCATGTACCCTCCTGACCCCCTCTGATACCTCCTGACTCTGTCCTCAGCCCCTTTTACCTCTGATCCCTCCTGACCCCCTCTGATCCCTCCTCACCCCCCCCCCCATCACTCCTGACCCCCTCTGATCCCTCCTCACCCCCCCCATCACTCCTGACCCCCTCTGATCCCTCCTGACCCCCTCTGATCCCTCCTCACCCCCCCATCACTCCTGACCCCCTCTGATCCCTCCTGACCCCCCCCATCACTCCTGACCCCCTCTGATCCCTCCTGACCCCCTCTGATCCCTCCTCACCCCCCCCCATCACTCCTGACCTCCTCTGATCCCTCCTCACCCCCCCCATCACTCCTGACCCCCTCTGATCCCTCCTCACCCCCCCATCACTCCTGACCCCCTCTGATCCCTCCTGACCCCCTCTGATCCCTCCTCCCCCCCCCCCCATCACTCCTGACCCCCTCTGATCCCTCCTCACCCCCCCCATCACTCCTGACCCCCTCTGATCCCTCCTCACCCCCCCATCACTCCTGACCCCCTCTGATCCCTCCTCACCCCCCCATCACTCCTGACCCCCTCTGATCCCTCCTCACCCCCCCCCCCCATCACTCCTGACCTCCTCTGATCCCTCCTCACCCCCCCCCCCATCACTCCTGACCCCCTCTGATCCCTCCTCACCCCCCCCCCATCACTCCTGACCCCCTCTGATCCCTCCTCACCCCCCCCATCACTCCTGACCCCCTCTGATCCCTCCTGACCCCCCCCCCCATCACTCCTGACCCCCTCTGATCCCTCCTCACCCCCCCATCACTCCTGACCCCCCTCTGATCCCTCCTGACCCCTCTGATCTCTCCTGACCCCCTTTGATCCCTCCTGCACCCCCTTTGATCCCTCCTGCACCCCCTCTCATGCCTCCTCACCCCTCCCCCCATCACTCCTGACCCCCTCTGATCCCTCCTCACCCCCCCCCCCCCCCCCCCCCCCCCCCGTGCCCTGGCATAGGGATTTCCTGCTGGCAGTGCCCATACAGATGGCCGGGGCCCGAGTCTCCTTACTTCCCTCACATCCTGTTTACCTTGTCACTGACTACCTGCGATCCTCCTGCCTCCCGTACAGACACCGTGCGTTACCGCACAGCTCTGCCCCCGGGACACTGCGTCCCGGTACAGCTCAATCACTTTGTGTCCCCATCAGGCTTCAGCTTGCCTGTGTCCCCAGCCCCCGGCCTCCCTCCGGCTGCCCCTGCCCCCTCCCCTCCTACCAGCCCCATCTCTCCCCGGTGCGCACACAACTGACCGTACAGCTGTTCCCGGACTGACGCGTACAGCCGGCGGACTCCCCCTCCACTCTGTAAGTCTGTGGAACTGTCCTCGCCGCAGTCCCGAAAGAGCAAGAGGAACTAGCGGCTACGACTGTACCAAGTGGTTAGTCAGAAGGGGAGACCTGCATACCCGATGCTCAGCTGCAGAGCTGCTGTGTGAGGGAGGAGGGGGGAGCTGTCACATTGGAAGAGACAGTGCCGGCCACTGAGAGGGAAGAGACAGTGCCGGCTACTGAGAGGGAAGAGACAGTGCCGGCTACTGAGAGGGAAGAGACAGTGCAGAGAGAGGACAGTGAGAGAGGAGAGACAGTGCAGAGAGAGGACAGTGAGAGAGGAGAGACAGTGCAGAGAGAGGACAGTGAGAGAGGAGAAACAGTGCAGAGAGAGGAGAGACAGTGCAGAGAGAGGAGAGACAGTGCAGAGAGAGGACAGTGAGAGAGGAGAGACAGTGCAGAGAGAGGACAGTGAGAGAGGAGAGACAGTGCAGAGAGAGGACAGTGCAGAGAGAGGAGAGACAGTGCAGAGAGGAGAGACAGTGCAGAGAGAGGACAGTGAGAGAGGAGAGACAGTGCAGAGAGAGGAGAGACAGTGCAGAGAGAGGACAGTGCAGAGAGAGGAGAGACAGTGCAGAGAGAGGACAGTGAGAGAGGAGAGACAGTGCAGAGAGAGGAGAAACAGTGCAGAGAGAGGAGAGACAGTGCAGAGAGGAGAGACAGTGCAGAGAGAGGACAGTGAGAGAGGAGAGACAGTGCAGAGAGAGGACAGTGAGAGAGGAGAGACAGTGCCGGCCACTGAGAGGGAAGAGACAGTGCAGAGAGAGGACAGTGAGAGAGGACAGTGAGAGAGGAGAGACAGTGCAGAGAGAGGACAGTGAGAGAGGAGAGACAGTGCAGAGAGAGGAGAGACAGTGCAGAGAGAGGACAGTGCAGAGAGAGGACAGTGAGAGAGGAGAGACAGTGCAGAGAGAGGACAGTGAGAGAGGAGAAACAGTGCAGAGAGAGGAGAGACAGTGCAGAGAGAGGACAGTGAGAGAGGAGAGACAGTGCAGAGAGAGGACAGTGAGAGAGGAGAGACAGTGCAGAGGGCAGTGAGAGAGGAGAGACAGTGCAGAGAGAGGACAGTGAGAGAGGAGAGACAGTGCAGAGAGAGGACAGTGAGAGAGGAGAGACAGTGCAGAGAGGACAGTGAGAGAGGAGAGACAGTGCAGAGAGAGGACAGTGAGAGAGGAGAGACAGTGCAGAGAGAAGAGAGACAGTGCAGAGAGAGGACAGTGAGAGAGGAGAGACAGTGCAGAGAGAGGACAGTGAGAGAGGAGAGACAGTGCAGAGAGGACAGTGAGAGAGGAGAGACAGTGCAGAGAGAGGACAGTGAGAGAGGAGAGACAGTGCAGAGAGAGGACAGTGAGAGAGGAGAAACAGTGCAGAGAGAGGAGAGACAGTGCAGAGAGAGGAGAGACAGTGCAGAGAGAGGAGAGACAGTGCAGAGAGAGGACAGTGAGAGAGGAGAGACAGTGCAGAGAGAGGAGAGACAGTGCAGAGAGAGGACAGTGCAGAGAGAGGAGAGACAGTGCAGAGAGAGGGCAGTGAGAGAGGAGAAACAGTGCAGAGAGAGGAGAGTGAGAGAGGAGAGACAGTGCAGAGAGAGGAGAGTGAGAGAGGAGAGACAGTGCAGAGAGAGGACAGTGAGAGAGGACAGTGAGAGAGGAGAGACAGTGCAGAGAGAGGAGAGTGAGAGAGGAGAGACAGTGCTGAGAGAGGAGAGTGAGAGAGGAGAGACAGTGCAGAGAGAGGACAGTGAGAGAGGACAGTGAGAGAGGAGAGACAGTGCAGAGAGAGGAGAGACAGTGCAGAGAGAGGACAGTGAGAGAGGAGAGACAGTGCAGAGAGAGGACAGTGAGAGAGGAGAGACAGTGCTGAGAGAGGACAGTGAGAGAGGAGAGACAGTGCAGAGAGAGGACAGTGCAAAGAGAGGGCAGTGAGAGAGGAGAGACAGTGCAGAGAGAGGACAGTGAGAGAGGAGAGACAGTGCAGAGAGAGGACAGTGAGAGAGGAGAGACAGTGCCGGCTGCTGAGAGAGGAGAGACAGTGCAGAGAGAGGACAGTGAGAGAGGGAGACAGTGCAGAGAGAGGACAGTGAGAGAGGAGAGACAGTGGAGAGAGAGGGCAGTGAGAGAGGAGAGACAGTGCTGAGAGAGGGCAGTGAGAGAGGAGAGACAGTGGAGAGAGAGGGCAGTGAGAGAGGAGAGA
The DNA here is from genome assembly GCF_027789765.1 of Dendropsophus ebraccatus. Classification (NCBI taxonomy): domain Eukaryota; kingdom Metazoa; phylum Chordata; class Amphibia; order Anura; family Hylidae; genus Dendropsophus; species Dendropsophus ebraccatus. The sequence continues at coordinate 6,053,291 of NC_091464.1, read as the reverse complement.
CAGTGCTGAGAGAGGGCAGTGAGAGAGGAGAGACAGTGGAGAGAGAGGGCAGTGAGAGAGGAGAGACAGTGCTGAGAGAGGGCAGTGAGAGAGGACAGTGCCGGGTGCTAAGAGAGGGGAGACAGTGCTGAGAGGGGATGGTGCTGAGAGAGAGGGGAGACAGTGCTGAGAGGGGGCAGTGAGAGAGGACAGTGCCTGCTGCTGAGAGGGGAGACAATGCTGAGAGGGGACGGTGCCGGCTGCCAAGAGAGAGGACAGTGAGAGAGGGGACAGTGGCCGCTGAGAGAGGGGACGGTGCTGAGACAGTTAGAGGACGGTGCCGGCTGCTGCTGACAGTTCACACTGGGCATCTCTTCGCGTCTATATGGGAGGGGTTGGAGCTTATCAGGGAATAAGTAAGACATGTCAGTGAGTGGATGACAGGACAGCCATAGTGCTGCACTGTGAGGAGGAGGCCATGGATGCTTACATAAGACACAGGGTCAGCAGACCGCACCAGACGGGGATCAGCAGGAATATCAGGGGCCCACAGGGGGGACAGCGGCACCACCATCACAGCCAGGGACACCACCATCACAGCCAGGAACACCACCATCACAGCCAACACCACCATCACAGCCAGCACCACCATCACAGCCAGCACCACCATCACAGCCAGGGACACCACCATCACAGCCAGGGACACCACCATCACAGCCAACACCACCATCACAGCCAGCACCACCATCACAGCCAGCGCCACCATCACAGCCAGCACCACCACCATCACAGCCAGGTACACCACCATCACAGCCAGGAACACCACCATTACAGCCAGGGACATCACCATCACAGCCAGGGACACCACCATCACAGCCAGGGACACCACCATCACAGCCAGGGGAACCATCACAACCAGCACCACCATCACAGCCTGGGACACCACCATGACAGCCAGGGACACCACCATGACAGCCAGCATCACCATCACGGCCAGAGACACCACCATCACAGCCAGCACCACCATCACGGCCAGGGACACCACCATCACAGCCAGCACCACCATCACAGCCAGGGACACCACCATCACAGCCAGGGACACCACCATCACAGCCAGGAACACCATCATCACAGCCAGCGCCACCATCACAGCCAGGGACATCACCATCACAGCCAGGGACATCACCATCACAGCCAGGTACACCACCATTACAGCCAGGGACATCACCATCACAGCCAGGGGAACCATCACAACCAGCACCACCATCACAGCCAGCACCACCATCACAGCCTGGGACACCACCATGACAGCCAGGGACACCATCATGACAGCCAGCATCACCATCACGGCCAGGGACACCACCATCACAGCCAGCACCACCATCACAGCCAGGGACACCACCATCACAGCCAGGGACACCACCATCACAGCCAGGGACACCACCATCACAGCCAGGGACACCACCATCACAGCCAGGAACACCATCATCACAGCCAGGGACACCACCATTAGCCAGGGGCAGCTCTATCACAGCCAGGACCTCCATAACAGCCAGCACCACCATCAGAGCAAGGGACACCACCACTGTAGCTAGGGACACCACCATCAGAGCAAGGGACACCACCATTGCCGCCAGGGGCTGGAATCTGTTCTATGGAAACAATAGAAGTATCTAACCTTGTAATATCTCCCTATTGTGCGCGGGGCACTGAGGAGGAAGGGAAGTTTCTGGCACCATTTCTGTGTAGTTAGCAGCTTAATCCCAATTTAGGGTCCTATTATACTGAGCGATTTTTAACGACTAACGATAAACGAGATTGAGATTGTTTATCGTTAACCTGAAATCGTTCACCATATTACACAGAACAATAATCGTTAGTCACGATCGTTACAATGATCGTTTATTCCTTCTGATCCCAGAAAAACAATGAACAATGTGCAATTACACTGAACGCTTAGGGCGACATTTATCATTTGCCCCTTTTTTTGCGAATATTTTTAGCACTGTGCACTGGCTTATATGTTTGCAGCCTAGTAAGGTATTTATGAACATTCACATGTTGGTTCATAAATCACCTACTATAGCTTCCCTGGCGCTGTGCATTTTACTGCAGGTATTCATGAATTGACCCTGGTTAAAAAAGTTCCGCTACCCTGGGACTGGAGTACAGATGCGAACGAAAATGCAAAAATTTCAAAATTCTCACATGATAAATCCCGGCTGAGAATATTCTTACGGATAACCACGCCCACAAATGTCAAGAAGGCAAAAAACTGGAGTAAGCTGTCATATTCACACATACACCGAGCTACACTGTTTAGTAAATCTGACGAAGGGCTGTGCACATCACACATACGCCAAAAAATACTAAGGAGTACAAGGTACACTGCTTGATACATGTCCCCCTTAGTGAAAAAACGCGGAACTTGAGCGAATGAACGTGGAATTCCAGCGAATGATTAGTGAACGATTAACGATAATTTTAGGTTCAGATCTAAATCAACGACATTTTTCGATCGTTGCCTGCAGTTACACAGAACGATTATTGTTTAAATTCGAACGATTTAATGATTTTTCGCACGATAATCGTCCCGTGTAATAGGGCCCTTAGTGTTTTGGCACCGAGGGGCGGGGCCGGCCGGGGGCAGATGGGTATTCCCATCGCCAGTGCACTAAATGCCTAAATAGCTTAAAGATTCAACCGCTTAATACACGGAAATGGCGCAGAGGATGAAGGTAACAAATCCCATTGTAGAAGTATTCCTCGCAGGGAGAGTAGATTAGTTTTTTTTAAGTAAAGAACGGACGCTGATTGCAGTTGCCTCAGCGTCCGTTCTTTACTGCACAGGCGGCATTGCATTGAAGCCAATGCAATGCCGCCCGCTGTGTTCTCACATCGTTATTCTAATGCCCGATCTTTAGAACGGGCGTTAAAATAATGTGCCTGTCAATTATTTCTGGACGCTGTTCAGTGAACAGCGTCCGGGAACATCAGCTGTTCACACAACGCAATGTGCAGCGCGGCCGCACATTGCATTGGAGTGATTGGCTAATTGATTTGCGGGCACAGCCGCCGGTGCCTGCAAATCAATTGGGAAAAAAGAACGTGCCTGCAGCCGATACGGAGGTATCGGCTGCAGGGACGGGTTGAGTGCAGCCCGGCGGCCGGCTGTTTAACAGCGGCTGTTGCTATGCAACGGACGTTGTTAAATGGCATGTGAACATAGCCTGCATGTGTAAATTCCGTATGTTATGCCATAATTTTTTGTACAGCGCTCTGGAATCAAGAGCACTTTGACCCTTTAAGGATCTTAAGGATCAGGTGCCAATTTTGACTTTGGCATTTTCACTGTTTCTTCCTCGCCTTCTCAGTGATATATATTTTTCCACCTCCAGGGCTGGTTGGGGTGTCATATTTTTCTTTTTAGTGCTTTTTTTGCTGATATAAAACAAAGAATCAGCAATCCTGGTGCTTTTTTGCTTTTTTAGTTTGCACCATTCACTATGCAGGAACACTATTGTTATGTTTTCCTAGATCAGACAATTACACATGCTGCCATATATACAGTATAATGTTTTTTTTATTTTTATATGTTTTATAAGTAAAATGGTAAAGGGGGGACTGTTACATTCATTCATTACAGTGATTACAATGGTCAATGTAAGACTCTATCAGAAGACTGCACAAAGGTAAGTAGTTTACCTTAAAGGGGTTATCCAGCGCTAAAAAAACATGACTACTTTTCCCCCTCTCTTGTCTCCAGTTCAGGTGTGGTTTGCAATTAAGCTTCATTCACTTCAATGGAACTCCCCCCAATCTGGAGACAAGAGAGGGGAAAAAGTTGCCATGTTTTTGTAGCGCTGGATAACCCCTTTAAGTGACAGGAGCCGTTCGTATCACTGATGGAGCGGGCACAACTTAGTCTGTATCCTGTTCGTGACGCCAAAGTTGCGCTGGGGCTAACCCGCTGAGGGTAGTAGTAGGTGGTAGTACTGGGTAGGACCCGGGCAGCCAGTTGCCAGATGTTATGTCACGGTATAGGCACGAGGGGAGCTGACTGACCCACGGGAACCTGACCATGCGGGGCGCGGGCGATTCTTCGTTGTCCCTAGTCAAGGCACCAATAACTGCAGTGCTGCGAGCAGCCGGACTATCGCGCGATGACTGTTTACACGGAACGATCGGCGATTTTTTTGCGAACGACGATTTAAGAACCTGTTAAAAGATCGAAATGAACGATTTCTCGCTCGTCGTTCGCCGCGTTTACACGTACGATTATCGTTCGAATTCGATCGTTATCGTGCAAATTTCCACGATAATCGTTCTGTGTAAACCCAGCATTAGGGTCCATTTACACAGAAAGATTATCTGACAGATTATCTGCCAAAGATTTGAAGCCAAAGCCAGAAACAGACTATAAACAGAGATCAGGTCATAAAGGAAAGCCTGAGATTTCTTCTCTTTTCAAATCCATTCCTGGTTTTGGCTTCAAATCTTTGGCAGATAATCTGTCAGATAATCTTTCTGTGTAAATGGACCCTTAAATGTTGCGATCAGCTGCGGCCTGTCTGAAAGCAGCTGGTCATCACTCTCTGTGAAGCGAGTTCAATACCCTCTAGTCAATAGATAGGATGATTAGTAATTGCAATTTTTTATAACATTCTGGAGTATATGCAAATTGCCATTGCCATGAAGCAAATTAATATGTGTATCATTCTCAAAACTTTTGGCCATGACTGTAGATCTAACTGTGCTCAGGGCTTAGTTAAATAGAAAAAGAAACTCTACTTGCCCACCTTGCTGCCACACCGCCACTGCCATCTCCGGTTTGGACCCCTGGATGAGGCAGAACTCCACTTCTGTACTGCAAAATACTGTGATGGCAGGGTGTAACAGGAGGATTAATATGGCAGCCCATGACAACCATGCTGAACCCTGCAGAGAAGTGGGGTAGGAAGGTGATCGGTTAACCCCACATCTGTATTTATTCTGATCGCCATTGGAGTAGGAAAGGAATTTTCTCCCAGTGATGGGGCAATTGTCATCTGTCTCATAGGGGGTTTTCGCCTTCCCCTGGATCAACACAGTAGGGTTTTCCTAGGTTGAACCTGATGGACTCTTGTCTTCTTTCAACCTTATTAACTATGTTACTGCGTATAATACAGCCAGCATGCACTGACGGCCCAGTGCAAGTCAGCAGACGTCACCAAGGGTTTAAAGGGGTATTCTGGGACGTTTACATTGATAAGCTATCCTCAGGGTAAGCTATCAATGTCTTATCTGTGACGTATCGAGAACCCCCACCAATCAGCTGTGCTGCAGAGCCACGGTTCCAGCACACATACAAAGAATGGGACTGGAAATGGTTGGTGATATTCACTGTGTAGTGGCAGTGCCTGGTTACTGCAGCTTAGCTCCCATTCACACGGGTGTCTGACACAAGCCTCCCTATAAAGCAAGCGCAATGTATCCTTCATGTACCCTGTATTGAAGGAGATAAGGTGACTGACCATGAGAATAGCTACTTCTCAGTGTATTCAGAATAAGGCTTTCACAATTACAGTATGGCTTCAGCTCCAGCATTTGCAGAGGCTGAGGTTTCAGAGGAACTTGCCCGTATAAAGTTGAATAAGGCGATGGGTCCAGACGGTGTCCACCCCAAGGTTCTTAAAAAACTCTGTTCTGTGATTGCTGTCCCCCTGATGGGTCTGTATAGCCAATGGCCAATGTTATACCCATCCACTCTAAGGGTAAAAATGATGGAAACACTTCTACAAAAGACGATAACATCATCTAAGAATCAACAACTTGACCCAAACCAGCTTAGCTTTAACAGCAGACCATGTCAGACTCATCTCATCGATTTCTTTCATTATGTCACAAAAGTGCTGGATGAAGGTGCCGGGGATATAGCCCATCTGGACTTCCACAAAGCCTTTGATACAGTTCCCCATAAAGACTAAATGCCTGGATAGTTTAGTGGATTTGTGGTTGGCTGAAGGATAGATATCAGAGGGTTGTTGTTACTAGTGTATATTTCGAGCGGAGACTGGTTACAAGTGGTGTGCCACAAGGGTCTGTTCTGGGTCCTGTTCTTTTTTATATGTTTGTACGTGACATAGGAGAAGGGTTGGTAGGTAAGGATAGTGACATAGGAGAAGGGTTGGTAGGTAAGTATAGTGACATAGGAGAAGGTGTGGTAGGTAAGGATAGTGATATAGGAGAAGGTGTGGTAGGTAAGGATAGTGACATAGGAGAAGGGTTGGTAGGTAAGGATAGTGACATAGGAGAAGGGTTGGTAGGTAAGGATAGTGACATAAGAGAAGGGTTGGTAGGTAAGGATAGTGACATAGGAGAAGGGTTGGTAGGTAAGTATAGTGACATAGGAGAAGGTGTGGTAAGTAAAGATAGTGACATAGGAGAAGGGTTGGTAGGTAAGGATAGTGACATAGGAGAAGGGTTGGTAGGTAAGGATAGTGACATAGGAGACGGGTTGGTAGGTAAGGATAGTGACATAGGAGAAGGTTTGGTAGGTAAGGATAGTGACTGAGGAGAAGGTTTGGTAGGTAAGGATAGTGATATAGGAGAAGGTTTGGCAGGTAAGGATAGTGATATAGGAGAAGGTTTGGTAGGTAAGGATAGTGATATAGGAGAAGGGTTGGCAGGTAAGTATAGTGACATAGGAGAAGGGTTGGTAGGTAAGTATAGTGACATAGGAGAAGGTTTGTAGGTAAGGATAGTGACATAGGAGAAGGTTTGGTAGGTAAGGATAGTGACTGAGGAGAAGGTTTGGTAGGTAAGGATAGTGACATAGGGGAATGTTTGGGAGGTAAGGATAGTGACATAGGAGAAGGTTTGGTAGGTAAGGATAGTGACATAGGAGAAGGGTTGGTAGGTAAGGATAGTGACATAGGAGAAGGTTTGGTAGGTAAGGATAGTGACATAGAAGAAGGGTTGGTAGGTAAGGATAGTGATATAGGAGAAGGTTTGGTAGGTAAGAATAGTGACATAGGAGAAGGTTTGGTAGGTAAGGATAGTGACATAGGAGAAGGGTTGGTAGGTAAGGATAGTGACATAGGAGAAGGGTTGGTAGGTAAGGATAGTGACATAGGAGAAGGTTTGGTAGATAAGGATAGTGACATAGGAGAAGGGTTGGTAGGTAATGATAGTGACATAGGAGAAGGGTTGGTAGGTAAGGATAGTGACATTGGAGAAGGGTTGGTAGGTAAGGATAGTGACATAGGAGAAGGTTTGGTAGGTAAGGATAGTGACATAGGAGAAGGTTTGGTAGGTAAGAATAGTGACATAGGAGAAGGTTTGGTAGGTAAGGATAGTGACATAGGAGAAGGTTTGGTAGGTAAGGATAGTGATATAGGAGAAGGTTTGGTAGGTAAGGATAGTGACATAGGAGAAGGGTGGGCAGGTAAGGTCTGTAGCTGAGGACACAAAAGTGTGCAATAGGGTTGATATTCCTGGAGGTGTCAGTAATATGGAAATTTATTTAGCTTTGCTAGATGGGTGATCCAAACAATGGAGACTGCAGCTCAATGTTTCCAAATGTAAAATAATGCACTTTATCCTTTATCTAAGTATATCGGCAATTCTGTGTTAGCAAAGACTTCAAAAGAGAAGGATTTCGGGGTAGTGATTTCTGACAGCCTTGAAGGGAATCAATCAGCACGATTGTGCTTATATGGTTCCCAGCTGCACAGTATAGAGCTACTGCGAAGCTCCCTGAGGCTACCAGCCGCGTCTGCGGCAGTAGCTTTAGATGAGGGACAAAGTAGTTTTAATTGGGCGCGCCAGGCAAGGAGAGGGGCGGCAACTAGTCATCTAAGTGTTGAACCGTCCGTGGCTAGTCACAGCTCTGTGCCTGTCAGTGCGCAATGCAGAGATTATTTACAGGCAGAGAGGCCACTACAACTCTCTCTGCATGTCAATCATGTCTGCACTGCACGCTGCCAGACAGAAAGTCGTGACTAGAAAACCAGGAGTCCAACAGCATCCAAGTGGAATAGAAAGCAGTGACTAGTTACGGACGGCTCCCTGCCCATATGACTAGTTGCTGCCCCTCTCTTGGCCTGGCGCGCCTGATTAAAGGTACTTTTTCCCCCATCTAAAGCTATGGCCACAGGCACGGCTGGTAGTCCCAGGGAGCTGCGCAGTAGCTCAATACGGTGCAGCTGAGAACCATATCAGCACAATGGTGCTGATTGATTACCTTAAAAATGAGTCACCAGTGTAACCAGGTGGTAGGGAAAGCTAATTATATGCTAGGGTTGTGGGGGACATAACAGTGCTCCTGTGGGGTCTGCGGGGGACATAACAGTGTTCCTGTGGGGTCTGCGGGGGACATAACAGTGCTCCTGTGGGGTCTGCGGGGGACATAACAGTGCTCCTGTGGGGTCTCCTGGGGACATAACAGTGCTCCTGTGGGGTCTGCGGGGGACATAACAGTGTTCCTGTGGGGTCTGCGGGGGACATAACAGTGCTCCTGTGGGGTCTGCGGGGGACATAACAGTGCTCCTGTGGGGTCTGCGGGGAACATAACAGTGCTCCTGTGAGGTCTGGGGGGACATAACAGTGCGCCTGTGGAGTCTGCGGGGGACATAACAGTGTTCCTGTGGAGCCTGCGGGGGACATAACAGTGCTCCTGTGGGGTCTGCGGGGGACATAACAGTGCGCCTGTGGAGTCTGCGGGGGACATAACAGTGTTCCTGTGGAGCCTGCGGGGGACATAACAGTGCTCCTGTGGGGTCTGCGGGGGACATAACAGTGCTCCTGTGGGGTCTGCGGGGGACATAACAGTGCTCCTGTGGGGTCTGCAGGGGACATAACAGTGCGCCTGTGGAGTCTGCGGGGGACATAACAGTGTTCCTGTGGGGTCTGCGGGGGACATAACAGTGCTCCTGTGGAGCCTGCGGGGGACATAACAGTGTTCCTGTGGAGCCTGCGGGGGACATAACAGTGTTCCTGTGGGGTCTGCGGGGGACATAACAGTGCTCCTGTGAGGTCTGCGGGGGACATAACAGTGCTCCTGTGGGGTCTGCGGGGGACATAACAGTGCTCCTGTGAGGTCTGCGGGGGACATAACAGTGCTCCTGTGGGGTCTGCGGGGGACATAACAGTGCTCCTGTGGGGTCTGCGGGGGACATAACAGTGCTCCTGTGGGGTCTGCGGGGGACATAACAGTGCTCCTGTGAGGTCTGCGGGGGACATAACAGTGCTCCTGTGGGGTCTGCGGGGGACATAACAGTGTTCCTGTGGGGTCTGCAGGAAACATAACAGTGCTCCTGTGGGGTCTGCGGGAAACATAACAGTGCTCCTGTGAGAAGAGCATGTCACTGGATTTTGTGAAAACCATGACAGCAATGAACAGTGGGCAGCCCGGGTATGTATATGGCACTGTTATGTCTTCTGCAGCCTCAGCAACATGGATCAATAGTATATGCTGACAAACCCTAGACCACCCATGACATACCCGTGCGCCATTATTTGCTGTGTAACTATGAAGCGAGCTCAGCAGCTGAGCTCATTTCATAGAGGGTGAGGGCTGAGCTGCTGTCAGCAGCTGGGCCCTCAACATCAATGACGGGCAGCTATAATGCTGCAGCCCTTCCTTAACCCCTTAAACACCACAATTAAGAAATGACGCCTTTCGTCAACTCCCCTCCACGGATAATTGTGCATGATTTTCTGAGGAAGGGAGGTGACATCCTGAAGAGGCGTCATTTCTGTGCAATTACTGGAATAAAACCTTTTTATCGATTATACGTGAGTCTACGTCCGTTTCAGCTCTGGTCTTCGCAAGTACCCCCTTTCTTATTTTGAGTTGTACTATTATACAGGCTCCATTTCGGGAGCATGCCAGGGTACCATCAGATCCTCTATTGCACCTGTTTACTACATCCCCGTACCCCATTGTGGGGCGATATGCATAAAGCCCAAGTGGCTATTAGGTGATCACATTTATAAGGCTGGGTTCACACTATGTATATTTGAGGCTGTATTTGTGAGGCTGTATAGCAACCAAAACCAGGAGTGGATTGAAAACACAGAAAGGCTATGTTCACATAATGTTGTAATTGAGTGGATGGCCGTCATTTAATGGCAAATATTTGCTGTTATTTTAAAACAACGGCTGTTATATTGAAATAATGGAAGTTATTTACCGTTATATGGCGGCCATCCACTCAATTTCAACATTGTGTGAACAGATCCTTTCTGGGTTTTCAATCCACTCCTGGTTTTGGTTGCTATGAGGACCTGACATGAGGACCAAATACAGCCTGAAATATACATAGTGTGAACCCAGCCTTACTGTTACTGTTCCTCCACGTTCTCCCACTGTATCACAGGAGGCGCTGTGGCCCTTGTTTGTTCTTTTTGTATTAACCCCTTTAAAAGATCAGGTTCAGAATTTATTTGTGTAATCTTATTGTAAGATTCTCTTTGTTGGCCATAGCAACCAATCACATCTCAGCTTTTTGTTTACCAGAGTAATATGAGAAATGAAAGCTGAGCTGTGATTGGTTGATATGAGCAAAAAGAATCTCACGATAGGACAGCCTAATAAATTTCCTCCACATTATACACATACTAGCTAAAAATGATCCTACATGACCAATCAGCAGACATCACCCACAGTCATAATACATCTCCGGACCACTCACTATGTTCTCTGCCAGGTCTGCTCACCTGCCCCTCATATTGGGGTGAAGTTCTGCAGACAAATCATGCTCTGCTTTGCCACAGACAGGGAACAGGGAATTATCTATGATTTTCCTGAAAATGGCGCTGAGGATGACATTAGATATTGACTGAAGGGGCCACTTAAAGGGGTTGTCCGGCGCAAAAAAATTATTCACAGAATAACACACATTACAAAGTTATACAACTTTGTAATGTATGTTATGTCTGTGAATGGCCCCCTTCCCCGTGTCCCACCACCTCCCACCCGTGTACCCGGAAGTGTGGTGCGCTATACTCACCTGTCACGTGCCGACCACGGTCTCCGATCCTCAGCAGTGACGTCTTCTTCGGGTGGCCGGCGAATCTTCCCGAGTGCTGGCCGCCCTCTGCAGCGTCATCCGAAGCTCAGCTGTGATTGGCTGAGCACAGTTATGCTCAGCCAATCGCGGCTGAGGTTCGGATGACGCTGCAGAGGGCGGCCGGCACTCGGGAAGATCCGCTGGCCACCCGAAGAAGACGTCACTGCTGAGGATCGGAGACCGTGGTCGGCACGTGACAGGTGAGTATAGCGCACCACACTTCCGGGTACACGGGTGGGGGTGGTGGGACACGGGGAAGGGGGCCATTCACAGACATAACATACATTACAAAGTTGTATAACTTTGTAATGTGTGTTATTCTGTGAATAATTTTTTTGCGCCGGACAACCCCTTTAATATGGTGGCTTTGGTGGTACAGGAGCCACCTATTTGCTAGGTCCTTCCCTGGAGGGATATCTGGCTAGTCTCGTGTTCTGAGGTAAGAGGTAAGGTAACAACTTTCATCCTCGGCGCACAGGTTACATATTTCCCTTTAAAGGGGTTTTCCAGCACTACAAAAACATGGCCACTTTCCCCCTAATGTTGTCTCCAGTTTGGGTGGGGTTTAGAAACTCAGTTCCATTGAAGTAAATGGAGCTTAATTGCAAACCGCACCTGAACTGGAGACAACAGTAGGGGGAAAAGTGGTCATGTTTTTGTAGTGCTGGATAACCCCTTTAAATCCGCTTTCCCTCATGGCTTTATATCATCATGAACTATAAAGGAAATCTGTTTATTTCAGGTCTATGAAGTCCTATGAAGGTCTATTACATCTTTATTTTACATCTTTTCCCATTGGTAATAATGTCTTTTTTTCCCTTCATTCTTTTTACTCCCTCACAAAGCCTTGGTACAGTCATGGCTATAGTTACAGCTGTGTGGTACAGTCGTTGCTATGGTTACAGCTGTGTGGTACAGTCGTTGCTATGGTTACAGCCATGGCTATAGTTACAGCTGTGTGGTACAGTCGTTGCTATGGTTACAGCTGTGTGGTACAGTCATGGCTATAGTTACAGCTGTGTGGTACAGTCGTTGCTATGGTTACAGCTGTGTGGTACAACCATGGCTATGGTTACAGCTGTGTGGTACAGTCATGGCTATGGTTACAGCTCTCTAGTACAGTCGTTGCTATGGTTACAGCTGTGTGGTACAGCCATGGCTATAGTTACAGCTAAGCGGTACAATCATGGCTATGGTTACAGCTCTCTGGTACAGTCATGGCTATGGTTACAGCTGTGTGGTACAGTCATGGCTATGGTTACAGCTGTGATGTACAGTCATGGCTATGGTTACAGCTCTCTGGTACAGTCGTTGCTATGGTTACAGCTGTGTGGTACAGTCATGGCTATGGTTACAGCTGTGATGTACAGTCATGGCTATGGTTACAGCTCTCTGGTACAGTCGTAGCTATGGTTACAGCTGTGTGGTACAGTCATGGCTATGGTTACAGCTGTGTGGTACAGTGATGGCTACGGTTACAGCTGTGTGGTACAGTGATGGCTATGGTTACAGCTTTGTGGTACAGTCATGGCTTTGGTTACAGCTGTGAGATACAGTGATGGCTACGGTTACAGCTGTGTGGTACAGTCGCTGCTACGGTTACAGCTAAGTGGTACAGTCATGGCTATCGTTACAGCTGTGTGGTACAGTCATGGCTTTGGTTACAGCTGTGTGGTACAGTCATGGCTATGGTTACAGCTGTGTGGTACAGTTGTTGCTATGGTTACAGCTGTGTGGTACAGTCATGGCTATGGATACAGCTCTCTGCAGCCATAGCCATACAGTCATGGCTTTGGTTACAGCTTTGTGGTACAGTCATGGCTATGGTTACAGCTGTGTAGTACAGTCATGGCTATGGTTACAGCTGTGTGGTACAGTCATGGCTATGGTTACAGCTCTCTGGTACAGTCATGGCTATGGTTACAGCTCTCTGGTACAGTCGTAGCTATGGTTACAGCTGTGATGTACAGTCATGGCTATGGTTACAGCTCTCTGGTACAGTCGTAGCTATGGTTACAGCTGTGTGGTACAGTCATGGCTATGGTTACAGCTGTGTGGTACAGTCATGGCTATGGTTACAGCTGTGAGATACAGTGATGGCTACGGTTACAGCTGTGTGGTATAGTCGCTGCTACGGTTACAGCTGAGTGGTACAGTCATGGCTATCGTTACAGCTGTGTGGTACAGTCATGGCTATGGTTACAGCTGTGTGGTACAGTCATGGCTTTGGTTACAGCTGTGTGGTACAGTCATGGCTATGGTTACAGCTGTGTGGTACAGTCATGGCTATGGTTACAGCTGTGTGGTACAGTCATGGCTATGGATACAGCTCTCTGCAGCCATAGCCATACAGTCATGGCTTTGGTTACAGCTGCATGGTACAGTCATGGTTATGGTTACAGCTGTGTAGTACAGTCATGGCTATGGTTACAGCTGTGTGGTACAGTCATGGCTATGGATACAGCTCTCTGCAGCCATAGCCATACAGTCATGGCTTTGGTTACAGCTGCATGGTACAGTCATGGCTATGGTTACAGCTGTGATGTACAGTCATGGCTATGGTTAAAGCTCTCTGGTACAGTCGTTGCTATGGTTACAGCTGTGTGGTACAGTCATGGCTATGGTTACAGCTCTGTGGTACAGTCGTTGCTATAGTTACAGCTGTGTGGTACAGTGGTTGCTATGGTTACAGCTATGTGGTACAGTCATGGCTATGGTTACAGCTGTGTGGTACAGTCATGCTATGGTTACAGCTCTCTGGTACAGTCATGGCTATGGTTACAGCTAAGTGGTACAGTCATGGCTATAGTTACAGCTGTGTGGTAAAGTCATGGCTATGGTTACAGCTGTGTGGTAGTTGTTGCTATGGTTACAGCTGTTTGGTACAGTGATGGCTATGGTTACAGCTCTGTGGTACAGTTGTTGCTATGGTTACAGCTATGTGGTACAGTCATGGCTATGGTTACAGCTGTGTGGTACAGTCATGGCTATGGTTACAGCTCTCTGGTACAGTCATGGCTATGGTTAGAGCTGTGTGGTACAGTCATGGCTATGGTTAGAGCTGTGTGGTACAGTCATGGCTATGGTTAGAGCTGTGTGGTACAGTCATGGCTATGGTTAGAGCTGTGTGGTACAGTTGCGGCTATGGTTACAGCTCTGTGGTACAGTTGTTGCTATAGTTACAGCTCTGTGGTACAGTCGTTGCTATGGTTACAGCTGTGTGGTACAGTCATTGCTATGGTTACAGCTGTGTGGTAAAGTCATGGCTATGGTTACAGCTAAGTGGTACAGTCATGGCTATAGTTACAGCTGTGTGGTAAAGTCATGGCTATGGTTACAGCTGTGTGGTAGTTGTTGCTATGGTTACAGCTGTTTGGTACAGTGATGGCTATGGTTACAGCTCTGTGGTACAGTTGTTGCTATGGTTACAGCTATGTGGTACAGTCATGGCTATGGTTACAGCTGTGTGGTACAGTCATGGCTATGGTTACAGCTCTCTGGTACAGTCATGGCTATGGTTACAGCTGTGTGGTACAGTCATGGCTATGGTTAGAGCTGTGTGGTACAGTCATGGCTATGGTTAGAGCTGTGTGGTACAGTTGCGGCTATGGTTACAGCTCTGTGGTACAGTTGTTGCTATAGTTACAGCTCTGTGGTACAGTTGTTGCTATGGTTACAGCTGTGTGGTACAGTCATTGCTATGGTTACAGCTGTGTGGTAGTCATGGCTATGGTTACAGCTGTGTGGTACAGTCGTTGCTATGGTTACAGCTGCCTGGTACAGTCATGGCTATGGTTACAGCTCTGTGGTACTGTCAATGCTATAGTTACAGCTGTGTGGTACAGTCGTTGCTATGGTTACAGCTGTGTGGTACAGTCTTTGCTATGGTTACAGCTGTGTGGTACAGTAATGGCTATGGTTACATCTGTGTGGTACAGTCTTTGCTGTAGTTACAGCTGTGTGGTACAGTCTTTGCTATAGTTACAGCTGTGTGGTACAGTCGTTGCTATGGTTACAGCTCTGTGGTACAGTCGTTGGTATAGTTACAGCTGTGTGGTACAGTCATTGCTATGGTTACAGCTGTGTGGTTCAGTCATGGCTATGGTTACAGCTGTGTGGTAGTTGTTGCTATGGTTACAGCTGTTTGGTACAGTGATGGCTATGGTTACAGCTCTGTGGTACAGTTGTTGCTATGGTTACAGCTATGTGGTACAGTCATGGCTATGGTTACAGCTGTGTGGTACAGTCATGGCTATGGTTACAGCTCTCTGGTACAGTCATGGCTATGGTTAGAGCTGTGTGGTACAGTCATGGCTATGGTTACAGCTGTGTGGTACAGTAATGGCTATGGTTACATCTGTGTGGTACAGTCTTTGCTATAGTTACAGCTGTGTGGTACAGTCTTTGCTATAGTTACAGCTGTGTGGTACAGTCTTTGCTATGGTTACAGCTCTGTGGTACAGTCGTTGGTATAGTTACAGCTGTGTGGTACAGTCATTGCTATGGTTACAGCTGTGTGGTTCAGTCATGGCTATGGTTACAGCTGTGTGGTACAGTCGTTGCTATGGTTACAGCTGTGTGGTACAGTCATGGCTATGGTTACAGCTGTGTGGTACAGTCGTTGCTATAGTTACAGCTCTGTGGTACAGTCGTTGCTATGGTTCAAGCTGTGTGGTACAGTCGTTGCTATGGTTACAGCTGTGTGGTAAAGTCATGGCTATGGTTACAGCTAAGTGGTACAGTCATGGCTATAGTTACAGCTGTGTGGTAAAGTCATGGCTATGGTTACAGCTGTGTGGTAGTTGTTGCTATGGTTACAGCTGTTTGGTACAGTGATGGCTATGGTTACAGCTCTGTGGTACAGTTGTTGCTATGGTTACAGCTATGTGGTACAGTCATGGCTATGGTTACAGCTGTGTGGTACAGTCATGGCTATGGTTACAGCTGTGTGGTACAGTCGTTGCTATGGTTACAGCTGCCTGGTACAGTCATGGCTATGGTTACAGCTCTGTGGTACAGTCATGGCTATGGTTACAGCTGTGTGGTACAGTCGTTGCTATGGTTACAGCTGTGTGGTACAGTCATTGCTATGGTTACAGCTGTGTGGTAGTCATGGCTATGGTTACAGCTGTGTGGTACAGTCGTTGCTATGGTTACAGCTCTGTGGTACTGTCAATGCTATAGTTACAGCTGTGTGGTACAGTCGTTGCTATGGTTACAGCTGTGTGGTACAGTCTTTGCTATGGTTACAGCTGTGTGGTACAGTAATGGCTATGGTTACATCTGTGTGGTACAGTCTTTGCTATAGTTACAGCTGTGTGGTACAGTCTTTGCTATAGTTACAGCTGTGTGGTACAGTCGTTGCTATGGTTACAGCTCTGTGGTACAGTCGTTGGTATAGTTACAGCTGTGTGGTACAGTCATTGCTATGGTTACAGCTGTGTGGTTCAGTCATGGCTATGGTTACAGCTGTGTGGTAGTTGTTGCTATGGTTACAGCTGTTTGGTACAGTGATGGCTATGGTTACAGCTCTGTGGTACAGTTGTTGCTATGGTTACAGCTATGTGGTACAGTCATGGCTATGGTTACAGCTGTGTGGTACAGTCATGGCTATGGTTACAGCTCTCTGGTACAGTCATGGCTATGGTTACAGCTGTGTGGTACAGTGATGGCTATGGTTACAGCTGTGTGGTACAGTCATGGCTATGGTTAGAGCTGTGTGGTACAGTCATGGCTATGGTTAGAGCTGTGTGGTACAGTTGCGGCTATGGTTACAGCTCTGTGGTACAGTTGTTGCTATAGTTACAGCTCTGTGGTACAGTCGTTGCTATGGTTACAGCTGTGTGGTACAGTCATTGCTATGGTTACAGCTGTGTGGTAGTCATGGCTATGGTTACAGCTGTGTGGTACAGTCGTTGCTATGGTTACAGCTGCCTGGTACAGTCATGGCTATGGTTACAGCTCCGTGGTACAGTCAATGCTATAGTTACAGCTGTGTGGTACAGTCTTTGCTATGGTTAAAGCTGTGTGGTACAGTAATGGCTATGGTTACAGCCGTGTGGTACAGTCGTTGCTATGGTTACAGCTGTGTGGTACAGTCATGGCTATGGTTACAGCTGTGTGGTACAGTCATGGCTATGGATGGTTACAGCTGTGTGGTACAGTCATGGCTATGGTTACATCTGTGTGGTACAGTCTTTGCTATAGTTACAGCTGTGTGGTACAGTCTTTGCTATAGTTACAGCTGTGTGGTACAGTCGTTGCTATGGTTACAGCTCTGTGGTACAGTCGTTGGTATAGTTACAGCTGTGTGGTACAGTCATGGCTATGGTTACAGCTGTGTGGTACAGTCATGGCTATGGTTACAGCCGTGTGGTACAGTCGTTGCTATGGTTACAGCTGTGTGGTACAGTCATGGCTATGGTTACAGCTGTGTGGTACAGTCGTTGCTATGGTTACAGCTGTGTGGTACAGTCGTTGCTTGTAGCACAGTCACATTGGTCAGTGAGAAGCTCAGTGCTCTCCTCGGAGACTACTGGAGCTGACGGCATCCCGGGATTACAGAACAGACATGGATGAATAGGAGATATTACATGACGCTCTTGAAGCTCCCGTCCTCCATGTCCGTGTGCCGCCCCCGCTATACAATGTCTCCTCTCCCCAGCCTGTCACCATCTGCAGCCACCTGTAGTCCGCAGTCTTCTCTCTACAGGTGTCTTTGAGGTGACGGTGGATGCCCATACCCACCGGGGATACCCCAACCTGTGCCACACAATGGTGCGGTTACCTGACGGTCATATACACTGCATAACGGTACACACATCTCCGGGTACCGGCAGCAGGACGTGCCCGCACATCTCTCTCCTCAGCCGCCCGCACATCTCTCTCCTCAGCCGCCCGCACATCTCTCTCCTCAGCCGCCCGCACATCTCTCCTCAGCCGCCCGCACATCTCTCCTCAGCCGCCCGCACATCTCTCCTCAGCCGCCCGCACATCTCTCTCCTCAGCCGCCCGTGGTGCCCGCACATCTCTCCTCAGCCGCCCGCACATCTCTCTCCTCAGCCGCCCGCACATCTCTCTCCTCAGCCGCCCGCACATCTCTCTCCTCAGCCGCCCGCACATCTCTCTCCTCAGCCGCCCGCACATCTCTCTCCTCAGCCGCCCGCACATCTCTCCTCAGCCGCCCGCACATCTCTCCTCAGCCGCCCGCACATCTCTCTCCTCAGCCGCCCGTGGTGCCCGCACATCTCTCCTCAGCCGCCCGCACATCTCTCCTCAGCCGCCCGTGGTGCCCGCACATCTCTCTAGCCGCCCATTCTGTACCCCCGCTGCCCAGCACGACCCCCTCCTCACCTGCAGGACTCGGCGCTTGTAAGCTGGCTCTCTTTTTGAATGGAGATTTGCCGGCCGCTGCCATGGTGGTGACGATCCGTGTGCCAGGATGTGTAATGTCTATGAGGGAGAATGTGGTGGTGTGTGAGGAGTCTGTGTGCCCGGGCGGTACATGGAGCGAGATCGGGGAGTGTGGGCACCGCGGGCACAGCGACTCCTCCTCCTCCTCGTCTGTGAGGGGTTTGGAAGCCTCCATAATGCTCAGTATATCGGGACAGGGAAGCCTCCATAATGCTCAGTATATCGGGACAGGGAAGCCTCCATAATGCTCAGTATATCGGGACAGGGAAGCCTCCATAATGCTCAGTATATCGGGACAGGGAAGCCTCCATAATGCTCAGTATATCGGGACAGGGAAGCCTCCATAATGCTCAGTATATTGGGACAGGGAAGCCTCCATAATGCTCAGAATATCGGGACAGGGAAGCCTTTATAATGCTCAATATATCGGGACAGGGAAGCCTCCACAATGCTCAGTATATTGGGACAGTAGGGCCTCCATAATGCTCAGTATATGGGAAAGGGAAGCCTCCATAATGCTTAGTATATCAGGACAGGGAAGCCTCTTTAATACTCAATATATCGGGACAGGGAGGCCTCCACAATGCTCAGTATATCGGGACAGGGAAGCCTCCATAATGCTCAGTATATCGGGACAGGGAAGCCTCCATAATGCTCAGTATATCGAGACAAAGAAGCCTCCATAATGCTCAGTATATCGGGACAGGGAAGCCTCCATAATGCTCAGTATATCGGGACAGAGAAGCCTCCATAATGCTCAGTATATCGGGACAGGGAAGCCTCCATAATGCTCAGTATATCGGGACAGGGAGGCCTTCATAATGCTCAGTATTATCGGGACAGGGAATCCTCCATAATGCTCAGTATATCGGGACAAAGAAGCCTCCATAATGCTGAGTATATTGGGACAGTAGGGCCTCCATAATGCTCAGTATATGGGAAAGGGAAGCCTCCATAATGCTTAGTATATCAGGACAGGGAAGCCTCTTTAATACTCAATATATCGGGACAGGGAGGCCTCCACAATGCTCAGTATATCGGAACAGGGAAGCCTCCATAATGCTCAGTATATTGGGACAAAGAAGCCTCCATAATGCTCAGTATATCGGGACAGGGAAGCGTCCATAATACTCAGTATATCGGGACAGGGAAACCTCCATAAAGCTTAGTATATCGGGACAGGGAAGCCTCCATAATGCTCAGTATATCAGGACCGAGAAGCCTCTATAATGCTCAGTATATCGGGACAGGGAGGCCCCCATAATGCTCAGTATATCGGGACAAAGAAGCCTCCATAATGCTCAGTATATCGGGACAGGGATGAGAGGATGGGAAGCCTCCATAATGCTCAGTATATCAGGACAGAGAAGCCTCCATAATGCTCAGTATATTGGGACAAAGAAGCCTCCATAATGCTCAGTATATCGGGACAGGGAAGCCTCCATAATGCTCAGTATATCTGAACAGGTAAGCCTCCATAATGCTCAGTATATTGGGACCGAGAAGCCTCCATAATGCTCAGTATATCGGGACAGGGAGGCGTCCATAATGCTCAGTATATCGGGACAGGGAAACCTCCATAAAGCTTAGTATATCGGGACAGGGAAGCCTCCATAATGCTCAGTATATCAGGACCGAGAAGCCTCTATAATGCTCAGTATATCGGGACAGGGAGGCCCCCATAATGCTCAGTATATCAGGACAGAGAAGCCTCCATAATGCTCAGTATATCGGGACAAAGAAGCCTCCATAATGCAAAGTATATTGGGACAGGGATGAGGGGATCGGAATCCTCCATAATGCTCAGTATATCAGGACAGAAAAGCCTCCATAATGCTCAGTATATTGGGACAGGGAAGCCTCCACAATGCTCAGTATATCGGGACAGGGAAGCCTCCATAATGCTCGGTATATCAGGACAGGAACGCCTCCACAATGCTCGGTATATTGGAACAGGGAAGCCTCCATAATGCTCAGTATATCGGGACAGGGAAGCCTCCATAATGCTCAGAATATCGGGACAGGGATGCCTCCATAATGCTCAGTTTATCGGGACAGGGAAGAATCCATTATGCTCAGTATATCGGGACAGGGATGAAGGGGTTGGAGGGCAAGAGAAACTGACCCCAGCAGGACAAAGCTACCATATGAGTTCTACGTATCCTACTGCGCAGCGCAAGATGACTGGGAAACCTGGGAAGTCTGCTACACCAAGATAATCAATGAATCGGGCTCATAACTAGGGGGCATAAGGCGGATTAGAGCCATTATTGGCATCAGAGAGTATGAGTATTCTCTTCTACCTTATCTACTTCTACACCTGTTCTGGCAGAGCACATTCACTACTTTGGGCAGGGCTCCTCTGGCAACTGCTCTCCTCTCTTCTCTCTCTACAAAGCACTTACTACTTCAAGCACTGGCTGTACCTCACTGTCAGCACCAACATTCTGTGTTGGAGTTGCACTGTATTCATCACTAGTGGTGATCGAACATTAAAATGTTCAAGTCGAACCTTGAATAGTAGTGAAGTTCGTTTCGAGGTTCGACTCGAACTCGAACCCTATTAAAATCAATGGGAGATGTTTGAGTTAATTTTTATACCTATACAGACGAGGGGAAGCTGGAATTGTCACCCAGAAGAGGAAACTGGATACATGGAACAACTTAGTGAAGAAAATATAGCTCTAAGAATGACGAAAAAAAATTAAGAGGGTAAAATACTTAATTTAGTGATGACGATAGTATTTGATCGAATAGTACGCTAGACTGAAACGTATACTTCTACTTTACGTTCATCACTAGTGTTAGATGCATCCAGGCATGCTTCCCCTACAAACAGCACCCACCGCTAACTGTCATTTTGTGTGTGTTATTTGGTCAGACACATTCTACAGTGGTGTGGGTGTCATAGAAACCATGTAAGAGACCCTGTTATTTGAATGTTCACACTTTTAATTCGTTAAAGAGTATCTAAAAGAAGGTAAATTTAAATTGAATTAGATGGAAAAACCACCCACTACTACCGCCTCTACCGACCTGATTGTTCCTGCCTGCTAAACAGTGACTTTTTCCACCTGCTAAACAGTGACTTTTTCCACCTAAAAACAAAAATTGATTTTGTGGCCCTTGGGAGTATTCAATTTGCAAAACACAGCAATCAATGAGGTCAAGGAGATCAGTGAAAAAATTCCAATGAAGTACTCAATCAAGTCTCCACTGATGCCCCCAAAATTTAAATATGCAAAAAAGGAGTCCGTGGAGCCTTGGTTGCGAGTCTCAAAACATGGGAATAGCCCGATATCCCTAGCTTGTGTAATGCCTGGAGTAGTGGACCCACTGGACCGTCACCAGCGATGGCACTAACCTCACCAGGGAGCGGAGTCTAAGGGGCCGCTGGTTTTCACCAGAGCCCGCCGCAAGGCGGGATGGACTTGCTGCGGCAGGCGACCCCCAGGTCGCTACCCCTGGCTTGGTTGCTGGTGACGGCAGGAGCAGTAGGCAGGAGATCGTGCAGGCAGAGGACAGAAGGAGTAACCGCAGGTGGCGGACAGGACTCAGGAACAATGGGAAGGCAGCGGGCAAGGAAAGGGACACGGACTAAGGTCAGGAACAACAGGGAGCTGGGCCAAACGCTATGGGAAGCATGTAGAGGCTCCAACACGAGGGACAGGGCATGCTGGGATTTATAGGGAGTGATTGGGTGCAACTACCAATTAGGGATGGACTGGCCCTTTAAATCTGAGACAGCCGGCGCGCGCGCGCCCTAGGAGGCGGGGACGCGCGCGCCGGCCGGCACAGACGGAGAGCGGAGCGGGACGAGGTGAGGCGCCCCCCGGGACCGAACAGACCGCAGCGCCGGGTCCCAGCACCGGGACCCCGGCAGCCGCGTCAGATAGAGGGCGGCCGCGGCGGCGGCCCGGAGCACGGGACGCCGCCGCGGCCATGACAGTACCCCCCCCCTTTGGCCTCCCCCTCTTTCTTGCCTGCAGGAACCCCTTGATGAGATCTTTATCCAGGATGTTAGCCTCGGGTTCCCAGGACCTCTCTTCAGGACCAAATCCTCTCCAGTCCACCAGGAAGAATCGTCTCCCTCTGACAGTTTTCATGGCCAGAATATCTTTAACAACGTAGACGTCAGAGACGGCTTGTGGAACAGAGAACGGAGACTGATCGGAGAACCGGTTGAGGACCACTGGCTTCAAGAGGGAGACATGGAAGGCGTTCGGAATCCGCATAGTAGCAGGCAGGCGGAGTTTGTAGGTGACAGGGTTGATGCGTTTTAGCACCGAGAAAGGACCAAGGAATCGAGGACCCAACTTGTAGCTGGGAATCTTGAGTCGAACATATTTGGCCGAGAGCCAGACTTTGTCACCTGGAAGAAAATTCATGGCAGGTCTCCTCTTCTTATCAGCCTGGTCCTTCATGCGTTCAGAGGCTTTGAGTAAGGACTGTCGAGTTTGTTCCCAGATCGACTGCAGGTCAGATAACAACTCCTCCACGGCTGGGACCCCGGAGGATGGAGAGAGAGGCAGAGGAGGACGAGGATGATGCCCGTAGACCACAAAGAAAGGAGACTTGCCTGTGGAACTCGAGTCCAGATGGTTATAGGAGAATTTCGCCCATGGAAGAAGATCGGACCAGTTGTCTTGGCGGCTGGACACAAAATGACGTAGGTAGTTACCCAGGATCTGATTGACTCTCTCCACTTGCCCGTTGGTCTGGGGATGGTAGGCCGATGAGAAGTCCAGCTTCACTTGGAGCTGCGAGCAGAGGGCACGCCAAAACTTAGAGACAAATTGAGAGCCTCGGTCGGACACAATGTGAAGAGGAAGTCCATGCAGGCGGAAGATGTGTCGGAAGAACAACTGAGCCAGACGAGGAGCAGAGGGTAGGCCAGGAAGAGCCACGAAGTGAGCCATTTTAGAGAAGCGGTCCGTCACCACCCAAATAACAGTATTGCCCGCGGATGGAGGTAGGTCTGTGATGAAATCCATCCCAATGTGGTGCCAGGGATGGTCCGGGACTGGCAAGGGCAAAAGTAGGCCGGCAGGTCTTTGACGGGGAGACTTATTCCTGGCACAGACTGCACAGGAGGCCACAAAATCCTTGACATCCTGGAGGAGATTGGGACACCAGTAGTGACGGGAGATCAATTGCCCAGTCTTTTGAGCTCCTGGGTGCCCGGCCACCAAAGAGGAATGCCCCCACTTCAAGATGCGTTTACGGAGTGCGGGGCGCACATACGTCTTCCCGGGGGGCAGTCTCTGCAGAGCAGAAGTGGCAACTGGTACTAGGCGGTGGGGAGGTATTATGTGACGAGGAGATTCCTCTTGCCCCATGACATCGGACGCTCGGGATAATGCATCGGCTTTTAAATTCTTCTCGGCTGGACGGAAATGGATGGTAAAGTTGAACCGGGAGAAGAAGAGGGACCACCTGGCCTGCCGGGGATTGAGGCGTTGAGCCGATTGAAGGTAGAGGAGGTTCTTGTGGTCCGTGTAGATGTTAACGGGGTGTTTAGCCCCCTCTAGTAGATGACGCCACTCCTCCAGTGCCAACTTAATGGCCAGGAGTTCACGGTCCCCAATAGTATAGTTCCTCTCGGCAGGGGAGAAAGTCTTAGAAAAGAACCCGCAGGTTCTGGTCTTGCCAGATGTGTCCCTTTGCGAGAGAACGGCTCCTGCGCCCACAGAAGAAGCGTCGACCTCGAGAGAAAACGGCCTGGAGACATCCGGGCGGATTAGAGCAGGAGCAGAGGCAAAGGCAGACTTAAGGCTATTGAAGGCTTGTTCGGCCTCTGGAGGCCAATGTCTGGGGTCCACCCTCTTCTTAGTGAGGGCCACGATGGGTGCGACCAGGGTAGAGAAGTGAGGGATGAATTGCCGATAATAGTTGGCGAATCCAAGGAAACGTTGAATAGCTCTAAGTCCCATAGGGCGGGGCCATTGGAGGACAGCTGAGAGCTTGGCCGGATCCATTTGTAGACCCTGGTCGGAGACGATATAGCCAAGAAATGGAAGACTGCGCTGATGGAAAACGCACTTCTCAAGCTTGGCATATAGATGATGGGCCCGTAGTCTTCGTAGGACCTGACGTACTTGCGCCACATGAGTCTGCTGGTCCGGGGAGAAGACCAAAATGTCGTCCAAATAGACAATGACGCAGACATAGAGGAGGTCTCGGAAGATATCGTTCACGAATTCCTGGAAGACCGCTGGGGCATTGCATAGGCCAAATGGCATGACCAGATATTCGTAGTGCCCATCTCTGGTGTTGAAAGCGGTCTTCCATTCGTCTCCTTTACGAATACGGATCAATTTATACGCTCCCCTGAGATCCAGCTTGGAGAAGATCCTAGCTCCACGAAGACGGTCGAATAGTTCAGGAATAAGCGGAAGAGGATAGCGGTTCTTAACAGTCACCTTATTCAAGCCCCAGTAGTCTATGCATGGGCGGAGGGAACCGTCCTTCTTTTGAACAAAGAAAAATCCAGCGCCGGCGGGAGACGTGGATTTATGGATGAAGCCCTTCAGTAAGTTCTCCCGGATGTAGGAGGACATGGCTTCAGTCTCGGGCACAGAGAGAGGATATACTCGACCACGTGGAGGGGAAGCCCCTGGAAGAAGGTCTATAGGGCAATCATAGTCCCGATGTGGTGGTAGAGAGTCCGCCTCCTTGGCCGAGAAAACATCAGCAAAGTCTTGGTAGTCCTCCGGTAGTCCGGATAGAGGCTTGACATCAGCAGGTGACCTCGTAGAGCACTTGGGTTGAGGAGATCTCAGACACAGGTTATGACAGTCCTGGCCCCAGCGGAGAACCTCCCCCGTTCTCCAGTCCAGCTTAGGGGTATGTAATTGCAGCCAAGGAAGACCCAGCAGGATGTTAGAAGAGGAATGGCGCAAGACATAGAAAGAGATCTTCTCCTGATGTAGGGCGCCCACCTGGAGGACTAGGGGTGCCGTCTGGCAGTGCACAGCTTCGGTAAGAATCTCCCCCGTAACCGAAGAGATAGACCGGGGTTGGGCTAGCTGGATCACGGGTAGCCGCCATCTTTGGACCAACGAAGCAGAAATGAAACTGCCAGCAGCGCCGGAGTCGATGAGGGCAGTAGTCTGGAAAACTTGCCCTGAGGGTGTCTGGATGGAGACGGGCATAATCAACCTTGGAGAGGTGGCATTCACACCTAGGGAGGCCTCTCCCACCGGACCTAGGTGCGAGCGTTTCCCGGACGCTGAGGACGTTGGGGACATCTCTGCCGGTAGTGACCAGCGCCACCGCAATAGAGACAGAGATTCAGCTCCATGCGGCGGGCTCTCTCATCAGTCGTAAGGCGAGCTCGTTCCACCTGCATAGGGACTTCCGGAGACGACTGGGGCATAGGAGCAACGGGACTCTGGAACACCGGTGCCAAGCGAGGATGGCGACGGGGCAGGCTCAGTCGTCGTTCCTGCCGGACCTCCTCCTCTCTCTCGGAAAATCGGTTGTCGACTCTGGTAGCCAGTAGGATAAGATCGTTCAGAGATGTAGGGAGGTCGCGGGCGGAGAGCACGTCTTTCACTCGACTGGATAGGCCCTTCTTCAAGGTAGCTAATAGGGCGGCCTCGTTCCAGTCCAATTCAGCTGCCAGGGTGCGGAACTGGATGGCGTAGTCACCAACAGAGGAGCTCCCTTGAGAGAGGTTGAGGAGAGCAGTCTCAGCTGAAGTAGCACGGGCAGGTTCCTCGAAGACGCAGCGAAACTCTGCCAGGAAGGCCCGGAGATTGGCAGCAACAGGATCATCACGGTCCCACAGTGGCGTGGCCCAGGCCAGAGCTCTACCCTCCAATAGGCTGATGATGAAAGCCACTTTAGAGCGCTCGGTGGGAAACTGACTACTTAGAAGTTCAATATGCATTGTGCATTGAGTCAGGAATCCCCTGCACAACTTGGGATCGCCTCCATATTTACTCGGGAGGGCCAATCGAAGTCTCGAGGTGGCTGCAGGTGGTGGTGGGCGCTGGGCCGTAGTATGCTGCTGTAGGGCGGCAGTCAATTGCTGGATTTGCTGCGACTGTTGCT
Source organism: Dendropsophus ebraccatus (assembly GCF_027789765.1). Taxonomy (NCBI): domain Eukaryota; kingdom Metazoa; phylum Chordata; class Amphibia; order Anura; family Hylidae; genus Dendropsophus; species Dendropsophus ebraccatus. The sequence goes on along the minus strand of NC_091464.1, from coordinate 6,026,787 downwards.
GGATCTGTTGAGCCTGTTGAGCGACCACTCTGGCGACGTCACGGAGATCAGGCACCTCGCCGGGATCCGTGGTTGGAGCCTACTGTAACGCCTGGAGTAGTGGACCCACTGGACCGTCACCAGCGATGGCACTAACCTCACCAGGGAGCGGAGTCTAAGGGGCCGCTGGTTTTCACCAGAGCCCGCCGCAAGGCGGGATGGACTTGCTGCGGCAGGCGACCCCCAGGTCGCTACCCCTGGCTTGGTTGCTGGTGACGGCAGGCGAGGCGTGGCAGGAGCAGTAGGCAGAAGATCGTGCAGGCAGAGGACAGAAGGCGTAACCGCAGGTGGCGGACAGGACTCAGGAACAATGGGAAGGCAGCGGGCAAGGAAAGGGACACGGACTAAGGTCAGGAACAACAGGGAGCTGGGCCAAACGCTATGGGAAGCATGTAGAGGCTCCAACACGAGGGACAGGGCATGCTGGGATTTATAGGGGGTGATTGGGTGCAACTACCAATTAGGGAAGGACTGGCCCTTTAAATCTGAGACAGCCGGCGCGCGCGCGCCCTAGGAGGCGGGGCCGCGCGCGCCGGCCGGCACAGACGGAGAGCAGGACGAGGTGAGGCGCCCCCCGGGACCGAACAGACCGCAGCGCCGGGTCCCAGCACCGGGACCCCGGCAGCCGCGTCAGATAGAGGGCGGCCGCGGCGGCGGCCCGGAGCACGGGACGCCGCGGCGGCCATGACAGCTTGTTGCCATGGGGTGCCTCCAGATGGGGAGAGCACCACACCACCCTGATAGTTGACCCCTTAAGTCCCACTCGGTTGCGAGTATTGGAACATAAATAGGGAGACAACAGGGTGGCCCCTTTTGTGTCAACGTCTAATTCAAGGTGCGAGTATTGTGACATGACAAGGGCTTGCCAAGGCAGGCATCCATCCACAGACAGCCGTTTCGGGGTATTGTCCCCTCGTCAGTGTGGAGTAGGATTCTGGCTACTTGGGGCAATGACAAATCAACCAACAAAACACAGCAATCACTGAGAGTCTCCACTGATGCCCCCAAAAAATTTTAATATGCAAAAAAGGAGTGCGTAGAGCCTCGGTTGCAAGTCTCAAAACACGGGAATAGCCAGATATCCCTAGCCTTTTGCCACGGGTGCTTCAAGTATTCAATTTGATTCAATTAAATAAATAAATACAAATTAAATAAAAGATTGAATTGAATTTGATGAGTCATTAACCACACTAGAGAATCATTATACTCAACTTTCTGAGTTTCTACAGGAAATTAATGAAATGGATAGCTGTTACTATGTGTACCTGAAATACAGAAGAGAACTGCGAGAATGTGAAGATGTTCTAAAGCATCACTATGACCATGCTGCATTTTCACTCTGTTCTTTGGATTTGATTTGAACCCATAAATTTAACCACCAACTCCTCTGTAAGAAGCATCAATACATCTAACAGAGATGCAGAGATTATTTTAAAAAATATATTCTGTAATGCAGACTGTCAAAAATTGGCTCTGTATCCACTCAGGATAAATTTAACCACCAACTCCTCTGTTCAAAACATCGATTCATCTAACAGATGAAGGGTGCGTTGAAACGTACAGGATCTGCAGCAGATTTGCTTTGAAACTAATCTGGGCCATCAAATCTGCTGCAGATCCTTTACGTGTGAACGCACCCAAAGAGATTATTTTACAAAAAAAATTATTCTGCAATGCAGACTGTCAAAAATTGGCTTTTTACCCACTGAGGAAAAATTGGTACCATTGGTGGCAGCGAGAAGAGCCCAGGGGGGTACACGAAGGTTGCAGTTCAACTAAATTAGGTAGCAGAACACAGCAGGAGAGAAAGAGACATTTAAAAAATAACCATTTTGAGGCCTACAAAGAGGATGAGGAGAAAGAGGATGTATGTAGTGCGCATCAAGTTCTTCATACAAGAGTATTTTTCAAAAATACATTCCGTTAAAACACTTGGAATGCTAGCTGTGGGCAGCTGTGGGGATCCTGGCTGTGCACTATCCCAGTAGTTTTGGAGACTGTCAACGGAGACCCAGAGGCACCAGAGTGTCAGCCACCAAAGTCACCCAGTAAGCAGTCAGGAATATGTAACGACCTTGATCGTGCTTACTGGTCCATGTGTCTGTAGTCAGATGGACCTTGGTGGACACAGATGCAGCCAACACGCTTGAGATATTTTCTGCAACGTGCTGGGCCAGGGCAGGGACAGCTTTTCTTGCAAAGAAATGCCTGCTAGGCATCTGATACTGGGGACATGCCAGGGCCAGAACGTGGCGGAAGCACTACCTTGTGCACTACCTCTTTCACCCCTTCCTACACCTGATATTACTCGCCTTCCACCTCTGGTTCTCACCATGTTCACAACATAGATATGAAATCTTAGATAGAAGATAGAACAAAAAAAATCAACAGATCTACCCACTCTCGATAAATCCATGTACACAAATCAGATGTACGATTAATTACTGGGTATAACAGATAACAAAAAATACAGAATACTTGATAACGGACAGAGGACATTTTTCAGCTAATCCGTATTGTCAAGTATTTTGTATTTTTGGTGACGGACAGAGGACGTTTTTTTGGACACTATGTATAAATTGGCAAATCCAATATGCAGCCTGCAATCCCAAAGCTAAATATTGCTGTTACTGCAATGCTGTCTATGGACAGGAAAATGCTTGTTGCAAATATAGTAGTGTAACCTTGATAAACAACCCACTAATCCCTCTAATCTCAATACATCTCAATCTCACTACCTATCTGTCTAATCAAAATGGCTGCATGCAGGGAGACGATGATACAAGATAGCAGTGTGTACAGCACAATGAGTGAGGGGACAATGGCGTCCAGAACGCAACACATTGACTTATCGAAATGACAGCATGTAGGGCCAGGGAGACGATGATACACTAAGACAACAGTCTGTACAGCACAGTGAATCAGGAGAAAATGGTGTCCAGAACGCAGCACAGTGACTTTTATATGAGATGGTCATGTGATTTTTGCAGCCAATGAGACCCCTACACCTCAGCAATGACGTTTCTGACACTTCTATGTGCTCTGCACGGATTGGCTGGCAAAAAGGCGCTCGAATGCTAACTCGAACAAACAGTAAAATGTTAAGTTCGAGAAAATCTTTTCTCGAACAGTTTGATCAACACTATTCATCATGTGTACCATTTACCTTGAGCTATTATACAGTAAAGTATTATATTTCTACTAAACGCACAGGACTCTGGTCTACTCTGTCAGCACCTGCACCCACACAACATCGTATACTTGGGTTATTTCCCCTTTCTCTGAGTGGCGGTACCAACAACCCAGGATGGGTCTGTTACCACTCCAGGCTACCGTGACAAGTGTCCAAGTGACCTTAAACACCCCCAGAGCCAGCGTAGAATACCATCAGCCAGCATAAGCGAGCTAGGCTCAAGAGAGCATCACACAAGCAAGCAGCTTCCAAAAGACATGCTAAAACAAGTAAGAAGCCCGTTTTCCTGCCAATCTTCCTGCAAAGCGTGCTGACATGCAGAGAGTCGTGACTCGATACGGCCAAGATGACTAGTTTCCGCTTTCCTGCATGTCTCACACACCGGAATAAAACGCTTCGTTTCAGCAGCCCACTAAAGTCACTGCACGAGAATGATAAGGCAGTGTTTATGCACTTTACTTGGGCACTGCTTGTAGCGTTACACAGAAAATCGGTGTGATTGGTTTCCTTTAATTGCAAACCACACCTAAACTTTTTCTGGGAGAAAGCGAACATGTTTTTTTGATCTTGGATGAACCACTTTAAAGCAGCACTATCAGCAGGTTCTCCCCAATGAAGGATATTCGCTAATTGCCCCTATGCTAATCAGGGGCTTAGGAGCATTTGGGGCGTCACCCGATACCCAGCCTGCCCCCCCCCCTGTGCCGCTCACTATGCATATATGAATATGCATAATGGGCAGCCCGGAGCAACCACCTCAGTCTCCCCAGCACGCCCCCTCCCTTGCTGCCCAGCCCACCCGCTCAACATGTGGCACGGGAGGGGCGGGCTAGGGAGCACAGGAGGGGGTTGCTCCAGGCCGCCCATTATACATATTCTTATATGCATAGTGAGCGGCACGGGGGGGGGGGGGGGGGCAGGCTGGGCAAATGAGCTGGTGTTCCGTTCTGTTGGGTGACGCCCCAAATGCTCCTAAGCCCCTGATTAGCATATGGGCAACACCCACCGGGAACACCTGAAGCAAGCCAGAGCGGGGAGGAGATGATGTATGCTCCGGTCGCCGGGGGGTAAACTTACATGCACGCAGCAGGATGTAAATCCCACTGTGTGTATGTATTCTTATAGGGATGCACTGAAACTGGATCCACAGCGGATTTTATACTGCACATTCGCAGCTAATCTGATGTGTGTGAATGCAGCCTTAACCTGCATAGGCTCTACAGTAAAGTTTATTACATCAAATGCAAGGGACTCTCCTTCTGTGGGTGGCGGTACCAACAGTCCAGGTGGGTCAGTTGCCACTCCAGGTTGCTGTGACAAGAGCCCAAGGCACCCATAACAACCCGGAAGGTTACCGACCATTTTGGAAAATACAAACCGGTCATATATATAAAAGCTGGTGCCAACATCTCACCTGTGTGCTGGACTACCACTGGCGTCACGACAATAACATCACTGGCCGAGGCACCACATATTTACCAAGCAAGCAGTAAAGAGATTAACAGATTGCTGCTGAAAGGAAGGCTGTCCATTACTGGTAGTCATACCTGTTGGGTTTTACAAAATCCTGCCCCATAAAGTGGACACATCTGGTGAATCCTTGGGCTACTTTTGTGCAGCTTTTTTTTTTTTTTTTTTTTAACTATTCAGTTGCCATTCTTCACCCGCCCCAGTTCAGCTATGTCATTCTTATATACAGGTGCCCAATGCTGTATACAATATATACCATGTGTGGTCTGACCAGTGATTTATAAAGTGGCAAAACTATGTTCTCATCTTTAGCATCTCGGCCTTTTTTTGATGCATCCCATGATTCTATTAGCATTGGCAGCCGCTGCCTGGCACTGATCTGTATAGATGTCAAGTCCTTTTCAGTGTTACCCAGTGTTTTATTATTTAGCACATAATTGTACTTATTATTTCTATGGCCCAATTGCATAACCTTACATTTATCCACATTAACTTCATTTGCCATCTATGTGCCCAGGCCTCCAGCTTCTCCACATCCCTCTGTATTATGATATTATCCTCCTCTGTGGTCATTGCTTTACCCAGTTTAGTGTCATCAGCAAAAATGGAGATTCTACTGTGTAGCCCCTCTACAAGGTCATTAATAAACATATTAAATAGGATTCGACCCAATATTGAACCTTGTGGTACCCCACTAGTAACTGTGACCCAATCTGAGTATGTTCAATCAATGACCACCCTCTGTTTCCCATCGCTCAGCCAGTTACCCATTTACATTTATTTTTTCCTGGTCCCAGAATTCTCATTTTATAGGACAACCTTTAATGTGGCACAGTATTAAATGCCTATAAAAATCCAGATACATAAAATAATGCTCAGAGAGGAACATACATTTTAAGACCGGTTCACACTATGTAAAAAACATGGCCATATTTCATAACAATGGCCGTATTTGTGCAAACAACGGTCGTTATTTGCGCAAATACGACTGTTGTTATGAAATACAGCTGTGTTTTTTTTACACAGTGTGAACATAGCCCAAGGTTATATACACCATTTGGCATAAGATAAGAAAAGTATGGTACACCCGTAGACACTGCCTGGCACTATGTGGGGTGTAGAAGGAAGTAGAAGGTCAAAGGATCCTTATGGCACACTGAGCAAAGTAGTATGCATTATGAATTCAGGAAATGTTACTGTAACGGTACGGAAATGCTGTATGGAAATGTTTAGGCAATGTGTCTATTATGTACCTGGGTATTTAATATCCTTACAGAAGCAGTTCACAAAAATTTTTTATTGCCCTTCCCCTGCTAGGTGCTGGCACGTATACTTACAGCAGGTGATCGGTGTCCTGTGACACGGCGCCGTTCAAATCCGGTGCGCACTCACATCAGCCACTGGTTTGACTGCTCTTCTGTCTCCTTGATTGAACGCCGATTAATAATTATTATTATTTATTTATAAAGCACCCTTAATTTCAGAGAGCTATACAATAGATAGGGAGTAACAAGCAGGAACAATACAAGATCATCGCATTACATGAAGGCAAATGGCAGGCTGGTACATTGGGGAAGAAGACCCTGCCCGCGAGGGCTCACAATCTATAAGGTACGGGGAGAGAAACAGGAGGTAAAGTGCAGCCAGTCAAGTGTGATGCAGAGTTATTGTAGGTTGTAGCCTAGTTTGAAGAGATGGGTTTTCAGGTTACTTTTGAAGGACTTGATGGTGGATCAGAGCCAGATGTGTCGAGCTAGTGAGTATGGGGGAGGCTCAGGCAAAGTCTTGGAGGCCATTGTGCGAGGTACGAACAAGAGGAGAGCGCAGACGGAGGTCACTGGAGGATGGAAGCTTCTGTGAGGGACGGTAGCGGGATATCAGGTCAGAGATGTACGGAGGGGACAGGTTGTGGACGGCCGTGTACGTCATGGTCAACAATTCAAAGCAAATATGTTGGGCAATGGGAGCCAGTGGAGGGATTGGCAGAGGGGAGAGGCAGAGGCGAAGCGAGGGGAAAGGTGGATTAATCGGACAGCAGAGTTAAGGATAGACTGGAGGGGATCAAGGGAGTTAGATGGAAGCCAGAGAAGAGGATGTTACAGTTGTCCAAGCGGGAAATAATGAGAGCATGTACCAGCAGTTTTGTGAAGTCAGGGGTGAGAAAAGAGCGGATTCAGGAAATGTTTTCAAGGTGAAGGTGGTCAGGGCCTGAATATGTGGTTTAAAGGACAGGGCAGAGTCAGAGGTGACCCCAAGGCAGTGAACTTGGGGGACAGGGGACAGAGTGGAGCCATTGATAGTGATTGAAAGATAAGAAGGCAGGGTGGAGCAAGATGGGGGAAAGATGATAAGTTCTGTTTTGTCCGTGTTGAGTTTTAGAAAGTGGGAGGAGAAGAAGGAGGATATGGCCAATGACACTCTGGAATCCTGGATAGCAAAGAGGTGACATCCGGACCAGAGAGGTAGATCAATCACAGGAGACAGGAAAGGAGTCACAGCAGCGGCTGACGTGAGCGTGCGTTTGTGAACTGCTTCTTTAACCCCTAGACGACCTAGGACGTACCGATACGTCCTGAGCTATGAAGCGCGCTCCGGAGCCCGCTTCATAGCAGGTGGGGGCCGGCTGCAATCAGCAGCCGGCGTCTCACCGTTAATGACAAGCTGCAGCGATTGCTCTGCAGCATGACATTAACTCCTTAAACTTCGCGATCGCGAGCGGCCGTGGCGTTTAAGTGTAAGTGACAGGGGGAGTAAAAACGGACCGGAGGAGGTATCTCCCCTGCCTCCGTGCAGTCTGATCGGCGCTCTGGTCACTGAGCCTGCACAGGCAGGCTCAATGAGCAGAGCGCCGATAACACTGATCAATGCTATGCCTATGGCATAGCAGTGATCAGTGTGTAAAATAAAAGTAATCAATGTACAAGTTCCCCAAAGGGACTTAAAATGTATAAAAAATAAAGTTAAAACACCAACACACTACCCCAAAACCCCTCCCCCAATAAAAATCTAAATCACCCTCCTTTCCCATTATATAAATAAAACATATAAAAATAAATAAACATATAATATACCATACCGTGCGTAATTGTCCGATCTATTAAAATATAACAAACATTGCGAACGGTAAACGTCGTACACGATAAGAGGGAAAAAAGTGCGCTGATTACCGATTTTATGTTACATTATATATAAACAAAAATTAATAAAAAGTGATCAAAACGTCCGATCTTCACAATTATGGTATTAATAAAAACTAGAGATCATGGCAGAAAACATGACACTCCATACAGCCCCGTAGGTGAAAAAATAAAACCGTTATAAGCGCCACAATAGGCCCATTTTATTAATATTTAATTGCCAAAAAAAAGGATTTCATTAAAAAATATATATATAACATTAGAGAATCTGTGTAAACCTGCATGTGGTTGTGTTCGGGCTGACCTATAGAATAATAGTATAATGTCGCTTTTACCATATAGTGCATTACGTAGACACAGGAACCCCCCAAATCTTACCATATTGCATTCTTTTTTACGATTTCACCTATTTATATCTTCATAAATAATATATTTGGGGTTCCGTCATACATGTTATGGTAAAATAAAAGACGCCATTACATAATACAACTATTCCTGTAAAAAACAAGCACTTACATGAATTGTAGATAGAAAACTTAAAGTGCTGGAGCTCTTAGAAGGGGAGGAGGGAAAAACAAAAGCGCAAAGATCAAAATTTGCGTGGTCCACTGGGTCATTTTGGGCCTGGTCCTCAAAGGGTTAATGGACTGCATGACATGATGGCAGTATATTTATTTATACATAAAAATTCATGTATGAATATGGGGTAAAGCCAACATTGGAAAATGCGGCACTGTGCATATTGTATTCTAAGTTTTACTTATATAAAATACAAAGATAATAAAACAGTAATTCAGTAATTAGATGAAAAAGTGTAGGGCATAAGTGTTATGTCATTGAAGTGGAGTTTCCCTGTCTGTAAAGTCCCTGGGCAGTTTTCTTACAAGTCATGTTCATGATCTCTCTGAGGTATAAAAAGCCTTATCTGGTTTCATGGTGCCAGTTACAAGCGTACATCAGAACCATTAACTTTTTTTTATTCAACTTTTACTGTTTCCACTAAGGCTAGGTTCACACTGCGTTTTCAGCATCCGTTTAACGGATCCGTTTTTTGCAAGAAACAGATTGCAAAAAACGGATGCATTTGTGTGCATCGTTTTTGATCCGTTTTTCCATTGACTTCCATTATAAAAAAAAACGGATCCAAACGGATGCGTTTTTTTTTTACGCACAATAAAGTAGTGTTGACACTACTTTTTTTGACTGTTAAAAAAAACGGATGCGTTAAACGGATGCTGAAAACGCAGTGTAAACCTAGCCTAAGGAAATACAAGTGCCATGATCATGCCTGAAAAGGCATCAGTACCACCCTCTGTGGCGAAGATTTGTCCTCTGCGCCAAAGACTGTGCTTTTGGCCTTAAGTCCATTCCTGTTTTTTTTTATGTTCTTTGCTTATGTCTTCAGTGATCCGTACCATGTTTCTTAGTTCTCCCTGCTCTTTTCCTTTGCTGTGGTCTCTCACTGATGGTCTCTGCTCTGTTCTGATGGACAGCTCTCTTCATCTCTGGCTTTCTGTGTTTCTCCTGCTTCACCTATGAGCTTTGTGTCCGGGACTTGGTCTCCCCTATAGGCGTCTCTCTCCTCTCAGTCTAGGGTGGCTCTTGATAGCTTTGTCCAGCTTGTCTGTTCAGCTTGATCCAGCGGTTTTCCTTGCAATCTGTGTTCCTGGTTTCCTGACCCTGGCCTGTTTCTTACAATCTTTCTCGTTTGGTTCTGTGCCTTGCTTTGTCCTCCGTGTGCCTCGCTTAGTCCTCAGTGTTCCGTGCTTTGTCCTTAAAGGAGTAGTGCAGTGTAAACTTTTTTTCACTAGATAACACACATTAAAAAGTTATACAACATTGTAAGGTGTGTTATTTATGTGAATGACCCCCTTCCCCATGTTTCCAGCCCCCGACGCTTGACCCGGAAGTGTAATACCGCATACTCACAGAATCACTGTTGACCCCTTCGTTCCCGGCCGTCAAGTTGGGACGATTACGTCACTGTTCAGGACTGTTCAGTCCAGCCTGACTGCTCCAGCCCTCCCTCATGCCGGCCTCCCTCCAACGCATCATGAGCTGCTCAGCTGGGATTGGCTGAGCATAACAGAAGACGTCTGGGGCTTCTGAGGGCTGGAGCAGTCAGGCCGGCCTCATGAAGAGTGACGTAATCGTTCTAAGATGGTGCCTGGGACTGAAGGGGTCGACAGTGATTCTGTGAGTATGCGGTATTACACTTCCGGGTCAAGCGTCGGGGGGTGGAGAAGGGGGCCATTCACATAAATAACACACATTACAATGTTGTATAACTTTGTTATCTAGTGAAAAAATGTTTTACACCGCACTACTCCTTTAATTCATCTTGCTACTATCTCTATCTTTTGGTTCCCCGTTTACCTTGTTTTTATCTCTGGCTTTCATCCTCCATTTGTTTGGTCCTCCATTCCTTGTGTTCCCCTAACCCATCGGCTCTCCACTCTTCCTCCAGCAGCTTGGATTGGGCCTCTCCACTCTTCCTCCAGCAGCTTGGATTGGGCCTCTCCACTCTTCCTCCAGCAGCTTGGATTGGGCCTCTCCACTCTTCCTCCAGCAGCTTGGATTGTGCCTTTCCACTCTTCCTCCAGCAGCTTGGATTGTGTCTCTCCACTCTTCCTCCAGCAGCTTGGATTGGGCCTCTCCTCTCTTCCTCCGCAGCTTGGATTGGGCCTCTCCACTCTTCCTCCAGCAGCTTGGATTGGGCCTCTCCACTCTTCCTCCAGACTCTGGGACCAAGATTTCCAAATGAAATGCAAAATTTACTTTCATCTGAGATCAGCCCCTTGGACCCCTGATCAGCAGTCCAGTTCTTCTCTTTGGCCCAGATAAGACGCTTCTGGCGTTGTTTACTGGTCAGGAGTGACACATGGAATGCAACACTTGTAGTGCATGTCCTGCAGACGTCTGGATGTGCTTGTGGCTTTAGAAGCACTGACTCCAGCAGCAGGCCACTCCTTGTGAGTCTCTCCCAAATTTTTGAATGGCATTTTCTTTACAGTCCTTTTAAGACTGCGGTTCTCCCAGTTGCTTGTGCACCTTTTTCTACCACACTTTTTCCTTCCAGTCAACTCTCCATTAACCCCTTAGTGACCGCCGTGCTGCCTTTTCACGGCGGCCACTAATGCGTAAGCCTTTTAATGGCGTACGCATCGGAATGAATTGCCGCCCGGTGGCGGCAGTGCGGGGGATCAGCTGTCAGTGTGACAGCTGACCCCCTCCTGTAACTGCCCGGAGCGGAGGATTCTCCGCTCCAGACAGTTTAACCCGTTAAATGCCGCTGTCAATGCATGACAGCGGCATCTAACAGGTTCCGGTGTGTACCGGACGCGTCGCAGGTCCACTTATGTGATCGGAGAATCAGAAGCAGAAGCAGTACAGTGTATTGTATACTGTGATCTAAGTCTTACACTAGTGTACAGTAATGTACACTAGTGTAAAAAAGTAAAATAAAAGTGCACCAAACACAATCCCCCCAGCCCCCCCCCCCCATAATAAAAATGCATTACATTCCCCATACACTATAAAACATTACATAAAAGTGACCAAAAACACAAATCATATGCATATTTGGTATCGTTACGTCCGTAACAACCCAATCTATGAAACAATATCAATAATTATATTGCACGACACACGCTGTAAAAAAATAAATAAAAAAACAATACCAGAATAGCAGTATTTTATCAATCTGCTTTAGAAAATACGCCATAAAAGAGATCAAAAAGTCATATACATATAAAACTTGGTATCAATAGAAACTACAGATCTTCCCGCATAAAATAAGCCCCAAACCAGCTCTGTCACGCAAAAGATAAAAACGCTATGGATCTTGCAATGTGGCGACAGTTTTTGTGGGTTTTGGCTAGGAAGATAGTTTCTATTGCGCCAAAGCGGTAATAGTTAAAAAAACCTACACAAATGTGGTATCGCCGTAACCGTAGTGACCCAGAGAATCCATGTACTATGTTATTAGTGACCGCCGATATGAATTTTTACGGCGATCACTAATGGGCTCTATTCTGCTGCCATCAGCTCTTTATGGCGATGGCGAAGAATAGTGCAGCAGCGCCGGTAATGCCCGCAGCCCCTTCTTCTCAGCTACCGGAGGTCGCTGAGAAGTTGGGGCAGAGTGTGGGCTCAGTCCCGGCCAGGCCCCGCACCGGCGATCGCCGTTATTACCAGTATAACGGCGGCCACCGGTAACGGGCACTGCATGCTTTCATCTCCTCTCACCGTTAATCCACAGTGTGAGGAGATGAATGTCCCCCCCCCCCATCCCCCCGGAATAACCTTAGTGTTCACAGTGATTAATTCCTTAGGGTACAAACACACTTGTCGCATCGGCAGCAAGTTTCTCGCTGCGTATTCGCAGCGAGACTCGCTGAGGATCCCGGCCCTGTGTACTCAATGGCAGACAAATACGCAGCAGGGATGTACATCAATGCTGCAAGTTTGTCCAAAGGCTGACCCGTTAACCCCCTGGCCACCGGAGACTATACATCACCTGGTCCCGACTATACATCACCTGGTCCTTCGCTGATTCCCCACCGCAGCACTGATTGGCTGAATAGGCCGTGAAGATGTTGGGAGCCCCGTAGCCGGGATAAGGTGATGTATAGTCTCCGGAATCCGGAGAGATAATGGGGCGAGCTGCGGACAAACTCGCAGCAGGGATGTACATCCCTGCTGCGAGTTTGTCTGCCATTGAGTACACATGGCCGGGATCCTCAGCGAGTCTCACTGCGAATACGCAGCCAGAAACTCGCTGCGGATACAGCAAGTGTGTTTGTACCCTTAAAAAAAGATCAAACTCTCATTCTCTCCAATACCAGAGGTGGCGGAGAGCATGGGGCAATGATCAGGGACTAGCCGATGTGGTCCTGGTACAAGTGATCAGCGGTATATACTATATACCACTGATCACTTGTTCCAAATGCTGCCGGCACTTTTTGTCCCCTGTCACCAAAAATCATTGGTGACGGGATAAAATGTCAAGTGCCCCGGATTACCTGTAACCACCTTGCATTACCTGTAACCACCCCAGATTACCTGTAACCACTCCGCATTACCTGTAACCACCCCACATTACCTGTAACCACTCCGCATTACCTGTAACCACCCCAGATTACCTGTAACCACTCCGCATTACCTGTAACCACCCCAGATTACCTGTAACCACTCCGCATTACCTGTAACCACCCCAGATTACCTGTAACCACTCCGCATTACCTGTAACCACCCCAGATTACCTGTAACCACTCCGCATTACCTGTAACCACCCCAGATTACCTGTAACCACTCCGCATTACCTGTAACCACTCCGCATTACCTGTAACCACTCCGCATTACCTGTAACCACTCCACATTACCTGTAACCACCCCACATTACCTGTAACCACCCCAGATTACCTGTAACCACCCCAGATTACCTGTAACCACCCCAGATTACCTGTAACCACTCCGCATTACCTGTAACCACCCCAGATTACCTGTAACCACCCCAGATTACCTGTAACCACCTCGCATTACCTGTAACCACTCCGCATTACCTGTAACCACCGCAGATTACCTGTAACCACCGCAGATTACCTCTAACCACCCCAGATTACCTGTAACCACTCCGCATTACCTTTTGGGGGGTTTCTCTTCTGCGGACACTACAGGGGCGCTGCAAACGCACCTGGTGCTCGAAAACTTGTTCAGCAAAATCTGCACTGAAAATGCTAATTGGCGCTCCTTTCCTTCTGAGCCCGGCTGTGTGCCCATACAGTGGTTTATGCTCACATATGGGGTACCGTTGTACTCAGTAGAACCTGCGTTACAGATTTTGGGGTGCTTTTTCTCTCCCTTTCCTTGTGAAGTTGAGAGGGGTGCCTTTTCTCTCCTGTTTCTTGTGAAATTGAGAAATTTCAAACTAAACGTACATATTATTGGAAAATTTCTAGTTTTTCATTTTTACTGTCTAATTTTGAATACTTTCCTCTAATACCTGTGGGGTCAAAATGCTCACTGCACCCCAAGACGTATTCTCTGAGGGGTGTACTTTCCAAAATGGGGGGACTTATGGGGGGGTTTCACTCTGCTGGCACTACAGGGGCTCTGCAAACGCACCTGGCGCCTGAAAACTTGTACAGCAAAATCTGCACTGGAAATGCTAAATGGCACTCCTTCCCTTCTGAGCCCGGCTGTGTGCCCATACAGTGGTTTATGCTCACATATGTGGTACCATTGTACTCAGGAGAACCTGCGTTACAGATTTTGGGGTGCTTTTTCTCTCCTGTTGCTTGTTATTTGAAAATTTCTATTTTCCATTTTTTTCCAACCTAATTGTGAATACTTTCCTCCAGCCCCTGTAGGGTTAAAATGCTCATTTTACCCCTAGATTAATTCCTTATGGTGTGTTGTTTCCAAAATGAGGTTACTTATGGGGGTGTCCAGTAAGCAAGCCTCCTAAACACACTTAAAAAAAGAACTGGTCCCTAAAAAAATTAGTTTTGGAAATTTCATGAAAAATTGATAATTTGCTGATACATTTCTAAGCCCCGTTACACCCAAGAAAAGCAAAATATGTTTACGAAATGAAGCCAGAATAAAGAGGACATATTGGTAATGTGACCTAGTAACTAATTTATGTGATACAACTTTCTTTTTTTAGAAGCAGAGAATTTCAAAGTTTGGAAAGTGCAAATTTTTCAAATTTTTCATGATAAACAAACATTTCACAAAAAACACAAAAGATAGTGACCAAATTTTGCCACTAATATAAAGTACCATATGTTACAAAAAAACTTTCTCAGAATTGCTAGCATATGTTAAAGCATCACTGAGCTATAAGCGCATAAAGTGAGACAGGTCAGATTTTGAAAAATGAGCCTGGTCATTAAGGCTCAAATAGGGGTTAATATGCTTAGAAATAGCACAGCCAGCTTCTTTAGCAATGAATTTTTGTAGCTTACCCTCTTTGTGGAGTGTGTGAATGACTGCCTTCTGGACATCTGTCAATGTGTTGCATGCTGAACCAGACTAAGGGTGCCTACAAACCTACCGGATCCACAGCGGATCTCACTTCTGCGGATTCGAAGCGAGAACCGCTGCGGATCCGGTATCAATTCACCCCTATGATAGCACATATTGACATCCCGCTGTGAATATGTGCTTTAACTCCCTGGTGCCCGCAGCCCCGCCGTCGCATCCTTGGCTCATCCCCCCCCATCCCAGCCACATCCCCCCGCCGAGAGCATACATTACCTGCTCGGCGGCGCGGCTGCCGGCTCCGGTCCTGCTCAGATCAGCTGAGCGGGACTGGAGCCGGGAGTCTTACTGCAGCCGCGAGCATACATTACCTGCTCGGCGGCGGCGGGCCGGAGATGGGCTGATGGGGGGATGTGGCCGGGCTGATGGGGGGGATGTGCGGCCGCCGGGGATGGGGGATGCGATGGCGGGGCTGTGGGCACCAGGGAGTTAAAGCACATATTCACAGCGGGATGTCAATATGTGCTATCATAGGGGTGAATTGATACCGGATCCGCAGCGGTTCTCGCTTCAAATCCGCAGAAGTGAGATCCGCTGTGGATCCGGTAGGTGTGAAGGCACCCTAAGGGACCTTTTATAACACTTAGGAAGCCACTGCATGTGTTTTGGGTTAATTATTCTAATTTTCTGAAATACTGACTTTTGGGTTTTTCTTGGCTGTAATCCATAATCAACAACGTTAACAGAAATAAACGCTTGAAAAAGTTCACTCTGTATGTAATGACTCTATAGAATATATGAGGTCACTTTTTAAATTGAATTACTGAAAAAAACCAAAACTTTTTGTTGATATTCTAATTTATTGCAAACCGCTGTATATGGCGTAAGGAGCCTGTGCAGCATTTGTATTTACCTCCATATGGGTCAGTGCAGTGGAGATACTGGTCTTTGTATAGTGGATGTTATGTAGTAATGGAATGGGGGTATAAGTCACGATGTGATGATAATATTTGTTTTTTATATAATGGTCATTAGTGACATGGATATGAGGAGGTGGCTATAAGGGGGTGGTTATGGGGAGGGTGTGGCTATAAGGGGGTGCTTATGGGGAGGGGGTGGCTATAGGGGGCGTGGTGCATTGCCGTGACTGTCCCCCTTTTCTCCCAGCAAAAGTTGGGAGGTATGGATATCCTGAAGCTGTGGCAAAAATTACAGACTCATCTTCAGCACTTCCTTGTCTGCATTTAATGTGTTACCACTAGAGGGAGCCCTATAAAGTTATAAAATGAAAAGCCAAGAATTTGGGAGCATTCCAAAAAGAATACACAGGACAGTGTAGCTGTATGAAATTAAGTTAAAAAATTGTGTCCACAAGATGTTCAAGAACACCAAAAATAATGTGACCAAAGCTACTCAGCCAGTAATTTCTTGTTGAAACTCAGAGAGATATGTCTGAGTTTGCAGAATACATGGTCTGCTGTTGTCATGGCTGTGGCAGTGTCTCTTGCTCCAGGCTTCTCCTCCCTGCTGGGCTCCACTGAGCGCCTCACCCCGCCTCGCTCCTGCTTTACGATGTCCTGGCTTGCGCGCGCGTCCTTGCCTCCTAGAGTGTGCGCATCGACTGTCACAGATTTAAAGGGACAGTGTGTCCCTAACTGGTTGGTGCACCAATCACCTGCCCCTATAAATAAAGCACCTGTCCTGACATTCCCTGTTGGATCCTCTGCATGCTTCCCTTAGTGTGTGATTCCAGCTCTCTGTTGTTCCTGTCCGTGGTTCCTGCTGCCTGTGGTTCCAACCATGAGTCCTGCTGCGTTCTTGTTGTCTGCCTACATTTCTCCAGCTGCACCTCGCCTGCCGCCGTTAGCAAGCCAAGGAGTAGCAACCTAGGGGTTGCCTGCTGCAGAAAGTCCATCCTTCCTTGCGGCGGGCACTGGTGAAGACCAGCAGCCCCTTAGACTCCACTCCCTGGTACTGCTTACACCATGGCTAGCAGTGGTACAGTGGATCCACAACTCCAGTCGTTACAGCTGTAATCTTACTAAGACCGGACTTGCAGGGTTTGACGTCCAGCCTTGGCCCACAGTCCACAGAACGTACAGTATAAAGTGACTCTGGGCTGTCCACATTGACAATCCAGCAGCAGGCATCACAGCTGCTTGGGAGAGACTAGAGCAAAACCTATGGCAGTCCCGAGGCAATAGAGAATGCTCTGTTCAAATGTTTCCAGGGTTTTCCAAAAATATCTGAAAATGATAACCAGAGATTTCAAGAGCTTAATGACCTACTATTGGAGCTCCAACTGGCCAAAACACTCACCTATCTGCCTTAATTTACCTAGACACTGCTGGTGGGGTAAATCTAATAGTTTCCAAACTGCCATACAGTGTCCAAGAAAAATGGACTACAGTTGGGTCAAGATATAAAAGAGAAATCAGATCTCCTG
Source organism: Dendropsophus ebraccatus (assembly GCF_027789765.1). NCBI lineage: Eukaryota > Metazoa > Chordata > Amphibia > Anura > Hylidae > Dendropsophus > Dendropsophus ebraccatus. The sequence goes on along the minus strand of NC_091464.1, from coordinate 6,009,515 downwards.
TCCTGAGTTTATCAGGAACATTGCAGAATGCAAAAGAGCCAAGCACCCAATGCTACCACAGTATCCTTTTGAAAATTTAGCATTTTATGAACTTCTGAAATTCTCTGCTTCTAAAAAAGGAAGTCATAGCACATAAATTAGTTACTAAATCACATTACCAATATGTCCTCTTTATTCTGGCATAATTTGGGAAACATATTTTACTTTTTTAGGGTGTTATGGGGCTTAGAAATTTATTAGCAAATTATCACATTTTGTGAAAATTTCCAAAACTGATTTTTTTTAGGGATCAGTTCTTTTTTTAAATGGATTTAGAAGGCTTGTATACTGCAAACCCCCATAAGTGACCCCATTTTGGAAACTAGACACCTTAAAGAATTAATCTAGGGGTAAAATGAGCATTTTAACCCTACAGGGGCTGGAGGAAAGTATTCACAATTAGGCCGTAAAAAAATCGAAAATTTAAATTTTCAAATAATATATATGTTTAGATTAAAGTTTCTCATTTTCAAAAGGAACATGAGAAAAAAAGAATGCGAAAATTTGTAACGCAGGTTCTCCTGAATACAACGGTACCCCATATGTGGGCGTAAACCACTGTATGGGCACACAGCGGGGCTCAGAAGGAAGGGAGCGCCAATTAGCTTTTTTAATGCAGATTTTCAGAAGAAGTTTCTGAGCGCCAGGTGCGTTTGCAGAGCCCCTGTAGTGTCCGCAGAATAGAATCCCCCCAAAAGTCACCCCATTTTCTAAAGTACACCCCTCAAAGAATTCATCTTTGGGTAGGATGAGCATTTTGACCCCACATGCATTAGAGGAAAGTATTCAAAATTAGACAGTAAAAATGAAAAACACAAATTTTTCCAATAATATGTTTGTTTAGTTGGAAATTTCTCAATTTCATGAGGAACAAGAGAAAAAAAGTACCCCAAAATTTGTAACGCAGGTTCTCCTGAATACAACGGTACCCCATATGTGGGCATAAACCACTGCATGGGCACACAGGAGGGCTCAGAAGGAAAGGAGCGCCAATTAGCTTCTTTAATGCAGATTTTGCTGAAGAAGTTTATGAGCGCCAGGTGCGTTTGCAGCGCCCCTGTAGTGTCCGCAGAAGAGAAACCCCCCAAAAGTCACCCCATTTTGGAAAGTACACCCCTCAAAGAATTCATCTTGGGGTGTGGTGACCATTTTGACCCTACAGGTATTAGAGGAAAGTATTTAAAATTAGACAGTAAAAATGAAAAACTTAAGTTTTTCCAATAATGTTTGTTTAGTTTTAAATTTCTCAATTTCACAAGGAACATGAGAGAATCCGCACCCCAAAATTTGTAACACAGGTTCTCCTGAGTACAACGGTACCCCATATGTGGGCATAAACCATTGTATGGGCACACAGCGGGGCTCAGAAGGAAGGGAGCGCCAATTAGCATTTTCAGTTCAGATTTTGCTGAAGTAGTTTCTGAGCGCCAGGTGCGTTTGTAGTGCCCCTGTAGTGTCCGCAGAAGAGAACCCCCCCAAAAGTCACCCCATTTTGGAAAGTACACCCCTCGAAGAATTCATCTTGGGGTGTGGTGACCATTTTGACCCCACAGGTATTAGAGGAAAGTATTTAAAATAAGACAGTAAAATTTAAAAACTAGAATTTTTCCAATAATATGTTCGTTTAGTTTGAAATTTCTCAATTTCACTAGGAACAGGGGAGAAGCTGCATTCCCAAATCTGTAACGCAGGTTCTCCTGAGTAGAATGGTACCCCATATGTGGGCATAAACCCCTGTATGGGCACCCAGCCGGGCTCAGAAGGGAAGGAGCGCCAATTAGCATTTTCAGTGCAGATTTTTCCGAAGAAGTTTCTGAGCGCCAGGTGCGTTTGCAGCGCCCCTGTAGTGTCAGCAGAATAGAACCCCCCCAAAAGTCACCCCATTTAGGAAAGTACACCCCTCAAAGAATTCATCTTGGGGTGTGGTGACCATTTTGACCCCACAGGTATTAGAGGAAAGTATTTAAAAGTAGAGAGTAAAAAATAAAAACTCGAATTTTTCCAATAATATGTTTGTTTAGTTTGAAATTTCTCAATTTCACGAGGAACGGGAGAAAAAATGTACCCAAAAATTTATAACGCAGGTTCTCGTGAGTAGAAAGGTACCCCATATGTGGGCGTAAACCACTCTATGGGCACACAGCAGGGCTCAGAAGAAAGGGAGCGCCAATTAGCATTTTCAGTGCAGATTTTGCTGAAGAAGTTTCTGAGCGCCAGGTGCATTTGCAGTGCCCCTGTAGTGCCAGCGGAGTAAAATCTCGCCATAAGTCACCCCATTTTGGAAAGTACACCCCTCAGAGAATTCATCTTGGGGTGTGGTGACCATTTTGACCCCACAGGTATTAGAGGAAAGTATTTAAAAGTAGACAATAAAAATGAAAAACTCGAATTTTTCCAATAATATGTTCCTTTAGTTGGAAATTTCTAAATTTTACGAGGAACAGGAGAGAAAATGTACCCCAAAATTTGTAACGCAGGTTCTCCTGAGTAGAACGGTACCCCATATGTGGGCATAAACCCCTGTATGGGCACACAGCGGGGCTCAGAAGGAAGGGAGCGCCAATTTGCTGGAGCAAAACCGCAGCTAGAAACAGTTATTAGAATAGCGCAGTTACTAAAATACAATAAAAAAATTAGATTACAGGTAATGTGGGGTGGTTACGGGTAATCTGGAGGTGGTTACGGGTAATCTGCGGTGGTTACAGACAATCTGGGGTGGTTACAGGTAACCTGCTGTGGTTACGGCCAACGTGGGGTGGTTACGGACAATCTGGGTTGGTTACGGATAAACTGAAGTGCTTCTATGATTACTGTGATATTTTCTATCACAGTAATCATAGTTTAGTGACAGAGACCCAATTGGTCTCTGTCACTTTAAATTTTCAGAGCTGGCTGCTTCTGGCGCGCATGCGCACATCAGAAGCAGTCAGGACGTCGAGGAGGACGAACCTCCGTGGATCCGGTGAGTATATGGGGAAGGGCAGGTGACTGGGGGACGGGGTTGACTGGGGGGGTGGGGGGCGACACTGTAACACTTTTTATCCCCTGTCATCAATGATTTATGGTGACAGGGGATAAAAAGTGGCGGCAGCACTGGGAACAGGCGATCAGTGGTATATAGTATATACCGCCGATCGCCTGTTCCGGGACCCCACAGGGGGGTCCCCGATCACTGCCCCATGCTCTCCGCTACCTCCAGTGGCGGAGAGCATGGGGCTTTGATCATTTTTTCATTTCCATCCCTGCGAACAAACATTGTTTGTTCGCAGGGATGGGGGAGGCCATCTTGGAGTTGATGGCCGCCCGGGGAGGGAGCGGGTTAGTGATCGGGGCACTAGGGGGGCTGATCTGGGGTCTGATTATTACATTTTCATCTCCCCCCACCGTGGATTCACGGTGGGGGGAGATGAAAGCTGTCGGCGGCGCCGGTACCGGAGATTGCCGTTATAACGTTGATAGCGGCGATCTCCGGTACGGGAGCCGGGGGCAGGGGGGCCGGGGGACACAGCGACAGTGGCGGCGGGAGGTGGCAACGTGCTGCAGCCTCCTCCCGCCGCCCGATTAACGTCAAACATGACATCTCCCCCATAGACGCTGCGGTCGCATCGACCGCCGCGTTTATGGGGTTAACTGCCCGGGGGGAGCGCGGCTCCCCTCCGGGCAGAGGCAGCGGGAGGATGTGGTGTGATACTGCCTCCTCCCGCTGCCTGATCTCACTTACCGACAGCGGGGGGAGGCAGGAACAACATGATGTTTGGGGAACGTCATGTTGCAGTAACTACCTACTTTACATGACGTTCCCCAAACGTCATTTTGCGGCAAGGGGTTAAAGGTGTACACCATATTGGACAAAGAGAGTAACCGATCAGAACTTTTGATCTGTTTAACTTAAAGCGGAATGCTTACCCATATACTGTACCTTGGGTACCTGTAGTGGTATTGCTAGAGGTACTTTTTGACCAACTTAAACCAGAAGCTGCTCTCCATCACTCTGATCTAAAGGCCATAGCTAATGTAATACCAGCCCTTGATAAGAATGCAGAGATTCTATTTTTAATGGGAAAAGACTTTCTTAGGGTGCACAAAATACGTCAGCAAATTTATATACGACATGATGCACCAAACGCCTTGACCTAGGTTGGGTAATTATAGGCAATGTCTGTATAGACAAGATGAGAAGGCTTACCAACATATCCTTATTTAAGACATATGTCTTGCCTAAAGGTCGCAGCACTTATTTTCAGCCATGCCCACATCATTACCAGGTGAAAGAGAAGCTGAGTAACTGTAAGGGCCCTATTACTCGGAGCAATATTGGCCTGAATCGCGCCGATTCGACTGATTATCGCTTCGTGTAATAGAGACAACTATCAGCCGATGACGAAGATCATTGGCTGATCGTTGGTTTAGCTTAGTACTTAAAATCGTTGGGCGCAGACGGCTGACGATTGCCCAAACACAGGATCCCTTATGTCTCCCCGCTCCCAGTCTTTGCTCCTGAGCTCCACAGCTTTCTGGTCCCGGCGGCTGCAGCATCTGAGCGTCCGGACCCGAGCTGACAGGCCGCTAAGACGCTGCAGCCGCCAGGGCCGGGAAGCTGCAAAGCACAAGAGAGAAGACCGAGAGTGGGGAGAGGTAAGGGATCAGGTAGGAGAATAATAAGAAGGAGAATAATAAGTATATAATACACTGCTGTATACCTACACAGAATGGAGAGATGCTGTGAAGGGTCCCAGCATACAGGTCAAATAAAGTTTGACAAAATACGGGAAATAAAAAACGTAATTCAGTAACTCACAGGTGACGTCTTCTTTGATCTGAGGGGATTGCTCTCCGTTTTCTCTCCATCTGGCCCAGACCACCATGATGATTTCTTGCAGCTACAATTTTTCCCTTCAGAACCTGTCAGACAAACCATCTTAGGCTCCGCACATTTCCAGCAACTTCCTTCCCACCCATAGGCTGCTATACAGTAGTAATTCTGCTGCTTGGTATTATGTGCAGTAAAGTAAGGAGGTATGTGGGTCCCATATGTAGGATCCCGTGCTATGTCCCCAATATAGTAATAATGTCCTCATGCTGTGCCCCCCATATAGTAAAAATGTCCTTTGTCCCCATAGTAATGTCCCCTGCTGATCCCCCATAGTAATGTCCCCTGCTGATCCCCCATAGTAATGTCCCCTGCTGATCCCCCCCATAGTAATGTCCCCTGCTGATCCCCCATAGTAATGTCCCCTGCTGATCCCCCCATAGTAATGCCCCTGCTGATTCCCCCATAGTAATGTCCCCTGCTGATCCCACCATAGTAATGTCCCTGCTGATCCCCCCATAGTAATCCCCCTGCTGACCCCCCCATAGTAATGTCCCTGCTGATCCCACATAGTAATGTCCCCTGCTGATCCAACATAGTAATGTCCCCTGCTGATCCCCCCCATAGTAATGCCCCTGCTGACCCCCCCCATAGTAATGTCCCCTGCTGATCCCCCCATAGTAATGCCCCCTGCTGACCCCCCCATAGTAATGTCCCCTGCTGACCCCCCATAGTAACACAAACAAACAAAGGCATACTCACATCATCCGGCCAGGGGACGGGTATTCCCTCTTCTAGCTCACCTCTCCCTTCTGTGTGCCAGGGGGATGGATCATCCGGCAGCATCATCGTTCTGCCCTGCTGGGGAGATCCCATGATCCATCCAGCACTGCGGAGGGAGGCCCAGCTCAGGACAGCAGGGGGGGGGGAGAGAGACGGGGAGAGTGGTGTCCCGCCGCATCCCCTCCCCGGTAATCAAGGTCAGCATCGCTGTCACCCGGGTGGGGTGCTGCCGACCCTGAGTCTCGGGGAGGGGATGCGGGGGGACGGCACTCTCCCCCTCCATGACGTCCTGAGCTGAGCCTCCCTCCGCAGCGCTGGATGGATCATGGGATCTCCCCAGCAGGGCAGAGCGATGACGTCATCGCGCCTGCCGGATGATCCATCCCCGCGGCGCAGTGGAGGGAGGCCCTGGACTCCATGAAGGGCATGCAGTTAATCATTACTGGGGCAAGTGCCGGGGGGGCCCCTTGAGCGGCTGTGGGCCCCGGCACTTGCCCGAGTAAGCCGGGTGCTGACGCCGGCCCTGAGTGTGAGGGTTTCTCTCTCAACAATCTTCTCCTCACTGGCCCTATCCTAAATAACAGCCTCTTATGGTCCGTTTACACGAAGCAATAATTCGCCCAATTTAACGATTTTGAAGCAAAGATTTGGTTTTTATAACAATCAGCATTTGGACAAATAAATCGTTAGAAATTTTTTTTTGAAAATTCGTAAGAAAAATTGTTATTGCGATCGTTTTTAAGATCGCTTAAGTCCATCTTAGGGTTAATCTTTGAAAGACTGTTTACACAAAGCGATCTGCGAATTTTTAGCGAACGACGAACAACCATTTGAGAACATGTTGAAAGATCAAAATGAACGATTTCTCGCTCCTCGCTTGATCGTTTGCTGTGTTTACACGGAACGATTATTGCTCAAATGCGATCGGTATTGCGAAAATTCAAACGCTAATCGTTCCGTGTAAACGCAGCATTAGGTGTCCTAATCAGCTTTAGACTAGAACATGTAGTAACGGCCGACATCTAACAGATGTTTTATTGCTTTATCGTAAGAGAAGACAACTGTCTTAGGTTTCTTAGGTTTTGACAATGACGTCAACAACAAAGTCATAGATTATCGGATGAAGGTGCATGTCTTCAGCAACAGCCCATCTCCAACTGTAGCAATCTACAGACTGAGAAGGACAGACCAACAAGGTGAGAAGGGGTATGGTTCTGATGTTTGTCAGTTTGTTGAGAAGAACTTCTATGTAGATGATGGACTTAAAGTGACACTGTCACCCCCTTTTTGCATTTTGACTGCTCTCCACAGGTGTAAAGGGTAAATTTTTACAGCTTTCATTACTTATTTTATGTCACACCTCATCGTGCTTGTTCTGGTAAAAAGTGTTTGGGATATCTGGGCGGGGCTTCGCAGCTTAAGGACCATTTAGCCCCACCCCTATCCATGATGTCATCGCTGCATAGGCCCCGTCCTCACAGCGGCCATTGGAAGGGCCAGCCTAATGATCTAGGCCCCACCCCCCTAGATTGACCCACACCAATGGCCGCTGATGGGGTGGGGCCTATGTATGATGATGTCCAGATATCCCAATCCACAGATGATAAAAAACACCTTTTACCAGAACAAGCACCATGACGTGTAATATAAAATAAGTAATGAAAGCTGTAAAATTTACCCTTTACACCTGTGAAGAGCAGTCAAAATGCAAAAAGGGGGTGACAGTGTCACTTTAAATCTTTAATGAAGAGGCAGTTGATCTTCTCACCTGGACACAATGCTGTCTGTAACGACACAGGGCATACATGCACCTCTGAACCGCCACGATCCTGGGTGCTATCTGCAGCCAGGGACCGCGGCAATTAGTCGGCACAATCCAATTGCCGTGCCCGCTATTTAACCTTTTCAATGCAGCTGTCAAAGTTGACAGCTGCATTTAAAAGTCTTCTTTTTCTGTACGCCAGGCACGTTCTGTCGGTCTAGTAGTGACTTGGTGTTGGCAGAATTCGATATGATAGGCAAGCTCCGTTTCGGTGGCGCCTAAATGAATCACTGCTTACTAACCCTAGGATTGTGTCCCAACTTTGTGATGACCTCACCAACTACTTGCAATCTAATGCCACGTCATCGTCCGACCCTACCTAGGTCTGGTTGGCCCATAAGGCTTATATGAGAGGTAGGATAATCTCACTGGCCACAGGGGTGAAGCGGGACCGCAACAGGGCGCAACTCACCTTGGAAAGCAAACTACTTCGCCTTTCAATTGCCCACCAGCGTAATACCACACTGTTTTTATATAAAGCTATACTGGATACTAAACTCCAACTTAATGCTGTCTTGACCCACAGGACTGAGAAAGCTCTCCGGTGGACACAGGCTACCTACTACAAATGGGCAAACAAACCTGACAGGCTCCTAGCCAAAATGCTTGCACAGAAGCAAAAAATTACCAGATCCACAAGCTACAGGTACGTCCGGGGGTTTATTCCTCTCATCCTGACCGCATTTATGATGCATTTCACTCCTTTTACTCCTCTCTTTATTCTAACCCCTCTCCCCCCTCCCTATCCCTAATTAAATCATATCTAGCCTCCCTTCCCCCAACAAGTCTTTCGGCCGAGGACCGTGAGGTCTTAAACCAACCTATTACACCTGAGGAAATTGCGGAGGCGATTAAGCGGTTGAAATTGGGCAAAGCCCCTGGCCCATATGGCTTCTCAGCCCTCTATTACAAAAAATTTTCCTCTCTCCTCCTACCACCTCTCCTCACTTTCTTCAACTCTCTCCCTGACCTCCCGTCTATCCCTACTGAATTTTTAGATGCCCTTATCACAGTTATCCCGAAACCTAATAAGGATCCCACCCTCCCCCCTAACTATCGCCCCATCTCTCTTATCAACCTAGAAACTAAACTTACCTCTATCCTCTCGGCCCGCCTAAACCCTATTCTCCCTACTCTAGTCCATGGTGATCAGGTGGGGTTTATCCCGGGGAGGCAGGCCCTGGACAATGTCCGCACAGTGCTGGATATCCTGCAATGGTCAGCCGCCTATTCCAAACTTCTAATGTTGCTGGCGCTTGACATAGAGAAAGCGTTTGATAGCGTGTCCTGGGCCTTTCTCTTCGGGGTACTTCACCGCATGGGTTTTAGGGGATCTTTTGTCCATATTCTCCCCCTTCTATACTCTTCCTCTTCGGCCTTTCTTAAACTCCCCGCTTCTCATTCTAAGCTGATAAGGGAACTCGCCAGGGGTGTCCTTTGTCACCTGTACTTTTTGCATTGGCCATGGAACCCCTGGCGACCTCCATACGCCTGAACCCAGATATTCAGGGCGTACAGATTGCCTCCCAAACATACAAGCTACACCTGTTCGCTGATGACTCACTGGTATCACTCACCAACCCTATGACCTTCCCTAATCTCTTCCAGACTCTTTCTGACTTTGGAGCAGTTTCCGGTTTACACATTAATCAGTCTATGTCGGAAACGCTCTACTGTAATGTGCCTCTCTCACAGCAGCAACTTATCCAGTCGAACTTTGGCTTCAGGCCCCAATCCAAGTCTCTTCCCTACCTTGGAATCAAGCTTACCCCCCCTCTGTCCACTCTTTATTCTTCTAACTATCCTTCTCTCCTCGCTTCACTCCGGTCCCACCTACGCCGGTGGAATGTTCCACACCTGTCATGGCTAGGCAGGATAAATGCGGTCAGGATGGTGATCCAAGATTTTGTATTATTTTAGATGCCTGCCAATACCCCTGGTGCGTTCTGATCTAGATAGCTTGCAACGTGATGTACTAAAATTAATCTGGAACGGGAAACGCCCCCGTATTCCACGTAAGATCATGTTAATTCATAAACGGGCTGGCGGCCTGTCAGTGCCCCACTTTGGCCATTATTACACAGCTGCTCGTATGGCCCAATTTCTGTTGACACATTTTACTGCTCTGTCTGGAATCCGATCTAGTAAGACCCTACACCCTTGCCGCCCTGATGTGGTCCCGCTGGCCCTCCCTGCCCCGGCTACATGCATCTGCCCAGATTGTGATGTATTCTCTAGCTTTGTGGCACAAAGTCCGTTTTAAGAAACAACTGCAATCCCCTATCTCCCCCCTGTTACCGATTTCATTGGTGGTCCTCTAAGAATCTCACTAGACTTCATGACTTTTTGGGCCGCAAACGCCTGCTTACCTTAGACGCCTTTACTAGGCAATATGAGCCCCCGGCAGCTGAATCTTTTCGCACACGACAAATTTTTTCTTTTCTTAAGTCATATTGCCCGATGGATACTGATTGTACACCCACTGACTTTGAACGATTGGCCCTCTACACCCCTGATAGGAAGGGGATGCTATCCCTACTGTACTCCTTATTAGCAGCCCCACCTGGGGATCAGAAACTTCCGTACATGGTTCAGTGGGAGTCTGATCTGCACATCACTCTAACTCCACTAGAGTGGCGGATGAGTAGTGAGGTTCAGTGAGGAGTTGGCAGATATCTCTGACTGAAACCGCTCTGAAAGTGTTACACCGGGCTTATTATGTCCCAGCCAGACTACATGCCATATACCCTGAGGTCTCCCCACTTTGCTTTAGGGGCTGCTCGGCCACCGGCTCGATGCACCATATTTGGTGGTCCTGTCCCATAGTCCAGACTTTCTGGACGGTGGTGGTCCAAATGGTTACGAATATCCTGGGCCGAGCATACCCTAAGACTCCCCAAGCGTGTCTTTTTGGGGTCAAACCCTCTAGACTCCTCTTCCGAGCTTTTAAATTAGCTCAACATATGTTGCTTGCTGCTAGAATCCATATTGCATCAAATTGGAAGCAACCCTCTCTGTAGTTGGACACGGTGATAGACCGTGTTAACAATATACTACTATCCGAAAAGATTTCAGCTATCAGGGGGGACTCTGTGGCGGTGTTTGAGAGGCTTTGGGCGCCCTGGTATACGTCTGCTCATGTGGCGGACCGATCATATTATCTTACCACATGAACTACTCTACCTCCTCTCTCACTAATTTTCGTTGTTATATTGTATTACATGTTGGGCTCATGGTATAATTTAAACCTGATTGTCAGATTGCGCTCTGACACATTTGTTGGACTGTTTACTTATACAGGCCATGTTTAGGCCAGATTTCTGTACTTTGCATTCTTCTGCACTATAATAAATTTGATTTGTTTGACACTAAAAGTCTTCTTTTCTCAGTCCCCGGTGGTCTAGTGGGAGGATCGCCCCCGCAACGTAATCGCGGAGGAGTGATCTCTGCATCTAGTTCGGGCTGGGGTCTGCGCCGTTATGGCATTGATCCTGGCTCGGCATTCTATTACTCTCGACTGCAGCAGCCGAGAGCAATAGAACATAGATCTCATTGATCTGTGCAGTATATCTATACTGCATAGATGTCAATAAAAGATCAGAGCAGAGCAGAGCAGAGCAGAATAACCCTAACCCCAGGGGGGGCTTCTAGTATGTGTGTAAAAAAAAAGTTTTTTTTAAATTAATAATGTGGTGAGCCCCCAGATAGTGTAATAGTGGTGGGACGGCCGGTCACTTGCTAGATGGAAGTGTGACGCTACTCCTGTGGTGGATGGCCGAGATACAGCCGGACCTTAGGGTTTTGTCACGTGAGGCCAGTGCCTGGTGGGCACACAGGTGTGATGGCACACCTGCTTTTAGAGTGTAAGGCCGGTTGTACCCTTTTCCCCTGTGGTCGGAGTCCTGTTGGGTTGCTGCAGGGTCCCTTGAGATAGTGTTGTCACAGGTGGCCAGAGCGGTGTAGTAACCCTTCCGAATAGTGGTAGGACCGGCCACCCACAGAAAGGGGAGATGTCCCAAGGTTGCGGTGCAAGTGCTGTGCAGGTGGTAGTGAATAATCACAGACTCGGGTGATAACGTTGACTTGGTTTACTTCTTGTAAAGGTGCAGCAGGTAATACAGGGAATTTTGAAATACACATGATACAGTTGAGTGAAGGAGGAGTCTTAGCTGAGCTTTGGTGGAGAAAGGACGTAGCTCAGATAGGGGGGGAGAACTACAGCTACCAGGACACCACTGGGGATAGGGGGAGAACTACAGCTACCGGGACACCAGGGGGGAGAACTACAGCTACCAGGACACCACTGGGGATAGGGGAGAACTACAGCTACCAGGACACCAGGGGGGAGAACTACAGCTACCAGGACACCACTGGGGATAGGGGGGAGAACTATAGCTACCGGGACACCAGGGGGGAGAACTACAGCTACCAGGACACCACTGGGGATAGGGGGAGAACTACAGCTACAAGGACACCACTGGGGGGGGGAGAACTACAGCTACCAGGACACCACTGGGGGGGAGAACTACAGCTACCGGGACACCAGGGGGAGAACTACAGCTACCAGGACACCACTGGGGATAGGGGGAGAACTACAGCTACAAGGACACCACTGGGGGGGGGGGAGAACTACAGCTACCAGGACACCACTGGGGGGGGAGAACTACAGCTACCGGGACACCAGGGGGAGAACTACAGCTACCAGGACACCACTGGGGATAGTAGGAGAACTACAGCTACCGGGACACCAGGAGGGAGAACTACAGCTACCAGGAAACCACTGGGGATAGGGGGAGAACTACAGCTACAAGGACACCACTGGGGGGGGGGGGAGAACTACAGCTACCAGGACACCACTGGGGGGGAGAACTACAGCTACCAGGACACCACTCTTGGGGGAAGGGGGGGGGACTACAGCTACAGGACACCACTGGGGGGGAGAACTACAGCTACCAGGACAGCACTGGGGGTAGAACTACAGCTACCAGGACACCACTGGGGGGGAGACCTACAGCTACCAGGACACCATTGGGGGTTTGGGGGAGGGGGTTTAACTACAGCTACAGGACACCACTGGGGATGGGGGGGGGGGTATCTACAGTTGCCAGGACACCACTACTTTTCCTTGCTTCAGGTGCTGCTAACCCACACACAGCACTTCTGCACACAGTATAACGGAGCCGGTCGGGTCACGGAGATTTCAGCGCCCGAAGCCCGGCGCGCGCGCTGACAGCAGAGTCAGATGCCCATAGAGAATGAATGGGGAGCCCGATGCTCCCTCATTCTCTATGGTCATCGGACTCATCTCTCAGCGCGCGCGCTGGGCTTCGGGCGCTGAAATCTCCGTGACCCGACCGGCTCAGGAAGCGGGACCCGGCGGGATCACATAAGTATAGGGGGATCTAACAGGGGGTCGGGAGCCTGTCACCCCGGCACGGGGGGTGACAGGTCCTCTTTAAGTGTGGGCACAGCAAAAGACATTATTAGTATATGGAGGGCACAGAAGGGGGCAGTATTCCTATATGGAAGGCACAGCAGCAGGGGACATTATTACTATATGGGGGCACAGCACGGGGAATTATTACTATATGGGGACATAGGGACTTTATAAATATTTGGGGCACAGCAGAGGGCAGTATTACTATATGGAGGCACAGCAGGGGATCCTACATACAGGGGGCAACGCACAAACCTACTCACTTTACTGGAAATCACATAAAAAAGTGGCATTACTACTGTTTGGGACCTTATGGGTTGGACTAAGAGGAAGTTGCTGGAAAAGTGCAGAGTCTAAAATGTTTGTCTGGCAGGTTGTGAAGAGATGAATTGTAGCTGCAAGAAATTATCATGGTGGTCTGGGCCGGATGGAGAGGATCAAAGAAGACGTCACCTGTGAGTCACTGAATGACGTTTCTTTTGTATTTTTTAGAACATTTTTCAGTCGGGGTGCCCTGGGGTGATATAAAAGGTTAGCCGTAATACTCACACTGCTTCTCCCTAGCAAAATCCCCCCCATTAATTGATCGATGTCTTTCTACATGTTCAAAAATCATTGGCCACCAGCCGTGCATCGCTGCGTTTAATAGTGATGTGCGACCAATGGCTGATCGAGCTTTATAATAGGCACTGTAAGCAAGCGCCAATCTAGCAGAACAGCGCTGCTTACCCAGGATATCAGACTATGTAATATGGCCCTAACACAGTGGCCAAGAACGCAGAGAATGTGCTGGGTTCTCACATTGCGTTATTAACACAAACACAACGTGAGAACACTGAGCCCTCCCCTCTCCTGTCTCTAGGGCCTGGCATCTTCCTCTGCACTGCAGCCTCTTGTGACCATCACGTGCACAACAGAGGAGGATGCTGAGCCACACAGCCAGGAGTTAGAAGGGGTCTGTGCTAAGTCGCCTACTCGCCTACAGTAAGCGGGCATCTGTATAGATAATGGTATAGTATTTTTTTTTTTTTTTTTTTTGGGGGGGGGGGGGGAGGTGGATGGGGGCCCCCCCAACAAGATTGTCGCCCGGGGCCTCCACCAACCCTAATTCGGCCCTGTAGCCAACGAATCACCTCAACCCACGCCGAGGACTAGGAGTAACTACAGTGCAGGACAATTTCCACAAGAGAGCTAGGAACTGATCTTGGTGGGGCAATGTTCTGTAAAGTCTATGAACTCCATCTCGCAGCACAGGTGTACTTAAGAAGTCCTAACCATTCCGCTCATCCCAGGTAACAGGGTCTGGGGCCTTTGTCACCCATTGGTACAGTTCGGCCAACGCTAGTAGGCATCAGGTGGTGTGAAGACTATAGAAAAAAGATCAAAACACAGGCACAGGTTGTTTCTTCTTATTATTCTCCTACAAGTATTCTTCTATTCACTCCAACCTCCCGGCAGAGCACATTACTACTTGGGTTGAGACTCTCACTGCACTGTCCTCTCTACTACCTCAGTACAACCTTATCAACTCAACTCCATGAACACAGAACCACCAGATCTGTGAGATAAGTGCTGAGTAGGATGTAGTGGAGTTGATGAGGTTGTACTGAGGTAGTAGAGAGGAGAGTGCCATGAGAGTCTCAACCCAAGTGGCAATGTTCTCTGCCGGGAGGTTGGAGTGTATAGAAGAATACTTGTAGCAGAATAATAAGAAGAAACAACCTGTGCCTGTGTTTTGACCTTTTCCTATAGTCTTCACACCACCTGATGCCCACTAGCATTGGCCGAACTGTACCAATGGGTGACACAGGCCCCAGACCCTGTTACCTGGGATGAGCAGAATGGTTAGGATTTCTTAAGTACACCTGCGCTGTGAGATGGAGTTCATAGACTTAATAGAACTTTGCTCCACCCAGATCAGTTCTTAGCTCTTTGGCTCTGTTGTGGATACTGTTCTGCACTGTAGTTACTCCTAGTCCTCGGCGTGGGTTGAGGTTATCTGTTGGCTAGTCCTCTCTTGAAGGGTTTAACAGTGCATCACACAGCTTGTTTTATGCTTCAAGAAAGAGGTTTGTAAGTGTCCTACCCATGCAGGGTACTGACCTGTATAGGGGAACTGGCAGAGGGCCAGGGCCCATGTAGAACCGCGGTGGAGAGCTATCTGAGCTACGTCCTTTTTCCACCAAAGCTCAGCTAAGACTCCTCCTTCACCCAAGGGACTAACTTCCTAACCAGCGAGTGAGGTGCGCTGTGGTTGGGTGGAGAGAGTGCCACAGAAGAGTGGAAAGAAGAGAGGCGATAGGACAGGAGAAAGCAAAGATCCTACTGGCTAACAGAATCTGGTACATACACATACAAATAACCCTTGAGATACTTCAGCAGTGCAGCTTCCATACTTTAGTTACACAATACAGCGACATCTAGTAGTCATCTTTAGTAATACTTTAGTAATACTGTAGCTGCAATAACCACACAAAAGTACAGACTTTTACGAAGGGTGTAAATAGGAGCAACTCCTGTAGTGGTACACCACACAATTGCGGACAGAACACAGAACCAATCGTATTCAATGGCCCCGTTCACACGTCCGTATGTGTGTATGGGGCTGATACCCGTGCCGCAAAAAAAAAAGGACATGCTGTAGTGCGGACCACATTTGCGGCCCGGATCGCTAGGGTAATGTGAATGTAGTGCTCCATGAAGCACATTCATAGTGCGGGCCGCAGGTCCGTGATCACAGGCTGCACTATAGGTGTGTGAATATAGCCTAAGTAAACACTGGGTCACTTACATACTGCAGTACATAAGGGGTTAAGCAGAAGGACACAGGAGACTCTTATCTTCCCTGTGCATCCCTGGGCCCCCCTCCCCAGTGGGCCCCATAACAGCTGCCTACTCTGCCTCTGTGGTACCTATGCCTCTGGTCTCTGCAAGTATTAGACGCTACCAAGTTTCAAGTTGTTGCACTTCTAGCTCCCTTTCATCTACCATGGTGGAAGCCATAGCTACCTAGTAGCCTAACTCAGGATTTCAGGAGCCAGAAATGAGCTATATTGTGAATTTGTCCTAGGTAAGGCCAAGCAAACCCCAAACCTGCACAATCCATACCAAGACTCTCGGCCGCCCTGTTTACCTGTTTCAGCATTCGAGACACATGTGAGACACATGTACATGATTGAGCCCATAGATTCCTCTTTTTTCATAAATGACCTTCAATGACTCTTCTCCATTTGCGTTCCTGTCAAACATCTGAGGTCCAACAGTGAGACAAACTTTGTGGGAGCCACCAAGGAAGTACAACTAGACAACTTCTTGTCTAATGCGTGTTCTTGGGTGTTTAACTGCTTCTATCCCACCAGGCACCTTTGATAGTGACATCTACAGATTTTGTTGGGAACAGGTCCAACATCTGTCTAATGTGTGTTGGCATCGTTGAATAGGTTCTAAGTCACCACAAATGGCAGACTTTCAAACCTGATCTCCAGGAAGGCGATCTTGTTCTTTTAGGCCATGTTGACACAACGTAAGTTCTGTACTAATTGATTGGTATGGAACTTTCATTGTGCTGCAGGCCGATAGGGGGACATGTATTAAGGTGCGTATCGGTTTTCAGGTGGCGTAGGTTTTCTGCCGTGCGCACCGACGCGCACGGGATTTATGTAGAGGCAGTCCGCCTCTACATAAGTCTCCATAGCGCCGGAGATGCGTGGAACATTTTTAAGTCCGGCGTAAAAAACGTCGGACTTAATAAATGTCCCCCATAGTATACACTACGGCCTGGATCCCTAGCGGCGCCATAGAAAACTGACATGTCAGTTTTCTGCAGCCGCTATTCATTGAATAGCGGACGCAGAAATCCCTGTTAGTGCACACTATGGAGCTTACGGCTCCGGCCGCACCCTTCATAGTGTGCAGTGGGGAGTTCTGATGCGGGAACCTGGATGCGAGTCTTCTTCTGTCCAATCAATGAACTAGTACTAAATGACTGTGATACCATACTCAGCCTATTGCGGAGAGCCTACCACCATGAACAGTGTCATCAGTGGAACACCTCACCTGTGGATTACAGTGTGGGCTGGTGGAAGTGTTGGCATATTGCGGCTTCACCAATTCAAAGATGGGTTTATCTGAACTTACAACTGCTCCTTAAAGTTACATTTAAAGTCTTAAGAGTGTTGTTTATTGTTTGCAAATTGTTGTTTCTTTCTTATTACAGGTTTAACGAACAACTTTCTGACTTTATGTGACATTGATCCAATTATAGTATAAAGTGAAATCAAAAGATTTCAGACTGGGAGGGATTCACTGACATGTGTCTATTTTATATTGCATTGTCTGTTGTTAGTTTGACCCTCCTGTCTCCCTGTAGCCTAACTGTGATGTTCTAGCTCCTTCTCTTTACCTCATGTTGGTAGCCATTTTCTTCTATGGTTCAGTATAAGCTTTCTGTATTGTGCTGTTGACCCTGGTCATTATATATTCTTTTGACACCATTCTAACCAGCATTTCTACAAGATTTCTACTTGGAAAAAGCCTTGAATATGGGAAAGTGGAAAAAGGGGGTGATTAAATGTTTCTTATTGGATGGATGTTTTCCAACACTTTCGTAGTCCACCTAAAGGACTCCTTTGAGTATTAATTTGATTGTCGATAGAGATCAGTGCAGTACCTATGTACTGCATTGATCCAGCTCTTGCTCTATTGCTTCAGCTTGCTGCAGGAAGGCTGTATTAAATGCTGAGGCAGGGAGATCTGGCAGGGAGGCGTCTAGATGCACTGACAACGGATCAACGAAATCTTGTCGCAGATATCCATCCCGGACCACTGCATTGGCAATGATGCAACGCAGCTGTCAGCTATATATAAATATGCGTGAATCATATATGTTTTGCTTCAAACAAAGCAAAACTGATCTGTGCTCATGTCCCTTAGGCTGACGGCTCCGTGCAGAGGGAGGATACCGACTGAAGCAAATTAAACCATCTCTAGTTATATAGCTGGCACAAGCGATGCCATCATTGCTGGAACAATGAATTCTGAACTATACCAGGTGGTGGTAAATACTTTCACTCAAAGTATTTTAGGAGTGATACCTTTATCGGCCAACAAAAACTTGTCAGAATTGTGAGCTCGGGTGTCAGGATAAGGGAACTGGACGACAAAGGACAGGTGTAGCCCTGACGCTGGCACCCGCCCTGCTGTCCATGTGTAATTGCCTCAACTGCCCTAGGCGGCAGCGGACAACTGATCAACAGTCCCTAACCTGTATATGTGCACACTCAACGAAGATAAGACAGACAAAAACACAATAAATCAGGGTCAGGGGTCTGGGTCGGTAACTAGCGGGCAGCGCAGCACAAAAATGTAATCCAAAAGAGAAATCAAGGGTCAAAAGTCACATCGGCTGGGGGTGGTGAAGCCCCGGCTGCAGCTACATCAATAGGAAGCTCCAATGCGCCCCTAGCAACCCCTTGCTTGCCAGGGACGCCGTCGGCATGATCCCTGCACCAGGTTGGGCCAGTTGCCAGGGACGCCGTAGGAAAGAGGTCGGCAGGACACTTCAGAGACGTGAGGAGCCGACTTCTGACATCGGGATTCAGGATTCAAAAGATTCCTTCGTCAGACATGTTTATAGATGAATGTCTTACAGAAACAGCATAACATTTTACAAACAAGAAAATATCGTGGTAAATACTTGAAATCAAAGTATTTTAGGAGTGATACCTTTATTGGCCAACAAAAAAAACTTTTAGAGCTGTGAGCTTTCGGGATTCACAAGATCCCTTCGTCAGACAAGTTCACAAATGAATGACTTACAGAAACAGCACAACATTTTAGGGATGTTACAAGCCAGAAGGGAGAGACATCTGTGAATGGGGGGGGGGGGGGGTTTGAGGGGGTATATACATCACATAGATAAGCCAGGGCAATAAAAAGGTCTTGTTGTAAATTAAAGGTTATTTGGAAGTCCAAGATTGTTGGTCAGTTCAGTCTTATCTGTGGAGTGTGTCCATGTAGTGGGTCATAAATCCAGGTGCCAGGTTTAATCCATGTGTTAATGATTGGAATGTTTTTATCAATTTGAATTCCCACACTTTCCTCTCTCTGTCACTCTGGAAGTGACCTTTGAGGACCATAACCCTTAAATCTGTTATTCTATGGTCCAGTCCTGAGAAATGTTGGCCTACAGGGGTGTTGAGACTTCTTTTTATGGTATGTCTATGTAAGTTCATTCTAGTTTGTAGTTTCTGTTTTGTTTCCCCAATGTAAATCCCTGTGGGGCATCGTGTACACTTTATCATGTAGACCACATTGGAGGATGTCCAATGCTTTCTCATGTACATCCTCCAATGTGGTCTACATGATAAAGTGTACACGATGCCCCACAGGGATTTACATTGGGGAAACAAAACAGAAACTACAAACTAGAATGAACTTACATAGACATACCATAAAAAGAAGTCTCAACACCCCTGTAGGCCAACATTTCTCAGGACTGGACCATAGAATAACAGATTTAAGGGTTATGGTCCTCAAAGGTCACTTCCAGAGTGACAGAGAGAGGAAAGTGTGGGAATTCAAATTGATAAAAACATTCCAATCATTAACACATGGATTAAACCTGGCACCTGGATTTATGACCCACTACATGGACACACTCCACAGATAAGACTGAACTGACCAACAATCTTGGACTTCCAAATAACCTTTAATTTACAACAAGACCTTTTTATTGCCCTGGCTTATCTATGTGATGTATATACCCCCTCAAACCCCCCCCCCCCCCCATTCACAGATGTCTCTCCCTTCTGGCTTGTAACATCCCTAAAATGTTGTGCTGTTTCTGTAAGTCATTCATTTGTGAACTTGTCTGACGAAGGGATCTTGTGAATCCCGAAAGCTCACAGCTCTAAAAGTTTTTTTTGTTGGCCAATAAAGGTATCACTCCTAAAATACTTTGATTTCAAGTATTTACCACGATATGGATTTTTCTGGCTAACACGGTACCATACTATACATTTTTCAACAAACAAGAAAAAAAAGACATCTGTGAATAAGAGAGGATGGGGGCACAGGTCGATGACATACCATAGATAAGCCAGTACAGTAAAAAGGGCTTGTAGTAACTTGTAGGTTATAGGTTATTTAGAAGTCCAAGATTCTTGGTCAGTTTGGTTTTATTTGTGGAGTGTGTCCATGTAGCGGGTCATAAATCCAGGTGTCAGGTTTAGTCCATGTGTTAATGACTGGAATGATTTTAGCAATTTGAATTCCCACACTTTTCCTCTCTTTGTCACTCTGGAAGTGACTTTTGAGCAGCCCAACTTTTAGTTCTGTCATTCTATGGTCTAACATGGTACTATACTATTTTTTTTCTGAACTATACCAACAAATTCTGAAGGAAAATGTCAGGACATGTCTGTGAGATGAATCTCATGAGAATGTAGGCCAAGCAGCAAGACAACTGGAACTGGAACCATCCAGTATGCAATGGGGCTGGTATGGAATGGGAGGTATGCAATGGGGCTGATATACTATGGTGTTCCCGGCAGCAAATTGTTGGGTTTTTGTCCATTTTTAGTGGACCGACACATTTACCAAATGTGTGCGACAGAATGTGTTCAAGTACCCAAATAATACTTTGATGGCTGTTCCTCTTTTTATTTTTACTCAAAACTGACAAACTGCCCTGAAAGGTTCAAACTTCACAAACAGAACAATATGAGCGCTCCGATTTTATCTTTCCTTATGAACAACAACCTTACTGTCAAGGACATGTCAACATTTTTAAACATTCTAGGAAACAAAAATCAACTCTACAAGTTCCTCCATTCTGAAATGAGAACAGAACCTTCTTTAGCGGAAATATGCAAAAGAAGGGCCTGTGGAGCCTCATTTAAGAGTCTGGAAACACAGGACTAGCCGGATATCCCTCCGGGAAGGACCCGGCCAAGGGGCGGCTCCTGTAGGGAAACCACAAAACCCACCATATTAAGTGGCCCTTTAAGTTAATGTAATGACAAGGGAAAAACCAAGGCCAGGTATCCATTCACATACAGCTGTTTTGGGGTGAAGCAGGATTCTGGCAATGCACCTAGGATGTCACTGCATTGAGCGCTTTAACTAGTAACCGGCAGTGTTATCTTTGGCTGGTCAACCATCATTCCATGACATCATCACATGTATGAACGCATGTACAATAAAATCTAATATACGCAAGAACTCATATGGAATCCATGAATAAAAAGCAGACACAACTCATAAATCGATTATGTAGCTCATGTTAATTTTACGGTTAATTGTTACAATTTTCTACATTTATCTTTCTTGACAAAGTTGTTTGTCTGAACTGTTACTCCTAGAGACAAAAATGTTTGGTATAAGTGAACACTACTTATTTCCTTTTATTTTGATTTATAATTTTATGTCTTTTTTGGGTTTCATCTACAATTTGAATAAAAATAGTGAAAGAGAGAAAATTCTAAGCTGCTGATATGTCCCTATAATGCACGGGGTGCTGATGGTGAAGGTACGTTTTTACCTTTATCCTCTGCGCCATTCCTGTGAGATTAGCAGTTTAATCCCTGTGCTAATGAGGCATTTTGGTGCCCTGGTGGCAGTCTGGCCAGGGCAGATTGGTGCAATGGGTGGTAGTCCTGCTCCCAGTGCAACAAATTACCTCAAAGCAGAACTTTATTTTCTCTTGAGTCACAATCACATGATTGATTCTTAGATTCTTTTTGTTTTCCCTCTCAGCCTAATGATGACCACCTTAATACATACACACACACACACACACACACACACACACACAATGGTGCTTGAAAGTTTCTGAACCTGCACAAGGCTAACTAAAATTACGTCCGATTTTTATACACGTTCTAAACGTAAAGTAAACCACCCCTTTTTTCTTATATACTCATCATTCATTTATAGTCAGCTACCTAAGATATAAATAAATATACAGGTCAAATCCATGAAGACTGCCGGATAGATTCCTAGGATGTAAAATGACTGTAATACATTCACGTTCAGTATGCAGTAAAAATCCACATCACAAAATCTGGGACCGAATTTGCATTTAAACCAGTTTAGATGTGATTATGGTTTTCTTAAAAAAATGGGTTTTGTACAAGCATTTCCTTATCTATAAACCATACAGCCTGACAAAATGACATCTCGAATGGAATTACGCCAGAAAGCTGCTGTAATTACGTCAATCTCCAATGACACAAACGTAGTAGAAACCTTCCAGTCATTTCAGGTTGTGCTAATAATTGTGTAAGAGTGATCACCTACCTCTCTGTATAGTTTGGGGTGTATTCATCGTGCCGTGATCAGGAGAAAAGCCCCAGAGCAGGACTGTTTATATGAAACCTATATCTATGTACATAAATGCAGAAGTGTCACCTAGGGTACTTGCTCCTACAGGTTGGAACATGGCAGATAAAGGCACACCTGGCCAAAGAGCAGCTCTGTTCTGTTAATGATTTTCCAGTAGGAAGTATTCTGGGGACAGTTAGGAGATAGTAATTATTAGGCCTCATATATATGCAGTTAGGGCCAGAAATATTCGGACAGTGACACAATTTTCGCAAGTTGGGCTCTGCATGCCACCGCATTGGATTTGAAATGAAACCTCTACAACATAATTCAAGTGCAGATTGTAACGTTTAATTTGAAGGGTTGAACAAAAATATCTGATAGAAAATGTAGGAATTGTGCACATTTCTTTACAAACACTCCACAT
This sequence comes from Dendropsophus ebraccatus, assembly GCF_027789765.1. NCBI lineage: Eukaryota > Metazoa > Chordata > Amphibia > Anura > Hylidae > Dendropsophus > Dendropsophus ebraccatus. Next base: position 5,986,873 of record NC_091464.1, on the reverse strand, counting down.
TTTAGGAGCTCAAAAGTGATTGGACAAATAAACATAAGCCAAACAAGATATATTTTTTTTCAATATTTTGTTGCGAATCCTTTGGAGGCAATCACTGCCTTAAGTCTGGAACCCATGGACATCACCAAACGCTAGGTTTCCTCCTTAATGCTTTGCCAGGCCTTTATAGCCGCAGCCTTCAGGTCTTGCTTGTTTGTGGGTCTTTCCGTCTTAAGGGTATAAACCCACACACCGTATATGCAGCGTATTTACTGCTGCGATACGCAGCAAACTCGCAGCAAAATCGCAGCAAAATCGCAGCAGATTAGATCTAAATAACTGAACACAGCATCAAATCTGTACCAACAAATCTACTGCGTATTTGTTGCATATCTGCTGCATATACGGTGTGTGGGTTTATACCCTAAGTCTGGATTTGAGCAAGTGAAATGCATGCTCAATTGGGTTAAGATCTGGTGATTGACTTGGCCATTGCAGAATGTTCCACTTTTTTGCACTCATGAACTCCTGGGTAGCTTTGGCTGTATGCTTGGGGTCATTGTCCATCTGTACTATGAAGCGCCGTCCGATCAACTTTGCAGCATTTGGCTGAATCTGGGCTGAAAGTATATCCCGGTACACTTCTGAATTCATCCGGCTACTCTTGTCTGCTGTTATGTCATCAATAAACACAAGTGACCCAGGGCCATTGAAAACCATGCATGCCCATGCCATCACGTTGCCTCCACCATGTTTTACAGAGGATGTGGTGTGCCTTGGATCATGTGCCGTTCCCTTTCTTCTCCAAACTTTTTTCTTCCCATCATTCTGGTACAGGTTGATCTTTGTCTCATCTGTCCATAGAATACTTTTCCAGAACTGAGCTGGCTTCTTGATGTGTTTTTCGGCAAATTTAACTCTGGCCTGTCTTTTTTTGGAATCGATGAATGGTTTGCATCTAGATGTGAACCCTTTGTATTTACTTTCATGGAGTCCTCTCTTTGCTGTTGACTTAGAGACAGATACACCTACTTCCCTAAGAGTCTTCTGGACTTTAGTTGATGTTGTGAACGGGTTCTTCTTCACCAAAGAAAATATGCGGCGATCATCCACCACTGTTGTCTTCCGTGGACGCCCAGGCCTTTTTGAGTTCCCAAGCTCACCAGTCAATTCCTTTTTTCTCAGAATGTACCCGACTGTTGATTTTGCTCCTCCAAGCATGTCTGCTATCTCTCTGATGATTTTTTTTTTTTTTTCAGCCTCATGATGTTCTGCTTCACCTCAATTGAGAGTTCCTTTGACCACATGTTGTCTGGTCACAGCAACAGCTTCCAAATGAAAAACCACACACCTGGAATCAACCCCAGACCTTTTAACTACTTTATTGATTACAGGTTAACGAGGGAGACGCCTCCAGAGTTAATTACCGCCCTTAGAGTCCATTGTCCAATTACTTTTGGTCCCTTGAAAAAGAGGAGGCTATGCATTACAGAGCTATGATTCCTAAACCCTTTCTCCGATTTGGATGTGGAAACTCTCATATTGCAGCTGGGAGTGTGCACTTTCAGCCCATATTATATATATATAATTGTATTTCTGAACATGTTTTTGTAAACAGCTAAAATAACAAAACTTGTGTCACTGTCCAAATATTTCTGGCCCTAACTGTATATATATATAACACGTCATATCAGGGGCGTAGCTAGGGGTTCAGCCTAGGGGGGGGCGAGTGAGTCTGAGTGGGCCCCCAACCAACCTTACCCATAGGGAACCTCAGCAGGTGACACGGATTTCTGAATAATAAAGGGAATATTCTTCTACATTACTCCTAGTGGATAAGGATAAAGAGCAGTGTAAGAGGCTTCTGTACATTTCACATATAGAACCACAAAAAAATTTAAAGTGCTTAAGATTAGAAAAATATAGCTGCCTTCTTCCACAGACGGCACCACTCTTGTCCTCAGTTTGTGTGTGGTATTCGACTGAAGTGAATAGTGCCAAGCTGTGATACCACACACAACCTAAGAGCAGGGGTGGCGCTGTTTTGGAAGAAAGCAACTATGTTTTTTTTCTTTATTCTGGAGAACCCTTTTAACCAGATTATCTTTGCCTAAAATAATAGTGGTATAGGTAATATGTTTTTAGACATTAAGGCTATGTTCACACTGCGTATGAGTCCGGCCGCATTTCGTACGCAGGCGTACATGTGCAGCTGAAACTACAGGCATGAGAAAAATCGACATGCGGCCGGATGCGTACGAACCGCGAACATACGCCCGTAGTACAGTTATGCTTCCCTAGCTTGTTTCGAAGCGATCTGAAACAGGTCATTTACTTGGAAATCTTCGCCCAGCCCAATAAACCACACAGAACCTTTTGGATCGAAAAATCAAGTTCAATTTGGCTGAAATAAGTACTTGGTACGGGACCGCATGGAAATCCACGGCCGTGAGTTTCAACATTTCTGTCCTCAAACAATGGTCTTGTTCATTTTTCACGGCGCCGTATCCGGCCGTAAGCTCATACATAGTGTGCACTGTGCGGCCGTATATCGTATACTTTCAAGCGAACGCATCAACCTCAAAACTACGTGCAGAAACATATGCAGTGTGAACATAGCCTCAAAGGGGTGAGCTGGTTGTGATCCTACATGTACAATATAAGATATGTGATGAGCTGCTAGATATCCATTTCCTATCCATCTCCTATCTATCTATCTATCTATCTATCTAGTATAGGTATAGCTAGAGCAGCACAACTTGTTGCAGGAGGGTGCCAGCAGGTGGTCTTGACCAAGACTTCCAAAATATATACAAAAAGGATCGCCCACAGCACTCCAGATAAGTTGAAAATTCAAAGCGCTCAAGGAAATGTTACTACACGCAGTAGATGCACTGACAAAGCATTCCACTTTAGTGCACCTGCGTCTGTCTGCCTGAGGTTCCTGAATCCCAAACAGCCAGAGTGGTGAGCCGGATCACAGTGTGATGATATAAAGAAAAATGTTTTTTCATCTATGTTCATAACTTTATTATTATGTAATCCGCCGTCCGGCTTAAGCTTAATCTTTTATTACACACTAATTTTTCACTTTTTTTATTATACACTCAGAATGTATTCACATTGTGTTTGCCTGTCAAACTCTGATTAATCCAACACCTGTGCACCAATCACGTCCCTGCACTAATTACCACACATGTATAAAGAGGTCTGTTGTTTTCTGTTAGTCATGCTTGAAAAAGACGACGGTAGGTCGTCGAAACGTCGCACTTTTGACTTGTTTGCTGTGCTGCACCATCATGGAATAAAACACTTTTTTTGAATTTTCAACTTATCTGGAGTGCTGTGGGCGATCCTTTTTGTATATATTTTGGAAGTCTTGGTCAAGACCACCTGCTGGCACCCTCCTGCAACAAGTTGTGCTGCTCTAGCTATACCTATACTATACACACGGACCTGTGAGCTTGCACACATTTCCTTTTGAAACCATGGAATCACCGTCTGAATTGAACCTTGACATCAATCTCAATGCAGCATATGCACCTATTTTTACTGCGGGGGATGCGGTGAAGATACTGGGTGAAATAGAGGAAGACACCACATACCTTGATACCCCAGCCGTATTGGACTTACAAAGAAACTTTGAATTTCTCTCAAAAAAGAGACTCAATTTACAATTACACATTGGAGCTTTAGGAAAATATCATGCCAATCAACGTATACCAAGAGGCATACGAGCTCGCCTCAAGCCTAATATTCCTCTGGAAGACGCTGAATCAAGACAGATTTATGAACGCTTGTCAAACAAATATGCCTTGGATCTAATTCTGCTACAAATACAAAGTATGCAGAAACAATTGAAAAAGATACAAATTAAAATTACAGATGTGGAAATAGCACTCAAGGACTGTCTACCTAAAGAAGACTGTGAACGTTTCTTAAATAAACAACATGCATTTCTGGAAAAACACAAAAAGGAGATACAAGAACAGAAGAAACACAAGTGGTTCCGTGATACACAGGACTATATAGAAGGAAAGATCTACACGTGGAACATGAGTGAGGACGTGGGATTTAACCCAAAGAAGACCAACAACAAAAAAAGAGAAAACATCAAAATGACACATACACAAGAACCTAAACAAGACGATGAAGTTTTTTTAGACAGAACAAGTGTCCCAACAAGAAAACAAGACGAGGAGGGAGGAGGAGAAATAGAGCCAGGAAAAGGGAGAACACAGAGAGGGAGTCGAACCACAACACCCAGGACAACCACGAAAAAGAAGGACAAATAAATGTGGTAAATATTTCTTCCATTTCTCTTACCACTGCACAAATACAATTATTAAGTAAGGGCTTGAACTTTTGTCCAAGCCAACCAATTGACTGGTTCCAGCTTGATTTAGATGTGTCACAATTCATTAGAAGGTTAACCTTAAAGACATGGTTTCACAACAATCCTATGCCTAGTAATGAGAGGACTGTTTCCTTACCATTAAGTGTTAAAATGCTTGACATTAAGGTGAGCAGTGATTTCACTCCCTCTGATGTACCAGCTAGTATTATTACATTCTGTGATTTGGTGAAACATGACATTAAGCTGTTGCAATCTAATGTTGAATGTGGTGAAGTAATATATCCTAACATGAAAGCAGCTGATTTGGATGCCATCAAATCCCTTGTCCAGAACCACGATGTGATTATCAAACCTGCCGACAAGGGTGGGGCCATCGTGGTGATGGACAAGGAATATTACCTGAAGGAGGCATACAGACAATTGCATGATACAAATGTATATGTTGAAATGGTGGGGGATCCCAGATTTAAAATTGCTAATTCTATTGAGAAAATACTACAGGAAGGTTTACACCTAGATGTCATTGATGAGAAAACAGTTCAATTTCTCACAGTCACTCACCCAAAACTGCCTTGTCTGTACTTCCTGCCCAAGATCCATAAGAATATGGAGTCTCCGCCGGGGAGACCGATTGTGTCCGGCCGTGACTCCATACTTAGTCACATCTCTATATATTTGGATAAAATATTAAGACCATTAGTTGATGGATCTAGGTCACATTTAAAGGATACGACACATTTCCTTAAAATTATTAAAGATCTAAACATTCCTGAGGGTTCATTACTGGTAACATTTGATGTTACCAGTTTGTACACCTCAATTAGACTTGACATGGGCTTAGCAGCCACACTTGATATGCTAATGCATTTGACACTTAAACCCAAGGAAAGGGACTTCATAATGAGACTGTTGGAATTAAATCTGACTAATAATTACTTTTGTTTTGACAAAAAAATCTTTTTACAGAAAAGGGGCGTGGCTATGGGGGCTAATGTAGCCCCCACCTTTGCAAATATTGTTATGTCATATTTGGAGGAAAATAAAGTCTATGGAACCAACCATTTTCAGCATGTACTGACTTGGAAACGTTTCATAGACGATATTTTCGTTATCTGGACCGGAGGACATGTGGCTTTGGAAGCCTTTGTTAAACATCTGAATGAAATTGATGAAACCATCAAATTCACATGTTCTTATGACGACACCAAAATGAATTTTCTGGACGTGGAAGTGACAGTGGAGGGCAACAGGTTAGTCCCCAATATATATGTAAAACCTACGGACTGCAACAACGTATTGTTGTATAATAGCTGTCATCCTAAAAAAATGGTGAGATCCCTCCCTAAAAGCCAAATGATAAGGGCTAGAAGGATCATAGAAAAAAGCGATGATCTTGATGTGACACTTGAACACATGAGCAAACAATTTACCAGCAGGGGCTATCCTGCTGGTCTATTAGATGAATGTAAAGAACAGGTTAAGCAGATGAGTAGAGAGACACTACTTAGAGGTGAAGGCAATAGGAATGCAACAACACGTATTCCATTCATATCCACATACACACATTTTTCACCTAAAATTGGACAAATGATTAACAAATATTGGCCCATAGTTAAACGCAATTTTCCCAATATCCCAGAACTCCAAACCCCCCCCTTGTTTTCATACAGAAGAGGATACAATCTAAGGGATAAAATAGTTAAAACTGAGATACGTGACAACAAACAAGATACTCAAACTTACCTCACATCACGAAAACTTGGATCCTATCCATGTTTGGGATGTGTGAATTGTAAATACATGTCCAAGGGTACCTCCTTCATACATCCTGCAACCAAAAAAGAATACAAGATTAAACATTACCTTACTTGTAATTCAGATTATGTTGTGTATGTCCTATGGTGCCCCTGTAATAAGATCTATATAGGGGAGACCACTTGGGACTTTAAAACACGTTTTAACCAACATCGGTACAGTATCCGTAAAAAGAAAATGGACTAACCTGTTGCCAAACATTTCACAGAAATGAACCACAAAGAGAGTGACCTCAAATGTATGGTGATAGATAGAGTGTTTTCATCTCCACGAGGAGGTGACCGACAACTGGCATTGAAAAGAAGAGAACTACAGTGGATCTTTAAAACAGAGGCATTAGGTACATATGGTTTAAATGTTGAATATAAAACTACTAAACACCAACTGAGGTGATTGGATGTATTTCCTCTATTCCGCTATCTTTGACTGACAAACCCCGCAGTAAATATTGTAAATAATAGATCTTGATTCATTATATGATTTAATAATGATTTTTTCTATTTTTTTAGATCATACTAATAACACAGTGTGAAGACTCACCACCTGCGAAGACACCTATTGGAACCCAGGCAACTTTTTTTCTTTCTTTTTTTCTTATTGATTTTATCTGTGTGTGTTCACAAAGAGCGATTTACCGGGTGTTTTTTTTGGAGCGTTAGTCTGAGAAAAGGCCAGGAGTGGCCATAGGAACCCAGGATGACGCGGTACCGAATACTTCGGGGTGATGCGATATCCATATAAGGGCTCCTTAAGTATCGGAACATACGCTACCAGACACACGTATGGGATCACAAAAAAAACTGGTGACTTTTTAAAAAAAATTTTTTTAAAAAAAATTTTTTTGGAATCCGAGAAAGGATAGTGGAGACAGCGGTACCGGGCCAGACAACTTAGACCCGGGGTGAAGCGTCCGCACAACAGAATCATTCCGAGTACCGGAGACCACACCAGTATGTGAACAACGCTCAAGGAAATGTGACCACACCAGCATGTGAACAGCGCTCAAGGAAATGTTACTACACGCAGTAGATGCACTGACAAAGCATTCCACTTTAGTGCACCTGCGTATGTTTGCCTGAGGTTCCTGAATCCCAAACAGCCAGAGTGGTGAGCCAGATCACAGTGTGATGATATAAAGAAAAATGTTTTTTCATCTATGTTCATAACTTTATTATTATGTAATCCGCCGTCCGGCTTAAGCTTAATCTTTTATTACACACTAATTTTTCACTTTTTTTTATTATACACTCAGAATGTATTCACATTGTGTTTGCCTGTCAAACTCTGATTAATCCAACACCTGTGCACCAATCACGTCCCTGCACTAATTACCACACATGTATAAAGAGGTCTGTTGTTTTCTGTTAGTCATGCTTGAAAAAGACGACGGTAGGTCGTCGAAACGTCGCACTTTTGACTTGTTTGCTGTGCTGCACCATCATGGAATAAAACACTTTTTTTGAATTTTCAACTTATCTGGAGTGCTGTGGGCGATCCTTTTTGTATCTATCTATCTATCTATCTATCTCCTATCTATCTATCTATCTATCTATCTATCTATCTATCTATCTATCTCCTATCTATCTATCTCCTATCTATCTATCTATCTATCTCCTATCTATCTATCTATCTCCTTTCTATCTATCGCCTATCTATCTCCTATCTATCTCCTATCTATCTATCTATCTATCTATCTATCTATCTCCTATCTATCTATATATCTCCTTTCTATCTATCGCCTATCTATCTCCTATCTATCTCCTATCTATCTATCTATCTCCTTATCTATCTCCTATCTATCTATCTCCTATCTATCTATCTATCTCCTATCTATCTATCTATCTATCTCCTATCTATCTATCTATCTATCTCCTATCTATGTATCTATCTCCTATCTATCTATCTATCTATCTATCTATCTCCTATCTATCTATCTCCTATCTATCTATCTCCTATCTATCTATCTCCTATCTATCTATCTATCTATCTCCTATCTATCTATCTCCTATCTATCTATCTCCTATCTATCTATCTCCTATCTATCTCCTATCTATCTATCTATCTATCTCCTATCTATATATCTATCTATCTATCTATCTCCTATCTATCTATCTATCTCCTATCTATCTATCTATCTCCTATCTATCTATCTATCTCCTTTCTATCTATCGCCTATCTATCTCCTATCTATCTCCTATCTATCTATCTATCTATCTATCTATCTATCTATCTATCTATCTATCTCCTATCTATCTATATATCTCCTTTCTATCTATCGCCTATCTATCTCCTATCTATCTATCTATCTATCTCCTTATCTATCTCCTATCTATCTATCTCCTATCTATCTATCTCCTATCTATCTATCTATCTATCTATCTATCTCCTATCTATCTATCTATCTATCTATCTCCTATCTATCTATCTATCTATCTCCTATCTATGTATCTATCTCCTATCTATCTATCTATCTATCTATCTCCTATCTATCTATCTCCTATCTATCTATCTCCTATCTATCTATCTCCTATCTATCTATCTCCTATCTATCTATCTCCTATCTATCTCCTATCTATCTATCTATCTATCTCCTATCTATATATCTATCTATCTATCTATCTATCTCCTATCTATCTATCTATCTATCTATCTCCTATCTATCTATCTCCTATCTATCTATCTATCTATCTCCTATCTATCTCCTATCTATCTATCTCCTATCTATCTATCTATCTATCTCCTATCTATCTATCTATCTATCTCCTATCTATCTATCTATCTATCTATCTCCTATCTATCTATCTATCTATCTATCTATCTATCTATCTATCTATCTATCTATCTATCTCCTATCTATCTATCTATCTCCTATCTATCTATCTATCTATCTATCTATCTATCTATCTATCTATCTCCTATCTATCTATCTATCTCCTATCTATCTATCTCCTATCTATCTATCTATCTCCTTTCTATCTATCGCCTATCTATCTCCTATCTATCTATCTATCTATCTATCTATCTATCTATCTCCTATCTATCTATATATCTCCTTTCTATCTATCGCCTATCTATCTCCTATCTATCTCCTATCTATCTATCTATCTATCTATCTATCTATCTCCTTATCTATCTCCTATCTATCTATCTATCTATCTATCTATCTATCTATCTATCTATCTATCTCCTATCTATGTATCTATCTCCTATCTATCTATCTATCTATCTCCTATCTATCTATCTCCTATCTATCTATCTATCTCCTATCTATCTATCTCCTATCTATCTATCTATCTATCTATCTCCTATCTATCTATCTCCTATCTATCTATCTATCTCCTATCTATCTATCTATCTATCTATCTATCTATCTATCTATCTATCTATCTATCTATCTAGGAAAAAGAATATAAAAGCAGCACTACCTTGTAAAACGTAGTTTGGTGCCAGCAGATTCCCCAACCAGGGGTATGAATGTCCATATACAACGAATAGTCCGCAGCACTCCAAGTTGTGAAACAAAAAGTGGTATTTATTCCAAATATATCATAATATCAAAAATAGTGACATGCAGCAAATAGACGCGACGTTTCGGCAGCCTCTACGCTGCCATTCTCAAGCGTGTCTTCAGTGAAACAAACTCATATATTTATCCACACATGTGAAATACAAAAAAGCTTTCCATTGGTTCCTAAAGTGCATCAATTAGTCCACACTCGTGTGGACACATATGTGAATCTTAACCCTTTGTGTACATTACGATTGCATATACTGCAAATATACTAGTGAACAAGTAGTGAGTGCAGGCTTGAAAATGTTATGCGAGAGACTGGCTCTCTAATAGATTAACAAATGTCCAAAAATAAATGTCCAAAAATAAAAAGTCCAAATATGCATCCATGTGGTAATACCATGAAATCACCCTTGCTTGTACTTGAGGAACGTAGGGCTCCGCATCAGATGGAAATCCAGCGAGCTTGTAGTTGCTTATATCATCCACCGGCTCAGGGGGGCAGTGTGGTCTCACCATTAAGGATCATTGTAGACACCGCTTCCTAGTCACATCATCCGATCCACTAAATAGGTGAATCGAGGTGTGCATCCCAGGTTGACACCCCTTCCACGCCGGACAAAAGTGCAGCAAGGAAACGCAAGGTCTCCAACAAGTGTGAATAATGATATGACGTTCCTCAATGTAGTTACTATATCATCCACCGGCTCAGGGGGGCAGTGTGGTCTCACCAATTAGGTTCATTGTAGACACCGCTTCCTAGTCACACCATCCGATCCACTGGATAGGTGAATCGAGGTGTGCATTCCAGGTTGACACCCCTTCCACGCCGGATGGCCACTCCAGGCCGTATTACAAAAGTGCGGCAAGGAAACGCGAGGTCTCCAACAGGTGTAAATAAAAATATGAATATAACGTTCCTCAATGTAGTACTGGGTGAATTCTTGGTCCACAGGATCTACAAAACAAAAAGTATTCATGTAAATAAAGGTACAACATAAAAAATAAATGAACGTGAGTGCGTGAGTGCGTTGTATATCTATCTATCTATCTATCTATCTATCTATTTATCTCCTATCTATCTATCTATCTATCTATCTCCTATCTATCTATCTCCTATCTATCTATCTATCTATCTCCTATCTATCTATCTATCTATCTATCTATCTATCTATCCTCATTACAGGAGGAGATATAAGAGGACAATGATCACATGTCCTTCATGCACCAGCATCTTCTCAGCCCAGCCCCCTCATGACATCACCACAGGTCCTTCATCCACAAGAATCCTCTCCAGTTCTCAGCCCCGCCCCTTATCACGTCACCACAGGTCCTTCCTCATCGCTCTGCAGGCTGTCTGCAAAAGAATTAGCTTTTGCAGACAGCATTAAGCCTCTTAGACCTCAGTGGGCCCCTGCCAGTGTGGGCCCAGGAGCCACTGCCCCCCCTGCACCCCCCAAACTTCGCTTATGCGTCATATGTAAATTAGAGATGCTGGAGCCTTATTGGAGTTCTAATGCGGCCACGTGGTCTGCTCTCAGCCTAGAGGGGTTTTATTATCACTCAGAGCATTACAGAAATCAGAATGGAAGCAGTTGCACCTTTAGTTTATGTATTGGAGATAAATCTCTTTAAGCCATTGTAAATTCAAACTAGAGAGTTTGCTTTGGATAATTGATCATTCCTCCGAACATTGAGTTTGCGAGATAGGGCCCAAATTTAGCACTGAATTTCACCACTGAATGTGCCCACTTGATCTTCACTCCTGAATGGAACAGAAGGATTGTGACTGATGAGTAGTGATGAGCGGACCTGTTGATATTCGGGTTAGACCAGTTTGTTTGAAACTCGGAAAAAAAACACCATTGAAGTCAATGGGGAATCAAACTTTAGGCCACAAAAATGTCTGTAAACTGGGAGTAGAAGGCTGCAAATGCAACCAAAATGTTGGTTAACAACAGGACTAGCTAATTCAAATGAAATTAAAATTTTAAGATGAAATTTTTGTAGAATTTTTAAGCAGTTTTGAGTCAAAAGCTGCAACAAGTGATTAATATCAGGATTAAACTGTTGCAACCTTCTGCAGCTAGGAGGGCAGCGGTGAGGATGCAGAGCCTGCGATGGGGTGATGACAAGTAATAGACCCCACATGGACTGATGCCTATAAGAGTCTGGAGGAAGAAGTGGTGGACATGTAGCCCCAGCCACCCAGAGGCCTGTAACCAGTTGGCCACCAAAGCCAGCTCGGAGGAGGTCACTGGCGTGGCATCTTTTCTGGCAAAGTGCTGATGACAAGACATGGGTGGTTTGCAGGTTTTGCTGCCAGGAAGAGGTAGAGGTCTGTAAAATAAAGTAAAAAGAGGTCAACAACAGGGATATGGATAGGTAACTACTAGGGTAGGGATAGGTAACAACTTTGGTAGGGATAGGTGACTACTGGGGTAGGGATAGGTAACTGCTGGGGCAGAGGCGGAACTACTGCTGTAGCAGCTGCTAAGGGGCCCCGCCGCATGAGGGGGCCCATAGCCTGGGCCCCCGAAGCTGACATTGTTTGCAGCACCCGGAGGCCGGGCAGGTGATTCACGCTTGTCCTACCACCATGGATTGTCAATCCTTGCCTCCTACTACTACTACTACCACCAATCTTCCTCCTCTGCCACCTCCTCATACTCTCACTATAGCTTTTGCACCACCAACTTCATGAACACCTTGAAGACAGGGGACTCTTTTTGGATGAATGGGGCAAAGGAGGAGGGGGAATTGTCCTCACAGCAGGGTGTCCCCCAAAACAGCTGAAGGGCTTAAACATGTCATGGCTGGGGAAATACAGCCACGCCAAGGACAGCTTGCCTCTCCTCTGGGAAGCCTGGCTCACCCCATTGACTTCATGCAATAGTGCCAGCTAAATGATCACCGAGTTACCAAGGAAGGGGGGGGGGGGTTGAAGGAGTGAGGTGCAGCAGAATCAGTGTCATAGACATACCGCTGTGACACTGGGGACAACAAAAACCTATAAAAACCTAACACAAACCAGGAGCCAGTGTATATTTTCTTTCTCTCATCAGGTATTATCTGAGACCCCCATATAATATGCAGCCCTCATATAGTATTAGGCCCCTTGTGAACAGTCCCAATATAGTATTCGGCAATCTGTGCATCCCCTGTATTATGTTAGGCCAGTCTGTACCTCCATATAGTACTTAAACCTCCTCTGAGAGGCCCCCGTTTAGTATTAGGTCCATCAGTGTAGTCCATGTAATGTATTAGGCCCCTTTGCACAGCCCCTGTATAGTATTAGGCCGCTCTGTGCAGCCTTCATATTGTATTAGCCCCCTCTTCACAGCCATCTTATAGTATAAGGCCCCTCTGTGTAGCCCCATATAGTATTAGGTTGCTTTGTGCAGCCCCTATTTAGTATTAGCTTTCCTCTGTGCCCCCTTGAAGAAGAAAAAAAACCCTTACCTATCACATAACTTCTCCCACAGCTCTTCCTCCAGCATGTTTTTCTCCCAAGCAGTGTGTTAAAGAAATAGGAGCCTGTCAGCCAGGGGCGCAGCTAATGTCTCCTGGGCCCTGGGGCATGAGGTCATCTTGCCCCCCCCCCCCCCCCCCCCCCCCTTTCACGACCAAGCAATGCTACTGGGGAGAAGGAGCTGTGTGTGGCTTCTCTGAGGCCAAAGGAGACTTCCAGGAGCTGCTTGGTGTCTGGCAGCGTCTATCCGGGTGAGAGCCCTATGTGAACCAATTGACTGTGTTGCATAACTGCCAATGACTGTTTTCACTGACTCTGTTCTATACCTGGGTGTTGGCTGAAGAAAGATGTATGTTTTGTTTGCTGTTGTGGACAATAAACCACTTATTTTTCTTTAAACCTGCGGCTGGTCTCATATCAAAAGACTGCTTTTGAGACTGATCCCCACAATAGATGATATATATATCAAGACCGATATTACCAATAATACCAGTATATTAGAAGAGGAAATATTATGACCATACCTATTACCGCTATACTATTACTAACCAAATCCTGTATACTGAGACCAATATTACCAATAATACCAGTATATAGGAAGGAAATATTACCACCACACCATAACCACTACCATTTTATTGTTACTGACCAAGTATACTAAGACCAATAAAACACAGTACCAGATTACAAGTAACAGATAACACCACATACTGACTAATACCACCGCACACTGACTAACACCACCACATACTGACTAACACCACTGCTGCTACCGAAAAATCCACTGTATAAAAACCACTATCACCTCATACAGTCATATAGAGGTAGACCCAGCTCTACACAGGTTCAGTACTCCATAGTGTACAGTGGGTAGACTGACTATGTGATCCCCTTATAGTATATGCCCCCCTCTATGTAGCCACCTTATAGATTGCCCCTTGTTCAGTCTTCCATATAGATGGCCTTGTTTGCATCTCCTGGAGAGCCCCCCAATGTGTAGTCCCCTTATAGTAGATGACATCCTCTGTGCATCCCCTATAGTATATGCCCCCCCATAGATGGCTTCTCTCTGTAGTCCACTATCGTAGATGCCCCTATCTGTGCATGCCGTATTATATACGCCCCCCGTGTTGATGGCCTCCTTGTGTCGTCCCCTTATAAATGGCTCCCCCTGTGTTGTCCCCCTTATAGATGGCCTCCCCTTATATATGGCCACCTATGTTGCCCCCCCTTATAAATTGCCCTCCCCCATGTTGTCCCTTTATAGATGGCTCCCTATGTTTCCCCCTCTTATAGATGACCCCCTATTTTTTTTCCCTTTTAGATGTCCCCCTCCCCCCCTATGTTGTCCCCTTATAGATGCCCTCTTCTCACCTATGTTGTCCCCTTATAGATGCCCCCCTCTCCCCCATGTTGTCCCCTTATAGGCCCCCTCTCCTCCCATGTTGTCCCCTTATAGATGGCCCCCTCTCCCCCTATGTTGTTCCCTTATAGATGGCCCCCTCTCTCCCCCTGTGTTGTCCCCTTATGGATGTCCCCCTCTTCCCCATGTTGTTTAAATATAGATGGCCCCCTCTCCCCCTATGTTGTCCCCTTATAGATGGCCCCCTCTCCCCCTGTGTTGTCCCCTAATGGATGTCCCCCTCTTCCCCTATTTTGTTTAAATATAGATGGCCCCTTCTCCCCCTATGTTGTTCCCTTATAGAAGGCCCCCCTATCCTCCTATGTTGTCCCCTTATAGATGGCCCCCTTTCCCCCTATGTTGTCCCCTTATAGATGGCCCCCTCTCCCCCTATGTTGTTCCCTTATAGAAGGCCCCCCTCTCCCCCTATGTTGTCCCCTTATAGGTGGCCCCCTCTCCCCCTATGTTGTCCCCTTATAGATGGCCCCCCTCTCCCCCTATGTTGTCCCCTTATAGATGCCCCACCCCATGTTGTCCCCTTATAGATGCCCCTTCTCCCCACTGTGCAAAGCAAAAACAAAACAAAACACACAACTCACCTAACAACACGCTCCCCCCCGTCGAGCCTCTCTTCTTCTGCAGCCTTTGTCTGGCCCCCAGGTGATGCGCGGCTGCCTGGGGTGTCCTGTCCTATCCCTGGGCAGCACACGCATCAGGGACCCTTACTGTGTGCCGGGGCTGGTACTTCCGGCACAGGGAGCGTCTGTAACAAGCACTCCCTGTGCTGAAAGTAACGGCCACGGGCGCACAGTGAGGTCTGCCCGGGGATAGGACTGGACACTCCAGGCAGCTGTGCATTATCCAGGGCCAGACAGAGGCTGCCTCTTGTGACCGCAAGCAAAACAATGCTTGTGGTCACAAGAGTGGTTGATTGGGGGGAAGTGTGGTGGCAGGGGGGGTGTCTTGCGGGCCCCCCTTTTGGCGAGCCGGCAGCGACCGCTGTGACCATGGTAGTTACGCCACTGCTGTCAGCATCACTCATTCAATGGGATGTGGAACAGAATAAGACACACGCATAGTTGAAAGGTTGGCCCAACTCAATGGTACATGGACAGGCGTCAACGTAGCAGCTGCACAGCTGTCAGAGCCAACGGGAAAATCATCTGGTGGGCCAGTCCAATGCTGATTCCCATGATTTCCCTGTATTTTTTATGATTTTCCTTTAACAGACATTGTAGGAGATATATCAATCATTTCTACAGTAAGAAAGAACATCTTTACCGTAAGAACTTTGAGGAATCTCCCCTATTGCCTCTATTTACAAATACCTGTATACCCCTTTATTCACAGACGGACATTGTATGGCAGCAATAAAGCTGTATCCATGCTTTCCTGGCAGCCCTAGGGCAGTATCCAACTTCTGCAGCTGCAGGGAATCAAACGCTGAGAGCTCGGATACGGTTAACCTTGCCGCACCCGAATATTTTGTGAGATTGGCACCAGGGGCAGATTAACTTTACCATAGGCCCTGGGCTGTTCACCAAGCCTGGGCCCCCCCCACCCCACTGTAACTATGGCGGCACTAGCCTGGGCCCCCCACCCCACTGTAACTATGGCGGCACTAGCCTGCCGTTCATAGTACAGGGCAGATAATGTCATGATGTCCTGTTTTGTGCAAAATTGCCATTAAAAAAACCTGTGTTTTTTTGCAAATCATGGTGGAAGTGTAGCCAGGAGACAGTACACCACTGAAAGTATAAGTCTTTTTGGGTGGTCATGGGCCCCCCAGGAGCTCAGGGCCCCGGGCTGCCGCCTGAAACACCCCTATTATAATCCACTACTGATTGGCACAGCACCACCCTAAGGCAACAACTGCTACTGAGTAATACTGCACAGGCTCCTCTCTGGTCAATAAGAAGAAGAAATAAGCTTCATAACTTCCATCTGTCCCATCTGTCTCAGTCTTTCTTAGCCGGCTCCTAATAAGATCTCCTCACAGTTCCTCATAAGCCTTCAGCCCCCTCTATTGATGATGTTAACATTACCACAGCAATCCTCTTACTCAGACTGAGCCCGACACACAACTGCCTCACACCATTCCTCACACAACTGCCTCACACCATTCCTCACAAATGCCTTACACCATTCCTCACACAACTGCCTCACACCATTCCTCACACAACTGCCTCACACCATTCCTCACACAACTGCCTCACACCATTCCTCACACAAATGCCTTACACCATTCCTCACACAAATGCCTTACACCATTCCTCACACAACTGCCTCACACCATTCCTCACACAAATGCCTCACACCATTCCTCACACAAATGCCTCACACCATTCCTCACACAAATGCCTCACACCATTCCTCACAAATGCCTTACACCATTCCTCACACAACTGCCTCACACCATTCCTCACACAACTGCCTCACACCATTCCTCACAAATGCCTTAAACTATTCCACACACAACTGCCTCACACCATTCCTCACACAACTGCCTCACACCATTCCTCACAAATGCCTTACACTATTCCTCACACAACTGCCTCACACCATTCCTCACACAAATGCCTTACACCATTCCTCACACAACTGCCTCACACCATTCCTCACACAACTGCCTCACACCATTCCTCACACAACTGCCTCACACCATTCCTCACACAACTGCCTCACACCATTCCTCACAAATGCCTTAAACTATTCCACACACAACTGCCTCACACCATTCCTCACACAACTGCCTCACACCATTCCTCACAAATGCCTTACACTATTCCTCACACAACTGCCTCACACCATTCCTCACACAAATGCCTTACACCATTCCTCACACAATTGCCTCACACCATTCCTCACACAACTGCCTCACACCATTCCTCACACAACTGCCTCACACCATTCCTCACACAACTGCCTCACACCATTCCTCACACAACTGCCTCACACAACTGCCTCACACCATTCCTCACAAATGCCTTAAACTATTCCACACACAACTGCCTCACACCATTCCTCACACATGCCTTACACTATTCCTCACACAACTGCCTCACACCATTCCTCACACAAATGCCTTACACCATTCCTCACACAATTGCCTCACACCATTCCTCACACAACTGCCTCACACCATTCCTCACACAACTGCCTTTTTAAAGGGAGCTCATTAGCATAGCTCCACCCACTTTCTAGAGGTTTCTGTTAGCTGCTGCAATACACTAAGGAGGCAGATAGTGGTGCTGTCACCTAACTCCCTGATTGTGGTCTATGTGTATATCTATGGTGACCCATCTGTAGTATGCCACCACAGGTGGTTCTTTACGTTTTATACCACGCAAGTAAAGTAACTCTCTCAGGTGTCACATCAAGTGCTGGTAGTTGTGTATTCCACTCCAGCCACTAGGTGTCTCACTCCTCCTGTGCACAGCTGCAGTACAAACCGGTTTAGTTATGTTTTATATGGGATGTTTTCTATATATGATGATCTTTTGGAGCAGACACCCTGTACACCTTTTCCTGTCACACTACCCTATATAAGTTAGGGGTGTAGTTTCAGGTTCTGTAGAGAGTGGATAGGACACAAGCCAACAGGTTCCTGTTGCAGTGACTAAGCGGGCTTGGCTTAGGACAGGGGCCTGGACAGAGACTACATGTCTTCTGTATGCTGAGATAGATAGTATGCAGGGCTGAACCCTAGAGGTGTAGTAACCAGACAACAGGACAACCCTTGTGTATGCCGTGGATTCTACAACCAGGACAGTCACCCCTAATGGAGAGGCAGAGGGACTGATCCCCAGTGAGGCAAAGAAGCTAAAGCGCCAAGGCATCTTACATACACTCGTCAACTCAGGGAGCTTAGCCTAAGGACAAAGGCCTAGAACTCGTACTACCCCACACTTAAAGAAGTATTACCAAGTATTTTTGTGCTAGCACTTGTCAACAGTATTCTTCCAGTAAAGTTTAAGCACTGTTTAAGTTGGGACTCTGTCATCCATTGCACCACACCTGCACCGTCACATTGTTCTACCAAAGGTCCGGTGCCCGTGTGTCTGGGGGTGGGTACTACCACTCCTGGCCGCCAAGACACCAGAGCCCACCAGCTGCACACAACACCTGTACCAACACCCCAGGCCATGGCACATCTCTACTGTAACTCCTCTCTATAATACACCTTGAAACAAGTACATATTAACAAACTTATATAAATACAATAGAGGGTCCATCATCTGCTCAACCTTAGGGAAACTCAACTTCGACACACTGCATAATATCCCATACTTCAGGGAAGGAGAGAAGTGAGATAAACACGTGTTCAGAATACAAGATGTGTCGCAACCAAAAGGTAAACGCCAATAGCATGGTCATGTGACTGGACGTTAAACCGGCTTACTAGTGACCAATATATCATATAGTGTGTAAATCATCTGCAAACAGTTATTAAAGATCTGACAAGTAATAAAATAATAAGTAATAAAGTTCACTAACACAGATATCACTCATTTGAGAATGTAATTACAGCAAGTCGGCTTTTTATAGCACCACCTATAGGCTGTATGAGGCATTGCAACTGAACATTAACTTCAACGCGTCTTCACTCAAATACCAAACACAACCGTGGACAACAGTGGTGATATCTTTTTTGGGGGGAAAAAAATAAATAAACGTTTTTCTAATCTTGGAAAACCACAACTACTGGGTTAACGGAAGCCTTTACTTATTAATCCTAATCACCTCTTCACTCCAGTGTTTGGCTGGTAGAACAACCAATACAATACGCAATGACGATCATGATGAGTGTTCCTCTATAACCTGAGCTCTAACCTTTTAGGATACTTGAAAGAATCCCCGGCTGTTTTGAAGGTATTTAAAAAAAAGAAGTAATTTGTCGAGGTCAACAGTAATGTTCTTATGTCCTTGCTCATAAAAGCAATTCCCGTTCAGGAGCGACAGCTCCGTAAGGTGAAACCAAGCCGCTGCACCGTAATCTGTTGCCATGGCTATCTAGTGTACGGACACATGGGGAATGGCTATGTGATGAAGCAATAACATATAACGGTTCGCCAGCCGGGACACCTAGGCTTTGTGAATCCCACAGTTAACAGAATGAACAGTCTGATCCTGGGTGTAAAAACTGGACCCTGCAATAGTGTATATGCAGATGACTGCGCAGAAGTCCGAGTGATAGAAGGACAGAGCAACTCAGGATTAACTTTGAAATCCTCCACTTTAAAGAGCTTAATGCGGACGTCTGATTCCAGTGTCAGGAGATCCTGGCAGCAAAGCTGAGGGATTAGAAGCAGTTGGTACCTGTCACATTGAATCAGTATGTTGTTGGGGACGGTGCAACAACTGTTAGGGGGGCAGGGTACTGTTTGTGGCAAAGGGGGTAAGAAAATCTATTTACTAAATCATGGTCATCAAAGAATAGAGAATTCAACTGTTCTCGAATCAGGTATGAAGCCTCGTCGGTAAGCAAACATAACATCATCCACCATATGGTGTTCTCCTCCACCTCTCACTAAGAACTTCAGGATTGTCTATAAATAGCAGGTAATGATGCAACCCTCTAAATCTCTGACTTTCTAATCGTGACCCTTATGTGCTTAAGTTGTGATGCTCGAAAGAATCAAGGAATACTTGTGTCTAAAAGGTTAAACATGTTTCCACTCTCAAGATAAGCGATTTAAAGGGGAAATATATTTCATACAGTCTCTTATTGTTTTGGCCCAACTCGAAAGATATTTATTCCAAAGAATATTTAGCTCCCAACTTCAAGCCCCAAAGCTTCAATATCCCCCTCCCTTTATCCTTAAGCTCAGAGACCCTAATGGGATTTCTTAAGTCAGGTGATGACTGGAGATCTTTCATTCCGAGAAGCTCATCTACAACAATCGCAGAAAGAGAAAGGACGGAGGAAGACGTGGAAGGAGAGACATGTTGAAAGATCAAGAGGAAAATGTTCATGTGTAACGTATGAAAGGAAGCGGCTAAAAGAACTATGGAAAGAGACAGGTGAGACATTCTGGGCACGAGAGAAGAAGCCAATAGCAGCCGCCCAATCCTATAAAACTGGAATTTAAGAATAAGAAATTTAAAGCTGAGATTCCCCTCCCAAGGACAACGCTTCACTATCTGCAAAGGCAATAGAGAACCCAAGGCTGCGAAACCCAGTAAAAGATTGCAGGACATCGTGGAGGGCAAGGAGGCTCAAGACGGAACGCTGCTTATACCTCTATCCCAGGCACTGGAGGAGAACGAGAGCGGCGAGAGTGCAGATACAGAGATGGGAAGTGGAGCGAGTGCAGAAGACAAAGAGCTGGCCAAGAGATCTAAAGAGCTGGAGAAAAAGCTTCAAGAAGATGCCGCAATGGATGCAAAAACCGTAAAGCTGCTATTGCTGGGTGAGAAACTCTACATTTATGGTGGTTGGTGAATGGAGAGTAATGAGAGGCTGCAGATGGTCCAGATTAGTTGTCTTATTTAGAAAGCTAGAAGCTGGAATGATAAAGCTTAATGGCATCTACTAATAGCACAAGACACATGATGGGTCAGATATCACCGGTGTCATTAGTACGACAACTTAAGGTAGGTTCACACCTGCAATTGTCTGATTCATCAACCGATCCGTCCATATTGGAGGGGTCCTTCAGCAATAGAAAAAGATGGCCGCTTTCTTCCAGAGACAGCAACCCTTTTGTCTCCAGTTTGGCTGCAGATTTTGTTACTCAGTTCCATTGAATTAAATGGAGCTTAATTAGAAACCACACCTGAACTGGAGACAAGAGCGGTGCTGTCTCTGGAAGAAAGTGGCCACGTTTTTCTAGCGCTGGAGAACCTCTTTAATGAACAGATAAACAAAAAACGATTGCAAAATTATCAGGTCCGTCTTGTGTCCATCCATTTGCTTCAGTCGGCCTCCGTTTGCGGCCTCCCTCCTGGTTTCTCTCATCCTCTAAACATAAAAAAAACAATTATGACCGATAACCTGGCAAATGGACGTGAACGGTAATACCTTCTGTTCAGATCTCTAATCATTGACTCTAATGTAAAAAAAAAAAATGCACTTTACGTTCACGTTCCATTTTTTTTTTTGGTCCAAAAAAATGGATCACTGATGGATTTGATGAAAATGAAGCACAATAACCCATTTGGATTAATATTGGGGGGGGTCGTCCGGTGGGTTTGACAGCTTTGTTCAGCTTCACGGTTATCAAAATGGAAAGTAGAAACGGAATTGTGCGGGAGGGTCAAACACTGGTGTGAACTTTTTTTCTTTTTGCAGCGCTGTGAGGGCACACCAGTGGCCATCAGTCTATGAAACGTTGAGCTCTATTTATTATACTTGCGGCCCCTTACAAAAGACACTTTTCAGTTTTATATCACGTAGCCTCCAACAATCAGCTCAGCTCATGTCCGGCAGGGCTTATTCCTCATATTGCGCCATGACTTTAGTGCTGTCTATGTCAACTATAACAGTAATGGGGACTGTACAATGATTATATTCTAAAAGGCATTGGATTATAGATTTCATAATGAGATTACGTGATGAGTAATTCCAGAGTATTGTCTAAGTGATGCAACCAATGTTACCTCATTCTATCCAAATAGCCAACCTAATGCAGCATTTTAACCCTTCATTCTCTTATCATCAGAACTTAAGACCTCCTGGCAATACATCTTAAATATCATGCAATGAGATGATTGGACGTGTCAGTCACAATAGCAGAATATATAGGAAGGATTGGATACGTCATATTCACAATAGCAGAATATATAGGAAGGATTGGATACGTCATATTCACAATAGCAGAATATATAGGATGGATTGGATGTACCATAGTCACAATAGTAGAATGTATAGGAAGGATTGGACACATGTGTATGATGCAGAAAATATTTACAGTATAGAAAAATCCCTTTAAGATCTACTTTATCTTCCATGTGCCCCCTCGGGCTGGTTGTGTTGATGAGCAGTAGCTTCTGGGTAGAATCAGTCTCCTTCCACTTCTGGCAGCTGACAGTATACTGAATATTTCTCCTGCAGTCTTCTCAGCTACATTGCTGTTTCTGCAGAATCTCAGCTTCTACCCTAAGAAACATAAGGTATTGGCTGTTCTGCCGCCTGCACAGCTTCACTATGGGAGTGTCCGTCTGCACTCAGCTCAGTGGGAGGACGTACACATTGCTATGCACAGTAAACAGCAGATCATACTGTGAGTTTAAATGGAATTTTTTACAGTGGTGCTCAAAAAGTGAAAAAATAAATAAATATAGAGCATGCTCACATAGGATTGCTCGGCATTACTGGTGGCTGATGATGACATTGGATACTGCCATAGGGAGTCCTGGAGGATACAGCCTATGGCCTATGGCTGTATCCAAGCTTTCTGAGGTCATCTCTATAGATAACCCTTTATATTACATGTCAGATCATTCAGAAAGCAATCCTTCACGGCCCTGATACTTTATTCAGAATTTTTTTCAGAATTTTTATATTTCTATATTACATTGGTTCAACTGGCTATCCTAAACTAAGCTCAGTGCTCAGCAATATTTGGCTGAATGGAGTGCGGGCCATGTAATCTGCTGCCACTCCATTCATTCAGCTGTTAGAGCCCACCAATCGGCTGGTTATCCCCTCCACCGCAATGGTCTTGGGATCGTCCTTGTTCTTCCTGACCCTGACAGGTCTCTAAAGTGGAGGAGACAGGGAATCAGCATACAGTGTATGCAGCTATATAAAACTAGGCATAGCATGTAAAATAGCGTAAAAAGCAAAAGTACTGTAACCTCCTCCACAATGATTAAACATGAACGTCAATGAATTGGTTTCCTCTGAAAGTGTTTGCAGTTTGCTGGTTTAGACTTTGAGCCCCAGATAGTGAACAGCAGATTATGTAACTATAAGCACCTAGTAGGGGCGATGGGCGAACTGTGCGCCACAAATCACAAAGTATCAAAAATGCTGCATGGATGTACGAGTTACTTTCATGACTATAACATTACTATGTCATCTATCACCTATGGGGGTTTCTGAGCTGTAATATAGAAAAAATGGAAATGGATCCCACAGCTCTATAAAATGTAGAAAATTTATTGAAACATAAATAAAAAACATCAAAGTGATAAAAATCGCGCCGACGCATTTCGGGTATAACCCTTAATCATGGCCATGTTTCTGAGCTGTGTTTTGCATGGCTGACATTCTGGAGCTAAAAAGTGATAGAAAAGAGATTCAACCTCACATGAAAAGAATGGACTAAGACTTAAAGGGATTATCCAGGGCTACAAAAACATGGTCACTTTTGTCCCACTCTTGTCTCCAGTTCAGGTGTGGTTTGCAATTAAGCTCCATTTACTTCAATGGAACAGAGTTTCAAACCCCACCCAATCTGGAGACAAAAGTGGCCATGTTTTTGTAGCACTGAATAACCCTTTAAAGGAGAACACCAACAATAATGGAATATGTCCAATAAGCATTTGAGTGAATATCTTCATCATTTTCCTGGGGGCCCATAGGTTACTGAGTAGTGTCTGACCGGAGCTTCCAGAACACGACTTAGGGTCCTATTAGACAAAGCGTTTTTCAATAATTAACGATAAATGATCTCAAACAACCACCTGAAATCGTTCACCAACAATGATCGTTCTTGCTGTCATCCTGTCCTCTCCGAACGAGCTATTACACCTACAAAACCTATGGGAACGGTGTAAACGACGTGTTATTACACCCGACGATTTGCGAACGATCAAGGATGAGATAACGATCATTCAAACGAAAATCCCTAACACCCTCTTATATCTGCTCTAAGTAATGTATCTTGTAAGTTGGCAAACACAGAAGAGTCCATTCACTTATAGGGAGCCTTCACCCACACCAGATCCGCAGCAGATTTAATGGTGCAGATTTGATGCTGTGTTCAGTTATTTAGATCAGATCAGCTGCGGATCAGCAGCAGAAAATCCACTGCGATACGGTGTGTATGAAGCTTCTTATAAGGAGCCTTTACAGCGAGAAACAACATGATTTGGCTTAAAGGGGTACTCCAGCGAAAATGTTTTTCTTTCAAATCAACTGGTGTCAGAAAGTTATAAAGAACTGTAATTTACTTGTATTAAAACATCTCCAGTCCTATTAGCTGCTGTATGTCATGCAGGAAATGTTTTATTTTCAGCCTGACACAGTGCTCTCTGCTGACATCTCTGGCTTGGTTTTCTATGACTTCTCATAGATAATCTCTTCTTCTCTGGACAGTTCCTGTCTCAGCCAGAGATGGCAGCAGAGAGCACTGTGTCAGACTGAAAATAAAACAACACTTCCTGCAGTACATACAGCAGCTAATAAGTATGGGAAGACTGGAGATTTTTTAATAGAAGTAAATTACAAATCTATATAACTTTCTGACACCAGTTGATTTGAAAGAAAAAGTGTTTCGCTGGACAACCCCTTTAAGGTCTGAGTTATATGTATATCACTACATGGTGCACAGTCCGATCATTATAATCAGATTTATATAGTATAAGTATATATGTACTTATTTATATTTATTTATACTGTCCAGAGCAGCAGCACATCCTCATAGAAAACCTCTCCTGCTCTGGACAGTTCCTGACATGGACAGAGGTGGCAGCAGAGAGCACTGTGTCAGACTGGAGAGAATACACCACTTCCTGCAGGACATACAGCAGTTGAGAAGTAGATTTTTAAATAGAAGAAAATTACAAATCTATATAACTTTCTGAAACCAGTTGAGTTGAAAAAAAAATATTTTCGGTGGACAACCCCTTTAAGTAATCTAAGCATTCATATGCCACAATGCCTTGCATGCTTTCTTTTCCTATAATTGACCCACAAATAATGCTGTTTTTTTGCAGGTGCTGGAGAGTCTGGAAAGAGCACGATTGTGAAGCAAATGAAGTAAGGACAATGCTATATCCCGTATAAATACACTTCCTATAGACCGCAGACTTCTTGAATCTTACATGTATATGAAAACAATTCAAAATATTTTTTTTCCTTTTATTAAGGATTATTCACCAAGATGGATACACAGAGCAGGAATGCATGGAGTTTAAGTCCATTATCTATGGCAACGTGCTGCAGTCAATACTTGCCATAATCCGTGCTATGTCCACCCTGGGTATAGACTACGCCGACTCCAGCAAAGCGGTGAGTTATGGGACCCCATTAGGGCTCACAGGGCAGATCTGTATGTTTTGGGCGGAAACCCACACAAACACAGAGAGAACCTACAAACTCTTTGCAGTTGTTGCCCTTGGGGGAGGGGGGGGTTACCCGAAGACCAGAAAAGCAGTCCTACCAGTTCAGCTTCTGGTGCAGCACTTTCTCCCTTTTTGGGATGATAACTTCTGAGAGGAGAGAGAGGCAGGTGCATGTTGGATGCGTATTTCCGCCCACACGCGAATGTCCATTAGATACGTAATGTCGCTGCAACATCGGTACCAAAATAAATGGTAGTATTTATTTTCCATTCCCCTCCTACCATTTTGGTGAAAATAAAGGCAGTTATCCTAGCAAATTTCAAACATGTTGCTGCCATTTAAGGAAGCATAATAAACATGTTATACTTACCTATTGGGGTCCCCCTGATGTTCCACAATGACTGTAGCCGCTGCTACTTCCAAGGCAAGCTAATCTTGGGAGTGACAGCCTGCTCAGCCAATAAATGACTGACATGGGACAGCGCTGTGGCCTGTGGTTGGGCTGAGCGGGCAGTCACTCCAGAGATCAGCTCGCCTTGGAAGTAGCAGCGGCTACAGACACTGGGGGAGTGTGGAGAGGTAAGTACATAATGTTTATGTTTTCTTATATGGCAGTAACATGTTGAAAGTTTGCTAGCACCCGATAACCCCTTTAACACACTGCAAGCTGCAACTGCAACATGTTGAAAAACAAGCGACTGCAACGATCAGCCGACAGTCCGTAGCGGCCGATATCGGCCAAATACGGCCGATAATCAATCCATGGAATAGGGCCTTAAGGAATTAAGTGATTTTCTTAAGATGCATCTTATTTCTGCATAAACACCCATCTGCCTCCATGTCATCATTCTAAGGTGTAAGACACACTCTGCTGGCTGAATGGAGCAATAACATGTATACAGGTCTCACTAAGAGGAAGAACTGAACTCACAAAGGCTGCACTCATTTTTGTATATATTCTATATATAAATTCTGCGCTCATTTTTGTATTTGTATCTATTCTCACAGGATGATGGCCGCCTCCTTTGCCACCTTGCAGACTCCATTGAGGAGGGCACAATGCCTCCAGAGCTCGTGGATGTGATCAAGAAGCTCTGGAAAGATGATGGGGTCCAAGCCTCTTTTGAAAGAGCAGCGGAATACCAGCTGAATGACTCGGCACCATAGTGAGTGTCACAACACGTCACACAAGAGGGGTAAAAATATCACTTGCCACTGTGGGAACACTACAGTATTAGGGTATGTTCTCAACAAGTAAAAATGGCGGAGCCCCCGCTGCAGAATCCTGCCTGCCTCAGTGTGTTCAGTGAGAGGCCTCCCGTGACGCCACTTTTACTCAGTTACAAAGTATTAGGCTGCATTCACACATCAGTATTTTTCATCTGTATTTGCTGATCAGCAAATACTGAATCCATTGCAACCCACTCATTTCCATGGTGCTGTTCATACATCCAGAAAATTTTGTGGAGAGCACCCAAGCACTCCCATGGCTGGTTGGGAAAGCTAGTGACATCATTTTATGTCACCCCCCCCCCCCTTTTTTGGAGGGGTCCTCAAATTACAAAGCACAATAAGGCGGCACTACAGATGATAGAGAAGGAAATGCTCATCATCAATGTAGCCTTAGATTGTCCTGTGTAACATCACTCAGTGCTATAGAGACTTGTAGGAGACAAATCCACATGAAAAGCGTCTGCAGAGACATGGGGGGATTTCTGTATAGGTGCACCCCATGTCCTGATACGGCTAGGAGCTTAAATCTGTAATCCTTTCCTGTCAGCACTATGAGGGAGATTTATCAAGCCAAAATGGTGTATTTTTTGGCGGAAAATGGCCCAATGCAAATAAATTTATTCGCAAATGCCCACTTTGCGAAAATATATTCGCATCTGGCCATTTTCCGCCCGGTCCGCAAGGGGGTCGGGGGTGTGGAGGGGGTGAAACAGGGAGCACACACTCTGGGTCCGCTTCATTTAACATTTTTTTTGCAGAAAAATGATCAGGAAACCTACGCCAGCTAAGAGTTGGTATAGGTTTTCTTGGCGCACACACTGGTGCTCCTCTACATAAATCTCTGCACTGTCGGCGCGCCAGGGAGATTTTGAAGCTCGGTGCAGAAAACGCTGGACTTAATAAATGTCCCCCTATGTGTATATACCTTCCTGACTGTGAGAGGGTTTGGATGTGCTTATTACCCTACGGACTCTTTTTATAATAGTTACCTTAATCAGCTGGACCGGATCACAGCGCCCAATTACCTCCCAAATGAACAAGATGTCCTCCGCTCCCGCGTGAAAACCACAGGGATCATAGAGACCCAGTTCTCCTTTAAGGACCTACACTTCAGGTTTGTGCATTTTACTTTCTAAATAACAAAAAATTTATAAGGTAATAATAATAACCGGTGATTTATATAACAATATCCACCACTATCACTATTGCAAAGTCATTCCCATTTCCATCCGTTTTGCATTTCGGCTCAGTTCTACCTCACAAATGAGCGTAAGTTTCGGGATGAGACCAGACTGGAGGGGACTGCTCCGGACGTTGTTACTTACCAGACAATATACTGGTAACATTAAAAGGTCAACGTATGTTTTAGCTGTTTAAAGGGAAACTATCCAAACACCAAGCAGAGCCATGCTTATTTGTCACCTTACTAGTGACTCCCCACTTTGATGCCCCCTGATGTTACAACTTTCAAACCTCTTACTTTTTACGCTCTCTATGTCAGAGATTTATCTTATGTCAGCCTGCTTTCGTTAGACTGGTGCACAAATACACATTGTTATTTTATGTCTGGAAAAAATTATATAAAGAATGTTTAAAAAAAAAAAATCAGCAGGAGATGCCAAGGAGGAAGCTATGTCTCTTACCTTCATCCTCGGTGCTGTTCTGTTGCAGTTAGTCAAGTGCTCCACAGTCTAGTAAGACTGTTAGCAGCTCCGATCCGCCCGTTATGATAGTAAAATGGAGTGGGCTGGCCAGGGGTGGTCTGGATCATTGATAGGGGTGGGCAGTGCTCCTAATAGTCTTACTGGACTGCGGAACAAACTACTAACTGCACTGGAATGGCGCAGAGGATGAAGGTAAGTGACATACTGGAAAATATACCATCCTCAGGTAAAGGGTTGTCTCATCAAACTCCTGAATGGCGTACCACTAGGATATGCCGATGAGTGGAACATGGGAACATGTAGTGTCAGCCACATGGAGAATGATCATAGTCAACAGCTTCCCCCGCAGCCTCCCTGACAGACTCTGGGGGTATGAAACCAATCTCACTGATAAATCCTCTTTATAAGAAGCTAACACTTTAATACTGGTGACTTTTACAGAATGTTTGACGTGGGTGGACAGAGGTCTGAGCGCAAGAAATGGATCCACTGTTTTGAAGGAGTCACTTGCATTATATTCTGTGGAGCATTAAGTGCATATGACATGGTCCTGGTGGAAGATGAAGAAGTGGTAGGTGAAGCGTCTAGACTTTGTATCTCATAGACATCACTGTACTAAGAGATTTGTAATTTCATGTCAGGAACTCTCCAGAGCAGGAGAGGTTTTCTATTGGGATTTGCTGCTTCTCTGGACAGTTCCTGACATGGACAGAGGTGGCAGCAAAGAGCACTGTGTCAGACTGGAGAGAATACACCACTTCCTGCAGAACATGCAGCAGCTGATAAGTACAGGAAGGCTGGAGATATATATATTTTTTTATAGAAATAAATTACAAATATCTGTCACCAGTTCATTTGATGTTTTTTTTTGCCAGAGTACCCCTTTAACTAAGATATTATATGAACCCTGCAGATGGCAGATTATCGTGCTTTACAATGTTTGAGATCCCCTCATTATTGGTGGAATCTAGTTAGAAAACATAGTAAAGAGGAAACATTTCTCTTCCTTACAGAACCGGATGCACGAATCACTCCATCTCTTTAACAGCATCTGTAACCATAAATTCTTTGCTGCCACGTCCATAGTACTTTTCCTGAACAAGAAGGATCTTTTTGAACAAAAAATCAAGAAAGTTCATCTAAGCATCTGTTTCCCAGACTACGATGGTGAGTGACAGCTATATATTCAGATCTCAGTTAGGTTTACATGGCGTCTAGTACCGAATCAATGTGTAACGCCTGTACGTTTTCTCTCTCCGCGTACGTTTTTTTACGACAGGGCCAAACACCTATGAAGATGCGGGCAATTACATCAAGAATCAGTTTCTTGACTTAAACATGCGGAAAGATGTCAAGGAGATCTATGGTCACATGACCTGTGCCACAGACACGCAGAACGTTAAGTTTGTGTTTGACGCGGTGACTGATATCGTTATCAAGGAGACGCTCAAGGACTGCGGCCTCTTCTGAATTCCTCTGTAGTTTTTGCGATGAAATTTTCCTTGTATTTTTTGAAACAGGAATCTGTAACAAGAGCCCAAAATGCTGAGCGCCCTTATATCCCTATAAAGATAGTACAGGAAACATGTAGGTGGTATCAAGTTTACCAGCTCTACCAATACACATCTGTAACTGGCAGCACCAGACATAGGCAGCTATGAGGGCGATGCAGCAGCGGCCGCATGCAATGTGTCATACAGCCCGACGTCTGGGGGGGGTTGCAGATATTCAGAACTTTATCGGCTAAACAGGCTGATACAACTAGACGGTGTAATAGGCCCAAAGATCAGCAGAAAAATGAGCAAACGGCCATTTTGACCCATAAAAAAAGGGGACGAGCGGCCAATGAATGATGACCCCCCCATTTATAGTGCAGAGTGGGGCCATGTATTAGGGCCCATAGCGGTTACTTCTGGATGAAAATCTGGATGAGTATTATAGATTTTTTTCACAACCAGGAGACAGGCATGGTGCTGTTTTTGCAAGAAAGTAGCTGTGCTCATTTTCTCTGGTGTTACCCCTTAAACATAAAAAAATAAAAAAATTTATATTTATATATATATATATAATGCAAAAACACAATTTTCGGTGGGGCTAAAATTCTGAACTTGCTGTGCACTGAAAAAATACTAAACCGGAAATGTGAACAAAACCATTTACAAGTATTGACTTTTTTTTTCACTGAATAAAGATGGAAATAAAATGGATCCAAAGAACAGAAGGGTAAATGAGACCTGTCGGTTTTTAAAAGGGGTATTTCACACAAACATAACTTTTGATATGTTGCTGCCCATGGTGAGACTATCAATTCTTCCATACTTGTTATTATCTACTCAGTCTCCTTTCCCCAGTTCTCAGCCGCTGATTTCTGCAGAAGACGCAAAAATCTGTGTGAGCCTTTTTCTCCGTCTCCTCCTCCCTTCTGAGACAGCTGATGTAAATAAGGCCCTGAGCGGCTGCATCTGCAACATTGTAGCTTCTTTGTAATTACTGGAAGGATTAATCACTAAGTTCATTAGCAACTTGACCTCAGATTAACCTTCCCAGCATTACAGAGAAGCTACAATGTTGCAGATACAGCCAGTCAGGGACTTGTTTACATCAGCTGCCTCAGAAGGAAGGGGGGAGGAGAGGGAGACAGAGAGAAAAGCTCTGTGTCCTCAGCAGAAAGCAGCAGCTGAGAACTGGGGGAAGGAGACTGAATAGATAATAAGTAGGGAAGGAGTTGTTAGTCTCACCATGGGCAGCAACATATGAACAAGTTATGATTGAGTGGAATATCCCTTTAATCTCTGTGCACTATAGCCGCACAGACTGAAAGCTTCTGTAGACTAGAAATTGTTGCGGCAATTAGATGTATAAAGCCACACTACGAAGAGAAGAATGAAGTCAATACAAAGGTATGACAAGGTGAGCCATGGACTGTGCGTTCCCATTCACACACTGTAGAACATATCAATAAAGATGCGACACAATGTGCATGTCTCACCATTTTAATACTGTATACAAATAAAAAGTGTGCAGAGTAACTGTCTGTGTGTAATGCATAGAAACTTCCAGAAAGAGGAGGTGTAGAAGCCAACAGTAATCGGTCCGTTCTAAGCACACATGAAAAACGTTAGCGGCAACACAAGTTTAGGTGCAGGACCTTGGCGTTTGGCACCAGACATATAGAGGCATGCATGTGAGCAGGCGAAGGGGCCGGAGACCACTGCTTCCAAAGAGATGTGGATCGGGCAGGCGGGTGTGTAAGCTGTGACAGCGGCAAAGGCACCAATGCATAAAAGTGAAAAAGAGACACAAGCCACGGAAAGGACGCTTGAGTAACTCAGGGAGAAAGTGCTCAGTGGCTAATGGAGGAGTGGCTTAAAGGGATTGATCACCATTTTTCTTTTCGTTCAAATCAACGGGTGCAAGAAAGTGCCAAAGATTTATAATTTACTTTAATAAAAAAAAAAAATCTAGTACTTATCAGCTCCTGTATGTCCTGCAGGAAGTGGTGTATTCTCTCCAGTCTGACACAGTGCTCTCTGCTGCCACCTCTGTCCATGTCAGGAACTGTCCAGAGCAGCAGCAAAGGTGGCAGCAGAGAGCACTGTGTCAGACTGGAGAGAATACACCACATACAGTAGCTGATAAGTACTGGAAGACTGGAGTTTTTAATAGAAGTAAATTACAAATCTATATAACTTTCTGACACCAGTTGATTTAAAAAGGAAAAAAAATGGTGAACTTCCCCTTTAAATAAAAGAACTGATAAGTTTTACACATAGTAGATGCAAAGCAAAAGACACTACTTGGTGCTGGGAATGATACAAGTATAAAATTCATTAGGCATAATGGTGTAACCAACCATGGTGAGAGCCAGGAGTATGGTCATCCTTTATCCACAAGACACGTATAATCTCCCACTGCAAAAGCAGAAAGAAATCTCACAGATAAATGCAACACTGGGATTGGTGACCGTCACAATGAGAGCGCACCCAGTCCCATCCAGGAGGTTCTGTGCCGTCACACGGCCCTCGCTGCAGATCCAAGAATCCACAGGCAGAGGGGGAGATTCCCAGGGCAGGCGATGGGGATGGGGAACAGTCCAGGCGCTCAGGAGGATAGTGGTCATATATAACAGGGGGGAGTAGCTCACAGTTCTGGTCACGTCAAGGTGAAGGCTGCATCTGCAGGGGTCGGACTGGAGAGGTCCAGGGCAGGCTTGTGCATAGAGTGATACCTCCACCCTCATGTAACAGGACCCAGGAGGAGCCGTCTGACTTCCATCGTAGACTAAAGAGGAAAAAATAGTAGAATGAGGTAAAAAAATTAATAATAACCAATAATCCTGCATCACACAGACATACACACTGCAGGCCCCGCAATATAGGGATATACCACTAAGATATCTGTAATCTTCTAGATATAGTCACATGGGCAGGAAAGTTATTGCTATACAAGTGTGACTGCAGTGCAAGGCTCGGAGGGGTTCAGGAGAATGCTTAAAGGGATTGTTCGCAAATGTTCCTTCCTTTTAAATGAACTAGTGGCAGAGATTTGTAATTTATTTCTATTAAAAAAAAAAAAAAAATCTCCAGTGTTCCAGTACTTATCAGCTGCTGTATGTCCTGCAGGAAGTGATGTATTCTTTCCAGTCTTGAGAGCAGCAGAGGTTTTCTATGGGGATTTGCTGCTGCTCTGGACAGTTCCTGACATGGACAGAGGTGGCAGCAGAGAGCACACACTAGTTCCTGCAGGACATACAGCAGCTGATACTGGTAGACTGGAGATTTTTAATAGAAATAAATAACAAATCTCTGGCACCAGTTGATTTGAAAGGCAGCCCCTTTTTAATTTTTGGTGCAAACAGTCAGAGGGGCTTTCCAGAGCTTTGAATTACAGCCGATTCCCAGGTAAGAACACAGCATTGTACAGAGCGGGCCCTGGTCGTGACGTTGTAGGAGCCCAGCGGGGGTCCATGAGCAGTAAGGCAGCGATATGGGGGAACAGGGACAGGTAAGCTGCTCCATTATGCTCACGCACCCCCTGCCTGCAGCCGACCTGTCATCTTAGCGTCTCTAATACTTTATATTCATTAGCTAAGAGCGACTGCTGAGGGGATGCATCCCATCTGCCAGCCCCCCCATAACCTCACGCTGCTGATGAAGCCCTCATATCTGCCATCTAAGGATACTCAGGGTCCTATTACACTGAGCGATTAACGATTAAAGATAAATGATCGCAAACGAGTTTATCGTTAACCTGAAATCGTTCACCATATTACACAGAACGATAATCGTTAGTTATGATCGTTACTATGATCGTTTATTCCTTCTGATCCCAGAAAAACAATGAACAATGTGCAATTACACTGAACGCTTAGTGAAAACGCGGAACTTGAGCGAATGAACATGGAATTACAGCGAACGATTAACGATAATTTTAGGTTCAGATCTAAATAAACGATCAACGACATACGAACGATTTTTTGATCGTTTAAATTCGAGCGATTTAACAATTTTCTGCACGATAATCGTCCCGTGTAATAGGGCCCTTATTCTAACACTGAGCACTGTCCACCCCCATAGTGCCGATCCCCCCCGCCCCCCCTGCCTGGCCCACTCCATTCATTACCATTAGAAAGGGGTGGCGGCCAGCTGGGGGTGGCTTAGATCGCTGCTATAGGGTCAGGCAGCGCTCCTAACAGTCTCATTGGAACAAACTACTCACAGCGCCGGAGCGGCACCGAGGAGGATAAGAGACCTACTATGAGACACGCTATATAACAGACATACCTTCCTCCTCGGCGTATAGGTGAGATTCTTCTGACCAGTGGAACAAGTTGTACATTTACCTTATACTATTTATTACAAAGCCAGAAAAATAATTTCTATAGAAAACCTCCAATTACCCGGTTCTGTGGGATAATATTTCCTCTGAGGTCGCTGCACCGACCCTCCACAAACAAGAAACGCGCTGGGAGTAGTCACACGTGGACCGCATGGGGTAATGTCATAGTCTTTTACTTCCTGGTATATCCTGCAATTACGGGATTAGGGGATAAGTAGGAGGTTGCGGGGCTCCGACCTCTGGGCCCCCGCTGATCTCTGTATCGGGCCCCCGGCTTCTGTGTTATGAATAGACTTGCGGGTATGGCATGTGGCCCACAGTGCTATTCATTCCTATGGAGCGGAGTACAGCGCTCTTCCTGTGTCCTCAGCTCTTTCCATTGCTCCACAGGATTGAATATCGCCGTGTGGCCATGTGCCGTACCCGCGACTATTCATAACACACAAGCCAGGGGCCCGATACAGAGATCAGCAGGGGTACAGGGGTCGGATCCCCGCCATCTCCTACTTTTTCTCTATCCTGTGGATTGGAGAAAAGTAATTTCTTCCTGGAACACCCCTTTAATGTGGTTTAGGGCGCGTGCACTTTGCAGCGGGATATTCAGCAGAGGGTTGTGCAGTAGGTCTGAGATCACCACTACGGTATACTGACTGTGCGCAGGCGGCGTCCATTGCAATATCATCATGTTCCCTGCATAGTTCCCTCCTGTATACTAAGCAGCTATGAGGTTACTGTCCTGGGGGGAGAAATTAGGTTATCTCCTTTCTGTGGTGTTTTATGTATTTGTGTGATTCTTTTAAATTTAAATGAAGGAGAAGTCTGCACGTACCGGCCGCGGCAGCTGCAGAAGCTTTATACCGGAGAAAAACGAGTTTAATAACCCGGGCGCATGACAGGCAGAGGCGGGGAGGTAGTCATCTGGGTGGCACCTGTCACTAGTCACCACTCTCTGCCTGTCAGGGGATGATTGACAGGCAGAGAGGTTTTATACAGCGCTCCAGGGAACCATATTGGGCTGATTGGTTCCCTTTAAGTCTTTTCTCATACGTTTTATGCCTCACACCCGCCACCATTCTTGGAGTTTTCAACCCCTTCTATTTTATCAATATCCTTTTTCAGGTGAGGTCGCCAAAACTGGACACACTTTTCCAGATGTGATCCCACTATAATACAGCAGGATCATAATCTCCTCTATCTACTGGTTATACCTCTAGCTATACAGCCAGCATACCATTATATATATATATATATATATATATATATATATATATATATATATATAATACACATACACACAGCCTAGCATACCATTATATATACATACAGCCCAGCATACCATTATATATATATATATATACACACACATATACATACCAACATGCCATTATATACATATATATATATATATATATATATATATATATATATATAGCCCAGCATACCATTATATATATACATATATAAATGTATATATATATACATACACACACACAAATCTCTCTCGTCGGAAGTTTTTGCCAAAACAGAACTGCGGATATGATACTTGGATAGAGGATTCCTCCTCCCCAAGTGCATTATTTTACATTTGGAAACATTGAACTTCTATTTCCATGTTTTGGTCCACTTATCTAGCAAAGCTAAATCATTTTCCATATTACTGACACCTCCAGGAATAGCAACCCTGTTGCACACTTACCTACCAAACCTTCTCCTCTGTCACTATCCTTACCTACCAACCCTTCTCCTATGTCACTATCCTTACCTACCAAACCTTCTCCTATATCACTATCCTTACCTACTAACCCTTCTCCTATATCACTATCCTTACCTACCAAACCTTCTCCTATGTCACTATCCTTACCTACCAACCCATCTCCTATGTCTCCTATGCTGGTTTGGACCCATTATCATTTTTTAAGAAGACTTTCCATCATTTTTACTACTACAGATGTTAAGCTAACTGGCCTGTAGTTACTAGTCTCTTCTCTAATCCTCTTCTTGTGGATGGGTATAACATTGGCCGTTCTCCAATCATCAGGAACATCTCCTGTTAGCAGGGATTGGTTATACAGATCTGTTAGGGGGGCGATCACAGATCCAAGATTTTTTTAAGAACCCTGGGATGGACACCATCTGGACCCATCACCTCATTCAACTTTAAACAGGCAAGTTCCTCTGCAACTTCAGCCTCTACAAACACTGGAGCCGAACCGATACACCTGGCGACAATGCTGTGTCCAAGCATCCTGTGATTGTGAGGGCCTCCTTACAATTAACCCCTTCATGAGACCAGGATTTTGGCCAATTAGCATTTCTGTTTTTTCTTCTTCACCTTCTAAGAGCTATAGCGCTTTTATTTCTCCATCTACAGGGCCATGCGAGGGCTTGTTGTTTTCAGGAACTAGTTATCTCTGTAATGGCATCTCCCCATCTACCATAAAATGTATGACGGGACCCCAAAATTATTATTTATGAGATAAAAAAAAAACACTGCAGTGTTAGGCAGCCTCCGCACAAGGACTAGTGATTACTATGACCACTCACTGTGCTAGCAGCAGATCGAGCGATGATGGCAACCACCTCTGCAACGGCTGACAGACAACGCCTCCCCCCACCCGTGTACTGTATATAGTAATATACACTACATGGTGGGGATAACAAACCCCTTACTCCGATATAGAGATGTAGTGAGCCCTCTATATATCCCCTTAACATTATAATGGCGTACAGTTACTTAAACCATATGTCATTGAGGGGTTAAACGCAGTCTGCCACTAGGTCCATGCTGTCACCAATAGCGGCCAGTTGGTGGAGGAAGCAGGACCTCATGAATATCAGAGGCACAATAAAGACTACTTCCTGAGCCAAGTGTCCTCAGTAGCTGCCAAGATATCATAGCAATGGCTGCATAGCACAAGTAATACATAGATGTAATAAGTTTCTTCATTACTAGTTTAGGTTACCCCCCAGGTAGGACACCATAGAGCTAGTGACAGTGTCCCTTTAAATTCATCACTTACTTGTACTTCCAGGTTAGTAAAGGCCACACTCCACAAGGTTGCTTTTTATGATAACATCCGTCACTGCATCAAACACAAACTGCACATTCTTTGTGTCCGTCGCACACGTGAAATGTGTGTAAATCTCTTTTGTGTCTTTTCTTCTGTTTAAATCTTCAAACTGACACTGGATATAGGCGGCTGCCTCTTCATATGTGTTAGAGCCTGGAAAATAGAAAGAAATTAGCCTATAAGATGGTACAATGGTACTGGTATAAGATAACTGGTATAATGGTAATGGCATAGGATAACTGGTATAAGACTGGTATGATGACACTGGTATGAGACTGGTGTAATGGTACTGGTATAAAATAACTGGTATAATGGTAATGGTATAGGATAACTGGTATAAGATGCTATAATGGTACTGGTATAAGACTGGTATGATGACACTGGTATGACACTGGTGTAATGGTACTGGTATAAGATAACTGGTATAATGGTAATGGTATAGGATAACTGGTATAAGACTGGTATGATGACACTGGTATGAGACTGGTGTAATGGTACTGGTATAAGATAACTGGTATAATGGTAATGGTATAGGATAACTGGTATAAGACTGGTATGATGACACTGGTATGAGACTGGTGTAATGGTACTGGTATAAGATAACTGGTATAATGGTAATGGTATAGGATAACTGGTATAAGACTGGTATGATGACACTGGTATGAGACTGGTGTAATGGTACTGGTATAAAATAACTGGTATAATGGTAATGGTATAGGATAACTGGTATAAGACTGGTATGATGACATTGGTATGAGACTGGTGTAATGGTACTGGTATAAGATAACTGGTATAATGGTACTGGTATAAGATAAATTGTATCATGGTACTGGTATGAGACTGGTGTAATGGTACTGGTATAAGATAACTGGTATAATGGTAATGGTATAGGATAACTGGTATGAGACTGGTATGATGACACTGGTATGAGACTGGTGTAATGGTACTGGTATAAGATAACTGGTATAATGGTAATGGTATAGGAAAACTGGTATAAGACTGGTATGATGACACTGGTATGAGACTGGTGTAATGGAACTGGTATAAGATAACTGGTATAATGGTACTGGTATAAGATAAATTGTATCATGGTACTGGTATGAGACTGGTGTAATGGTACTGGTATAAGATAAATGGTATCATGGTACTGATATGAGACTGGTAAAATGGTAATGGTATAGGATAACTGGTATAGGATGGCATAATGGTACTGGCATAAGACTGGTATTATTTGGCATAATGGTACTGGTATAAGATGACTGGTATAATAGTACTGGTATGAGACTGGTATAATAGTACTGGTATGAGACTGGTATAATCATAATGGTATAAGATAACTGGATTATGGTTCTGGTATAAGAGGACTGGTATAATGGCACTGGTTTACGACTGGTATAATGGTACTGGTATAAGATGACTGGTATAATAGTACTGGTATGAGACTGGTATAATCATAATGGTATAAGATAACTGGATTATGGTTCTGGTATAAGAGGACTGGTATAATGGCACTGGTTTACGACTGGTATAATGGTACTGGTATAAGATGACTGGTATAATAGTACTGGTAGAAGACTGGTATAATGGTACTGGTTTAAGATAACTGGTATATTGGTACTGGTATAAGATGGTATAATGGTACTGGTTTAAGATAACTGGTGTAATGTTACTGGTATAAGACTGGTATAATGACTCATGATGAAGCACTCCAGCCATGTGCCAGGATGCAGAACGTACCTGAGTATTCTGGGTAACAGATTGTGAGTGGGCTCCTGCTGATCTTCTCTTCAAACAAGTCCTTCTTGTTGAGGAAGAGGATTATGCTGGTGTCAATAAACCATTTGTTGTTGCAAATACTGTCAAACAGCTTCATGCTCTCGTGCATACGGTTCTGATGTGGCCAGAAGAAAGAAAGTCAGAAAAAGAAAACAATCAAGGAAAGCGGTTGAGTTTTCTTTTTTTCTTTTAATGCAGCAACTACCAGGCCAATACAGGAGTAAGGGGGAGAGCGGCACTCATCACACATATGCTGTAATACAACAGACAGGATAAAACAAAAAGTCGGCGACTACCAATATGCAGCAGATAACTATAACTCCTCCATGGCCTAGCGGCTAAAATATTATTCTGACTAACTTGAAAGCACTACAAAAACATGGCCACTTTCTTCCAGAGACAGCGCCGCTCGGGTCTTCAGATCAGGTAAGGTGTGCAATTAAGCTCCATTCACTTCAATGAAATGGAGTTAAAGAACCTGCAGCCAAACTGGAGACAAGAGCTGTGCTGTCTCTGGAAGAAAGCGGACATTTTGTTGTAGTGCTGGAGAACCCCTTTAAGGAGGTTATCCAGGGTTAGAAAAGGTCTGTTTGTGGTATTCAATGGAACTGCTGCAAATCCACATTCAACCTGAGAACATGAGTGGTGCTGTCTCTGGAAGAAAGTGGCTATCCTTTTGTAAGCCTGGAGAACCCCTTTGAGGATTTGAGTATATTCTCACACAATATTTTTCTCAGTGCCAAATGTGTGTGTGAAACAAACTAGGACACGTTGATTTAAAATCCAGGTCTTGTAGGGGTAAAAAGGTTACATTTCACCTGTTGATGTGCGCTACATGCAGAGTGTATTGTGCTGAGTGCTCAGAAACTGAGAAAAAACTGAAAATGGCATCAAAATGCACTAGTAATATAGTAATATAAGTAGCTGGAACATAACAGAGTATCTGGGCTTTTACAGTGCCACCAGCTTGGTAGGAGGTCAGGGGTGATAGAGTCACGTACAGCAGAATAATGTGTGGGATTATTTTTGCTGAGGATGATGGGGCAGCAGGGGAGCAGATGTCTCTGCAGTGGGAGCTGCAAGGGAGCAGGGATAAGTAAGTATCACTTATTTGTTCATTTTTACAACTTCCCTAGCAAAATATCAGGAGAAAAATTGCATTGCAACATCCTTGAAACAATACTGAAAATGCAATACAATTCCATTACTACAGCCCCTGATTATGATTTGGGGGGGGGGATTGCATTGCAAATTTCACCACAAATCCCAAGTCTGCATGTTACACATGCATTTTTTTGCTGGCAGCAACTGATTCAGTGGCCAGGTAATGTATTAGCCAAGCAATGGTGGGTTACGTGGAAAGGGGCTAACAGTACAGTGCATCACAGTGTATTAAGCTGCAGAACTCAGCCTGAAATTCACTGCAAAACGCTACGAGTGAAACGGGCCTTAAAGGGGTATTCCCCCCAAAATCTTTTTTTACACTGTGTAAAAGCCCACCCCTAGCTTCACATATGGGCCAATACAAGTTATTATGTGTTCTGTATCCTTTTGCTGCTTTCTCTGCCTACTCACCTCCCTGGCATGCAGAGAATGAGCTCAGTCCAGTCCACCCTGACACGCTCCCTCTCCTGGCCCCCACCCTCAGAGTCGGGGTCACGTGTCTTCCCTCCCTTCAATAGGCTGAAGTGAGGACACCTGACAGCCCCTGCTGCCGAAGTCCATCTCCACCTCCCTCAGTCTCCTCACCTGTGTCGCCTGGTCTGGTCTTGTGCTGATCCGGGTCCCTGGCAGCTGTCACTCCCTCCACTGTTTCTTTAGTCTCCTCACTGTGTGTAGCTCCGTCCTCAGCAGCTCTACCCCCTCCTCCCCCCATACTGATAACTTTCTCCCTCACTGTGTGTAGCTCCGTCCTCAGCAGTTCTCCCCCCTCCTCCCCCCATGCTGATAACTTTCTCCCTCACTGTGTGTAGCTGCCTCCTCAGCAGCTCTCCCCCCCTCCTCCCCCCATGCTGATAACTTTCTCCCTCACTGTGTGTAGCTCCATCCTCAGCAGCTCTCCCCCCTCCTCCCCCCATGCTGATAACTTTCTCCCTCACTGTGTGTAGCCCGGTCCCGGGCATCTCTCCCCCCTCCCCCTGGCTTTTATCTCTCTCATTCTTTGACTGTGTGAAGCCCCAGACTCTCTGTCCTTTGCATAAAGCTGTGGCTGTCAGGGACCTGACTGAAGGAGACCAAGGGAGAATGAGAGTGATAAGCATGGGCTGGGGGAGGGGGTGTTTGCTGTCATGGACGGGGCTACACAGCCCAAACAGTGATCCTACAGCAGGGCTGGGAAGGGTGTTAGCTGTCAGAGAGACCTGACCAGGAGCTGCTGCACATCAGTCTCCCTCTCTGACTGCTCTATGGCAATGACACCTAGCCCCCCCTTCCCTTATCCAATGTAGTAATGAGGAGCAGTTGGCAGGAAAGAAAGCTAAGGGAGAAGAACTGCATGATGGGAAATGTAGTTTCCTGGCTGGCGCCATCTTGGATATAAACAGGTCTTTTAGAAAAAGTATTAACCCAGGAAGGGCAGCAGCTAGAAAGACGGGGGACGGCTCAAAATACTCAGGGGGACTTGGTAAGTGAGACCAGTTAGGTTTGGGAGCATTTAATTTTCTAGCCCTTGGGGGGAATACCCCTTTAAGGAAATCTATGAGACTGCACCAGAGAATAAAAGCATTTTTCTACATCCTGGAAGCACAGACTGATATATGAAAGGTACCATGTGTCCCCTTGACACAAAAGCTATGTAACAGCGCCAGAAGTTTAGAACATGAATTGATGCACACAGATTCACTTTAACTGCACCTCGAAGTGTTTTATGTTGCCCATAGCAACCGATCAGAGCCCAGCTATAATTTTACCAAAGCTCATAACCATCTGAAAGCTGAGCTGTAATTGGTTACTATGGGCAATGCCCCTTTAATGCATTTTACGTGTGGACAATATTACTCATGTATCTATGTATTTACACAGAATCCCGATGACACAATAACTAAAGACTGACATCATGGCACTCACCATTTCTTCATCTTCAGCCAAGAGCAAATCGTAGTCGCTGAGCGCCACACAGAAGATGATGGCGGTGACCCCCTCGAAGCAGTGAATCCACTTCTTTCTCTCAGATCTCTGTCCTCCCACATCGAACATCCTGCAGAAACAGGGGGGAATGAGGAACATTTGCAGAGAAATAAGGCCCAGACAACCGGAAATCTAGGTCCAACAAAACGAGGTATTATTAATAGCAACCAATCAGAGCTCAGCTTTCAGGTCTGATAAAATGATATCTGAGCTGTGATTGGTTCC
Source organism: Dendropsophus ebraccatus (assembly GCF_027789765.1). NCBI lineage: Eukaryota > Metazoa > Chordata > Amphibia > Anura > Hylidae > Dendropsophus > Dendropsophus ebraccatus. Next base: position 5,944,169 of record NC_091464.1, on the reverse strand, counting down.
TATTGGTTTTACACCCATGGTGCCTGTCCTAAAGGTCTGATCATTTATGTGCTTCCTCTAATGGAGCACTAGGGTACGAACATAGCGCCATCTGCAGGACAGGCAGATTACACTAACCTCTCAATCCAGTATGGAGACAGAAAGCTGAAATAATTGGATCCCCAACGTATTACAAACAAAGCAAATCAAAAACCTCAGCACAGGAATTCAGTACTTAAAGGGGCACTGTCATGAGACAAAGCAGGTATAATCAGATGTCTACCATACGCATACATGTAAAGGGGAACACATGGGCTGTTTTTAGTAAAAAAGCTTACATCAATGTAAGCTTTTTCTTCCCTAAGCATCTGATACTACCTGGTTTCCTTCCTGAACTGTGACCCTGTGGAGAACTTGTGAGTGCTGCAGATTTTTGAGCGCTATATCCAAGTTGACACCTTGGTTAGTGGTGTGACCGTGGACACTCATCTCACCACTGAGTGCTGTAGACCTAGTTTGCTATGTGACACATCCCCTTTGTTCCTGAACGCAGAAGTTTTACTTTTGCTTCTGGGTAGGTAATAGGAAAGATGATAACTAACATGGCAGGGATTTCCTACACTCAGGGGGGACACCCACTATATCTCGGCATGCTTCTCTATACAGATACCCGATAACAGTAACATAATGGGCTTATGTATATCGGACAGCAGGGAGCACAATCTCCACCAGTCCCGTAGACAATGAACAGAAAGGGGCAGCATGACTACCACTCTATACTGACAGGGAACTTGGAGCTCTGGTTTTGAGGATTGCTGGGGGTCTTAGCAGGACTCTAGAGTCGGTAAGCCGCAGCTCCGACTCCAACTCCGACTCCTGAATTTTATCAGGACTGACTCCGACTTCCGACTCGGACTCCTGCTCCTTCATAAATGGCCGGTCATATACCAGGGGAGTTATTTATCACACTGGCTCAGCAGCTTCTCCCTAATGTCCCACATGATCCTGGGGTGAATAAAGGAATACTGTATATAAAGCAGCTTCTCCTGTGTGTGCAGTGGATGCAGCCAGTCTCCAGCCTCCATGTCCTGAACAACTCACAACTAGACTAGATGGAGCAGGTGGTCTTTTTCTGCTGACAGTCTTCTATGTTTCTGATTAAATAGTCACCATACACACAGAAACACTGCTAACAATGTCAGATAGCTGTGATATAGAGGTCAGCCATAGTGATATACAGGGGGTCACACATAGTGATATATAGAGAGGTCACACATAGTGATAGAGAGGGGGGTCACACATAGTGATATAGAGAGAGGTCACACATAGTGATAGAGAGGGGGGTCACACATAGTGATATAGAGAGAGGTCACACATAGTGATAGAGAGGGGGGTCACACATAGTGATATATAGAGAGGTCACACATAGTGATATATAGAGGGGTCACACAGTGATATAGAGAGGGGTCACACAGTGATAGAGAGAGAGAGAGGGGTCACACATAGTGATATAGAGAGGGGTCACACATAGTGATATAGAGGGGTCACACATAGTGATATAGAGGGGTCACACAGTGATATAGAGGGGTCACACAGTGATATAGAGGGGTCACACAGTGATATAGAGGGGTCACACAGTGATATAGAGGGGTCACACAGTGATATAGAGTGGGGGTCACACAGTGATATAGAGTGGGGGTCACACATAGTGATATAGAGGGGGGGGGTCACACAGTGATAGAGAGTGGGGTCACACATAGTGATATAGAGAGAGAGGTCACACAGTGATATAGAGAGAGAGGTCACACATAGTGATAGAGAGAGGGAGGTCACACATAGTGATAGAGAGAGGGGGGTCACACAGTGATAGAGAGGGGTCACACATAGTGATAGAGAGAGAGGGGTCACACAGTGATAGAGAGAGAGGGGTCACACATAGTGAGAGAGAGGGGTTACACATAGTGATAGAGAGGGGGGTCACACATAGTGATATATAGAGGGGTCACACATAGTGATAGAGAGAGAGGGGTCACACATAGTGATAGAGAGAGAGGGGTCACACATAGTGATAGAGAGAGAGGGGTCACACATAGTGATAGAGAGAGAGGGGTCACACATAGTGATAGAGAGAGAGGGGTCACACATAGTGATAGAGAGAGGGGGGTCACACATAGTGATAGAGAGAGAGGGGTCACACATAGTGATAGAGAGAGAGGGGTCACACATAGTGATAGAGAGAGAGGGGTCACACATAGTGATAGAGAGAGAGAGGGGTTACACATAGTGATAGAGAGAGGGGGGTCACACATAGTGATAGAGAGAGAGGGGTTACACATAGTGATAGAGAGGGGGGTCACACATAGTGATAGAGAGGGGGGTCACACAGTGATAGAGAGGGGTCACACATAGTGATATGGAGGGGGGTCACACATAGTGATATGGAGGGGGGTCACACATAGTGATAGAGAGAGGGAGGTCACACATAGTGATAGAGAGAGAGGGGTCACACATAGTGATAGAGAGAGAGGGGTCACACATAGTGATAGAGAGAGAGGGAGGTCACACATAGTGATAGAGAGAGAGGGAGGTCACACATAGTGATAGAGAGAGAGGGAGGTCACACATAGTGATAGAGAGAGAGGGGTCACACATAGTGATAGAGAGAGGGAGGTCACACAGTGATAGAGAGAGAGGGGTCACACAGTGATAGAGAGAGAGGGGTCACACATAGTGATAGAGAGAGGGAGGTCACACATTGTGATAGAGAGAGGGGTCACACATAGTGATAGAGAGAGAGGGGTCACACAGTGATAGAGAGAGGGGGGTCACACAGTGATAGAGAGAGGGGGGTCACACAGTGATAGAGAGAGGGGGGTCACACAGTGATAGAGAGAGGGGGGTCACACAGTGATAGAGAGAGGGGGGTCACACAGTGATAGAGAGAGGGGGGTCACACAGTGATAGAGAGAGGGGGGTCACACAGTGATAGAGAGAGGAGGGTCACACAGTGATAAAGAGGGGGGGTCACACAGTGATATAGAGGGGGGTCACACAGTGATATAGAGAGGGGTCACACAGTGATATAGAGAGGTCACACAGTGATATAGAGAGGGGCCACACAGTGATACAGAGAGGGGCCACACAGTGATATAGAGAGAGGCCACACAGTGATATAGAGAGAGGCCACACAGTGATATAGAGAGGGGCCACACAGTGATATAGAGAGGGGCCACACAGTGATATAGAGGGGTCACACATAGTGATATAGAGAGGGGTCACACAGTGATATAGAGAGGGGCCACACAGTGATATAGAGAGGGGCCACACAGTGATATAGAGAGGGGCCACACAGTGATATAGAGAGGGGCCACACAGTGATATAGAGGGGTCACACAGTGATATAGAGAGGGGTCACACATAGTGATATAGAGAGGGGTCACACATAGTGATATAGAGAGGGGTCACACATAGTGATATACAGGGGGTCACAAAGTGATATACAGGGGGGTCACATATAGTGATATAGAGGGGGGTCACACAGTGATATAGAGAGGGGTCACACATAGTGATATAGAGGGGGGTCACACAGTGATATAGAGGGGTCACACAGTGATATAGAGGGGGGTCACACAAAGTAATATAGAGAGGGGTCACACATAGTGATATACAGGGGGTCACACATAGTGATATACAGGGGGTCACACATAGTGATATACAGGGGGTCACACATAGTGATATACAGGGGGTCACACATAGTGATATACAGGGGGTCACACATAGTGATATACACGCGCACACACACACAAACACATACACACACAGCTGCAGCCATAGTGCACGCACACACACACACACAGCCTGCTGCAGCCATAGCACACACACACACACAGCTGCAGCCATAGAACACTGAAGAAAAACACACAATCTTCTCCCAGAGAGAAAATACCACACTGAGGACAGAGGTTACAGCTACACTACGTATGTCTTCTCCTCCTCTATATTACACAGGATACCTTCATGTTACACTGTTGCTCATATACAGTCATCCAGCATCCAGGAAGAAAACAGTACAGATCTCCCCCCACACACACAATGGACTCTTCCAGCTCAGAAACAAACTGCCAAATAGTGACCGACAACTTTTCCTAGACCACCCTTATCTAATAGGGCCAGTGTCCTATTACTGATATATTCCCCAACCACCCTTATGTAATAGGGCCAGTGTCCTATTACTGATATATTCCCCGACCACCCTATCTAATAGGGCCAGTGTCCTATTACTGATATATTCCCCGACCACCCTTATGTAATAGGGCCAGTGTCCTATTACTGATATATTCCCCGACCACCCTTATGTAATAGGGCCAGTGTCCTATTACTGATATATTCCCCGACCACCCTTATGTAATAGGGCCAGTGTCCTATTACTGATATATTCCCCGACCACCCTTATGTAATAGGGCCAGTGTCCTATTACTGATATATTCCCCGACCACCCTTATGTAATAGGGCCAGTGTCCTATTACTGATATATTCCCCGACCACCCTTATGTAATAGGGCCAGTGTCCTATTACTGATATATTCCCCGACCACCCTTATGTAATAGGGCCAGTGTCCCATTACTGATATATTCCCCGACCACCCTTATGTAATAGGGCCAGTGTCCCATTACTGATATATTCCCCGACCACCCTTATCTAATAGGGTCAGTGTCCTATTACTGATATATTCCCCGACCACCCTTATGTAATAGGGCCAGTGTCCTATTACTGATATACTCCCCGACCACCCTTATCTAATAGGGCCAGTGTCCTATTACTGATATATTCCCCGACCACCCTTATCTAATAGGGCCAGTGTCCTATTACTGATATATCCCCCGACCACCCTTATGTAATAGGGCCAGTGTCCTATTACTGATATATTCCCCGACCACCCTTATGTAATAGGGCCAGTGTCCTATTACTGATACATTCCCCGACCACCCTTATGTAATAGGGTCAGTGTCCTATTACTGATATATCCCCCGACCACCCTTATCTAATAGGGCCAGTGTCCTATTACTGATATATTCCCCGACCACCCTTATGTAATAGGGCCAGTGTCCTATTACTGATATATTCCCCGACCACCCTTATCTAATAGGGCCAGTGTCCTATTACTGATATATTCCCCGACCACCCTTATCTAATAGGGCCAGTGTCCTATTACTGATATATTCCCCGACCACCCTTATCTAATAGGGCCAGTGTCCTATTACTGATATATTCCCCGACCACCCTTATCTAATAGGGCCAGTGTCCTATTACTTATATATTCCCCGACCACCCTTATGTAATAGGGCCAGTGTCCTATTACTTATATTTTCCCCGACCACCCTTATGTAATAGGGCCAATGTCCTATTACTGATATATTACCCGACCACCCTTATCTAATAGGGCCAGTGTCCTATTACTGATATATTCCCCGACCACCCTTATCTAATAGGGCCAGTGTCCTATTACTTATATATTCCCCGACCACCCTTATGTAATAGGGCCAGTGTCCTATTACTTATATTTTCCCCGACCACCCTTATGTAATAGGGCCAATGTCCTATTACTGATATATTACCCGACCACCCTTATGTAATAGGGCCAGTGTCCTATCACTGATATATCCCCCGACCACCCTTATGTAATAGGGCCAGTGTCCTATTAGAATGTTGTTTATAATATATATTCATGAGCAAAACTTGCAAAATTCAATTCTACATTTTTTAAAGATTTTTTTTTTAAAGCTGGAGTCAGAGTCAGTATATTTTTTTACGACTCAGACTCCAGCCAAAACTAGCTCTGACTCAGACTCCACAACTCCACAGCCCTGGGTCTTAGCAGTGAGGCCTCCAGCGATCATACACGTACCCCCTAGTCTACCGACAGGAGATATGTGTCCTAGGTTGGAAAACCAATATAAAGGAGTTGTTCACCAAAAATGTTTTCTTTCTTTCAAATCAACTGGTGCCAGAGATTTGTATTTCACTTCTAATAAAAAATTTCCAGTCTTCCAGTACTTCCAGCTGCTGTATGTCCTGCAGAAAGTGGTGTATTTTCTCCAGTCTGACACAGTGCTCTCTGCTGCCACCTCTGTCTATGTCAGGAACTGTCCAGAGCAGGAGAGGTTTTCTATGGGGATTTGCTGCTGCTCTGGACAGTTCCTGACATGGACAGAGGTGGCAGCAGAGAGCCCTGTGTCAGACTGGAGAGAATACACCACTTCCTGCAGGACATATAGCTGATATACACTCACCGGCCACTTTATTAGGTACACCTGTCCAACTGCACTTTACCACTTAATTTCTAATCAGCCAATCACATGGCGGCAACTCAGTGCATTTAGGCATGTAGACATGGTCAAGACAATCTCCTGCAGTTCAAACCGAGCATCAGTATGGGGAAGAAAGGTGATTTGAGTGCCTTTGAACGTGGCATGGTTGTTGGTGCCAGAAGGGCTGGTCTGAGTATTTCAGAAACTGCTGATCTACTGGGATTTTCACGCACAACCATCTCTAGGGTTTACAGAGAATGGTCCGAAAAAGAAAAAACATCCAGTGAGCGGCAGTTCTGTGGGCGGAAATGCCTTGTTGATGCCAGAGGAGAATGGGCAGACTGGTTCCAGCTGATAGAAAGGCAACAGTGACTCAAATAGCCAACCATTACAACCAAGGTAGGCAGAAGAGCATCTCTGAACGCACAGTACGGCCAACTCTGAGGCAGATGGGCTACAGCAGTAGAAGACCACACCGGGTGCCACTCCGCTCAGCTAAGAACAGGAAACTGAGGCTACAATTTGCACAAGCTCATCGAAATTGGACAGTAGAAGATTGGAAAAACGTTGCCTGGTCTGATGAGTCTCGATTTCTGCTGCCACATTCGGATGGTAGGGTCAGAATTTGGCGTCAACAACATGAAAGCATGGATCCATCCTGCCTTGTATCAACGGTTCAGGCTGGTGGTGGTGGTGTCATGGTGTGGGGAATATTTTCTTGGCACTCTTTGGGCCCCTTGGTACCAATTGAGCATCGTTGCAACGCCACAGCCTACCTGAGTATTGTTGCTGACCATGTCCATCCCTTTATGACCACAATGGACCCAACATCTGACGGCTACTTTCAGCAGGATAATGCGCCATGTCATAAAGCTAGAATCATCTCAGACTGGTTTCTTGAACATGACAATGAGGTCACTGTACTCCAATGGCCTCCACAGTCACCAGATCTCAATCCAATAGAGCATCTTTGGGATGTGGTGGAACGGGAGATTGGCATCATGGATGTGCAGCCGACAAATCTGCGGCAACTGTGTCATGCCATCATGTCAATATGGACCAAAATCTCTGAGGAAGCTTCCAGCACCTTCTGAAGGCAAAAGGGGGTCCAACCCGTTACTAGCATGGTGTACCTAATAAAGTGGCCGGTGAGTGTAAGTACTGGAGGGCTAGAAATTTTTTTAAAAAGTAAAATTACAAAAAAAATTTTGGGGGTAATTTATAAAATGATAAAAACAAAGCGTATTTAGAAAACGCATCATTTATGCTAGAAGAAAAACATGGCTGCACTTTTCACATGAAGAGAAAAGGGCTGAAATGGATCGGATGCTCGGACTTACTTGAAATAAAGGTCTTTGAATGTGAAATGTGTTTCCACTATCCCTGTGGTCTTGACGCGCGTCCGGAGAACATCTTGTTGGGTAGGAATGTAATTGGGCTGTGAGATCCTGTCCAGATCATTTAAGTAGCTGGAACAAAGAAATATTTGATGAAATGAGACTAAGTGCTGGGTGACTCGGCTTCTGCGGCTCCTCCTTACCCACTTCTGGCACTTACTATGAGGCAGAGTCGTTGAGCTGGTACTCCCGGGAGCGGCAGAAGCAGGCCTGCACACCGGCGTCCTTCCACAGCCGCTTAATCACACCCGCCAGCTCTGGGGAGAGGATACCTTCCTCTGCTGTACTGGCTAAAACAAACAGCTGCCGGGCATCATCCTACAGAGGAAATAATAATAGCTCTATGTATCATCTAGAATACAAACAAGGAAACGCTTCCACGGTTTAAAAAATCGCTGTCAAGAAAAAAAAAAAAACTTTTTACAAGTCAAAACTTTTGATTGGTCGGGGTCTGCGCGTTCAGAGTGCGACTAATTGGGCAAATGATGTGGGAGAAGTCACGTCAGCGCATTCCTCTCCCAGCGGTGTCACATGATGAGACGGCAGTATAATAGAAGTCTATGGGGCACATCTCCTCACAGGTCCTCTCAAACTCAAACCGTCCGTGACTGATAAAACCTTTTTTTTGAGGCCACCTTACCGTGGTGGGATGGTACACACTATATGCAAATGGTATGCCAAGAGCATACCTCCCAAGTGTCTCTCTTTGGCCGTCCAGACAGTTGGGAGGTATGGTCAAGAGCCTGATGATTTTTATGGAGATTTTGATATCTGTATTGGCTTTATGCCATTTGCGGTGAGATGTTGCATTGTGTGTTTGGACACGTCTCGCTGGCATGTATCTGGTGACAGGTACACCTCAAGCATCACAGCACGCAGAATAGAAGAAGAAAGACTCACAGCTCTGGCCAAATCTCCAAAATCAATCTTGAGTCTTCCCATGGCTCGTATTATAGCGATTATGGACTGAATGGTGTTACTGTAGACGACCACTTTGTACTGCCGGCATTCTTCTTCTGAATAGCCATCTTCATGAATAATCCTATACAACAAAAATACATTTAGTAGAATACCTGCGTCTCATCAATATAGTAATGTGGGAAAGGCTAATAGTGGCCATTACGGAGTACCTGACATGTCATCGGGCATTTCCAAAGCTACTGACGGCGGCGGCTGTCACTGCTGTGGTCAGGAGAGATACCCGGGGAGAGAGCACAGCAGCAGCAGGATCCACTCCCCAGCCGCCCGCAGCGTGACATAATATAACCAGACCAATAAGAGCAAAATGTTTAAGGCTACTGGGGACGTTTCGGTCAAGTCTTCGACCTTCCTCAAGTTACTGTAGCTCTCTGCCTAGATTATAAAGGGAAGTGTTGCGTCTGTATCTCTTTTCAGTCACTCCTATAAGACTACATTTCCCAGGAGTCTAAGCGGCACGCTCTGACAATATACCTCCCTCCCACCCAGGAAGAGGTCTATCCCCCACAATGTCAGCAGCTTCTCTCAGTATACACTTATATCTGTATCCTGGGCACATTAGCAGTGTGTAATAAATATATAAATATATATATATGTAGTCTGTATAAGCACATGGCAGCAAAGCTGGCTAGATGCACAGAATACCTGCCGGCCATTTGCTGCTGCTACATGTGAAGAGTCAGGGTGCATGCAAAAAGCCTAGTGATCTAGTGATGCGGCTAGGGAAACCAGTCCGGCTCGGAGACAGAGGTCACATGGTCCTCATCACGGCATGGAGGGGAAAGCTCAATCATGAGACAAGTGGACCGCCTTAAGGTGCATTTACACAGAGAGATTTGACATCTGACAGATGTTTGAAGCAAAAGCCAGGAACAGACTATGAACAGGGAACAAATCATAAAGGAAAGACTGAGATTTCTCCTTTTTTCATATCCATTCCTGGCTTTGGCTTAAAAAATCTGTGTAAATGCACCATCAGAGCAGCACTTCTTGACTCCAGTCCTCGTGGCCACCAACAGGTCATGTTTTCAGGGTTTCCTTAGTATTTCACAGGTGATATTATACTCAGTGCATCAGGTATTATCACAGGTGATATCATTATACTCAGTGCATCAGGTATTATCACAGGTGATATCATTATACTCAGTGCATCAGGTATTATCACAGGTGATATCATTATACTCAGTGCATCAGGTATTATCTCAGGTGATATCATTATACTCAGTGCATCAGGTATTATCACAGGTGATATCATTATACTCATCAGGTAGTATCTCCCATGATATTATACCCATGAGGACTGGAATTGAGAAGCACTGCCTTAGAGGATGATTACGGCACTTCCTGCTGGTGAGTGTATTGTGGAGAACTGCTAATAACTTTATATTGTGGGATTATAGCACTAGGAAAGGTGGCATCACTTAGGGTCCTATTAGACAAAAGCGATTTTTAACAATTAACGATCGCAAACTAGGTAGTTTCTCATTAACCTGAAATCGTTCACCATATTAGACAGAATCATCACTAACTCAGTTACTACGATTGTTAAAGGAGAAGTTTGGCCAACAGTATTTTTTAATATGTTATTAAAAGGACAACTCCGACGGGACCCAGAAAAAAAAACAAAAAAAACACAGACACCATACTCACCATCCCTCCGGTAACAATCGCCACTCCATTCGCCCGCTGTACGCCTCACCGTCACCTGCATCCGCCGTCCAGCGATGTCTCTTACTTCCGGGTGCATAGGAGAGGAAAGGCTGCCAGTGCACTTGCGCACCGGCAGCCTTTTCATTGGCTGGAGCGCATCACATGGCTTCCAGCAAGCTCAGCCAATAAGGGCTGAGCAAACTGGAAGCCATGTGATGCGCTCCAGCCAATGAAAAGGCTGCTGGTGCACATGTGCACCAGCAGCCTTTTCCGTCCCATTCACTTTCAATGAAGACGCCGAGGAGGAAGAAGACCCGGACCGCACCCCGGCTCTGACGTCATTGTCACCAGATGCCGCCCGGGAGAAGAGGACCGCGACGATCGTAATAGGTAATGTATACATTCTTTAACTTCCGGGGGAGTGGGTCGGGGGTCGGAAAGTGGGGGAAGGGGGCCAGACCGGGCATTTAACCACATTACAAAGTTATATAACTTTGTAATGTGTGTTAAACAAGTCAAAAAAATTTTTCGTGGGAGTTGTCCTTTAATTATGGAAAGTTAGACAAAATCCTAATGTACATTAATTATGGGGAATGCACATATACGGCTAACTCCCTTAATTTAGTAGATCAGGCAAGGTTCAGATTCTGTAAAATAAAAAAACAAAAAAAAAAAAAAAACGTGACGTCACGAATCAGCAGGGGGTGCACTATATGTAAAATCTATGGCACTGTGTTGTTTCTATGGATGTATATGTAAAGTAATGTAATATACAGTGTGCTTTATTAATCAAATACATTTATGGAATACTTTGGGGAGCAAGTGTCCTTGCTCCCCAAAGTATTCCATAAATGTATTCAATAAATACATTTGGAGGACACCAGGCAAGGAGGGAGAGAGGTGCCCGTGCATCTAACTACCTCCCCCCCTCCCTCCCTGCTCGGTGCTGTGGGACACAGATACACCGTACTACTCCTCCCATCATCTGCTCATAGTATAAGCAGATGATGGGGGAGTAGTACCAGGGCCATCCCCATCACCCAATACCACCACCCCCCGCCTCACATGCACTGTACTACTACTCCCATCATCCGCTCATAGTATGAGCAGATGATGGGGGAGTAGTACCAGGGCTATCACCATCACCCCCTGCCACCGCCGCTGCACTGCAGTTCACATCCCTTGCCGGGGACTGCAGAGCTCACCACCGCGTCTTGCCGACTCGTTCCCTGATGTCAACCCTTGCAGCTCAGGTGACCTCAGGGAATGAGTCAGCAAGATGCAGGGGCGGCGGTGAGCCCTGCAGTGAACTGCAGTGCATTGGCAGCAGGAGGGGGTGCTTGTGATGGGGATAGCCCTGGTACTACTCCATCATCTGCTCATACGTATGTGTGTCCAACAGCACTGAGTAGGGAGGGAGGGGGGAGGTAGTTAGATGCACAGGCACCTCCCTTCTCTCCTTGCTCGGTGCCCTCCAAATGTTTTTATTGAATACATTTATGGAATACTTTGGGGAGAAAGGACACTTGCTCCTCAAAGTATTCCATAAATGTATTCAATCAATAAAGCATAGTGTACATTACATTACTTTACATAGACATCCATACAAACAACACAGTACCATAGACTTCGACATATAGTGCACCCCCTGCTGGACACTCCATAGGAACTACAGCTGATTCGTGACGTCAGAGTTTTTTTTACAGAATCTGAACCCTGCCTGATCTACTAAATTAAGGGAAATGGCACTGTATGTGCATTTCCCATAATCAATGTACATTAGGAATTTGTCTAACTTTCCATAAGTAATAACATATTAAAAAATACATTTTGGCCAGAGTTGTCCTTCATCTGATCCTAGCAAATGAAGGAACCAGGTGGAATTACACTGAACGACTAGTGATCGAAAGTGGAATTACAGGCAACAATTAGCGATGATCGATCATTGCCTGCATTTACACAAGACAATTAACGTTTAAATTCGAACGATATTACGATAATGGAATGGCAGTAGGTACAACATCAGAGTAGATATGGGAAACCTTACTTCATCTGCTTCACAATTGTGCTTTTCCCAGACTCTCCAGCACCTGCAAAACAAAAAAGAATTCACAATACCATTAGTGAGTGTTTTAGTTAGTGAGTCCTGGGGTAAATTCACACGGAGAAAAAGGGGAGGAATTTCCGGTGAAATCTGCAATTCATTTTACCCATATTCTGCTTGAAATTCCGCCTTTAAAATATGTACAGACTAGAGATGAGCGAACCTGGAGCATACTGGAGTCCATCCGAACCCGATTGTTCGGCATTTGATTAGCGGTGGCTGCTGAAGTTGGATAAAGCCCTAAGGCTATGTGGAAATCATGGGTATAGTCATTGGCTGTATCCATGTTTTCCAGACAACCTTAGAGCTTTATCCAAGTTCAGCAGCCCCCGCTAATCAAATGCCAAATGATCAGGTTCGGATGGACTCAAGCATGCTCGAGTTTCGCTCATCTCTAGTACAGACCAATGTCCTATTGTGTTCAATAGGATTTCCACTCTGTTGTTCACACAGTGAAATTTACACACGGAATGTTCCACCATGATTCCTCTTCACGCCCAAAGAACTGACACTCTTTGGGAGGATTCCGCTAGAAAAATCCCAGAGAAGTCAATGGAGCTTTGACTTTCCGCTATCCGCCTGAATGCCATGGAACATGCAAAGAAAATGCGCAGAGATTCATAACGAGAAATTCCACGACAACTCAAGAAGTGGAACAATTTCCTCTTCAGTTCCTCACCTAGTCCTCGGCCTATGTGCCATGACATGTTCTCTGATGTACTGGCACAAAATGGAGCACAGTAACATGTATCGTGACACCAGAACTTCCTGTGCGCCGGGAGACAAATATATTAGACAAATCTAACCTGCTGATATGTATCTATAGCGCCCAAGATACTGAGGAGGAAGATATGTCTCTTACACTCCTCCTTGGCACTGGCCCCGTGCTGCAGTGTAATCCAGCAGTGTAATCCACGGCCCGAAGCACTGTTAGGAGCACTGCCCGCTCCCATAGCGTCATCCAGTCCACCCACTCCATTGATTTTCATTAGAAGGAGTGTGCTAGATGACGTGATTGAGGGGCAGTGCTCCTAACGGTGCTTCCGGCCAAAGATTATGCTGACCAGCAGCATGAAAATAGCGCTGAGGAGGAAGGTAGGAGACATACCCTTCTCTCCTCAGCGTCCTGGGTGCTAGTCGTCTAACCTGCTGATAGTTCCCCTTTAATAAATGGCCGTTGTGGAGAATATTACGTCAGACTGATTGCAAACTTCAGCCGAGCACCTGCTTAATGTGAGTGCAAATATTTAAACTCTAAAACAAAGGCGAATATCCTGTTGTAGCTTTCCTGGAGAGGGGCTGGCGTACGACATCTGCAGCTTTATTACACAAACTTATCGTATGTTTGCTGCGTTTCTTGACTACAGAGCAGTAACAAAGAAAGGCTTGTCTGTTAGAGGACCGGAATGAACTCACGGCTGCCCTATTGCAACACCTTTAAATGAAAGGGGAAGGTTGACCCATGACTTGATGTTTTCTGACATCAGCAAACCCAACTTCCACGTTCGACTTCTTTACTGCTTAACAATTCGCAAATGAGGAACCTGAACTTTATTTACCAACACAAATGGGATGTGCTTATGTCCTCGGAATACACCGGAATGATGGATTTCCCTTCATTTTCTATCAGGACAACCTCTCTTGCTCTGATGAGACGACCCCCTTAAAGGGGTTATTTAGCGCTGCCAACACATGGCCACTTCCCTTGCAGAGACAGCACTGCTCTTGTCTCCTGTTTGGGGACTTAGGGGGAGATTTATCAAACATGGTGTAAAGTGAAACTGGCTCAGTCACCCCGGCAACCAATCAGATTCCACCTTTCATTCCTCACAGACTCTTTGGAAAATGAAAGGTGGGATCTGATTGGTTGCTAGGGGCGACTGGGCCAGTTTCACTTTACACCATGTTTGATAAATCTCCCCCTTAATATATAAATAATGGTTTTATGTTAAATAGATTTTTGAAGAATTTTAGGTGACATTTTTCATGATTTTCCATTTTTCTACCCAGGGCTGTGGAGTCGGAACTAGTTTTGGCTGGAGTCAGTAAAAATGTGCCGACTCTAGTTTTAAAAAAAAATCTTAATACAATATGAATTTTTGAAAGTTTTGCTCATCAATATATATTATGAGCAACATTCTAATAGGACACTGGCCCTATTACATAAGGGTGGTCGGGGAATATATCAGTAATAGGACACTGGCCCTATTACATAAGGGTGGTCGGGGAATATATCAGTAATAGGACACTGGCCCTATTACATAAGGGTGGTCGGGGAATATATAAGTAATAGGACACTGGCCCTATTACATAAGGGTGGTCAGGGAATATATAAGTAATAGGACACTGGCCCTATTAGATAAGGGTGGTCAGGGAATATATAAGTAATAGGACACTGGCCCTATTAGATAAGGGTGGTCGGGGAATATATCAGTAATAGGACACTGGCCCTATTACATAAGGGTGGTCGGGGAATATATCAGTAATAGGACACTGGCCCTATTACATAAGGGTGGTCGGGGAATATATAAGTAATAGGACACTGGCCCTATTACATAAGGGTGGTCAGGGAATATATAAGTAATAGGACACTGGCCCTATTAGATAAGGGTGGTCGGGGAATATATAAGTAATAGGACACTGGCCCTATTAGATAAGGGTGGTCGGGGAATATATCAGTAATAGGACACTGGCCCTATTACATAAGGGTGGTCGGGGAATATATCAGTAATAGGACACTGGCCCTATTACATAAGGGTGGTCGGGGAATATATCAGTAATAGGACACTGGCCCTATTAGATAAGGGTGGTCGGGGAATATATCAGTAATAGGACACTGGCCCTATTACATAAGGGTGGTCAGGGAATATATAAGTAATAGGACACTGGCCCTATTACATAAGGGTGGTCAGGGAATATATAAGTAATAGGACACTGGCCCTATTAGATAAGGGTGGTCGGGGAATATATCAGTAATAGGACACTGGCCCTATTACATAAGGGTGGTCGGGGAATATATCAGTAATAGGACACTGGCCCTATTACATAAGGGTGGTCGGGGAATATATCAGTAATAGGACACTGGCCCTATTAGATAAGGGTGGTCGGGGAATATATCAGTAATAGGACACTGGCCCTATTAGATAAGGGTGGTCGGGGAATATATCAGTAATAGGACACTGGCCCTATTACATAAGGGTGGTCGGGGAATATATCAGTAATAGGACACTGGCCCTATTACATAAGGGGGGTCGGGGAATATATCAGTAATAGGACACTGGACCTATTAGATAAGGGTGGTCGGGGAATATATCAGTAATAGGACACTGGCCCTATTACATAAGGGTGGTCGGGGAATATATCAGTAATAGGACACTGGCCCTATTAGATAAGGGTGGTCGGGGAATATATCAGTAATAGGACACTGGCCCTATTAGATAAGGGTGGTCGGGGAATATATCAGTAATAGGACACTGGCCCTATTACATAAGGGTGGTCGGGGAATATATCAGTAATAGGACACTGGCCCTATTACATAAGGGTGGTCGGGGAATATATCAGTAATAGGACACTGGACCTATTAGATAAGGGTGGTCGGGGAATATATCAGTAATAGGACACTGGCCCTATTACATAAGGGTGGTCGGGGAATATATCAGTAATAGGACACTGGCCCTATTAGATAAGGGTGGTCGGGGAATATATCAGTAATAGGACACTGGCCCTATTACATAAGGGTGGTTGGGGAATATATCAGTAATAGGACACTGGCCCTATTACATAAGTGTGGTCGGGGAATATATCAGTAATAGGACACTGGCCCTATTACATAAGGGTGGTCGGGGAATATATCAGTAATAGGACACTGGCCCTATTAGATAAGGGTGGTCGGGGAATATATCAGTAATAGGACACTGGCCCTATTACATAAGGGTGGTCGGGGAGAAGTTTTCAGTCTCTATTTGGCAGTTTGTTTCTGAGCTGGAAGAGTCCATTGTGTGTGTGGGGGGAGATCTGTGCTGGTCTCTTCCTGGATGCTGGATGACTGTATATGAGCAGAAGTGTAATATGGAGATATCCTGTGTAATATAGAGGGGGAGAAGACATAAGTAGCAGTAACCTCTGTCCTCAATGTGGTGTTTTTCTTCAGTGTTCTATGGCTGCAGCTGTGTGTGTGTGTGTGTGTGTGTGCGTGCGTGCGTGCGTGCGCTATGGCTGCAGCAGGCTGTGTGTGTGTGTGTATGCCATGGCTGCAGCAGGGTGTGTGTGTGTGTGTGTGTGTGTGTGTGTGTATGTGTGTGTGTGTGTGTGTGTGTGCGCGCGCCAGGGTGGATAAAAATCAATGATTTTTTAAAAAAATCAAAAAAAATCGGATTTTTTTGATTTAAATCGGATTTTTTTGATTTAAATCGGATTTTTTTCAATAAACTGCTTTTTGAGGAAAATATTTTACCATCCAAAGGTTCTTCCATCATGAGATAAAGCTGAGTTGTTTAACTCAGTAGAATAAAGGCTGTATATGTTCTCAAATGTTACAACATGAACAGAGTTGAGAAAAAGACCTTAATCCTATTGTTCTACAAACCTATGAATACAGAATCATCCCCTTCAGTACCAAGTCCAAGAAGTTAGACAATATGTTTCTAATTGTTTGGACTTTTTTTTTTTTTTTTTTTTTTTTTGTTTAGCCAAATTAGTTAACATGGATGTTTGTTTAAGCAAATAACGTATGCTGTAATGTTGTTATTGTTTCAGTTGAATAAATCCATTTAAATTGTTATTAAGTTCAGGATTATTTTTCTCCTTCCTAAGTACAACAGAACAGTGGTGTCCAAATATGAATGATTAACCCATTAAACTGGGGAGAAAAAAGTAATATAAAAAGTGATTCTAAAAATCTTCATCTACTTGCATGTTAAAGGGGTAGTGCACCCAAAAAAAATTTCTTTCAAATCAACTGCTGCCATGAAGTGCCAGAGATTTGTAATTTACTTCTATTAAAAAATCTCAAGCCTTCCAGTACTTATCAGCTGCTGTGTGTCCAGCAGGAAGTGGTGTTTTTTTTCCCTGTCTGACACAGTGCTGTCTGTTGCCTTCTCTGTCCATGTCAGAAACTGTCCAGAGAAGGAGCAAATCCCCATACAAAACCTCTCCTGCTCTCCAGACTGGAAATAATACCACTTCCTGCTGGGCATACAGCAGCTGATAAGTACTGGAAGGCTTGAGATTTTTTAATAGAAGTAAATTACAAATCTCTGGCACTTCATGGCAGCAGTTGATTTGAAAGAAATTTTTTTTTGGTGCACTACCCCTTTAAAGTAGCAAGAACTAGTTTAGGTAGAAACTTTGATTTAAATCACTGATTTAAATCAAGCCTTCCTGACTAGTGATTTAAATCGTGATTTAAATCGTGATTTAAATCAGTTTGATTTAAAACAAATCCACCCTGGTGCGCGCTATGGCTGCAGCAGGCTGTGTGTGTGTGTGTGTGTATGCCATGGCTGCAGCAGGCTGTATGTGCGCACTATGGCTGCAGCAGGCTGTGTGTGTGCTATGGCATACCCCCACACCCACAGTGACCCCTCTATATCACTATGTGTGACTCCCACTATGGCTAACTTCTATATTACAGGAATCTGGCAGTGTTAGCAGTGTTTCTGTGTGTATGGTGAATATTTAATTAGAAACATAGAAGATTGTCAGCAGGAAAAGACCACCTGCTCCATCTAGTCTAGTTGTGAGTAATTCAGGACATGGAGGCTGGAGACTGGCTGCATCCACTGCACACACAGGAGAAGCTGCTTTATATCTTTCCTTATTCCCTCAGAAGTCACCCCAGGATCATGTAGGACATTAGGGAGAAGCTGCGGAGCCAGTGTGATAAATAACTCCCCTGGTATATGACCGGCCATTTATGAAGGAGCAGGAGTCCGAGTTGGAGTCAGTCCTGCTAAAATTCAGGAGTTGGATCTGCGGCTTACTGACTCCACAGCCCTGTTTCTACCTATATTACAAAATAATCCTGATATCTTGCAGTTTTCATTCTCACCACTGGGGCTAAAACTAAGCTGAGACTTCCTGTTGTGTCTGTGGTGATAAGAGGAGGCTGCAGTAAAGTGATCTGTACAGCATTGCAGTGTCTTGTGACACCAGTAGATACAGGAGACAATACCTTCCCTTTAAACACCATAGATAGTATCAGAAATTCCAGTCTGACCACACTCTATAATTCCTTATGAAAATGACAACACAAACAATTCTGGGTAATAGAGCTTTTCTTGTTTAGAGTTGAGAAAGTGTTAAGAGTTATAAGCGGTGTCCCTCCTTGTGAGCTGATACCCAGCGGTGCCAGGCAGGACGAGGAAGTGATGCCACTCGGGCAGCTGTGCTATTGTTCCTCTCCTGCTGAACTTCCTTGTTGTGACAAGCTAAAACCCCCGGAACAGCCACAGGCAATGACACAACCAGAAAACACACATCTGCGTGGGCCGGCAATGACACGGGTGTACCAGGGGAGGAGGGGGGCGCCCAGATCACAAGAGCAGCAGTGAAGAAAAAAAAAGGTTAGAAGTAAAAGTAGGAAGCGGTGGAATCGGCGTCACCGGCAGGGAGAAGCCCGGCCGTACCATGAGAGGAAGACCGGCTTTGTGCTATTAATAAGCTTCTGCTTTTCTTGTTACTTATTCTGCTCCAATTACCCTGGATAAACAACTGCAGCTAAGGAGCCGTGTAAGGGGGAAGGACAGGGCAACATCCAACGTATCCTCTAAGTCAAGAGTATCCCCCATCTACATGGCCGAAGGAGGTGCGACATCTGACCTGATACTTTACATTAAAGGGAATCGGCTGCTGATTCTGTTAGACAGGACAAGACGGCACATGGTACCTTCCATATATATGTCTGTGCTTCCAGGATGTGAGGCGTTCCTAAGCCCCTTAAATGCTACAAGCAGGAAGACCTCCTCGCTCCCTATCCCATCCCTATCTCGCCCTGCTTCTAAATCTCCTTCCTGGCTGTGCGTACACACTGGGGGACATTTATGAAGATCGGTGTATGAGCACCGGTGTTTGTCTTTAAAAAAAAATAAAAATTGCCCCATTTCCCTGCTGGATCACTAGGAGGCGCATGCCATAGAGGATCCGGCCTGACTGAACAGCAAGTGCAGAAATCTACACCTGCTCCTGAGGCCACGCCTTCTCTCCGCTTTGCCCCCGCCCTTACACACAGACACAATGCTTACCCATGGGGCGATCAGGGTTACGGCTGGTGTATGCCAGTGAGTAGGGGTGAGACTGCACCATCTCCCTGGCGTAGGATTCAGGGGAGCGAGGCCTTCAGCACCTCAGCAAAGCCTCCTGGAGAATAAAAGCATTGCTCTACATCCTGGAAGCACAGACAGATATATGAAAGGCTACAAGTGTTCCCCTGATCTATCAGCATCTAAAATCATTATATTGTTCAGATTAAACGACAAACGAGACATCGTTGACGGCTTGTTTAGACCTGGAACTAAAATCAACGTTGAGTGTTCACAGATCATTCGGTGTAATAAGACGTCGTTCGGTCGTTCTGAAACAAACGATCAGCGAGGACCGGACGACCACAAGAACAATCGCAAGTAATGATTACCGTTCCATTTAATTGGTTGAACGATTTTAGGTCGTTCACCAATCCAGTCGTATGGGATTGTTTATCGCTTTGTCTCATAGGACCCTAACAGTGTCAGCGGTATAGAACCTTATTTACACCTGACAGGTTCCATTTACAGCCGAGTCGACCACTGAACTCAAACGTACAGCCACTTACTTCACTCATCTTCAGAGACATTGAGCCCATACGAGACATGGTGCAGCTTTCCTAGAAATTTGGCACATGGAGGACATGTTGGCATTAGACCATTAGGTTTCCTGGTCTGCATTGCCCCATGAATCCTGCCCCCCTTATTGGCAGCACAGTTATTCTCAGACCAGTCACTTCCTGGGTAACATTTGGTTCCCAGGAAGTTCACACCTTACACAATCACTCTTCACTACCAGATTATGGTTTTCTTGCCAAAAATGGACATTTTTTCACAGGCAAAGAAGCTTTTAGACTTTTTGGGCTGCTTTGGAACATTTTGTAGCAAAAACTTTACCCACAACAACCTCCTCACAACTGAAACCATTTTGGGGATAGTTATATACAGACGACACATATTTGGCTGAATATGTTCCCCACACTTAGGCCTTATTCACACGTTCAGTAAATTTGCCTGTAACTAAGAATCTGCAATTACAGACAAATTTAGGGCGTACTGATTTGGGGCTGTTCACACTGTCTGTAGTTTCACAGATCCCCCATCAGTTCCACCAAAAATTAGGACATGTCCTAGTGTGGACCATAACTGCAGTCCAGATTAGCCAATCAAAGTCTATGGGATCTGCATTTTTGTAACATCCGCAAGAAATACGGATCACGGATGCATTACAGACAGCGATTGCGGACATAAGCCCTGCAAAATTTTTATTAAAGTATTATATTGCCCCCCAAAATTTATACAAATCACCAATATACACTTATTACGGGAAATGCTTATAAAGTGTTTTCCCTGCACTTACTACTGCATCAAGGCTTCACTTCCTGGGTAACATGGTGATGTCACTTCCTGGGTGACATGGTGATGTCACTTCCTGGGTAACATGGTGATGTCACTTCCTGGGTAACATGATGATGTCAATTTCTGGATAAACATGATGATGTCACTTCCTGGATAACATGGTGATGTCACTTCCTGGATAACATGGTGATGTCACTTCCTGGATAACATGGTGATGTCACTTCCTGGATAACATGGTGATGTCACTTCCTGGATAACATGGTGATGTCACTTCCTGGATAGGGTGGGTTCATACTGAGGAATTCTCGTGGATAATGTCCGTGGAATACCGTTGTCTGTTGGCGCGCCTTTCCGTCCGCTCCATAGACACCATTCTATGGGCCGGCGCATTCCGCTATCCGCCGAAAGAAGTGACATGTCACTTTTTTCGGCGGTAGAAAGACACGTGGCCGTGCGCGTGGACAGACAGCGGAATTCCGGAAATTATCCGCGAGCATTCCTCAGTATGAACCCACCCTTATGCAGAAGGTGACATCACCATGTTATCCAGGAAGTGAAGCCTTGATGCAGTAGTAAGTGCAGGAAAAAACACTTTATAAGCATTTCCCGTAATAAGCGTATATTGGTCATTTGTATACCTTTTGGGGGGCAATATAATACTTTAATAAAAATTTTCATCGGACTTCTCCTTTAAAAGACACTTTTTTTACTATTTAAATCCTTTGTGTCCAAAATCTGTAATATATATATATATATATATATATATATATATATATATATATATATATATATCAGGGCTCCAGACTAAAAAATTTACCTGGGAGCCATTGGCTCCTAACCTGAAAAATTTAGGCGCCAAATAGAATATTTGGTCGCCAACATTTTAAACCATGTAAAATTAATGTTATGTTAAATGGGACTTACTGTGTGCAGAGGCCACGGCAGCCTCCTCCTCCTTTAGATCCTTTCTTTTCTTAGTTTGAAAACGTTCAACATGGAAACTTGCAACTTGACAACCATATACAGTCTGACAACCATATACAGTCTGACTCAGTACTTCAGCCTCACTTGGCTAGCCTTTTAATGAGGCTTACTCTTCTGAACTTGAACTTAAAGGGAACCTGTCACCCCCGTACCGGGGTGACAGGCTCCCAACCCCCCGTTAGAGCCCCCTATACTCACCTCATCTTCACCCCGCTTCTGAAGATGGTCGGGTCACGGAGATCTCAGCCGCTGCAGCCCGGCGTGCGCTGAGAGATGAGTCCAACGCTCATAGAGAATGACGGGAGAGTCCAGCGCTCCGTCATTCTCTATGAGTGTTGGACTCATCTCTCAGTGTGCGCGCCGGGCTGCAGCGGCTGAGATATCCGTGACCCGACCATCTTCAGAAGCGGGACCCGGCGCGATGAGGTGAGTATAGGGGGTTCTAACGGGGGTTGGGAGCCTGTCACCCCGTCACCGGGGGTGACAGGTTCCCTTTAAAAGCTTGCAACAGTCTATACATACTGAGCTAGACTTATGACTGCAGCCATAGTGACCCCCCACAAGATGTGTATATAAATAGATATATCTCTCACCTAGTGACTAATGCAAGTGACCCCCTACAATACAGACACCTGAGGGGCCCTGATAATAATAATTGTGCATATATCTATCTCCCAGTGTCTGCAGCCAGTTTGCCCTACACTTATAGATGGCCCCCTCCCCTTATAGATGACCCCCTCTACCCCCATTATAGATGCCCCCCCCTCTCCCCCCCCATTATAGATGCCCCCTCCCCTTATAGATGACCCCCTCTACCCCCATTATAGATGACCCCCTCTACCCCCATTATAGATGCCCCCTCTCCCCCCCCATTATAGATGCCCCCTCTTCTCACCCCCTTATAGATACCCCCTCCCCTTATGGATGACCCCCTCCTCCCCCCCATTATAGATGCCCCCTCCTCCCCCCCATTATAGATGCCCCCTCCTCCCCCCCATTATAGATGCCCCCTCCTCCCCCCCATTATAGATGCCCCCTCCTCCCCCCCATTATAGATGCCCCCTCCTCCCCCCCATTATAGATGCCCCCTCCTCCCCCCCATTATAGATGCCCCCTCTCCCCCCCCCCCATTATAGATGCCCCCTCCTCCCCCCCATTATAGATGCCCCCTCTTCTCCCCCCCTTATAGATACCCCCTCCCCTTATAGATGCCCCCTCTTCTCCCCCCATTATAGATGCCCCCCTTCTCTTCCCCCCATTATAAAGCCCCCCCCTTTTCTCTATGCTAAGCAATATTTAAAAAAAACAAACACACAAACTCACCTGACAACCCGCTCCCCCGGCGATCCTCTTCTTCTTCGGACGCTGTCCCCGGCTGATGCGCGGCTGCCGGGGGTGTCCCGTCCTATCCCCGGCAGCGCGGCGCGTCAGTGAGCTCTCTGTACGCCGGGGCTGTGACTTCTGACACAGGAAGCGTCTCTGACGTGCGCTTCCTGTGCCGGAAGTCAGGGCCCCAGGCAGCTCACTGATGCGCCGCGCTGCCGGGGATAGGACGGGACATCCCCGGCAGCCGCGCATCAGCCGCGCATCTTAAAGAGACAGCGCGCCGCCGCCGGGGCCAGTCGCAAATGGCGCCCAGATTAATAAATCTGGGCGCCATTTGCAAAATGTCAGTCGCATTGGCGACCATTTTGGTCGCCATCTGGAGCCCTGTATATATATATATATATATATATATATATATATATATATATATATATATATACCTACCGCTGATGCTCGATGCAGCAAGAATGTGTATATACATTCCTGCCTGTGAAAGGCTTAATGTGTGTGGGGCCGCATCAGTGTGATCGTACCCGCACACATTAAATGGGTTATCCAGTTTAACCCCTTCAGGTTTTTTTTCCTCCTCGTGTTTAAAAGGCCATAGCACTTGCATTTTTTCACTTACAGACCCACATGAGCCTGTATTTTTTGCGCCATGTACTTTACAATGGCAGACTTACTTTTTCCATTAAGTATGCTGTGAAAGTAGAAAAAAATTATTTGTGCAGTAAAATTAAAAAAAAAGGAATTTGTTTTCATTTTGGGGCTTTCATGTTAATGCCATTTGTTCTATAGTAAAACTGACGTGTTACATATGTTCCTCAAGTAAGTGTAATTACAACGATATGTAATTTTATATAACTTTTATTTCATCTTACTGCTTTTAAAAAAAAACTAAATGTGTTTAAAATGTCTTTATTCCCCTCCCTATAACCTCTTTTAACCTTTGATCTACGGGGCTGTGTGAGGGGTCATTTTTAGTTTTTGCGCCATGATTTGTACTTTCTATTGGTACCTTGTTTGTGTATATGCCACTTTATGACCACTTTTTATTACAATTTTTAAGGATTTGATGTGACAAAAAAATGTGCAATTTTGCACTTACACCGCTTACCGTGTGAGATCAGGGATGTAATATTTAATAGTTCAGGATTCCGCACACGGGGATACCAAATATGTTTATTTATTTATTTTTATTTATAAAATGTGAAAAGGGGGGGGGGTGATTCAAACTTTTATTAGGGGAGGGGATTTTCCATTAATAAAAACACTTTTTTATACTGTATATAGAAAGTGGCCATGTCTTTCTTACACTGGATAACCCCTTTAATATTTCAGGAGCCAGGGATAATGACAGGGAGCCGCGATCACACAGCTGTCAGCCATTAACCCCTTATGGTGCATTTACAAAGGCAGATTTATCTGACAGATTTTTGAAGCCAAAGCCAAACAGGGAATGGGTCATAAAGGAAAGACAGATTTCTCCTCCTTTCAAATCCATTCCTGGCTTTGGCTTCCAAAATCTGTCAGATAAATCTACCTGTTTAAACGCACCATTAAACACTGCAATCTATAGTATTCGCCCTTAGGCAGACTATGTGCAGATCACTGATAATACTGGTCAATGTTATGCAATAGTACAGCATTGATCAGTATATGTAATCTAAATGTTTGCATATATGAGTGTAAAAAAAATGTTTAAAAACATGGTAAAAACAGCAGCTGATAAGTACTGGAAGACTGGAGTTTTTTTAATAGAAGAAATTTACAAATGGCCCCAGTTGATTTGAAAGATTTTTTTTTTTTTGCTGGAGTAACCCTTTAACACAAAAACTTAACCGATCGGGGAGGGTTACAAGTTTTTCCTAGAGGTCTGCACTTAGGAGACAACAAGCACTTTCCACATTCAATTAGCACTCACAGCCATTAGCCAACATGCTGGAGAGTTTCTGTGCAATGAAATATGTGGAGCCTTCCCTTTCGTCATTCACAGTCTGGGGATATAGGAGGAATATGGGAAGAAAGTATCTACCAGCAGAGATGGTCTGTAACCACTGGAGGCCGCCATCAACAACTGTCAGGACTAAAGTACTCAATGCTAAAACCTGAACGAGCATAGAAAGGGTTTCATGCTGAGAGTATGTTCACACTGAGCAATAGGGGAGGAACTGAAAGAGTGAACACTCGGACCCGGACTGATCAAAACTTGACACGTCTCTATGCCATGTCAAAAGTTTTTCCAAACAGGTACACTTTATCGTTTTTTTCATCTCTAGAACTTCAGTTTTACAGGTGGGAAAAGGGTCAAAATACATGGCCTAAGGGTGCGTTTACACAGAAAGATTTATCTGACAGATTTTGGAAGCCAAAGCCAGGAATGAATTTGAAAAGAGCAGAAATCTCAGTCTTTCCTTTATGACCTGATCCCTGTTTATAGTCTGTTCCTGGTTTTGGCGTCAAAGATCTGTCAGATAAATCTGTCTGTGTAAACGCACCATAAGGCCTCATTCACACCTTCCGTAGATCCATCTGTAATTGCGGATAGACTACAGATCTATTAGTTTAAATGGCCCTGTATGTGTCACGGCAAAAAACATACAAAGAATTTGCCACGTGATTATAACCTCATGCAATATGGCCGAAATAGCTGCTGAAACTTATAACCACAGTCTGCAGGAAACACGTCCACATGACAAATCTGTGCGGGTTGTGGTCTGGCTTGGCCCCTGCCCAATGGGGGTCGTAGAGGCTCATATAGGTTCTCCATTCATAGGGTCATACAAGGTCCATTCACAAGCACAGGATCTGCAGCAGATATCATGTAACTAAATGACTGTACACAGCATCAGATCGGCTGCACATCCTGTACATGTGAATGGTCCCCCAAAAAATGTATCTTTTTCCTAAAAAAGTTGTGTGAAAATCATCCAACAAAACTTCAGTGAACAAGAACTGTCGACCTGTGATTGCAAAACAGTTCGGAGCGAGATTTCCTTCCTGTTAGAGTCACTTCCCTATTTACTGAGACCCTGCAGCCAAGGTGCACACAACGTATACTGCAGACAAGAAGAGGAATTAAAGGGGCACTCTGCTATCAGGAAATTAAACCATCAGAGAGAGTGTGGTGCACAGCTGTTCCTCATCTCCTCCATGGAGTGTAGGACCAGAGCTGGGCTGTTTGCCGGCAGTATTCACACTTGAACTTCCTTTCCCTCGGACCTTAGTCCACAGGGTCAGTCCATACTACTGTGCAACGACAATCTTGCTGACAGAGCGCTGGACTTTACAGTCTTGCACAGTGCTATAGGTGCTATGTGAAGAGAAGGGGGGTTACTGATGCACTGTGCTATAGGTGCTATGTAAAGAGAAGGGGGGTTACTGATGCACTGTGCTATAGGTGCTATGTGAAGAGAAGGGGGTTACTGATGCACTGTGCTATAGGTTGCTATGTGAAGAGAAGGGGTTATTGATGCACTGTGCTATAGGTGCTATGTGAAGAGAAGGGGGGTTATTGATGCACTGTGCTATAGGTGCTATGTGAAGAGGAAGGGGGTTACTGATGGACTGTGCTATAGGTGATATGTGAAGAGAAGGGGTTACTGATGCACTGTGCTATAGGTGCTATGTGAAGAGAAGGGGGGTTACTGATGCACTGTGCTATAGGTGCTATGTGAAGAGAAGGGGGTTACTGATGCACTGTGCTATAGGTTGCTATGTGAAGAGAAGGGGTTATTGATGCACTGTGCTATAGGTGCTATGTGAAGAGAAGGGGGGTTATTGATGCACTGTGCTATAGGTGCTATGTGAAGAGGAAGGGGGTTACTGATGGACTGTGCTATAGGTGCTATGTGAAGAAAAGGGGAATTATTGATGCACTGTGCTATAGGCCAGCGTTTCCCAACCGGGGTGCCGCGGCACACTGGTGTGCCGAGAGAACCCGCCAGGGGTGCCGCGGGATCCCGGTGGGAAATGCGACACCGTCCCTTTAATATCCCTAGAAGCTGCGGCCACGCAGCACCCGCCCGACACAACACAGCGCCCCTGCCTGTCTCAGCCTGTTTCGGCGGCCCCACTCCGGCCACTCTCATCGGCGGCCTGCTCCTGGCACAGCACAGCGCCTGCATGGCACAGCGGAGTCGCCACCCTCCATCCCAGCGCCCCTTAACCTGCCCGGTGTGTAAGAGCGGCCCATGAGTCACTGCCGGCACGAATGTCACGGCAGTCACTAACAGTCAGCAACCCATGTGGAAAAACAGCAACGGTTCTGACCACAACCGTGTGTGGTCAGAAATGTTTCTGTTTTTCACATGGATTGTGAATGAATCTACTTGCTTTTACATTCAATTGGAGTGCTGGTACTTTTTAGATAGAAAGATAGATAGGAGAAAGATAGGAGAAAGATAGGAGAAAGATAGGAGATCGATAGGAGATCGATAGGAGATCGATAGGAGATCGATAGGAGATCGATAGGAGATCGATAGGAGATCGATAGGAGATCGATAGGAGATCGATAGGAGATCGATAGGAGATCGATAGGAGATCGATAGGAGATCGATAGGAGATCGATAGGAGATCGATAGGAGACAGATAGATAGATAGATAGATAGGAGATAGATAGATAGATAGGAGATATATAGATAGATAGATAGGAGATAGATAGATAGGAGATAGATAGGAGATAGATAGACGATAGATAGATAGATAGGAGATAGATAGATAAATAGATAGATAGGAGATAGATAAATGGATAGATAGATAGGGGATAGATAGATAAGAGAGAGATGATATATAGATATCTTCACGGCGTGTCAGTGCAGTGCCATCTACAGCCCCCCCTATAATGTGCCACTCATAATGTCCCCATAACAGTGCCTTCATACTGTCACCTATACATAACATACTATATACACATCATATATACTGTATGTCCCTGTACTGTGACCTGTATATACTATATACCCATCATATATACTCTGGGTCCCTATAGTACATAGCTATATACCTGTGTATACACATACTGTAGTGTGTTTATAGCTGTATGCTGTAGACCAGTATATACACGTCCTGTAGTGTGGACATAGTTTGGGTTGCTGCTCATTTAGGTACTCTACTTTTTTCTAACTTTATTGAAACAAAATATCCCCAGTTTGGCATGGTCAAGTGGGTGTGGCTTGTATAAAGGGGTGTGGCTTACACAGGGGACGTGTCATAGTTATCGTCCAGTTATCGTTACCGCAGCTACATATATGATAAACCGCGATATTGATTTAGGCCAATATCGCCCAGCCCTAGGGCATACTGCAGGGGGCATTATTATTATATGGGGGCATACTGCAGGGGGCATTATTATTATATGGGGGCATACTGCAGGGGGCATTATTATTATATGGGGGCATACTGCAGGGGGCATTATTATTATATGGGGGCATACTGCAGGGGGCATTATTATTATATGGGGGCATACTGCAGGGGGCATTATTAATATATGGGGGCATACTGCAGGTGGCATTATTATTATTATTATATGGGGGCATACTGCAGGTGGCATTATTATTATATGGGGGAATACTGCAGGGGCATTATAATTATATGGGGGCATACTGCAGGGGGCATTATTATTATATGGGGGCATACTGCAGGGGGCATTATTATTATATGGGGGGCATACTGCAGGGGGCATTATTAATATATGGGGGCATACTGCAGGGGGCATTATTAATATATGGGGGCACACTGCAGGGTCCATTATTAATATATGGGGGCACACTGCAGGGTCCATTATTAATATATGGGGGCATACTGCAGGGGGCATTATTAATATATGGGGGCATACTGCAGGGGGCATTATTATTATATGGGGGCATACTGCAGGGGGCATTATTATTATATGGGGGGCATACTTCAGGGGGCATTATTAATATATGGGGGCATACTGCAGGGGGCATTATTATTATATGGGGGGCATACTGCAGGGGGCATTATTATTATATGGGGGAATACTGCAGGGGGCATTATAATTATATGGGGGCATACTGCAGGGGGCATTATTATTATATGGGGAGCATACTGCAGGGGGCATTATTATTATATGGGGGCATACTGCAGGGGGCATTATTAATATATGGGGGCATACTGCAGGGTCCATTATTAATATATGGGGGCATACTGCAGGGGGCATTAGTAATATATGGGGGCATACTGCAGGGGGCATTATTAATATATGGGGGCATACTGCAGGGGGCATTATTAATATATGGGGGCATACTGCAGGGGGCATTATTAATATATGGGGGCAAACTGCAGGGGGCATTATTATTATATGGGGGCATACTGCAGGAGGCATTATTATTATATGGGGGCATACTGCAGGAGGCATTATTATTATATGAGGGCATACTGCAGGGGGCATTATTAATATATGGGGGCATACTGCAGGGGGCATTATTATTATATGGGGGCATACTGCAGGGGGCATTATTATTATATGGGGGCATACTGCAGGGGGCATTATTATTATATGGGGGCATACTGCAGGGTCCATTATTATTATATGGGGCATACTGCAGGGGGCATTATTATTATATGGGGCATACTGCAGGGGGCATTATTATTATATGGGGCATACTGCAGGGGACATTATTATTATATGGGGGCATACTGCAGGGGGCATTATTATTATATGGGGCATACTGCAGGGGACATTATTATTATATGGGGGCATACTGCAGGGGGCATTATTATTATATGGGGGCATACTGCAGGGGGGCATTATTATTATATGGGGCATACTGCAGGGGACATTATTATTATATGGGGGAATACTGCAGGGGGCATTATTATTATTATATGGGGGCATACTGCAGGGTCCATTATTAATATATGGGGGCATACTGCAGGGGGCATTATTATTATATGGGGGCATACTGCAGGAGGCATTATTACTGTATGAGGGCAAAGCAGGGGGCATTATTATTATATGGGGGGCATACTGCAAGTGGCATTATTACTGTATGAGGGCAAAGCAGGGGGCACTTGTACTCTGGCCTCATGGCCATAGTACTTCTCATTGTACCCCTTTATACTGCAGTATATGAGCCACATAATTATCAGCACTATATACTGTGGCGCTATACAGTGCACATCACCACAGTATATGGTGCTGATAATTATGTGCTCATATACGTGGGACTGTATGTATGAGTTTACATGGGACTGTATATATATATATATATATATATATATATATATGGGAATACATGGGACTGTATGTATGAGGTTACATGGGATTGTATATATGAGGGGGTTATCCTTTTTTATTTAACCTTTTTAAAATAAATAATTTATTGAAAGGACCTCTGCCCGGCATATTTCACTCTTGAGGGCTTAAAAAGCAGCTCTTGTGGTGATAAGAAGCTGATTTAAACCCCCCAAGAGTGAACTCCGTGAACTATATGCATAATATTTACTGTTTTAGTGTCATTTTCTGCCATTTTGGTTGGTGGTGTGCCCCGTGATTTTTTAAGTATAAAAAGTGTGCCGCGGCTCAAAAAAGGTTGAAAATCACTGCTATAGGTGATATGTGAAGAGGAGAAGGGGGGTTACTGATGGACTGTGCTATAGGTGCTATGTGAAGAGAAGGGGGTTACTGATGGACTGTGCTATAGGTGCTATGTGAAAAGGGGGGTTATTGATGCACAGTGCTATAGGTGCTATGTGAAGAGAAGGGGGGTTATTGTTGCACTGTGCTATAGGTGCTATGTGAAGAGGAGAAGGGGGGTTACTGATGCACTGTGCTATAGGTGCTATGTGAAGAGAAGGAGGGTTACTGATGCACTGTGCTATAGGTGCTATGTGAAGAGAAGGGAGGTTACTGATGCACTGTGCTATAGGTTGCTATGTGAAGAGAAGGGGGGTTATTGATGCACAGGGCTATAGGTGCTATGTGAGGAGAAGGGGGGTTACTGATGCACTGTGCTATAGGTGCTATGTGAAGAGAAGGGGGTTACTGATGGACTGTGCTATAGGTGCTATGTGAAGAGAAGGGGTTATTGATGGACTGTGCTATAGGTGCTATGTGAGGAGAAGGGAGGTTACTGATGCACTGTGCTATAGGTGATATGTGAAGAGGAGAAGGGAGGTTACTGATGCACTGTGCTATAGGTGCTATGTGAGGAGAAGGGGGGTTACTGATGCACTGTGCTATAGGTGCTATGTGAAGAGAAGGGGGTTATTGATGCACTGTGCTATAGGTGATATGTGAAGAGGAGAAGGGGGGTTACTGATGGACTGTGCTATAGGTGCTATGTGAAGAGAAGGGGGTTATTGATGGACTGTGCTATAGGTGCTATGTGAAGAGAAGGGGTTATTGATGCACTGTGCTATAGGTGATATGTGAAGAGGAGAAGGGGGGTTACTGATGGACTGTGCTATAGGTGCTATGTGAAGAGAAGGGGTATTGATGGACTGTGCTATAGGTGCTATGTGAAGAGAAGGGGTTATTGATGCACTGTGCTATAGGTGCTATGTGAAGAGAAGGGGTTATTGATGGACTGTGCTATAGGTGCTATGTGAAGAGAAGGGGGGTTATTGATGCACTGTGCTATAGGCGCTATGTGAAGAGAAGGGGGGTTATTGATGCACTGTGCTATAGGCGCTATGTGAAGAGGAGAAGGGGGGTTACTGATGGACTGTGCTATAGGTGCTATGTGAAGAGAAGGGGTTATTGATGCACTGTGCTATAGGTGCTATGTGAAGAGAAGGGGTTACTGATGGACTGTGCTATAGGTGCTATGTGAAGAGAAGGGGTATTGATGGACTGTGCTATAGGTGCTATGTGAAGAGAAGGGGGGTTATTGATGGACTGTGCTATAGGTGCTATGTGAAGAGGAGAAGGGAGGTTACTGATGCACTGTGCTATAGATGCTATGTGAAGAGGAGAAGGGAGGTTACTGATGCATCGGCATAGGTGCTATGTGAGCAGAAGTGACAGTATAACAGAAAGCCATCACAGAATTCCCCTAACAGGCTTGTACTGCAGTTTGCAGGGATTAGAGATCCCTAGAGGCCAAGACTTTTTCACTGGAGTAGGGAGTCAGTTTTGAGAACTTAAGTGCTTTACAAATATATAAGGAATCACATAGGCTACCACAGTGACCATTTAGTATATATGGTATATACAGTGACAACTATATACACAGGTAACAGACATCTGTGTGTCTACCTACATCTCATTTGCCAGCAGAGCGAAGAGACACATTCTGAAGTGTTTAGTATATACATTCTATAATATAACTCTAAGATACAGGATCATTTATAGATATAATTATCTTACATGAAAGTATTACAGAACAATCACCTAATAGTAATAAAACCATCCATAGATGTGTGGGGAGAATATAATGTGTCGGCAGTAAAGGAGCCAGGGACCCCGGCCCTTATTTACGGTTAGCGCTCGTTCACATCACATTTGGCCAGCCGTGTCTCGTTTACACTGGTAAATTGTCAAAAACGGGATGCCGATGTATACGTGCAAGTGCTGGCACAAGCCCCATTAACTTTAATGACCAGAACATAATGAACTACCAGCTAAGCTCAGGTCATTTGTCACATGTACTCGGACACAGTGACTATATGCAGGATATGTCCAAAACACAATCACTAGTTGACTACATTTGAACCAAAATGATTGATAATCATTTGCATTGATAACCATCTTTCAGTGTAGACACTCATCGTTCACAGTACAGTGGTGCCTTGGATTACGGGCATAATTCGTTCTGTGACCGTGCCTGTCATCTATATATATATATATATATATATATATATATATATATATATATATACGAACGCAATAACAAACCTATTTACGCTCAACTTTCCATAGCAATTTCTTCTCGACTTAACGCTTATTTTTCAAAAGAAAGAAGGATTCCTTATTGTTCACTAAACAAGCGCTTAAGCAATTTCTTTGTACGTGTAAAAGGAGCCTTACACACACGTCACATGTTCTCTGTTTACAGTCTGTTCCTGGCTTTGGCTTCAATGATCTGTCAGACATCTGTGTGTGTAAGGGCCGTGAAAGGACACAAACAATCACCAATCAATGAGATCGCCTTCAGCACCTTTACACAGCACACTTAATTGAGAAGCCGGGCCGCTGACAATGCCGGATCACACAGCAGCACAGAAAGTATATATGTACTGCTGTGTGATCTGTAAACTAACAGCTCTAAAATATCCCATATGCACAGTATATCCTATATGTATATCCTACATGTACAGTATATCCTATATGCATATCCTATGTGTACAGTATATCATATATGTATATCCTACATGTACAGTATATCCGATATGTATATCCTATATGTACAGTATATCCTATATGCACATCCTATATGTACAGTATATCCTCTATGTATATCCTCTATGTACAGTATAGCCTCTATGTACAGTATAGCCTCTATGTACAGTATAGCCTCTATGTACAGTATATCCTATATGTACAGTATATCCTGTATGTACAGTATATCCTGTATGTACAGTATATCCTGTATGTACAGTATATCCTGTATGTACAGTATCCTCTATGTACAGTATATCCTCTATGTATATCCTCTATGTACAGTATAGCCTCTATGTACAGTATAGCCTCTATGTACAGTATAGCCTCTATGTACAGTATATCCTATATGTACAGTATATCCTGTATGTACAGTATATCCTGTATGTACAGTATCCTCTATGTACAGTATATCCTGTATGTACAGTATATCCTCTATGTACAGTATATCCTGTATGTACAGTATATCCTGTATGTACAGTATCCTCTATGTACAGTATATCCTGTATGTACAGTATATCCTCTATGTACAGTATATCCTGTATGTACAGTATATCCTGTATGTACAGTATCCTCTATGTACAGTATATCCTGTATGTACAGTATATCCTCTATGTACAGTATATCCTATATGTACAGTATAGCCTCTATGTACAGTATATCCTATATGTATATCCTACATGTACAGTATATCCTATATGCATATCCTACATGTACAGTATATCCTATATGCATATCCTATGTGTACAGTATATCCTATATGTATATCCTCTATGTACAGTATATCCTCTATGTACAGTATATCCTCTATGTACAGTATATCCCCCATGTACAGTATATCCTCTATGTACAGTATATCCTCTATGTACAGTATATCCTGTATGTATATCTGTGTAAGGCCCGTCACACGTATACATCAGGATACAGTTTTGCCAGTTTCCCCCCATGTATATGAGACACACATGTAACAACGGAAATGAGAACCCAGAGTGGGCATAGTAAGAGTAAGGGGGCGGCCCACCAGCATGGACCCATAAGGGCCGTCACTCTGCCACACTACAATCGGGGGCACAGATGCCGATTTATCAATGATTAAAGAACAGGGGAGCAAACTGGGGAACCATAATAAAGGGTGAGAAGACGGTGAGGGGGGCAGTAGTTATAGGAGCATCAGAGGGAAGAGATTCCTCCTAATACAACATCATAATAATACTAATAATACTACTACTACTAATAATAATAATACTAATAATAATAATAATAAAGCCTTATATAATACTACTACTACTACTACTAATAATAATACTAATAATAATAATACTAACAATACAGCCTTATATAATAATAATAATAATAATAATAATAATACTACTAATAATACAGCCTTATATACTACTACTACTAATAATAATAATAATACTAATACTAATAATAATACTAATAATAATACAGCCTTATATAATATTACTAAGAATAATACTACTACTAATAATAATAATACAGCCTTATATAATAATACTAATACAGCCTTATATACTACTAATAATAATAATAATACTAATACTAATAATAATACAGCCTTATATAATATTACTAAGAATAATACTACTACTACTAATACTACTACTAATAATACAGCCTTATATAATAATACTAATAATAATACTACTACTAATAATACAGCCTTATGTAATATTACTAATAACAATACTACTACTACTACTAATACTAATAATACAGCCTTATATAATAATACTACTACTAATACTACTACTACTAATACTAATAATACAGCCTTATATAATAATACAAAGGGTAAGATGCCACAAAACATAAGGAATGTTCTGGAAAGTGACGAGTACTGTTGTGTTCTTGGCTCACGTCCTGTGTCGACACATACTCACGTCCACAAGATTACTATAAGCACTTACAACAAGGCCTCCATTATCTGCCTACACACAGTGCCCACAGAATAGAGCCCAGCACCCTACTCAGTGACCACAGCATAGTGCCCAGCACCCTACACAGTGCCCAGCACCCTACACACAGTGACCACAGTATAGTGGCCAGCACCCTGCACAGTGCCCACAGCATAGTGCCCAGCACCCTACACACAGTGCCCACAGCATAGTGGCCAGCACCCTACACACAGTGACCACAGTATAGTGGCCAGCACCCTACACACAGTGACCACAGTATAGTGCCCAGCACCCTACACACAGTGACCACAGTATAGTGCCCAGCACCCTACACACAGTGCCCACAGCATAGTGCCCAGCACCCTACACACAGTGACCACAGTATAGTGGCCAGCACCCTGCACAGTGCCCACAGCATAGTGCCCAGCACCCAACACAGTGCCCACAGTATAGTGCCCAGCACCCTGCACAGTGCCCACAGTATAGTGTCCAGCACCCTACACACAGTGACCACAGTATAGTGCCCAGCACCCTACACACAGTGCCCACAGTATAGTGCCCAGCACCCTGCACAGTGCCCACAGTATAGTGTCCAGCACCCTACACACAGTGACCACAGTATAGTGCCCAGCACCCTGCAGTGCCTCCAGCATAGTGCCCAGCACCCTGCACAGTACCCACAGCATAGTGCCCAGCACCCAGCACACAGTGCCCACAGTATAGTGCCCAGCACCCTACACACAGTGCCCACAGTATAGTGCCCAGCACCCTACACACAGTGCCCACAGTATAGTGCCCAGCACCCTGCCCACAGTATAGTGCCCAGCACCCTGCACAGTGCCCACAGTATAGTGCCCAGCACCCTACACACAGTGCCCACAGTATAGTGCCCAGCACCCTGCACAGTGCCCACAGTATAGGGCCCAGTGTGTGTGTATATATAGCATAGTATATAGTGACCAGTTATGATTTTATGTATAGTATAGTATATAGCGACCAGACCTGTATGTGTATTATAGTGTAGTATATAGTGATTAGTCTTCTGTATTTATTATTATAGCGGTCAGTCCTGTGTATATACTCTACTATATAGCTGTCAGTCCTGTGTATATACTCTACTATATAGCGGTCAGTCCTGTGTATATACAGTATAACAGTCAGTCCTGTGTATATACAGTATATAGCGGTCAGTCCTGTGTATATACAGTATATAGCGGTCAGTCCTGTCCTGTGTATATAAAGTATATAGCGGTCAGTAGTGTGTATATACAGTGCAGTATACAGTATATAGCGGTCAGTCCTGTATATATAGAGTGTAGTATATAGTGGTCAGTACTAAGTACATACAGTGTAGTATATAGCAGTCGGTTCTGTGTATATACAGTGTAATACATAGTATATAGCTGTCAGTCCTGAGTATATACAGTATATAGGGGTCAGTCCTGAGTATATACAGTATATAGCGGTCAGTCCTGTGTCTATACAGTGTAGTATACAGTATATAGTGGTCATTCCTGTGTATATAGAGTGTAGTATACAGTATATAGCGGTTAGTCCTGAGTATATACAGTATAAGGCTGGGTTCACACTATGTATATTTGAGGCTGTATTTGTGAGGCTGTATAGCAACCAAAACAAGGAGTGGATTGAAAACACAGAAAGGCTCTGTTCACATAATGTTGTAATTGAGTGGATGGCCGCCATTTAATGGCAAATATTTGCTGTTATTTTAAAACAACGGCTGTTATATTGAAATAATGGCCGTTATTTACTGTTATATGACGGCCATCCACTCAATTTCAACATTGTGTGAACAGAGCCTTTCTGGGTTTTCAATCCACTCCTGGTTTTGGTTGCTATGAGGACATGACATGAGGACCAAATACAGCCTCAAATATACATAGTGTGAACCCAGCCCCCAGCAGTAAGTTCTGTGTATACAGTGTAGTATACAGTATATAGCGGTCAGTCCTGAGTGTATACAATGGTCAGTCCTGAGTGTATATAGCGGTCAGTCCTGAGTATACACAGCATATTGCGGTCAGTCCTGTGTATATACAGTATACAGCGGTCAGTCCTGAGAATACACAGTATATAGGGGTCAGTCCTGGGTATACACAGTATATAGCGGTCAGTCCTGTGTATATACACAGTATATAGCGGTCAGTCCTGTGTATATAGAGTGTAGTATACAGTATATAGCGGTCAGTCCTGAGTATATACAGTGGTCAGTCCTGAGTGTATACAGTATATAGCAGTCAGTCCTGAGTATACACAGTATATAGCGGTCAGTCCTGAGTATACACAGTATACAGCGGTCAGTCCTGAGTATACACAGTATACAGCGGTCAGTCCTGAGTATACACAGTATATAGGGGTCAGTCCTGTGTATACACAGTATACAGTATAGCGGTCAGTCCTGTGTATATACACAGTATATAGCGGTCAGTCCTGTGTATATACACAGTATATAGTGGTCAGTCCTGTGTATATACAGTATATAGGGGTCAGTCCTGAGTATATACAGTATACAGCAGTCAGTCCTGAGTATATACAGTATATAGGGGTCAGTCCTGAGTACATACAGTATATAGGGGTCAGTGATGTGTATGTACAGTATATAGGGGTCAGTGATGTGTATATACAGTATATAGGGGTCAGTCCTGAGTATATACAGTATATAGCGGTCAGTCCTGAGTATATACAGAGTAGTATACAGTATATAGGGGTCAGTGATGTGTATATACAGTATATAGGGGTCAGTGATGTGTATATACAGTATATAGGGGTCAGTCCTGAGTATATACAGTATATAGCGGTCAGTCCTGAGTATATACAGAGTAGTATACAGTATATAGGGGTCAGTGATGAGTATATACAGTATATAGGGGTCAGTGATGTGTATATACAGTATATAGCGGTCAGTCCTGAGTATATACAGTATATAGCGGTCAGTCCTGAGTATATACAGTATATAGCGGTCAGTCCTGAGTATATACAGAGTAGTATACAGTATATAGCGGTCAGTCCTGAGTATACACAGTATATAGCGGTCAGTCCTGAGTATATACAGAGTAGTATACAGTATATAGGGGTAAGTCCTGAGTATATACAGTATATAGCGGTCAGTCCTGAGTATATACAGTATACAGCGGTCAGTCCTGAGTATATACAGTATATAGGGGTCAGTCCTGTGTATATACAGTATATAGGGGTCAGTCCTGTGTATATACAGTATATAGGGGTCAGTCCTGTGTATATACAGTATATAGGGGTCAGTCCTGTGTATATACAGTATATAGGGGTCAGTCCTGTGTATATACAGTATATAGGGGTCAGTGATGTGTATATACAGTATATAGGGGTCAGTGATGTGTATATACAGTATATAGGGGTCAGTCCTGTGTATATACAGTATATAGGGGTCAGTCGACTCCTGTGTATATACAGTATACAGCGGTCAGTGATGTGTATATACAGTATACAGCGGTCAGTGATGTGTATATACAGTATATAGGGGTCAGTGATGTGTATATACAGTATATAGGGGTCAGTGATGTGTATATACAGTATATAGGGGTCAGTGATGTGTATATACAGTATATAGGGGTCAGTCCTGAGTATATACAGTATATAGCGGTCAGTCCTGAGTATATACAGTATATAGCGGTCAGTCCTGAGTATATACAGTATATAGCGGTCAGTCCTGAGTATATACAGAGTAGTATACAGTATATAGCGGTCAGTCCTGAGTATATACAGTATATAGCGGTCAGTCCTGAGTATATACAGTATATAGCGGTCATTCCTGGGTATATACAGTATATAGCGGTCAGTCCTGGGTATACACAGTATATAGGGGTCAGTCCTGTGTATATACAGAGTAGTATACAGTATATAGCGGTCAGTCCTGAGTATACACAGTACATAGCGGTCAGTCCTGGGTATACACAGTATATAGGGGTCAGTCCTGTGTATATACAGAGTAGTATACAGTATATAGCGGTCAGTCCTGAGTATATACAGTATATAGCGGTCAGTCCTGAGTATATACAGTATATAGCGGTCAGTCCTGGGTATACACAGTATATAGGGGTCAGTCCTGTGTATATACAGAGTAGTATACAGTATATAGCGGTCAGTCCTGTGTATACACAGTACATAGCGGTCAGTCCTGGGTATACACAGTATATAGGGGTCAGTCCTGGGTATATACAGAGTAGTATACAGTATATAGCGGTCCTCCGTCTCGTCCTCACCCAGCAGCAGCAGCTTCACCTCCTTGGACGCCTTCTCCCCGTCCTCCCGCAGGTTGCGGTCTATCATCTTACTCCTCTCGGCCGCCGCCTTGTCCTCGGCACTGAGTGTGCAGCCCATGTTGGAGCCGGGTCACGAGCACCGGTCCCGGGCTGGGTCCGTGACTGCTCACTGCTCACAGGCGCTCCCTGCCTCGCCCGCTTCCTCTGCCGGCGGTCCGTGCTCAGCGTCACTACCGCCAGCTCTCCGGAGGATGGACCGGAGTTACCATAGAGACGACGCGCATGCGCAGTCCCGCTGCTCTCAGACCTGTCGCCCTCTAGCAGCTGCAGTGTGCAATGGCCTCCATGTTTGTGGTTGGAATAAGCGCCAAGAGGGTCCATGTGTCCTAATCCTGGCGAGACCTGAGCGGGGGCGTAACTAGAAATGGTTGGGCCCCATAGCAAACCTCGATGGACCACTACTCCATCCACACACTCAGCTCTACACAGGTTCTGTACACCATATAAATAACAGTACAGTTACATCAGGTGACTCACAGGGGACGTCTATTCTGATAAGAGTTGTTTCCTTTTCATTATCTTCTCCATCCTTCCTGGGCCATTAGAACGTCTCCGAGCCACGAATCCACAGAACCTGCCAGACAGACATATTAGGCTCCTCACTCTGTCACCATCCTCATCTCTATACACACTGCACATCTGTATTGGCCCCTGTACGCCCTCATTTAGTGGGTAGCCCTGACACTATGTGACCCCCTTATAGTATATGCCCCTGTATTATTCCCCCAATAGATG
This sequence comes from Dendropsophus ebraccatus, assembly GCF_027789765.1. NCBI lineage: Eukaryota > Metazoa > Chordata > Amphibia > Anura > Hylidae > Dendropsophus > Dendropsophus ebraccatus. The sequence goes on along the minus strand of NC_091464.1, from coordinate 5,903,528 downwards.
GCCCCTGTATTATCCCCCTATAGATGCCCCCTGTATTATACACCATAGATGCCCCCTGTATATCCCTATAGATGCCCCCTGTATTATCCCCCTATAGATGCCCCCTGTATTATGCCCCTATAGATGCCCCCTTTATTATGCCCCTATAGATACCCCTGTATTATCCCCTATAGATGCCCCCTGTATTATTCCCTTATAGATACCCCTGTATTATCCCCCATTTATGCCCCCTGTATTATCCCCCATAGATGCCCCCTGTATTATCCCCCATAGATGCCCCCTGTATTATCCCCCATAGATGCCCCTGTATTATCCCCTATAGATGCCCCCTGTATTATCCCCTATAGATGCCCCCTGTATATCCCCCTATAGATACCCCCTGTATTATCCCCCATAGATGCCCCCTGTATTATCCCCAATAGATGCCCCCTGTATTATCCCCCATAGATGACCCCTGTATATCCCCCATAGATGCACCCCCCCTGTATTATCCCCCATAGATGCCCCCCTGTATTATCCCCCATAGATGCACCCTGTATTATCCCCCATAGATGCCCTCCCCCCTGTATTATCCCCCATTGATGCCCCCTGTATTATCCCCCATTGATGCCCCTTGTATTATCCCCCTTTGCAAAGCAGATAAAAAAACAAAAAAACAAACAAACACAACTCACCTAACTCCCCCATCGGCTGTCTTCACCTCTTCTCCCGGGGGGTGTCCTGCGGATTCCGGGCAGCACAGGTGACGGGCTCAGCGTCTGCCGGGGAAAGTACTTCCAGCGCACGGAGCGCGCCCGCATCAGTCTAACAAGCGCTCCTGTGCCGGAAGTACAGGCATGGGGCGGACGCTGAGCTCACCAGTACCTGTGCTGCCGGGCCGGCAATACGGTGGTGGCAAGGGGGTAGCACAGGTACCAGGGAGCTCAGCGTCCGCCCCCGGCCTGTACTTCCGGCACAGGAGCGCTTGTTAGACTGATGCGGGCGCGCTCCGTGCGCCGGAAGTACTTTCCCCGGCAGACGCTGAGCCACACTGCGCCCGGAATCCCCGGGACACCCCCGGACCCCAAACAGCTGCAGCACCCGGGAGGCCTGCTCAGCCGCCGGGTGCTGCAGGCTATGTAAGCTCCGGGGGCCCTTGATGCAGCGGGGCCCCGTAGCAGCCGCTACGGCTGCTACGGCGGTAGTTGCGCCAGTGGACCTGAGGGTCCTTATCCTGGAGACACCTGAGGGGCCTTATCCCTGAGACACCTGAGGGGCCTTATCCCTGAGACACCTGAGGGGCCTCATCCCTTAGACACCTGAGGGTCCTTATCCCAGAGACACCTGAGGGGCCTTATCCCGGAGACACCTGAGGGGCCTTATCCCTGAGACACCTGAGGGGCCTTATCCCTGAGACACCTGAGGGGCCTCATCCCTGAGACACCTGAGGGGCCTTATCCCTGAGACACCTGAGGGGCCTCATCCCTGAGACACCTGAGGGGCCTTATCCCTGAGACACCTGAGGGTCCTTATCCCGGAGACACCTGAGGGGCCTTATCCCGGAGACACCTAAAGGGCCTTATCCCTGAGACACCTGAGGGGCCTTATCCCTGAGACACCTGAGGGTCCTTATCCCGGAGACACCTGAGGGACCTTATCCCGGAGACACCTGAGGGTCCTTATCTTGGAGACACCTTAGGGTCCTTATCCCTAAGACACCTGAGGGTCCTTATTCCAGAGACACCTGAGGATCCTTATCCCTGAGACACCTGAGGGGCCTCATCCCTGAGACACCTGAGGGGCCTTATCCCGGAGACACCTGAGGGGCCTTATCCCGGAGACACCTGAGGGTCCTTATCTCGGAGACACCTTAGGGTCCTTATCCCTAAGACACCTGAGGGTCCTTATCTCGGAGACACCTTAGGGTCCTTATCCCTAAGACACCTGAGGGTCCTTATTCCAGAGACACCTGAGGGTCCTTATCCCAGAGACACCTGAGGCTCCTTATACCGGAGACACCTGAGGGTCCTTATCCCGGAGACACCTGAGGTTCCTTATCCCGGAGACACCTGAGGGTCCGTACCCCTGATGCTCCTTATCCTGGAGACACCTGAAGGTCCTTATCCCTGAGACACCTGAGGGGCCTTATCCCTGAGACACCTGAGGGGCCTTATCCCTGAGACACCTGAGGGGCCTCATCCCTGAGACACCTGAGGGTCCTTATCCCGGAGACACCTGAGGGGCCTTATCCCGGAGACACCTGAGGGGCCTTATCCCTGAGACACCTGAGGGTCCTTATCTCGGAGACACCTTAGGGTCCTTATCCCGGAGACACCTGAGGATCCTTATCCCGGAGACACCTGAGGATCCTTATCCCGGAGACACCTGAGGGTCCGTACCCCTGATGCTCCTTATCCTGGAGACACCTGAAGGTGCTTATCCCTGAGACACCTGAGGGGCCTTATCCCTGAGACACCTGAGGGGCCTTATCCCTGAGACACCGGAGGGGCCTCATCCCTGAGACACCTGAGGGTCCTTATCCCGGAGACACCTGAGGGTCCTTATCCCGGAGACACCTGAGGGGCCTTATCCCTGAGACACCTGAGGGGCCTTATCCCTGAGACACCTGAGGGGCCTTATCCCTGAGACACCTGAGGGGCCTTATCCCTGAGACACCTGAGGGGCCTTATCCCTGAGACACCTGAGGGGCCTTATCCCTGAGACACCTGAGGGGCCTCATCCCTGAGACACCTGAGGGGCCTTATCCCTGAGACACCTGAGGGGCCTTATCCCTGAGACACCTGAGGGGCCTCATCCCTGAGACACCTGAGGGGCCTTATCCCTGAGACACCTGAGGGTCCTTATCCCGGAGACACCTGAGGGGCCTTATCCCGGAGACACCTGAGGGGCCTTATCCCTGAGACACCTGAGGGGCCTTATCCCTGAGACACCTGAGGGGCCTTATCCCGGAGACACCTGAGGGTCCTTATCCCGGAGACACCTGAGGGGCCTTATCCCGGAGACACCTGAGGGGCCTTATCCCGGAGACACCTGAGGGTCCTTATCTTGGAGACACCTTAGGGTCCTTATCCCTAAGACACCTGAGGGTCCTTATCCCTAAGACACCTGAGGGTCCTTATTCCAGAGACACCTGAGGGTCCTTATCCTTGAGACACCTGAGGGTCCTTATTCCAGAGACACCTGAGGGTCCTTATCCCGGAGACACCTGAGGGGCCTTATCCCGGAGACACCTGAGGGGCCTTATCCCGGAGACACCTGAGGGTCCTTATCTCGGAGACACCTTAGGGTCCTTATCCCTAAGACACCTGAGGGTCCTTATCTCGGAGACACCTTAGGGTCCTTATCCCTAAGACACCTGAGGGTCCTTATTCCAGAGACACCTGAGGGTCCTTGTAAGGAATATGGACAGCCCTGTCCTTATTCATGAATATGTAAAGTGGTTTTAGGTGTGGTGTGGTTTATATGTATTCGTGCAGTGGATATTTTATAGATTGTGATTGATATTTTATAGATGTAGTCTAATAGCAATAACCCATAGCTGACGCAAGTTAATCATATGGACTTATTGATTAGCTTGGAGTCAGGCCGTCTGATTACCCTGTGTAAAAGACCAAAAGTCTCTCTGCATGGGGCAATAAGCGTGGAGCTGCAAAGGAGATGGTGGAGTAGATTGTGACTAGAGTGTTGACTTCGCACCTCTGAGGCAGGCTCACTGACTCCATGCCAGCAGGGGGTGGATGCTCTTTAAGAAAAGGAATATGAAATCTTTCATACCTTTGTCAAAATAAAAAAATAGAGCCACGGAAGCCATACCATTGTGTTGGGTATGATGAGGACATCGCAGGGAGTCCAAACATGGCCTGTCTACCTGTCCTCATCATGCCATAAGGGATATCTCACCTTCTGAGTGTCCGAGGCATATGATGTTTGATATGCCAGGAATCAGAACGGCGAGATATGAGTTATGAACAAGGGCTGGGACCCGTACCATTGATATGGTGCCTGGGGAAGTATCTTTTTTGATATGTCCAAGCGTGTTCCCTTGAGGGCTGAGGGGGGCAGCTGAAGCTCTGCCCAAAGGGGCTGAGTTACAGATGTCAGGTGACGCCCTCAGCCCAACCCTTTCAGGTCTTACATAAAAGTGAGACCTAGGGAACATGTAATTGTCACAAAGTTGGGGATCCAATCGAATTGGTTTGTGCACCACTTTCTAAGCCCATATCCCCTGGGAAGGAAGAACCTATACGACGCATCCTGTGCTAAGTATTAGAACTTTCTTATTTTATCCTTTTTGTTTTATTTGTTTGCAGTGTCTGTATGTCTTTTTGTAACCATCTTTTTGTAACCAAGTACTGTCCATTTTAATGCATTAAACCTAAAAGTTTGATGGTTTGTCTTGTAGCCTAAACGAACCTAGTTAGCTCCAGGAAGAGTGCATGTGCGGTGTGTGTGACCGTATAGTGTATGACCGGGTGGCTTACTCTACCGTGTGGGTGTGTCTGCTTGCGAGTGGAACGCTCTTGGGGTTCCCTGTCTCCCCAGTAAGGTAATAGATAGGGTGGTGGCAGCAAAGTTGTGTATGTATGTTGTGTTTGGGTGTCTGGCAGCGGCTGGAAGGTTACGTGTATGACGACAGCCGGTGGGTCCCAACATAGCAAAGTTCTGTGTGCGTACCAATTTGTCACGACCACGCGCGCCAACCTGCGCCGGCCCTGACAAGGGGGAGGGGAGTCCTAACCACGCCAGGCGGAAAGGATCTAAAACAAAGATCAAAAAGGGGGGGGGGGGGAGAAGGACAAGACAAGGGAATCAAAGGAACTTGGGGCTCTGGACTCCCCTGGGTTGCTCTAGCCCTACAGGTCGATTCACCTCATGCACTCACGCTTTACGCCCTGCTCCCGGGCCATAACTCGAGCGTAAATCGCCACCTGCCGCCTTCCGCACACCCCGACACCAGACACCCACTTGGCCACGAACACTGCCTGCTCGTTGGCCAACACAAACACGACACTTCGCTGTATCTGGACCCACCAGTCGCTGTCATACACGTGACCCACTGACCGCAGCCAGACACACATCCACGAAGCACGCACACAGAACCTTGCTATGTTGGGACCCACCGGCTGTCGTCATACACGTAACCTTCCAGCCGCTGCCAGACACCCAAACACAACATACATACACAACGTTGCTGCCACCACCCTATCTATTACCTTACTGGGGAGACAGGGAACCCCAAGAGCGTTCCACTCGCAAGCAGACACACCCACACGGTAGAGTAAGCCACCCGGTCATACACTATACGGTCACACACACCGCACATGCACTCTTCCTGGAGCTAACTAGGTTCGTTTAGGCTACAAGACAAACCATCAAACTTTTAGGTTTAATGCATTAAAATGGACAGTACTTGGTTACAAAAAGATGGTTACAAAAAGACATACAGACACTGCAAACAAATAAAACAAAAAGGATAAAATAAGAAAGTTCTAATACTTAGCACAGGATGCGTCGTATAGGTTCTTCCTTCCCAGGGGATATGGGCTTAGAAAGTGGTGCACAAACCAATTCGATTGGATCCCCAACTTTGTGACAATTACATGTTCCCTAGGTCTCACTTTTATGTAAGACCTGAAAGGGTTGGGCTGAGGGCGTCACCTGACATCTGTAACTCAGCCCCTTTGGGCAGAGCTTCAGCTGCCCCCCTCAGCCCTCAAGGGAACACGCTTGGACATATCAAAAAAGATACTTCCCCAGGCACCATATCAATGGTACGGGTCCCAGCCCTTGTTCATAACTCATATCTCGCCGTTCTGATTCCTGGCATATCAAACATCATATGCCTCGGACACTCAGAAGGTGAGATATCCCTTATGGCATGATGAGGACAGGTAGACAGGCCATGTTTGGACTCCCTGCGATGTCCTCATCATACCCAACACAATGGTATGGCTTCCGTGGCTCTATTTTTTTATTTTGACAAAGGTATGAAAGATTTCATATTCCTTTTCTTAAAGAGCATCCACCCCCTGCTGGCATGGAGTCAGTGAGCCTGCCTCAGAGGTGCGAAGTCAACACTCTAGTCACAATCTACTCCACCATCTCCTTTGCAGCTCCACGCTTATTGCCCCATGCAGAGAGACTTTTGGTCTTTTACACAGGGTAATCAGACGGCCTGACTCCAAGCTAATCAATAAGTCCATATGATTAACTTGCGTCAGCTATGGGTTATTGCTATTAGACTACATCTATAAAATATCAATCACAATCTATAAAATATCCACTGCACGAATACATATAAACCACACCACACCTAAAACCACTTTACATATTCATGAATAAGGACAGGGCTGTCCATATTCCTTACACCTCCCCCTTTTATGAGATGGCAAGGGAGATCGATTCACAGATCATCTCCCGGCCATCTCCATGCTCCTTTCCTCTGATGGGACAACCCATTAGCAGGGGGAAGCACATTCTTTCTGACCAAGTCCCAGAATTATGAGTGGAGGTCAGCCGACCTCTCACACAGATATCAAGTATATCATAACCACTGGTGGCCACAATTACAGAGTTTACATAGCAATGGTACAGGAAACATCCTCCAATCTTAAGAAAGTCCTCTAACTTCCTAGAATCCCAAGGCATCTCATGAAGAGGTCTCGTCCCGGCCACCCACAAACTGTTGATATCTGGGGGGTCAGTTTTGATGTTGAAGGGCCTCTCATCTTTGACTCCTCTCGTAGTTAGAGAGACAACAAGTTCATTGACCAAGGACCCCAATGATCCAGATGGATCCACTGAACTTTTTCCACCTTGTAATCCATTTGGATAGTCCATTTTAATAAGGACTCCAACGGTTCCCATCACCTCCATGGTTTCCTCCACACAGTTCCTAGTCTCTGCATCTGGGAACTCTTTAGAAATGTTCTTGTACTTCAGGCTGCATTTAGCTATAGGAACACTGTCCATGCCTTCCTCAGTTGGCTTATGGACAACAGCCTCCGCTGCAGGATGTCCCTCCTGTATGGCAACACAAGAAAAATCTTCAGCCCCAGCATCACAGGGCCCTTTACATATATCACAGTCTCCCACATCAGTATCTGCTTTATCAATGGGATACTCCACGCTAATGTCCATACCTCCACCAGGTTCCTGGACATTGGAGTCCTCCGACTCCACACAGCTTTTTGGGGACAGCTCCCTAATCCCAGGGTGGGAGGCTGTCCCTTGCACAGATTTGGACTCTTCACACTGCTGAGACACAGAATCCATAGTGGCAGGAACACAGTCCATTTTCAAACTTATGGGGGCTTCCGGGCTAACCACCCCATCTCCTGTTACAGACATCAGGGTTCCTTGCACCACCTCCACCATGCAAAACATCTCAAAAGGACAGTCAGCCTCTTGGGTACCCACCACCTCAGCATCAGTGGGTTCACAAGCAATATCCTCCTTCGACAGTCCATTTAGATAAAGTGGTGTCTCCAGGGAGGGGTTACACCAGATGATAGTGGTTGCAGCACTTCCCAGGTCCTTGGAACAGTCCAACAATCCTCCACCATTTCCCACAGGCCCATATGTTGTAATATTACAGTCCTTGCCATCGGTATCACACAGTACCTGGCTGGTTCTGCTGATCTCCTCCTCAGGTGCTGCTGTGTTTTCCATAACTGGGGTCTCCACAAGCTGGAGTGTCCTCGGCTCCACATTGGTTCCCAGCCACACACTAGTAGCCACCTCTTGTTCTGGCACAGTCCTTGTAATAACAGTGTCCTTGGGGTTTAGCATCTTGGCACTCCTTTTTCCACACTCTTGGATGAGTGCACGTTTAATGGTGTTATAGTCCTGGTAAGCCTCCACAGGTAAGCAAACCAAAGTTTCCAGCAGGTTTCCCCTAAGGCAGCAGATGAAGTTGTGTGCCCATTTTTCCGCCTGCACACAGACTTGTAGACAAATCTCTTCAAACAGAGGCCCCAGGGTGTGTAGGTCCTCATCTGTCTCCATGATGGGCAAATAGTCAGGATCGGGCCCATACAGCATTGCCCCCACATGGCTCCCAAGCAGTTTTGTCAACTTCCTCTGGATTTCTCTCATAGCTTCTATCTCGGGTTGGACGTATTTCAGGCGTATCAGGGGCTCATATATACTTAGATTCCGCAGGTACTTTCGCAGGCAGATATCCATGATCCTCATGGTTTACAAATAAAAAGATAGAAAAGAAAAACAAGATAGGGGAGGGGAATTGTTTGCACGTATGTCTATAGAACAAAAATCAAGCACTGTGTTTGTCTTGTATGCTGGTCCACCTCGCAAGGTATCTACCAGCCTTTAGTGTTAGGAATAATTCCGTAAACCAGACACTAAAGCCTAATCACACAAAAAAGTGATATCCCACCGCTGCTAACCAATTTGTCACGACCACGCGCGCCAACCTGCGCCGGCCCTGACAAGGGGGAGGGGAGTCCTAACCACGCCAGGCGGAAAGGATCTAAAACAAAGATCAAAAAGGGGGGGGGGGGGAGAAGGACAAGACAAGGGAATCAAAGGAACTTGGGGCTCTGGACTCCCCTGGGTTGCTCTAGCCCTACAGGTCGATTCACCTCATGCACTCACGCTTTACGCCCTGCTCCCGGGCCATAACTCGAGCGTAAATCGCCACCTGCCGCCTTCCGCACACCCCGACACCAGACACCCACTTGGCCACGAACACTGCCTGCTCGTTGGCCAACACAAACACGACACTTCGCTGTATCTGGACCCACCAGTCGCTGTCATACACGTGACCCACTGACCGCAGCCAGACACACATCCACGAAGCACGCACACAGAACCTTGCTATGTTGGGACCCACCGGCTGTCGTCATACACGTAACCTTCCAGCCGCTGCCAGACACCCAAACACAACATACATACACAACGTTGCTGCCACCACCCTATCTATTACCTTACTGGGGAGACAGGGAACCCCAAGAGCGTTCCACTCGCAAGCAGACACACCCACACGGTAGAGTAAGCCACCCGGTCATACACTATACGGTCACACACACCGCACATGCACTCTTCCTGGAGCTAACTAGGTTCGTTTAGGCTACAAGACAAACCATCAAACTTTTAGGTTTAATGCATTAAAATGGACAGTACTTGGTTACAAAAAGATGGTTACAAAAAGACATACAGACACTGCAAACAAATAAAACAAAAAGGATAAAATAAGAAAGTTCTAATACTTAGCACAGGATGCGTCGTATAGGTTCTTCCTTCCCAGGGGATATGGGCTTAGAAAGTGGTGCACAAACCAATTCGATTGGATCCCCAACTTTGTGACAATTACATGTTCCCTAGGTCTCACTTTTATGTAAGACCTGAAAGGGTTGGGCTGAGGGCGTCACCTGACATCTGTAACTCAGCCCCTTTGGGCAGAGCTTCAGCTGCCCCCCTCAGCCCTCAAGGGAACACGCTTGGACATATCAAAAAAGATACTTCCCCAGGCACCATATCAATGGTACGGGTCCCAGCCCTTGTTCATAACTCATATCTCGCCGTTCTGATTCCTGGCATATCAAACATCATATGCCTCGGACACTCAGAAGGTGAGATCCCCCGTATGGCATGATGAGGACAGGTAGACAGGCCATGTTTGGACTCCCTGCGATGTCCTCATCATACCCAACACAATGGTATGGCTTCCGTGGCTCTATTTTTTTATTTTGACAAAGGTATGAAAGATTTCATATTCCTTTTCTTAAAGAGCATCCACCCCCTGCTGGCATGGAGTCAGTGAGCCTGCCTCAGAGGTGCGAAGTCAACACTCTAGTCACAATCTACTCCACCATCTCCTTTGCAGCTCCACGCTTATTGCCCCATGCAGAGAGACTTTTGGTCTTTTACACAGGGTAATCAGACGGCCTGACTCCAAGCTAATCAATAAGTCCATATGATTAACTTGCGTCAGCTATGGGTTATTGCTATTAGACTACATCTATAAAATATCAATCACAATCTATAAAATATCCACTGCACGAATACATATAAACCACACCACACCTAAAACCACTTTACATATTCATGAATAAGGACAGGGCTGTCCATATTCCTTACAGTCCTTATCCCAGAGACACCTGAGGCTCCTTATCCCGGAGACACCTGAGGGTCCTTATCCCGGAGACACCTGAGGATCCTTATCCCGGAGACACCTGAGGGTCCGTACCCCTGATGCTCCTTATCCTGGAGACACCTGAAGGTCCTTATCCCTGAGACACCTGAGGGGCCTTATCCCTGAGACACCTGAGGGGCCTCATCCCTGAGACACCTGAGGGTCCTTATCCCGGAGACACCTGAGGGGCCTTATCCCGGAGACACCTGAGGGGCCTTATCCCGGAGACACCTGAGGGGCCTTATCCCGGAGACACCTGAGGGGCCTTATCCCTGAGACACCTGAGGGGCCTTATCCCTGAGACACCTGAGGGGCCTTATCCCTGAGACACCTGAGGGGCCTTATCCCTGAGACACCTGAGGGGCCTTATCCCTGAGACACCTGAGGGGCCTTATCCCTGAGACACCTGAGGGGCCTCATCACTGAGACACCTGAGGGGCCTTATCCCTGAGACACCTGAGGGGCCTTATCCCTGAGACACCTGAGGGGCCTCATCCCTGAGACACCTGAGGGGCCTTATCCCTGAGACACCTGAGGGGCCTCATCACTGAGACACCTGAGGGTCCTTATCCCGGAGACACCTGAGGGTCCTTATCCCGGAGACACCTGAGGGTCCTTATCCAGGAGACACCTGAGGGTCCTTATCTCGGAGACACCTTAGGGTCCTTATCCCTAAGACACCTGAGGGTCATTATCTCAGAGACACCTTAGGGTCCTTATCCCTAAGACACCTGAGGGTCCTTATTCCAGAGACACCTGAGGGTCCTTATCCCAGAGACACCTGAGGCTCCTTATCCCGGAGACACCTGAGGGTCCTTATCCCGGAGACACCTGAGGATCCTTATCCCGGAGACACCTGAGGGTCCGTACCCCTGATGCTCCTTATCCTGGAGACACCTGAAGGTCCTTATCCCTGAGACACCTGAGGGTCCTTATCCTGGAGACACCTGAGAGTCCTTATCTCGGAAACACCTGAGGGTCCTTATCCCGGAGACACCTGAGAGGCCTTATCTCGGAGACACCTGAGGGTCCTTATCCCGGAGACACCTGAGGGTCCTTATCCCGGAGACACCTGGGGGTCCTTATCCCGGAGACACCTGAAGGTCCTTATCCAGGAGACACCTGAGAGTCCTTATCCCGGAGACACCTGAGGGTCCTTATCCCGGAGACACCTGAGAGTCCTTATCCCGGAGAGACCTGAGGGTCCTTATCCCGGAGACACCTGAGCGTCCTTATCTCAGAGACACCTGAGAGTCCTTATCCCGGAGACACCTGAGGATCCTTATCCCGGAGACACCTGAGGGTCCGTACCCCTGATGCTCCTTATCCTGGAGACACCTGAAGGTCCTTATCCCTGAGACACCTGAGGGTCCTTATCCTGGAGACACCTGAGAGGCCTTATCCCGTAGACACCTGAGGGTCCTTATCCCGGAGACCCCTGAGGGTCCTTATCCCGGAGACACCTGAGGGTCCTTATCGCGGAGACACCTGAGGGTCCTTATCGCGGAGACACCTGAGGGTCCTTATCCCGGAGACACCTGAGGGTCCTTATCCCGGAGACACCTGCCAGCGGAGTGACCCCCAATAATACTGCCAGCGGAGTGACCCCCAACAAACAATACTGCCCGCGGAGTGACCCCCAACAAACAATACTGCCAGCAGAGTAACCCCCAATAATACTGCCAGCAGAGTGACCCCCAATAATACTGCCAGCGGAGTGATCCCCAATAAACAATACTGCCAGTGGAGTGACCCCCCAATAATACTGCCAGCGGAGTGACCCCCAATAATACTATCAGCAGAGTGACCCCTAACAAACAATACTGCCAGCGGAGTGACCCCTAACAAACAATACTGCCAGCGGAGTGACCCCCAATAATACTGCCAGCAGAGTGACCACCAATAATACTGCCAGCGGAGTGACACCCAACAAACAATACTGCCAGCAGAGTGACCCCCAATAATACTGCCAGCGGAGTGTCCCCCAATAATACTGCCAGCGGAGTGATCCCAAATAAACAATACTGTCAGTGGAGTGACCCCCTAATAATACTGCCAGCGGAGTGACCCCCAATAATACTGCCAGCAGAGTGACCCCTAACTAACAATACTGCCAGTGGAGTGACCCCCAACAAACAATACTGCCAGCGGAGTGACCCCCAATAATACTGCCAGCGGAGTGACCCCCAACAAACAATACTGCCCGTGGAGTGACCCCCAACAAACAATACTGCCAGCAGAGTAACCCCCAATAATACTGCCAGCGGAGTGACCCCCAATAATACTGCCAGCGGAGTGACCCCCCCAACAAACAATACTGCCAGCAGAGTGACCCCCAATAATACTGCCAGCGGAATGATCCCCAATAAACAATACTGCCAGTGGAGTGACCCCCCAATAATACTACCAGCGGAGTGACCCCCAATAATACTGCCAGCAGAGTGACCCCTAACAAACAATACTGCCAGCGGAGTGACCCCTAACAAACAATACTGCCAGCAGAGTGACCACCAATAATACTGCCAGCAGAGTGACCACCAATAATACTGCCAGCAGAGTGACCCCCAATAATACTGCCAGCAGAGTGACCACCAATAATACTGCCAGCGGAGTGACCCCCAACAAACAATACTGCCAGCAGAGTGACCACCAATAATACTGCCAGCGGAGTGACCCCCAATAATACTGCCAGCAGAGTGACCCCCAATAATACTGCCAGCGGAGTGTCCCCCAATAATACTGCCAGCGGAGTGAGCCCCAATAATACTGCCAGCGGAGTGACCCCCAACAAACAATACTGCCAGCGGAGTGACCCCCAATAAACAATACTGCCAGCGGAGAGACCCCCCAATAATACTGCCAGCAGAGTGACCCCCAATAATACTGCCATCGGAGTGACCCCCAACAAACAATACTGCCAGAAGAGTGATCCCCAATAATACTGCCAGCGGAGTGAACTCCAATAATACTGCCAGCGGAGTGACCCCCAATAAACAATACTGCCAGCGGAGTGACCCCCAACAAACAATACTGCCAGCAGAGTAACCCCCAATAATACTGCCAGCGGAGTGACCCCCAATAATACTGCCAGCGGAGTGACCCCCTAACAAACAATACTGCCAGCAGAGTGACCCCCAATAATACTGCCAGCGGAGTGATCCCCAATAAACAATACTGCCAGTGGAGTGACCCCCCCAATAATACTGCCAGCGGAGTGACCCCCAATAATACTGCCAGCAGAGTGACCCCTAACAAACAATACTGCCAGCGGAGTGACCCCTAACAAACAATACTGCCAGCGGAGTGACCCCCAATAATACTGCCAGCAGAGTGACCCCCAATAATACTGCCAGCAGAGTGACCACCAATAATACTGCCAGCGGAGTGACCCCCAATAATACTGCCAGCGGAGTGATCCCCAATAAACAATACTGCCAGTGGAGTGACCCCCCCAATAATACTGCCAGCGGAGTGACCCCCAATAATACTGCCAGCAGAGTGACCCCTAACAAACAATACTGCCAGCGGAGTGACCCCTAACAAACAATACTGCCAGCGGAGTGACCCCCAATAATACTGCCAGCAGAGTGACCCCCAATAATACTGCCAGCAGAGTGACCACCAATAATACTGCCAGCGGAGTGACCCCCAATAATACTGCCAGCGGAGTGACCCCCAACAAACAATACTGCCAGCAGAGTGACCCCCAATAATACTGCCAGCAGAGTATCCCCCAATAATACTGCCAGCGGAGTGATCCCCAATAAACAATACTGCCAGCGGAGTGACCCCCAATAATACTGCCAGCAGAGTGACCCCTAAAAAACAATACTGCCAGTGGAGTGACCCCCAACAAACAATACTGCCAGCGGAGTGACCCCCAATAATACTGCCAGCGGAGTGACTCCCAACAAACAATACTGCCCGCGGAGTGACCCCCAACAAACAATACTGCCAGCAGAGTAACCCCCAATAATACTGCCAGCGGAGTGACCCCCAATAATACTGCCAGCGGAGTGACCCCCCAACAAACAATACTGCCAGCAGAGTGACCCCCAATAATACTGCCAGCGGAGTGATCCCCAATAAACAATACTGCCAGTGGAGTGACCCCCCCAATAATACTACCAGCGGAGTGACCCCCAATAATACTGCCAGCAGAGTGACCCCTAACAAACAATACTGCCAGCGGAGTGACCCCCAATAATACTGCCAGCAGAGTGACCACCAATAATACTGCCAGCGGAGTGACCCCCAACAAACAATACTGCCAGCAGAGTGACCCCCAATAATACTGCCAGCGGAGTGTCCCCCAATAATACTGCCAGCGGAGTGAGCACCAATAATACTGCCAGCGGAGTGAGCACCAATAATACTGCCAGCGGAGAGACCCCCCAATAATACTGCCAGTGGAGTGACCCCCAATAATACTGCCAGCGGAGTGACCCCCAACAAACAATACTGCCAGCAGAGTGACCCCCAATAATACTGCCAGCGGAGTGACCCCCAATAAACAATACTGCCAGCAGAGTAACCCCCAATAATACTGCCAGCGGAGTGACCCCCAATAATACTGCCAGCAGAGTGACCCCCAACAAACATTACTGCCAGCAGAGTGACCCCCAATAATACTGCCAGCGGAGGGACCCTCAATAATACTGCCAGCAGATTCACCCCCAACAAACAATACTGCCAGAAGAGTGATGCCCAATAATACTGCCAGCGGAGTGAACTCCAATAATACTGCCAGCGGAGTGACCCCCAACAAACAATACTGCCCGCGGAGTGACCCCCAATAATACTGCCAGCGGAGTGACCCCCCAACAAACAATACTGCCAGCAGAGTGACCCCCCAATAATACTGCCAGCGGAGTGATCCCTAATAAACAATACTGCCAGTGGAGTTACCCCCCAATAATACTGCCAGCGGAGTGACCCCCAATAATACTGCCAGCAGAGGGACCCCTAACAAACAATACTGCCAGCGGAGTGACCCCTAACAAACAATACTGCCAGCGGAGTGACCCCCAATAATACTGCCAGCAGAGTGACCCCCAATAATACTGCCAGCGGAGTGACCCCCAATAATACTGCCAGCAGAGTGACCCCCAATAATACTGCCAGCAGAGTGACCCCCAATAATACTGCCAGCGGAGTGTCGCCCAATAATACTGCCAGCGGAGTGAGCCCCAATAATACTGCCAGCGGAGTGACCCCCAACAAACAATACTGCCAGCGGAGTGACCCCCAATAAACAATACTGCCAGCGGAGAGACCCCCCAATAATACTGCCAGTGGAGTGACCCCCACTAATACTGCCAGCGGAGTGACCCCCAATAATACTGCCAGCGGAGTGACCCCCAACAAACAATACTGCCAGTGGAGTGACCCCCAATAATACTGCCAGCGGAGTGACCCCCAATAATACTGCCAGCAGATTCACCCCCAACAAACAATACTGCCAGAAGAGTGATCCCCAATAATACTGCCAGCGGAGTGACCTCCAATAATACTGCCAGCGGAGTGACCCCCAATAAACAATACTGCCAGCGGAGTGACCCCCAACAAACAATACGGCCAGCGGAGTGACCCCCAACAAACAATACTGCCAGCGGAGTGACCTCCAACAAACAATACTGCCAGCGGAGTGACCCCCAATAATACTGCCAGCGGAGTGATCCCCCAATAAACAATACTGCCAGCGGAGTGACCCCCAATAAACAATACTGCCAGCAGGAGTGACCCTCAATAATACTGCCAGTGGAGTGACCCCCAATAATACTGCCAGCGGAGTGACCCCCAATAAACAATACTGCCAGCGGAGTGACCCCCAATGATACTGCCAGCGGAGTGACCCCCAATACTACTGTACTGCCAGCGGAGTGATCCCCCAATAATACTGCCAGCGGAGTGACCCCCAATAATACTGCCAGCGGATTGACCTCCAACAAACAATACTGCCAGCGGAGTGACCCCCAATAAACAATACTGCCAGCGGAGTGACCCCCAACAAACAATACTGCCAGTGGATTGACCTCCAACAAACAATACTGCCAGCGGAGTGACCCCCCCAACAAACAATACTGCCAGCAGAGTGACCCCCAATAATACTGCCAACGGAGTGACCCCCAATAATATTGCCAGCAGAGTGACCCCCAATATTACTGCCAGTGGAGTGACCCCCAATAAACAATACTGCCAGCAGAGTAATCCCCAACGAACAATACTGCCAGCGGAGTGACCCCCAATAATACTGCCAGCGGAGTGACCCCCAATAAACAATACTGCCAGCGGAGTGATCCCCCAATAATACTGCCAGCAGAGTGACCCCCAATAATACTGCCAGCGGAGTGACCCCCAATAAACAATACTGCCATGTACACCTTTGAAGTCCACTTTACAACTTGAAATGTCATTCGGAGATTTAAATGCCACAATCGCTATTGGTTGCAGCATTTAAATGGTTAAACGAATGGCAGCAGTGGGATTTTAGGTGTCCGTCATTAGGGGCAGCTGCCTCCCGAGCCCACCCTATACACCTTGCTGCCCCCCCCCCTTCCTGACTGCCCTCATGTTAATTACCAGGCTAGGTAGGGGAAGGAGTTTTGCAATGTCATGGATTACACATTACCCCCCTCAGCACTTTAAGGGTTCTATTACGCCATTATCATCAGAAAAATTGTTGTATAGTTCAGATTTAAACGATAATAGTTTTGTGTAATTGTGGGCAACAATTAAACGACTAAGGGGAAATCCTTGATCGCTTGTTTAGACCTGGGCCCAAAATCATCATTGATGGTTTGCAAATCGATCAGTGTAGTAACACATTGTTCGCTCATTCCTATAGGTTCTGTCTGTGTAATAGCTGTGAAACGAACGATCAGTAAGGACAGAATGATCAGTGAGGACCGCAAGAATGATAGCAAGTAACGATCATCGTTCCGTGATATTGGGTGAATGATTTCAGTGGACGTTTGAGACCGTTTATTGTTAAACGTAGAAAAATGGCGAGCGAGTGAGTATGGGGGGGGGAGGGGCTTGGGGCTGCCCGGGTGATCACTAGATCCTCCGGGCAGCCCATAGAGGATAGAGGCGGTCTGCTGCTGCTGCTCCTATTCCCTGGAGCGACGGCGGAGATCGCTGCTATATGAGTCGTTCATGTTGAAGCATCCGGCTCAGCCAATCAGTGCGCCGCCCCTTGTTTGAGTTTCTGAGTTGTTTGAGCCCTGTTGTGCAGTCTTTCTCCGCGTGGCATGATGTATTGATATGATGCCGGGAGCAGGGAAAGTGTTTGAATATTCGCTACCTTATAACAGTGTCACGAAGATCCAAACACTTTTTCCTGCTCCCGACATCATATTGATACATTATGCTACGTGGGGAAGGATACACAACAGGGCTTCCCTGTCCGCGCAGTCCATGTGTCAGGGAACCTGGGAATAAGCCCTTAGAGTTTCTATTGTTTCTTCAAGTTTTGATCTTTTTACATTGTTCTGCTCGGCCATCCGTGTCCTTCACACCTCCTGTTGTTTGCATTAGGGTCTGTTTTGCAGATTATGGTTTCCCATTAGAGATATCTTCATAGAAGGTGCAGGTCAGTGGTAATATGGATAATGTGGATATAGGAACACTAGTTAGGGTCAGTTAGTGTAGTCCACAGATGCCAAACTCAGGCCCTCCAGCAGTTACAGAACTACAATTCCCATCATGCCCCCTGGGTCTGTTCCTGTATACCATCCATCTGCTTCGATTCCTGGCGGCCATTTTTATAATTTACTCGTGCCAATATCGGTGTCCATCACCATTCAGTTTCTGTCATCATCTATGTATTTTTATGACTGTCCCCCCTTCTGTTATCCCTGGGGGAGCACTGGGAGACATTTTTAGGACCCAGATAGATGACGCACATTTCTGCGATTATGTCGCCATACATAAGCAGCTGCCTCCTCTGCTGGTGGCCGCTGCAAGACTTCTGTAGGTGCCTGCTTCTCCACAAACTTCTCCCATATTTCCAGACCATTCAAGAGGGCGCACGTTTCTAAAGCTCAACAAATATATAAAAAATATATTTTTGGAAAGCATCCTAGGGATTTTTAGTCATTTTCTTTAATGATTTTTTAATCATTTTCTTCCTATTTGTATAGCACAGTAACATTCAGAACACTGAATCTGATGTGCAATGATTTAGAGGGGATTTAAAGGGTTTGTCCTACCAAAGAGTGCAACGATCAGCCGACATCGGTCATGTCGG
Organism: Dendropsophus ebraccatus; assembly: GCF_027789765.1. NCBI lineage: Eukaryota > Metazoa > Chordata > Amphibia > Anura > Hylidae > Dendropsophus > Dendropsophus ebraccatus. The sequence continues at coordinate 5,885,121 of NC_091464.1, read as the reverse complement.
CTGATCGTTGCAGTCGCTTGTTTTTCAACATGTTGAAAAACAAGCGACTGATATAGCAGCAGACGCTGCTGTATCCTATGGGCTGCGCGGACGATCAGCGATCACCCGGGGAGCCCCCCCGCAGCTCCCCGCGGATCCACCGCACTCACAAATGAGCGTTGAGAGCTCTCGTTTGCTCCTCTGACGACTCGTGGAATAGGGCTTTTAGGCACCATCTACATTCAGCGGTTACTTGCCTCTAGCACCCATCAGGATTTTGTCTTTTTCTTTATAAAATTTGACCCTTCATATAACATCTCTGGGTGGAGGTTTTGCTCCCAGACAATGAATTCTATCCACTTCTATGGTGGTGGAGAAAAGACGGAGGTTTCGTAAAGTCATCTTGCAGGATTTTGTGGTGAGAATCTAGTCTAGTTATCTAGTCCTATAGCATTGCAATTGGTGAGGCTGAAATAGTCCACTAACTGTTTGCCCCATAAGAGTATGTCCACACTGATTAACAGACGAGGAATTTCAAGCCGAATCTGCGCTTAATTTTACTCGTAATCCGCCTGTGAAATTTGTACAGAGCAATGTCCTATTGTGTTCAATGGAATTTCCGCTTTGTTCACAAGGCGGAATTTACGTGCAGAATGTTCTGCCGTGTATCCACTTTCAGCCCAAAGAATTGTCAATTGTTTGGGTGGATTCCGCTAAAGAAATCCCATGAAAGTCATTGGGGCTTTAAATTTCCGCTTTCCACTCAAATTCTTCACTGATTCCCACAGATTCCACTGCTCGCCCCCGTCCACTACTGCTTGACTATCTGCCCGTCCCATAGACTCCATTCTATGCTTTGGCAGATTCTGCCGTCCACCCAAAAAATTGATATGCATGGATTCCATAGTGTGAACACGCCCTTAGGCCATGTTCACACAACGTATGTACATATGTTCTATTTAAATGAATGGGCCAAAGAGTATACACATAGTATATGCTCCGGCCTGGATTCCATCTGGCCGCACAAAAAACGTTTTTCTGCAGTCGTTCATTGAATAGCGGCCGCAGAGAAATGTCAGTTCACACAATGGCGCTTGCGGCTTCAGCCGCACGCTACACTGTGTGCAGCGGTGAATTGGTATGCGTGCGTACACGCATGCACCCGCATCCCAATTCAACATAAATGAAGATCATCCGGCCAGTACTGACTGGGATGATCTTCTCTGACACCGGCAGTGACCCGGCAGGTCACAGAACGGCCGGTGTTATACGCCATGTGAACATGGCCTACGTCTGCAACTAGTACCGTTATAGTTACTCAATACCTAGCATTAAAATGTTTTTTTTTGCATACAGCTATATTGGCAAACATAGTGGTGATACAAAACTATTCTAACATATGATGGTTAAATGTAAGTATGTATCTTACAAATGACGAGTTAGAATTAAACCTTATACCCACGTCCGTAGTGCAGCCTGTACTGTACTAGGAAAGTGCATCAGTGCTCCGCAATTCACAGACCGCTACATAGAAGGTAGCGTGCCGCAAATGTGGGTCTGCACTGGGACATGTGCTTTTTTGTGGCACGTATTGCGGCCCCGTACAGATGTGTGCATGTTGTGTTGGCAGTTGCCCACACCTACGGACAGAACCTCGGACGTGTGTGGACATCGCCTAAGGAGGTAAAAAAAACATCTAGTATTGTCTGAACAGTCTGTACCGTCAGTGTCAGGTCCGCTGTTAATCATTTTGTCTTGTACTACACGCCACGTGTCTCTAGGTTTTTTTATTTCCTATGCATTCACATATAATGAAATTGTCGTCGTTTCTCCTTTTTATTCCGAATTTTAATTTATCCTTCTTTATCCACTGGGCAGATTGTTACGCAGGAATTATCTCTCAAGGATTTAATAGTCTTCTTTCCTTGTAAATTTAAATTGAATGTGTAATACCTTTTTTTTTTCCTCCATAGGTTTGACTTTACCTCGCTGATCTACATCTGATCTTCCTACATTTGAATATAGTGATCTGTTTGAAATTTTATTTAGATGTGCATATTAAGGGGCAACTCTGGTGCTTTTTTAGCTTATTTAACACAAATTACAAATTTGCCTACTTTTTATGTCTCAATAAAGCATCTAGAAATTTGAAGCTGGTGAGTGCCGCCACTGTCTCTGGTTGGAATTGGAATACTTTTGTAAATGCTATCTGTATCTTCTTTCTGGTGTAAAAATATTTTTAATTGGTGGCACCACAGGGATGACAGTGTCACCAGAGCTTCTCAGCCGCTTCCTCCCCACCTTCTAAGAGCCATAGCACTTTTTATTTTTCCACCTATAGGGCTTGTTGGGGGTCATTTTTTGAGCCATAATCTCTAGTTTTTATTAATATTATATTGGTGTAACGAAAAAATTTTGATCGCTTTTTGTTAATTTTTCTCTGATATATAATTTTAAAAAATCAGCAATCCTGGTGTGTTTTTTTTTTGTTTATGCCGTTCTCCAAGTGGGAACAATAATGTAATATCTTAATAGATTGGACAATTCAAAACAAGTCAGAGATAACCCCAGCCCACGCCGTGAACCTCTCTGAAAAGTGCTGGGCAGTCTCCTAGGACAGAGGAACTGACCCGGATAGAGCAAAGCTACCGTAACCGGGATCTACGTGCTCTATCTTGCAGTGCAGATGAAAACAGGACACCCTTGGACACTTAACTTCACCCAGGTAACATAGTCTGGGGCTTGTGTCACCCTGATAGGACGAGTCCGCCAACACTGCAGGGCAGAAGGTGGTTTAGACAAAACACGGCCACAAGTATTCTCTCAAGTTCCGTCAGAGCACACTACTACCCTGGGTTGGGGCTCTCACAACAAACTCCTCTCCTCTTCTTGTCACTGCTCAACATTAAGCTCCGCTACTCTACCTAAGCACTTAAAGTATCTCCCAGCAAAGATCCAGTGGACACAAGTCTGTATCCAAGAAATATTACCAGCGTATCCTGTATCACAAGAGACTATCAGTAAAGTCAGTTTATTTATTCTACTAGGAATCCCAGCGATCATTGCACCAGCACCTACACATTCTGGCTACACACTGCTTGGATCATTCTCTCCTTTCTGTTGCTGGCGGTACCAACAGTCCGGGTGGGTCATCACCCCACTCTGAACCACTGTGACAAGAGCCCAAGGGACCTATCACAACCCGGCAGGTCACTGACCATTCAGCACTGGCGTCACGACAATACCATCACTGACTGAGCTGTACAGCACTACCAACCACCATAAAAGTGGGGTCACCTCTACCACCTCAGTGTGTGACCGGTAGCTCCCCCACCAGGGCATCACCACAAGTGGAGTGCAAGGCTAAAGGGAGGCAGATTCCTCCACACACACACGTAACACAAAAGTGTTACATGTGGGGTTTGCGAAAAACCTCATTTAAAAAACAACAACTTTAGAACAGGTTTTTATGGTGTGTACGACGGAGGGAGTATATGCAGTATATGCAGGTTGCTGCAGCATTTTTTCTGGTTTTGTCTGTATTTTAGCCACGACAGCGTGCAAAGTGCACAGTGTGAACAGATGTTAGTGGAGTGCTGCGATCTTTTAGCTTTTTGTGTTATATGAAGGTGGTATGACTGACTCCTTTTAGCTGTGCACTCCACCCATCTCCTGTGGGTATTTTAAACAGAATTTAGTTGGATCCTGTATACCCAGTTTTGTAGACTTATAGTCTGAGGTTGGAGAGAGGCCATTGCTAGTATAGGGACCATCTCTCTGGGGGTCACCTTAACCTTATGGTGACATGGTACATTCTGTTTGATCAAATGGTTTGCTCTACTTTTTAAGGAAAAATCTTTAGAGCAGGTTTTTTTTATCTTGTGTACGACATAGGGGGTATATGCTGTGAGTCCTGCCTCTTTCAGGTTGCTGTAGCATTTTTTTCTGTTTTTGCCTGTTTTGAAAAAAAAAGGCTGAGCCTGGACTTCTCCTTTAAGATACCTGGAGTGTAAAAACAGGATTGTGATTTATTCAAGGACAAAAACAGAGTATTTTGGAAAAAAAATCTTAGCCTGCAGATCCATGGATAAACCATTTTAGAAGAATCCTAACTAAATGCATTCTTACAGTCCAGTCATAGGACATGTCCATTTACTAATGAAAGGGAACTGAGACCTGCTCCAGCCCCCAGAAGAGGACTTTATATGACTCATTTGGTGGTATTAATTTCACCAGTCTATACTGGCATATACCCGCATGGGAGTTACCTATGAGGGCACCTGTGTTAGGGACACATTGTTACTGGGAGATTCTGTGGTTTAATACCTGGAAAAGCCCTGAGACGGCTTGAGCCAGTCGAAGGGCCGAAGAGCCTGAAACGTCCGTAGCTCCGTGGCGCGTCCTGCACCCTATTCCATGGACATGGAATAAAGTAGAACCTCTGCACTGTTAAGCGGTGAGTGCTGGAGGTTTTTTTTCTCTTTTTTTTTTTCAGTCTTCTTTGTGTTACTACCTGGAATGTTGCCGTCAATGAACACGATACTAGCAAATTAAAGATTACATTTCTACAGCTGAGCCTTCACATTGATAGATTTGTTGGGAAACTTTTGAAGAAGTGATAAGAGCAGGGCCTCAGCTTAGACCATCACCTGCATCTCCTCCAAAATATTTTACATATTTTTAAATAAACCCAATAAAAGTAGACATTTATTTTTAGTCTTTAAAAATATAATGTAAAAAATTATATGATATGCAACTCTTTTCACTTTTCAGTCTTTTAATATATACAAAATGTTCATCATGTTTTGCATTGTTACCAAATTCATCAGGGTAACATGGCAACTGATAACATTAGATATTCCTTTATCAATATCAATAGATATTCCTAGTCACTACCTGCTGGTGGCTGCTTGAAGGTTAAGGCCTTATTCACATGTCCTGTAAAGTTGTCTGTGAACTATTCCAGACAACTTTAGGGCCCATTGACCTCAGTCCTTGCAGTAGAAAAATAGGACATGTCCCAGTGCGGAGACGGATCGCGGATCGCTCAACAGAAGCCAATGGGATCTGTGTTTTTCATGCATGGCACATCTGTGGAATCCCTGAAAAAGGGGGATCCCATGTCACCTGGATTTAATTGGGGGGGGGGGGGGGCACACCTGGGGGTGTAGGGAGACCTGACAGCGCATCCCCACAACCTAGATTTGCCTACCTGCTGCCTTGTAATCATATCCTAATGGGGAAACATTATGAACACCAACACTGCAAGCACTGAGCTTACACATGGCCCAATGTGCGGCCACAAGCCAATGTCAATCAGCAAGGTCGTTTGTTTGTTTTTACAAAGCACATTCGAGCAGCCATTCAAATGCGTTGTTATTGGCCATGGCCATTATATGCAGCCAATAGCAATGATTATACCGGCTATAATCCGCCAGTGAGTAAGGGCTTATTCCCACATCCCACACAGGCTATAGACAGGGAATCCCCGTAATGGAGTGTTACTACAGTGCCACAGAGATTCAATCAGTTTCCCCGCTCCCGCTATGATATCGATACATCATGCTGGGTGGGGAAACACTCCATTACAGGGCTTCTCCATCCGTAGCCTCCGTAATATAAAGGACATGGGACAACGGGGTGTCAATAAGGAGAGCCCCACGCGTCCGCCCTACCGGACTTCCTCAGGGGTCAGACGGAACGTGTGGGGCTCTCCTTATTGACACCCTGTTGTGTCCCTGTTTTTTATTGTTTTGGTGGTAGCTATATATATTGTTTGGGTATCACTCTATATTTGTTGTTTACTTGTACACATCATTTATTGATCAGGATTTATATTACCTTTGATTTTTGTTGGCAATTGTATTCTATTTGAACAGGGTACACATCACATTTGTAACGGGGTGTTATTATGGATGACACCAGATGTGGTGTCTCCATGGTTGGTGTGCTTTTTTAAGTGTTTTTAATCTTGGGACTGTTGTTATACATTGTTTTGTACCTGTGGGAATAAAGTACTTTAATATTTAAATTATTTTGCTATTTCTTTTTTGGTGTGCTTATATACTGTATGGAATATGCTTTTCTGTGGTTTGGTGGTCAATACATTATTTATAGGCCAGTTGTTAGCACCCAGCTATATTGCCTGGCTGTGCATGCCCTTCATATGTAATGTGCAATTACACTGAACGATTAGTGAACAAATGTGGAATTACAGCGTTACTGAAAACTTGGGACTTTTGTCTGGCATATATAGCTGGAGATATTTGTTTTTAACTTGAAGGGCTTGTCCAGCTCTCCCAAATTTTTAACATGTTGCTGCCATATTAGTAAATATAACAAACATTATATACTTACCTCTCCGCAGTCCCCAGTGTTCCATGTCCCTTGCTGTCTGAAGCCATTGCTTCTGAGATGAGCTTGTCTCGTTAGTGACAGCCTGCACAGCCAATCACTGACTGAAACTGGAGAGTGGCGCGGCCTGTGATTGGCTGTTGCTCCTGAGACATAATGGGGGCTACAGACAGTGGAGGACACTGACAACCACATGGAGACACCGGGGATGGCGGAGAGGTAAGCATTTAATGTTTATGTTTACTAATATGGCAGCAACATGTTACAAATTATGGAGCACTGGATACATTTTTAGATTTTGCTGTTTATTTTAGGATCTCCGCAGCAATTTTCTTAAATCGTGGCTATAGTGTGAAAAAAAAGGAAAAATCACACATTTTTTATATAAGTGAGGAATTAGTAAAAACTTGGGACTTTTTTTTTTTTTTTTTTTTTTTCACATGAAAGTGATTTTATAGAACAATCCAAGATTTTAAATGATAGATTTACAAAAAAGGGATATCCCGCAAATATCATCAAAAAGCTTACAATATTAACAAACAGACCACACAGAAAAATATATTGGATAAAGTGAAGGAAAGAAATGATAATAGGCTAAGAGGAATTACCAAGACAGAAAACAACACCTTTGGGCTCTGTTTCATTACCGAGTACAATTGTGGTGCTCAGAATATTAAAGGGGTAGTGCGGCGGCAAACAACCATTCACAGAACAACACACATTACAAAGTTATACAACTTTGCCAATGCAATGTATGCCATGTCTGCGAACGGCCCCCCCTCCCCATGTCCCACCACCCCCACCCGTGCACCCGGAAGTGTGGTGCGCCACACCCACCCGCCACGCGCCGACACCCGTCTCCAATCCCCAGCCAGCGGGACTTTTGTTTGACAAACAACTGGCATATATAGCTGGAGATAGGTTTTAACTTACGGTTCTTTTTAGGTTTTGTTGTTTATTTTAGGTGTTTTCAGGATATTTTACAGTGATTACAAGTGAAGTGATTATGAACATATTCCTCATCCGACAGCTGAAAAGCAGGGACAGGACCACACCAGGTAAATAATAAAAAATACACATTTATTGGTACAAACAAAAACACTGTATTCATTTTTCGTAACCAGCAAATATTTTGGTGACTTTTTCGCATTATGTTCGAAATCCTAATTTGACATTATAGTAAAAGATATTTCTTTCACATGCGCTAAAATACAAAGAAATACAATCAAATTTAGGTGTATAATCAGTTTGGTATTTTGCTGGATATTATGGAGTGGAATTTTTTGGACAAAAATGAAAATTCATATCTTTACTCATTTACACACGCAAACATTACATAGGTTTAACTGTAAGTCATTATAACTTTCAAAATCAAAATCAAGAGTAGATGTGAAATAAAGCAAGTTTGCACTATACAAAGCGATATACAAAGCTGAACTTACCAGAAATCCAGGTCCAGTCTCCTGCTGGCAGATTTGTCTTGTGCTGGTTAAAAAAAACCAGACTAAACACATGAATTCCGTCCAGTCCAGAGAGTCACGGCTCAATGTGTCCGTCAATCACATGAACGCCTTCTCTGTGAGACCTCAGATGGCCTGGGAAATATAGGACTTTCTGTTTTTTGACTCTTTAAGAAAAAAAAAGAGTCAGAAAACAGGAAATCCCGTGTGTTCCATGATAACAAAAAACAAAAAAAAGAATGTAAATTTCAAACTTGCTTTCTACCACATCTACGTTTGGCTCAGATTTGGAAAGTTATAACGACAGGGACACTTTACAGTAAAGTGGTCACTTACATTTTATACAACCTCTATTAATTAAAGTGTTACAATCGTTTCAAAAAACTGTTGACTTTGAAAGTTTTGATGGGCCCCGGTCTGAGTGTTCAGACCCGTACCGATCGTCCACGCTCAGCGCAGTCCTCTTCCGACTCTGTGACACGTGATGAGTCGGACTCATAATGAAAGTCTATGAGCCCAAGTCTTTTCACTGACACAGAGTGAGGAGCGGAAAGGGGGGTAGCGTGGCCCTCCTCCCACTTGTTCTCCCAATTGGTCCCAGTCTGATCACTCTGAACGGGATGGATCAAAACTTTTGACACGTCAAGAGTTTTTTGAAACAACAGTGACACTTTAACTAGGCATAGCTCCGTAAAACCTTTCTATATGTTTCTTCAATCTGCTCTTTTTTTTAGTATTATGATTCCAAGCATAGAACTGTTTAGAGGAGGGAAGAGGACATTTGCCAACCCTGTGGGGCCCAACCTATCGATTCTACACAAGAAAGAAAGGTCTGCCCTGACCGTGTAGCCATATCTGCTATACCTACAGTACATTTGGAGCTCCAAGACACTATTTACATGAAGAACAACATTTCCTCCTCCACCCAGTAGTGGAGTGTCCCTATAAGAAGTATATTGAAAGGTATACAAAGGTACCGGATGTGTATGGAGGTGTGCCTAATTGATAGGTGTTATACAAAAGTTACAACCCCTTTAAGTCAAAAAGAAGTACAACATCATTGTTAAATTAGCTTCTTTTGTTGCTGTGTTCAAGTTTTTCCTTTTTTTTTCAGTGCAGGTACTATGCATGTTTCACTATCACTATTGGACCATGGCTGACCATTATGCAGCTTACAATCCAATACGGTTATACAAGGCTTATGGCAACTTACGGTAAGTGTGCACAACTCAAATTTAGTGAGGACGTGAAATTGTTGCCATCTTCTTCTGACGCACAGTAGGAGAGGCTAGATAGTATGCCAGAAGAAAAGGACTAGATGTTACATGGATCTAGAGTAAGGTATGAGGGCTAGTATGTCTTTTAAGGATTGCTTTAAGGGAAATTCTGCATTATATCACACTTTAGAGGAGATTGTCAAGAGCAGGGAAGAAAATGCTAGAGGTCATGTTTTTGGAGATGGACCAGTGTTAATAAAGTCTTTTCCCACAGCTGTCAAATCCCATGGTTGTTCTAAGAATTCAGATGTTTCCTCAGCAATCTGCCCTGGAATTCGGAAGTCTACAGCTGGTTGATCCCCTTTAGGGGTGATATGAACAACTGCCCTAGTGTCTGGTGGGCAGCCAGTGCCCTGCAAAAACTGCAGGAAATTTTCCTCAATAGAGCCTTCCCGGCTTGGCAGTCGAAGCTCGTCCTCACCAGAACCCCCGCGTTTAAAGAAACATCCGACCCATCTTCCCAGTTCTTCACGAATTTGCCGATTTAGGCAACCATAAAATATCGGGTTGGAGGCAAAGCAGAGAAACCCCATCCATGTGACAATCCACTCCACTCGTGATCCAGGGGGTGGAGGTGGAGAGCGCAGTGCAGCATATAAGTGGAAGCCAAAATAAGGAAACCAACATAATAGAAACTGACCCCCTACTGCGGCAAGGACAGCTGCGGCCTTCCCACCACTTCCAGACCCACCACCTGTCACCCGTTGCTGAGGAGTTTCACGGGTGGCTCCCGATCCTGTTACCATGGTGGAATGGCTGCTGAGGGATTCTGAGCGCCTGCGCTGAGGTGAGGTGTCCATCCAAGTGGGTAAGGGCCCTTGATGGAGGGCAGCTACTCGTGCCACCTTGAACATACTGCAGTAGACAACAATGATGATGGTGAGAGGAAGTAAGAAATAAAAGGAGGAATAAAAGAGGAGAAATCCTGCTCGGAAGACATTGTTGCCACCTCCCTGCAAGCTGCAATGTCCTGGGACAGGAGGGTTCCATCCCAACACAGGGATGAGGGATGTGAGTACAGCTTTAATCCAGACCCCAGCTAGTACCCAACTAACCAGTCCCATGGTCATCTTGACTTGGTACCTCATTGGATGTACCACATAATAATATCTTTCAATATTTATGGCCGAGATTGATAGTATGCCGGTACTGGTAAGACAGACACTCAAGAACAGGTATGCACGGCAAGCCATCTGCCCTAGTCCCTGGATTTCATATAGGGAAGTCCCTCCGCTGCCAGACAACATAGCCAAGGGCATAAGTGTAAGTGCGGCCAGGAGATCCACCACACACAAGTGGAAGACCAGAACAAACTTCCTGAGGGATGGAGTCTTCATGATGACCCCCATGACAGCCACATTCCCACCTACTGCCAATAGGTCCATAAGAAGCATAATGAAAAGGGCCCCATAATGGGGATTTGCAGTAAGAGGGCTCCCTGAAGCATTTCGTGACAAGTTCCACGTGAGAGAGGGAAGGGAGGTATCCATGAGGAGGATTTGGATAGAAGGTCACCATCACTCTCTTTTTCAAGGGACCATCACCCATTATACCCCAGGGAGAGAGGTAGGTCCTGAGAGAATCAGTCAAAGCACAAAAAGACCCCAGAGAAAAGTGCCGATACCAAGCAACAAAACGCCAAAAGACGGAATTATAGCGGGGAGAAAGAAAATAACGGGAAGCATATCAAGTAGGAAAGGTTAAAGGCGAGAAAGGGGGATAGGGAGGAGAAGGAGCCGCTCGCAAGATGTGTCACATTGTGGGTAAATTTTTGTCACATATAGATGTTCCTTATGCAAGTCCTATAATATTTTGCCTTGAATTTGGGTACAATCATACTGGGGTATTAGATATATTGCTGTCATTCCTGCCGAGGAGTTTGGGGCCTTGTGCTCTTCGATGCTAACACTTAATCCAGTGTGGTATTAGTCCGGATCAGTTCATGGTGTCTCTTCCAGCTGATCATTAGTCGTCGCCAGGATGTATAGCAGGGTCCCTTATTCTGCCGGTAATCATTATTTACTCCCTCCGGGTAATTACCTTTTTCTGGGGATTCATGTTCTCGTACCGAGGACTGAGCCTTCAGGTGGTGTCACTCATAGAGAACGTCCTCAGCCGGCAGCCGTGGGTGTCATCTCACAGGAAGCCTGGCGTTGTGGGGGGCTTTAAAATAGACGTGTCCTTTTAAATCTAGAGATGTATATGGCCTGGAAAAGGAAGACAGCAAGGGTTATTACAGATGTGCTGAGCGTGAGAAGCCATCAAATACAAGATATATATATATTAGTATCAAGAAGACATTATACACTGGGGTAAATCCATACTCCTCTTATAGTGATATACATATATACCTGGGTCTGTGTTATATATATAGAGAGAGAGAAAGAGAGAGAGAGCGACAGCATGAGAGGAATGCATCTAGAGGTATATAGATAGATATCACTATATCTATATATATGTTCCTGATGATATGTTCATAACAAGTCATCAGCTTATACACAACCCCCCAGGACACTGTATATAGTCATACACCTGCCATATAGCTCGATTTCCCAGGTCCATACGAGACATCTGCCTTTTGTATCGACCAGCAATGACAGAGACAATATGCCATCCTTACAGCGCTATTTCTAGTTCTGCCCCAACCCCATTGGATTTGCCCACATACCTGTGTGCAGAAGCCGGAGCTGCATCCAGGGAGCAGGAGAGCAGAGAAGCCTCTCAGCCCCCCTAAGCATCTAATGCACAGCAGCACTGCAGTGAGGGAGCAGACAGGCTCAGGGTCCTACAGTCACTCAGATTAACACAACATCAGTGGATCTGTCACTGTGGGGGAGCCAATCTCCCTGGTGGATGACAAAGGCTGAATGGCTGACAGCTTTCCATGACAGCAATGTACATATGGATAGAAATCCAGGAGAATCCAGCTGGGTCAGAGGATGCTTGTATTCCGCATCAGTACAGAGCACTATGGTATGTGCATGGATCCATACTGATGTCACAGGTAACAGGAGACTATGCAGATGTGCATGCTGCTGGGAAACCGCCAGCTATTCAGGAAAGTGCTGAACCAGCAAGTATTGGTAAATCCTGGACCCCCCCCCTATTGCCATGATATATATATATATATATATATATATATATATATATATATAATTCCCACAATGGAGTGCACTCTGTTCAAGTAGTGGAGCGGGTGCCAGCAGCTGGAGACCGAATCCACGCCTATATATATATATATACCTTCCATCCATATAAGGTGCCAACCAATGCTGCCCTTACCTGGTCCTATTACCTGTCCTTACAGTATATACTCCGATACCACCGATTCACACTGGGACATACTGGGGGTAAATGCTAAAAGGGCCGACTAGATGCACCAAGTGGTCGTTTTCTGCCGACAATCTTCTATGTTTCTATATTTTTCCTATAGTTTTAATGGATGTGGAAAGAGATGTGCTGTATGTCACTGAGCTGTGTAATTGTCTCCATGTATATTAAAGGGGTGCTCCAGGGAAAATTGTGCCAGAGATTTGTAATTTACATCTGTTAAAAAAATCTCCATTCTTCCAGCACTTATCAGCTACTGTATGTGGTGTATTCTCTCCAGTCTGACACAGGGCTCTCTGCCGCCATCTCTGTCCATGTCAGGAACTGTCCAGAGCAGCAGCAAATTCCCATAGAAAACCTCTCCTGCTCTGGACAGTTCCTGACATGGACAGAGGTGGCAGCAGAGAGCCTGTGTCAAACTGGAGCGAATACACCACTTCCTGCAGGACATACAGCAGCTGGAAGTACTGGAAGACTGGAGATTTTCTTAATAGAAGTAAATTACAAATCTGGCACATTCTGGCATCAGTTGATTAGTTGAATGATTTTTGATAGAGTGCCCCTCTAAATCCGTGTGCGCTGTCCATTCTTATTGTCTGAAAAATGTGAATATGATGGCGATATTTACAAAGATCACATTTGCTAAAAGGATGTTACCCTGGATATTGCTGGACTAAGCGTATCTTGTAAAGTGTGTCAAATTATTAGTAGGGATTTGCAATTTACTTTTATTAATAAATCTCCAGTCTTCCAGTACTTATCAGCTGCTGTATGTCCTGCAGGAAGTGGTGTATTCTCTCCAGTCTGACACAGTGCTCTCTGCTGCCACCTCTGTCCATGTCAGGAACTGTCCAGAGCAGGAGAGGTTTTCTGGTTCAATGTTTTTTATTAGGTTTTTTTAAGAACAAATTACAAAAGAGAAAATCTATAAGCACTGACTGCTCTGGATAGTTCCTGACATGGACAGAGGTGGCAGCAGAGAGCACTGTGTCAGACTGGAGAGGATACACCACTTCCTGCAGGACACCCAGCAGCTGATAAGTACTGGAAGAGTGGAGATTTTTTAATAGAAGTAATTTACAAATCTTTCTCACTTTCTGGCACCAGTTGAAGGTTTGAAAGATTTTATTTTTTGTTGTATTTGCTGAGCTCTCCCTTTAATATCATTCTCATTGTATCCATTGTACAGAGAAGGTATATTGGGGACGTGAAGCAGGCAGCCTTGGTGTCTAGTCAGCTGACAGACAACGTCCATGGCGACACGGCTCCTCAGCATTACTCTCTCCATAAAGGCTGTAATGCTGCGGGCAGAGGGGCACACAGCCTGCGGATGTCACTGCTCCTGCGCTGTTACTCTGTGTACAGACATTGTAAAAAGGCTGCCGCGCTGCTAAATAAATAATGATAATGACAGCTAATAGGTTCAGCGTCGTCTCCCCAGCCAGCCGTCTCCCACAGTCCCTCGCTTCTCCTGTGAGGAGCTCATGAATATTCACGTCTGTCACATGATCCCGTTGCTAAGACACAAGGACCCAAAAATACATCTATTAAAAATTGGAGCAGCAATAAAGGTCCGTGAGTGACAGACAGAGGGACGTGGAGGAGCGGTCACAGACGTCTACAAGTGGGAGCACCGACCATCGTAATGCAACAGCAGCGAGGGTCATATATATATATATATATATATATATATATACAGTATATATATACAGGGACCGGCCGGGGATTGCAGAGAGACAGCTGCATGGCGAGACAAGGACGGACACAGTTGTGTGACATCGGGAGAGACGAACAGCTGCGCAAAGCGACTGACAAAGGACAGCGGAGGAATACACAAAGGAAGGGATGCTGACAAAGAGTAGGGCTGAAGACCTTTAAAGGGATTGTTCATAAAAAATGTGCCGGAAAGTGCCAGAGACTATGAAAAAATCTCCAGTCTTCTAGTACTTATCAGCTGCTGTATGTCCTGTAGGAAGTGGTTATTCTCTCCAGTCTGACACCTTGCTCTCTGCTGCCACCTCTGTCCGTGTCAGGAACTATCCAGAGCAGCAGCAAATCCCCATAGAAAACCTCTCCTGCTCTGGACAGTTCCTGACACGGACAGAGGTGGCAGCAGAGAGCACTGTGTCAGACTAGAGAGAATACACCACTTTCTGCAGGACATACAGCAGCTGATAAGTACCCTGATGCGATCGTGGAGGGGCGATCCCTTCTTCTTACATGGCCTGGCCTCAGCATGATGCTGATCCCAACTTGGTAATTCATAGATCTGGGCTGCAGTGCTGTGTATATAGAATATAGAAGTCCCCCAGGACTTATAATTAATCTAAGTAAAAAAAATGTTTTTGTTAATAAAAAATCCCCCCCCCCATGAAAGTTTGAATCACCCCCCCCCCCCATTTTCCCCATTTTATAAATAAAAATAAGTAAAAAATAAACATCTTTGGTGTCATCGCGCGTGTAATCGCCAGAACTATTAAATTATCACATTCCTGATCTCGCGCGGTAAACGGGGTAAGTGCAAAAATATTCCAAAGTGCAAATTTGTGCATTTTTAGTTGCATCAAATCCAGAAACTTTTAATAAAAAGTGATGAAAAACACCTTACACAGCCCCATAGACCATAAAGAATAAAAGCAACAACGGCCGTACTTTTACGTAGTGTGAACATAGCCCAAGGATGAAAATAGAGGGATTTTAAGAAACATTTAGTTTTTTTAAAACGTTTAATTTTTTTTTTAAAACCATCAAAGTTATGCAAGTTGCATATCATTGTAATCGTACAATTAGTGGCGCAAAAAAATAAGGGCTCATGTGGGTTTGTTGGTGAAAAAATACAAACGCTATGGCCATTTAATAACAGGGCATTAAAACGAAAGTGCAAAAATTTAATCAGGCTGTCTTTAAGGGGTTAAGGCTCTCTGTGCCCAATAGAATAGTTTGTCCCCTCTGTCTTCATAAATTAGTTAAAACATTCTGTGCCCCCTATATAGTAGTTAGGCCTCTCTGTGCATCTATATAGTAGTTAGGCCTCTCTGTGCATCTATATAGTAGTTAGGCCTCTCTGTGCATCTGTCTTCATAAATTAGTTAAAACATTCTGTGCCCCCCATATAGTAGTTAGGCCCCTCTGTGCATCTATATAGTAGTTAGGCCTCTCTGTGCATCTATATAGTAGTTAGGCCTCTCTGTGCATCTATATAGTAGTTAGGCCTCTCTGTGCATCTATATAGTAGTTAGGCCTCTCTGTGCAGGTTAGCCCCCCCCCCACCCCAAGTAGGTAGTATTCACCAAGTAGGTAGTTCTTAAAGGTAACCTTGATAGGTAACCACCCCTCTGTAAGTAATTCCACCCCAGTAAATAGTATCCCCATGTAGGCATCTTCCTGTTGGTAGTTAGCCCTGGAAGTTAACAACCCCTCCACCTATTAGGCACCCCGCTGTAGGTCATGCCTATGATAGCTTCCTCCCAGACCCCAGTAGATAGTGTGGTGTCCTGGTTGGTCTTTTTTGCTTGTGGCACTAGATGGTATTTGCCTAACAGCTCAGCCAGAGATGGTAATGTCGTAACCCCATTGCTTGTCCAGCACACAGGTGTAATGTTGGTACCTGCTTTGTGTGGCTGGCTGTGTTCCCCAACGGTCAGTGACCTGCAGGGCTGTGATGGGTCCCTTGGGCTCTTGTCACATAGTCCTGAATGGCAACTGATCCACCCGGACTATCTACTGATACTCCGCCACCCACAGAAACGTGAAAAATAACCCAAGGTGTGCGGTAAGTGTGTATGGGTGCTTGTGTGTAAGAAAGATGACAGAGTCCCAGTGCTATCAAACATAGAACAGCTTTACTGTGTAGTCTTTCAGTAGTACAACACACTTCAGTAGAATAGACCAATCTTCACACAGACCTTAGTGCTTAACTCATATGTGCTTGAGGAGGTGCTTAAAGAAGTAGAAAAGAAGAGAGGTAGCTGTAGCGGTGCTTGAAGAGTTGAGAGTAGAGGAGAAGAGTTTATCAAAGGAGCCCTGGCCCAAGGTAGCAATGTACTCTGTCGAAACTTTAAAAAGATACTGTGGAGTGAGAAGTTTTCTTGTACCCATGTATAGGCTTTGGTCTGACCACCTTCTGCCCTAAAGTGTTGAGTTACCCGTCCTAATAGGGTGATACAAGCCCCAGTTGTGGTTATCTGGATGAAGCTAAGTTCCCGGGGGCCCAGTTACCTGCACTCCGAGATTCCTACCTTCCTTGGTAGCTGTTTCTCACCCAGGCTAGTTCCTCTGGTTCTTAGAATACTGCCCTGCACCTTTTAGACTGGTTCACGGCATGGGTTAGGGTGTTCCTGGACTCTTCTCTCTTAAAGGGGAGTTGTGTTGTCTCTGAAAGAAAGTGGCCATGTTTTTCTCCCACACAGAGCTAAACTAACTCCTCCTACAGGGGTGAGTGTGTGTGGAGAGTAGGGATAGGTAGAAAGAGAGAAAGTACCTCTTTCACATGGTACAACAATAACATTAACCCATTCCTAACTTCAGCTGTGCATATAAGAACATAAACATATAAGAGATACTGACATTTAGTGCTGAAACTTTAAACTTAAAAAAAGAAAAAATAGGCAGCACATCTATGACTCTGTTCACACTGCAGGTTGCACGCTGCTTGTGGCTTAATTACAGACGAAAAAACAGAAGGTGCAACAGCAACCCACAGGTGCAAGGGCTTACCATATATACTCCTCCCAGTGTACACACGGTAAACACCTGCCTGTAGATGTTAAAAAGTGAGGATATTAGCAAACTATTTGATCAGAGTGTACCATGTCACCACGTTAAGGCGTCCCCAGAGACATGGTCCCTACTCTAGCATTTTCACACCAGCAATGGCCTCTCCTGGGCCGAATAAGCCTACAACTGGGCAGATAGGAGCCAAATTATCTTTTTTTATAGCACCCTTGGGACATGGGTGGAGTGCAGGCCAACAGGAGAGGCCATTGCTAGTGTGAAAATGCTTGAGTAGGGTCCATGTCTCGAGGATGCCTTAACGTGGCGACATGGTACACTCTGTTTGATCAAATAGTTTGCTAAGATCCTCACTTTTTAATATCTACAGAGCAGGTGTTTACCGTGTTTACGCTGGCAGGAGTATATAGGGTATATACGGTAAACCTTTGCACCTGTGGGTTTAAACTGTAAACTTACTCCATCACCACTTAATCTGGAGTGAGAACTTTGCAACGGGTGCCTGGAGTGAGAACTTTGCAACAGGTGCCTAAGGCACTGAATAGTGGGACACCACAATAGTATACCCCAAATTAGGCACCCAATCCACCTTGGTATTTAGCCCTTTTCAGTATGTAATATCCTCCATCAAGTAGGCAGCCCTCTGTAGGTCATTCCCAGGAAATAGCACCCCCCCCCATCATAACTATCTACTCCCCTGGTAGTTGGCATATTGTACACCCCCCTCCCAGTAGTTAGCCCCCATTCCCAGGTAGGCATTACATTGCCTATTGTCCTATCTTGAGTGGTTTAGCACTGCATAGTTAGAAGAAGGGTTGCTTTTAACCCCTTCCCGCACGAGGGCATAACTGTACGCTAGGGCTGGGCGGTATACCGCAAAAATACCGATACCGTCACTGGCGTCGGTTAACCGACTTCAACTTAGCCAGGACGGTAATTGCGGTATTTTTGTATTTTTATGTCCCCGCACCCGTCCTCTCAGAGCCCCCCGCGCACACAAGCGGCCCGGCACGAGCGCTGCACGTCATGTGCAGGAACGCCAGTATCGGAGCGGGAGCTGGAGGAGCAACAGGGCTCAGGTGACAATGCCGCCCGCCCCTGTCTGCTCCAAGCGACCCCCCCCCCCCCCCCGTGCGCGCACCTCTCCGCCCTCTCCTCCCGTCTGGTCAGAGGCCCCGTCCTGCCGCATCTGTCCCGTCCATGTGCCCACCACCCGTCCGGTCCGGCGTCCCAGCACACTGAGGGGAGTACAGGACAGCCGCCCCCAAGTGCTGCTCCTCCACCTTCAGCTCTGACATGGCCGCGTCCCTGCACACACAGGACAACGTGTGCAGCGCTCGCCGGCCGGCCGGGGGGGGCGGGGGGGGGGCGCTCGGACGGGACTGTGCTGGTCCCCCCTCCCGGACCAGTCTCGTCCACCCGGCCGGCGAGCGCTGCACACGTTGTCCTGTGTGTGCAGGGACGCGGCCATGTCAGAGCTGAAGGTGGAGGAGCAGCACTTGGGAGCAGCTGACCTGTCCTCTCATCCCCTCAGTACCAGTACAGGAGTGTAACATAGGAGGAATAATGGGCTGCAGCAGGCAGGATAACTTATAGCTGTGTGGTATCCTGCCTGCTGCAGCCCATCCATTCCTCCTATGTTACTCTCCTGTACTGTTGCTGAGGGGACTACAGTCATACACTTCTATTCCCCCCCCCCCCCCCGTATAGTCATACACCCCTGTCCTCCTCCCCATACAGTCATACACCCCTGTCCGCCCCCTATACAGTCATACACCCATGTCCGCCCCCCTGTATAGTCATACACCCCTGTCCTCCCCATACAGTCATACACCCCTGTCCGCCCCCTATACAGTCATACACCCCTGTCCGCCCCCTATACAGTCATACACCCCTGTCCGCCCCCTATACAGTCATACACCCCTGTCCTCCCCATACAGTCATACACCCCTGTCCACCCCCCTATACAGTCATACACCCCTGTCCTCCCCATACAGTCATACACCCCTGTCCGCCCCCTATACAGTCATACACCCCTGTCCTCCCCATACAGTCATACACCCCTGTCCACCCCCCTATACAGTCATACACCCCTGTCCGCCCCCCCATACAGTCATACACCCCTGTCCGCCCCCTATACAGTCATACACCCATGTCCGCCCCCCTGTATAGTCATACACCCCTGTCCTCCCCATACAGTCATACACCCCTGTCCTCCCCATACAGTCATACACCCCTGTCCTCCCCATACAGTCATACACCCCTGTCCGCCCCCTATACAGTCATACACCCCTGTCCTCCCCATGCAGTCATACACCCCTGTCCACCCCCCTATACAGTCATACACCCCTGTCCGCCCCCCCATACAGTCATACACCCCTGTCCGCCCCCTATACAGTCATACACCCATGTCCGCCCCCCTGTATAGTCATACACCCATGTCCGCCCCCCTATACAGTCATACACCCCTGTCCGCCCCCTATACAGTCATACACCCCTGTCCACCCCCCTATACAGTCATACACCCCTGTCCGCCCCCCTATACAGTCATACACCCATGTCCGCCCCCCTATACAGTCATACACCCCTGTCCGCCCCCTATACAGTCATACACCCCTGTCCTCCCCATACAGTCATACACCCCTGTCCACCCCCCTATACAGTCATACACCCCTGTCCGCCCCCCTATACAGTCATACACCCCTGTCCTCCCCCCTATACAGTCATACACCCATGTCGGCCCCCCTGTATAGTCATACACCCCTGTCCGCCCCCCTATACAGTCATACACCCATGTCCGCCCCCCTGTATAGTCATACACCCCTGTCCTCCCCATACAGTCATACACCCCTGTCCGCCCCCCTATACAGTCATACACCCATGTCCGCCCCCCTATACAGTCATACACCCATGTCCGCCCCCCTATACAGTCATACACCCATGTCCGCCCCCCTGTATAGTCATACACCCCTGTCCTCCCCATACAGTCATACACCCCTGTCCGCCCCCCTATACAGTCATACACCCATGTCCACCCCCCTGTATAGTCATACACCCCTGTCCGCCCCCCTATACAGTCATACACCCCTGTCCGCCCCCCTATACAGTCATACACCCATGTCGGCCCCCCTGTATAGTCATACACCCCTGTCCTCCCCATACAGTCATACACCCCTGTCCGCCCCCCTATACAGTCATGCACCCCTGTCCGCCCCCCTATACAGTCATACACCCCTGTCCGCCCCCTATACAGTCATACACCCATGTCCGCCCCCCTATACAGTCATACACCCATGTCCGCCCCCCTATACAGTCATACACCCCTGTCCTCCCCATACAGTCATGCACCCCTGTGTGCCCCCCCGTATAGTCATACACCCCTGTCCGCCCCCCCTGTATAGTCATACACCCCTGTCTGCCCCCCCCCCCGTATAGTCATGCACTTCTATCCCTATGTACCTCCTGTATAGTAATACATCCCAATCCATCCCCCCCCCCATATAGTCATATGCACCTATCCCCCCTCCCCCCCCCCCCCCATATAGTTATACACATGTATTCCTATATGACCCCCTGTGTATACACATCCTGTAGAGGCTGTATACCTGTATATACACATCCAGGTCTCTGCTGAGACCCCCTAATAATGACAAATAGTAATAATGATAATTGACTAACCATGGATTGCTGTTCAGTTCTTTTTTTACTTTTTCTAATCAAAATATCGCCAGTTTGACATGGAAAGTGGGTGTGGTTTGCAAAAAAAGGGGCGTGTCATAATTATCGTTGAATTATCGTTACCGCGGCTACATGTGCGATAAACCGCGATATTGATTTAGGCCCATATCGCCCAGCCCTACTGTACGCGCTGTGACCCCGCTCTGTACCGCCGCAGTCCTGGGTGCAGCATGTGGCCCGGGACCGCTGCTATAAGCGGGCACGGTCCGATCGCCCCAAGGGGGACTAACCTTAACCCCAGGGGGAATAACCCTAACCCCAGGGGGAATAACTCCAACCCCAGGGGGGAATAACCCTCACCCCAGGGGGAATAACCCTAACTCCAGGGGGGAATAACCATAACCCCAGGGGGGACTAACCCTAACCCCGGGGGGACTAACCCTAACCCCAGGGGGAAGAACCCTAACCCCAGGGGGGGATAACCCTAACCCCAGGGGGGAATGACCCTAACCCCAGGGGGACTAACCCTAAGCCCAGGGGGGGATAACCCTAACCCCAGGGGGAATAACCCTAAACCCAGGAGGGACTAACCCCAACCCCAGAGGGAATAACCCTTACCCCAGGGGGGAAACAACCCTAACCCCAGGGGGGAATAACCCTAACCCCAGAGGGAATAACCCTAACCCCAGGGGGGCTTCTAGTATATGTGTAAAAAAAAAAGTGTTGTTATTGATAAAAAGCCCCCTCCCTTAATAAAAGTTTGAATCGACCCCCTTTTCCCAGGTTATAAATAAAAATAAATAAACATGTTTGCTATCGCCGCGTGCGTAATCGACCGAACTATTAATTAATCACATTCCTGATCTCGCACGGTAAACGACGTAAGTGAAAAAAAAAAAAAAAACAAAGTGCAAAATTGCGCATTTTTGGTCGACTCAAATCCAGAAAAATTGTAATAAAAAGCAATCAAAAAGTCGCATATGCGCAATCAAGGTACCGATAGAAAGAACACATCATGGCGCAAAATATGACACCTGGCACAGCCCCATAGACCAAAGGATAAAAGCGCTATAAGCCTGGGAATGGAGCGATTTTAAGGAACATATATTTGTTAACAATGGTTTGAATCAGATACAATGAAAGTTATAAGTTTTTTTTTTTTTCAATTTCACTGCGCATATAATTTCTTTCTGGTTTCGCAGCACATTTTATGCAAAAATTCATCCTGTCATTGCAAAGTACAATTAGTGATGCAATAAAAGAGGGCTCATGTGGGTCTGTAGGTGTAAAAATGCAACTGCTATGGCCTTATATACACAAGGAGGAAAAAACGAAAACACAAAAACGAAAATTAGCCCGGTCCAGAAAGGCTTAAGAAAAGAGCCTCTGCATCTCCCTTGTGTGTCCATCCACTACCACACTCCAGAATAGACTACATCAGACTTGTTCTCTTTTCCCTGACAGGGGACCTGGTAGAGCCAGGGCCAAGTTGGACTACAGCAAGGACCGTCTTGTCTTGCTTTCTCTCTCTATGAAGACTTGGATAAGACTGACTAAGTGTGACAACAATAAACAAAAAACAATAACCCCTTGCTCACTACAGCTGTGCAATATACAAGTACAGAGATACATACTAGTGACAAAACTTAGGCATAACTTCATTATTACTTTACTTTGAGTACAGGCTTTTGTGAGGGGTGTACAGACTAGCAACACCTGTGGTGGGACACCAGACTTGCACTCTAGATTGGAAGACCTGCAATCTGAGCTCACATCAGATTTCTACGTATATCTAGACCACTACGTTTACTCATTCACTGTCATTCTTATATGTTACACTGCACCATGCGGCCACTAAAGGTGTCTTGCCTACCTTGTTCAGTTATTGGGTAGAAAAGTTACCTCTTCCTGAGTTGAGTAAGCAAATCCTTAAGGGGTGGGCAATGCAACTGTATTATATCATGCCCTAAGTATGGGGAACCTAGATCAGATCTATACCATGGCCTCTGTATTGGTAAGATTTAGCCTCCATGATGACTAGGCAGCTCAGGCTGATGGTCCCTGTGGATGCTCACCCTATGATACTACATATATCCCCTGATGAAGGTGAGACCACCTTATTGGGTCATATTTTTATCCTAGTGACCAAACGTATGTTGTCCTGTTGGCTGACCTCAGACAGGCGCACTATGGATCATGTGACTAGTCAGGTCAAACATCATTTGCTAATGGACCAGCTTGAGGCTAAACCGACCAAGAGAAAAGGGCTAAAGCATTTTTTAGAAAATGGAAAAAATTTATTATTACTACAACAGAAATAAGCATATTTGTTAGGCCTTTTAAGAACACTTAATGGTATTTGGAGGTAGATGTTGCGGAAACTCTGGGAAAGTTGGGTATTTCAGATTTATACCTGTTGCACGAGAATGGCAGCTGATAGTAGTGGTTGGCCTCACTCAGGTAAGCTGGGGTGGGGGTGGGGGGTGCGGGGTCTGGGTCTATTTTGGGCTTTTGTGATAAAATGTACATGATTGTTACACTACTCTTGTGTCACTTATGCGTATGTATATCCAAGTACCAGAAAATTGCCAATAAACATAAGCTTTAAAAATTTTTTTAAAAAAGTCATATGTATTTAAAAATGGTATCAATAAAAACTCTACATTTTCCAGCAAAAATTTTTACCTTAACCCAGCTCCATCAGGAGAAAGATAAGATAGCTATGGATCTTAGAAGATAATATAGTTTTTATTCTGCCAAATTAGTAAAACTTGTATAAATTGTATAAACTGTAATTGTAATTATGTTATTTTTACCACATGCTGAATGGCATTTATTTATTATGTGGGGAAAAAAAATATTATTCCCCTAAAAAAAATTAGTAAAAATTATTCAATAAGTTAAATAAATCCAAAAAGGCTGCAATGAAGTGTAACATCTGTCCCCCAAAAAACAAGCCCTCATGGTTAAGTTGATGAAAAAAAAGAGTTATGGCTGTTGAAAGGCAACAATGGAAAACTAGGAAAGTTGTATGGTTACTAAGGCTTAAAGTGGGCTGGTCTCTACGGGGTTAACATGTGGGCTATTGAGGGTGATTAGGGAGCTCACAAGATGATGGGAGCAGGTAATTAAATGGGACTGATTACTAGGAAGATCTGACGAAATTTGATTCTATAAAAAATAGATAAAGCTTTTCTCTTCCTCCTTTTCTCCTCCTACACCTCTTCCTCCTCCTCCTCCTCCTCCTCCTCCTCCTCCTCCGCTTCCTTTTCCTTCTCCTCTTCCTCCATCCTCCTCCTTCATCCTCCTCCTTTTCCTCTTCCTCCTCTCCTTCTATCCTCTTCCTCCTCTTCTTCCCGTCCTCCTCCTCCTCCTCCTCCTCTTCCTCCTCCTCCTCTTCCTCCTCCTCCGCTTCCTTTTCCTTCTCCTCTTCCTCCATCCTCCTCCTTCATCCTCCTCCTTTTCCTCTTCCTCCTCTCCTTCTATCCTCTTCCTCCTCTTCTTCCCGTCCTCCTCCTCCTCTTCTTCCTCTTCCTTCTCCTCCATCATCATTTTCCTCTTCCTCCTCTTCTTCCTCCTCTTCCTTCTCTTCTTCCTCCATCCTCCTTCTTTTCCTCCCCCTCCTCCTTCTCCTTCTCCTCCTCCTCCTCCTAGTACATCACTTCCCTAGCACAATCACCACATTTCTTCCCCTGAAATGAAGTGGGAAGAGCAGTAAGTATACAGGATCAGCCACCCAGCCATGGGGTTTGGTTCCCTTTATATTTTCATTACAATCATTTTGATGGAAAATCTTATTTTTAAGGACAGCAAAATGTGCATTTTTAACTTGTGGAGTGCCAGGTGTTGTTTGTATAGTTATCATTCATTGGATATTTTTGGAACAAGTTTTTTCTTACTTGCCACCTGCAAACAATAAAACAGTATACAAAATATGTATAAATATGTATAAATAGAAAGCATTCATAAACAACATCCCAAAATATTACTTTTATTTTTAGGTCAAATAAAAAAAAAACAAAGCATTTTCTGTTAATGTTCTACAAAACAACCAGACAATCTGATCACTATAAGAGGTTGTCAATAAATATAACAATACCACTCAGCAGTACAGGGCAACATGTTGCAGCAGAGCCTCATTCAGGTGTCCTCCAGTATAGTTATAGTTATTTGTGGGGACACTGTACACTCATTTCTATCCCGGCTACCACTACACTGGGGTGGGGGGTGGAGGTGTAATTATGTCCAAAAATTATCATTAGGAGCAAGAACCTTGTAAAATATTGTTTTTATAAAAATTTGCTAACGAACTACACCAGGCTTTGACTTCATTTTGCGCACAACAAAAAACACCTAACACCTATATAAAACAATGGCTCCACTGTGGCCGCTCTGTGCGAAATAGATCAAAAATGGCACAGCCGGCGTAAACTTCTAAAAAATTGCATGAACGACTTGATAAATGCTGCTGCTGCAAAAAAAAAAAATGCAGCGAGCAAGAAAAACTTTTTCACCATAATAATAGTGAGTGATACGTATGCCCGTTCATCTCCGGTGGTAGTGGAAGCTGACATTGCTTTCTTATAAATGCTAAACAAGGACCTTGACCTATTAGCAGGGTTGGGCGGCCAATCAGAATACGGGAAGGTTATGTAGTGGCAGAGTGTGGATGTAAAGCACCCTGGGTAGGGCAAAGTATCCCCCCCCCCAAACCTGGCAAGAGAATGGCAATGCATATAGTGTGTATATCGTCAGTCACCGGGGGAACATTCAGGATTGTTATAAGGTTTGGGGTTACAAAGATAAATAATCCGCCCACACCAGGACCACATGTTATCCAGTGACTGATATTGTAAATACCATTATTAAATATAAACCCGTAATGCCAATAATAGCAGTATACAAGAGACAAATAATACAGGCATGCGGTGACCATTACATTACAGTGGTGCGTAACTGCTGGACTTGATGCATCTGACGCATGTGTTGCATTATCTCATGACTGTTTCTTGACTTGAACTGTGGCCCAGACTTATCTGACTTCATAGGACGGCCTAACTGCAAATCACTATACTGCTCCAACCCAAAACGGAGCACACTGACACAATATTGTGGATGGGGAATAACCGCCATAGATTTATTAAAGGAGAAGTCTGGTGCGCAATAAAAAAAATTATTCTGGGCTGTGGGTGGGGGAACATCATCAAAAAGAAGTTATAGTCACCTGTGCCGGCGGCCACGCAATGCCGTGTTGTGCTCCCGGCTTTCCTCTTAGCGCCCCTCCGGCCACGTCACAATCCGGTGGAGGGATGCGCCGTTCAACCAGTCATTGATTGGGGTAAGACACCGCTGTAGTCACTGATTGGCCGAGCGGGCTAAATCTCACCCACTTGTGACATTCAACCCAGGTCGTGACATAACCGGAAACCATAAGAAGATCCCATGGAAGAGAAGATTACCTGGCGGGGTAATGCGGGTACAGGGTCAGGTGAGCATATTGTCTTTTTAAATTTCCCCCATAATGATTATCTGACAATCACACTGATCAATGCTATGCCTATGGCCACAGGCAGGCTCAGTCAGCAGAGCGCCTATCACACTGATCAATGCTATGCCTATGGCCACAGGCAGGCTCAGTCAGCAGAGCGCCTATCACACTGATCAATGCTATGCCTATGGCCACAGGCAGGCTCAGTCAGCAGAGCGCCTATCACACTGATCAATGCTATGCTTATGGCCACAGGCAGGCTCAGTCAGCAGAGCGCCTATCACACTGATCAATGCTATGCCTATGGCCACAGGCAGGCTCAGTCAGCAGAGCGCCTATAACACTGATCAATGCTATGCTTATGGCCACAGGCAGGCTCAGTCAGCAGAGCGCCTGTCACACTGATCAATGCTATGCCTATGGCCACAGGCAGGCTCAGTCAGCAGAGCGCCTATAACACTGATCAATGCTATGCTTATGGCCACAGGCAGGCTCAGTCAGCAGAGCGCCTATCACACTGATCAATGCTATGCTTATGGCCACAGGCAGGCACAGTCAGCAGAGCGCCTATCACACTGATCAATGCTATGCCTATGGCCACAGGCAGGCTCAGTCAGCAGAGCGCCTATCACACTGATCAATGCTATGCTTATGGCCACAGGCAGGCTCAGTCAGCAGAGCGCCTATCACACTGATCAATGCTATGCTTAAGGCCACAGGCCGGCTCAGTCAGCAGAGCGCCTATCACACTGATCAATGCTATGCCTATGGCCACAGGCAGGCTCAGTCAGCAGAGCGCCTATCACACTGATCAATGCTATGCCTATGGCCACAGGCAGGCTCAGTCAGCAGAGCGCCTATAACACTGATCAATGCTATGCTTATGGCAACAGGCAGGCTCAGTCAGCAGAGCGCCTATAACACTGATCAATGCTATGCTTATGGCAACAGGCAGGCTCAGTCAGCAGAGCGCCTATCACACTGATCAATGCTATGCTTATGGCCACAGGCAGGCTCAGTCAGCAGAGCGCCTATCACACTGATCAATGCTATGCTTATGGCCACAGGCAGGCTCAGTCAGCAGAGCGCCTATCACACTGATCAATGCTATGCTTATGGCCACAGGCAGGCTCAGTCAGCAGAGCGCCTATCACACTGATCAATGCTATGCCTATGGCCACAGGCAGGCTCAGTCAGCAGAGCGCCTATCACACTGATCAATGCTATGCTTATGGCATAGCAATGATCAGTGTGTATAAAGTAATTATTTGATGTAAAAGTCCCCCAAGGGAACTTAAAATGTGTTAAAAGAAAACTAAGAATGTCTTCATAAAAGCCCCAAAGCCCCTCCCCCAATAAAACCTGAAATCATCCCCCTTTACCATTATATAAATAAAACATATAAAAATAAATAAATATACAAATATATAAACATATTATATACCGTAGCGTGCGTAATTGTCCGATCTATTTAAATATAAAAATCGTCATCAATAACGGTGAACGACATAGATGAAGAGAGGGAAAAAAAACGCCAGGATTACTGTTTTTTTGTTACATTATATATTAAAAAAATTCAAAAAAAGTGATCAAAACGTTCGAGCTTCACAAATATAGTATTAATAAAAACTAGAGATCATGGCGCAAAAAATGATGCCCCATACAGCCCTGTAGGTAAATAAAAAAAATAGGCCCATTTTATTAATAATTAATTGCAAAAAAAAGGATTAAAAAAATATATATATAACATTAGAAAATCTGTGTAAATCTGCATATGGTTGTGTTCGGACTGACCTATAGAATAATGGTATCATGTCACTGTCGCTATAGTGCATTATGTAGACACAGGAACCCCCCAAACGTTACCATATTGCATTCTTTTTTATGATTTCACCTATTTATACCTTAATATAAATAAATATAATATAATAATAATACATACATGTTATGGTAGAATGAAAGACGCCATTACAAAGTACAACTATTCCTGTAAAAAACAACAAGCCCCCATATGGCCCTGTAGACAGAAAACTGAAAGTGCGAGAGCTCTTAGAAAGGGAGGAAGAAAAAAATTTAAACCGCAAAAATGAAAATTTGCGCAGTCCACTGGGTCATTTTGGGCTTGGTCTTCAAAGGGTCAATTGTCATTACGAGGGAGGCTGTACTCCACGTGGAGAGAGTCTCGGTGGAAGGCGCAGAGGGCCTAAGGAACCAGCTATATCCACCTTCAGGTACCAGGTAATAACTGAAAGGCGCAACTATTTGGTGGATTTCAGTCCGGGTATAATGTGTTTGAATATAAGTTCTCAATTTTCTGAAAAACTTTTTCCTTATATCTTTCTGTTCTATGCCTAGGAGACTTATCAGTAATACTCCAATACTGGGAATGTCAGGCTGCAACCAATGTTGTCATAAAAGACACTTTGCTGCTAGAAGAATCACATGTAATATCAAAGTGATGCTCCTTACAGGAAGTGGTGTATTCTCTCCAGTCTGACACAGTGCTCTCTGCTGCCACCTCTGTCCATGTCAGGAACTGTCCAGAGCAGGAGAGGTTTTCTATGGGGATTTGCTGCTGCTCTGGACAGTTCCTGACATGGACAGAGGTGGCAGCAGAGAGCGCTTTGTCAGACTGGAGAGAATACACCACTTCCTGCACGACATACAGCAGCTGATAAGTATGGGAAGACTGGAGATTTTTAAATAGAAGTAAATTACACATCTATATAACTTTCTGACTATATAATTTTCTGATACATTTAAATCAATGACAGCCGCCCAATGCACACAGTGTATTAAATAACGGAAATCATCTATCGGAAGCCTTCCACATTGGGAATGGCACGCGGCAGGGGTGCCCCCTGTCTCCCCTCTTATACGTTCTTACAATTGAACATCTGGCTAATGCTTTGAGGCAGAACTCAGATGTGAAGGGCACAAATTGGCTCTATACGCAGATGACCTGCCTAGTACCTGACCTCACCCCATATCTCTTTCCCTACTATCCTTTCCGAGTCCCTCAGATTTGGGAGGTAAAGGAATAGCCCAATATGGTTCCCTGACGGCCGCGGCTGCAGCAGGAGCTTTATACCGGAGAGTTTTATTCTCCGGGCGTGTGACAGATACGGGCAGGGAAGTAGTCATCTGGGCAGCTCCCGCCCATATCTAGTCACAGCGCTCTGCCTGTCAGCGCGCTCCGAGGGGATGATTGACAGGCCTCTCTGCATGTCAATCATGCTGCGGAGCGCGGTGACTAGATACGGACTAGAATTAAACTCCGCTTATTTCTCCGCTATAAAGCTTCTGATGCGGCCGGTATGTGCCGCGGCTGCTGCAGGGGCTTTGTACAGCGCTCGGAGGAACCATATGAGCCCCATTTGGCTGATTGGTTCCCTCTAATGTCTCCCTCTCTTCAGGTACCAGAATTTTGCTTTCAAGTGGAGGGAAGAGAAGACCACATTACTTACCTCGCCATTCAGGTTCAGTCCCAGCTTCACCTACTGCTCCCGCTCAACTAGGTCCCGCTGCCAACGAAAATACTTGCATCCCTGTCAGCATACCACACAAAACATTTATCGTGGTTCGCTCAAATGGCCGTGCTTAAAATGGATATTCTTCCTAGGTTTTTATACCTATGTTCCCATTCATGCATCTGCTTCTTTTTTTTAAAACTCTCCAGTGCGCGGTCACATGATTAGCGGCAAAGATTAGGGCGGAAACTCCTATCTAAACCAAGGCATATGGGGGGAAGGGGTGTCCCAGACCTTCAGCTGTATAACGAAGCAGCAATTCTTACCCGCTTATTGGATTGGTCACATAATGCCCAGACAAAGCTGTGGGTGTTGCTTGAGCAATCTGTTTCCCCCGCGACATTGCAATGGCCCCATGGCTCTCGCAGAGTGAGGTGAATTGACCTCCTGGCCCTTTTTGGTCCCTCACGTTTTTGTATATGGGATAAATGGGTTCTGAAGTTTGGCATCTCTTCTCGGCCTGGCCCTATGTCCCCACTGTTTGGGAACCCTGGGTTTCCGCCTGGCTTGACCAGATGTACTTTTTTAGTGTGGGACAGCACATCTGGGGTCCGTCTGTATCAAGCGTTTCCACGAGGGGCTTTGCCCTCCTTGGATTCGGCTGATTATCACTCGGTGGAATAGAGAAAACAATCAGATCGTGTCATCGGCTGATCGTTTATTTAGGGCAGGGCCGTTTCTACCACCGTGCATGCCGGGCGGCCGCCCGGAGCGCTGACAGGGAGGAGGGCGCAGTAACCCGCACTGACATCTGATCACCGCCCCCCCCCCCGGCACATCTGATCGCCGCCCCTCCTGGGACACCTGATCGGCGCAGCGTCGCCCTCAGGAACTTGTGATCGCCGACGACCCGGCACACCTAATGGGGGGGGGGGGGGGGGGGTTGCGGCGATCAGGTGTGCCGCGGAGGGTGCTGTGAGGTGAAGTTGCTGGCCTCCTGGGCCGGTCCCGGCCCCCTCTATGCCTGGCTACATCCCCCGCCCACTGTGACGTGCCTACGTCACCTCCACGGTTCCCGGCTCACATCCCTAGCGCTGCCCTTACTACTCAGACGCCGCCCTCACGTTCCCAGGGCCCCCCTCTTCTCTCCAGCGCCGCCCCCGCCCCTGATCTTGTTCTTGGCCGCCATTTGCAGATTCCCGCCTGGCCTGTAGTGAGGAGCAGAGAAAGGCTGCACAGGAGCAGCAGCAGGTAGTAAAAATAAGTATAAATGAAGAAAACTGTAACGTAAGCTTTAAGTGTGGAAGCTGGGCCCCTAGAATTAAAAAAAAATTGATTGTAATGAAAAATTGTGAACTACACCTCCCAGCATGCCCTGACACTGTCATTTATAAACCTTCAGGAACTGCTGGGAGTGGTAGTTCTCCCAACAAAATAAAAATAGATGTATTTTGTAGGGAGAACTATAACTCCCAGCAGTTACTGAAGGTATATAGCTGTCAGGGCATGCTAGGAGTTGCAGTTCCCAATCTATGGGGTTGGCTGTTACATTTTCTAATCATGTAAATGAATTTTCCAGAACTATGTAACACCCAACCCCATAGATTGGGAACTACAACTCCCTTCATGCCCTAGCAGCTAGAAACCTTTAGGAACTGCTGGGAGTTGTAGTTCTCCCAATTAAATGAAAATAAAAAAGGATGTTGTAGGGAGATCTATAACTCCCAGCAGTTACTGAAGGTATATAGCTGTCAGGGCATGCTAGGAGTTGTAGTTCACAATCTATGGCAGGGGTATTCAACAGCTTTTAGTGAGGAGCCACTTACTGGGGTCTATTGTCAGGTGAAGGTCTAAGCTGAACATCAGTAGTAAACGTGTTGCGCTTCCCAAGTAGTATATAGCCCCCCTGTTACTCTCCCAGTAGTATATAGACCCCCTGTTACTCCCCCAGTAGTATATAGCCCCGTTACTCCCTCAGTAGTATATAGACCCCTGTTACTCCCCCAGTAGTATATAGACCCCTGTGCGCTCCCCCAGTAGTATATAGTCCCCCTGTTACTCCCCCGGTAGTATATAGCCCCCCTGTTACTCCCCCAGTAGTATATAGACCCCCTGTTACTCCCCCAGTAGTATATAGACCTCTGTGCGCTCCCCCAGTAGTATATAGTCCCCCTGTTACTCCCCCGGTAGTATATAGCCCCCCTGTTACTCCCCCAGTAGTATATAGACCCCCTGTTACTCCCCCAGTAGTATATAGACCCCTGTGCGCTCCCCAAGTAGTATATAGACCCCTGTGTGCTCCTGAATTACTACTGTTTCAAGCCTGTGTGCTCCGGTATTGCTGCTGTTCGAAGCCTAAGTGCTCCTGTATTCCTGTTTGGAGCCCGTGTGTCAGTATTTATTTTATTTATAATTTATCTTATTGGCACATTATTTGCCTTTCAGAGTATTATTTGCTAAATTGTATTATTTGGAAATAGGGACGTTTAAAAAATGTATATGTATCCGAACATTTTATTTATTTATTTATTATTTTTTTTTGGGGGGGGGGGGGGGGGGCGCTTTTTTTCACATTCGCCCTGTAGCTAAAATGACCTAGAAACTGCCCTGATTTAGGGCCAGACCTACAATCATTGGTCCCCCACCGGGCATTGCTACGGTGGAATAGCGGTGCGCGTCGGGCGATTTGAGAAGCACCATACATTACGTGTCAGGGCTTCTCCTGTGTCTTCCTCCCCGGGTCCCGCTCGCAGCATCAGCAGCTCTGGAGCGGCCTGACTGAGCAGTCAGACCGCTTAGCCAATCACAGGCCAGGACCGCCGCGGCCAGTGATTGGCTGAGCGGTCTGACAGCTCAGTCAGGCCGCACCGAAGCTGCTGCTACGCCGCGGGACCCGGGGAGGAAGATGGAGTGCAGGAGAAGCCCAGACAGGTAATGTATTGCTGCAAGGGCTGCAAGGACATCGGTAACGATGTCCCTGCAGCCCTCGCTTAACGATCATCGGGGCCGTGGAATAGGCCCAGTAAACGAGATCGGCGCTCGTTTACATCGTTGCTCGGCCCGTGGAATAGGGCCCTAAGTCTAGCTACCCTGATATCTCCATTTCCTGGTTTGAATATAACCAGCTCCATTCTCTCTTTCGGACTTTAGTGTCTAGTGTGGCCCTCCCCACAGCACTCTTCTATTTTGACCAATGGGTTCTCTCCAATGTGGCGGGGCCACAAACCCTTTCTCGGCTCTACCAATTACTCTAACGCAGACCGGGCTCCCTTCTTTGGGAAGTGGGAAGCCGACTGCTCTCTGACATTCACTGACGAACAGATCCAGAAGATCGGTACGCTTACACATGGTGTGTCCATGGCCTCGCATGCAAAGAACTACAAGATCCTGTCGAGGTGGTATAGATGCCCTGCCGACATACATTGTATGTATCCAACTGCCTCCAGTGATTGTTGGAGATGCGGGTCCGCTGATGGAGGGGTTTTGCATATATGCTGGGCTTGCCCACTGATGAAGGTGTTTTGGGACAAAGTGTTTCAGGTGGATGAAGCTTATTCAGGAAAAAGTTACCAATTCTCCTCAATGTGCCTTTGCTAAGGCTTCTCCCGGTCCCTTGTCTTTGATCAAAAAAGGCATATTAAGACACTTTTTGACAGCAGCACAACTAGTCATTACTAGGCACTGGAAGACTTTTGTGTGCCCCTCTATGACTGAATGGCGCACTGGAGCCATGATGCGATAAGCAGATATGAAGAGCTAATTGCAGAAGATAATGGCATATTCCGTGGTACATGGTACATGGCAATATGGCATATTCCAAGGTATGGGGGGGTTGGCTTCCCAGACCTCCCACCACCACTTCATTGAGCTTTGCGGGTCAGATAGAGGTTATCTTGCAGCCTTGGAGGTGGTCTCCGGGTCCTTAGGGGAAACAGGTCCTTGTTCCTAGACGGAGTGGAGATCTAGTTCTTTTATTCTGTTTTGCTTCTTTCCTACTAAAGCGTGTCCATGCTTGTTACCGCGTGGACACGGCAAGGGCCTTCACTTACTTTTCTCTTTTTCCTTTCTCTTGTACTTTACCTAACTTTGCTTGCGACCTTTATTTTGTGTAACGGAATTAACTGATTACAAGACGCCCCGTTTGTATCCTGATGATTTGTCATTTGATGTCCCAGAGAATGTGTTCTCTATCTTGTTACAATCCCGCTTGCTAGCGGTAGTCAGTTTCGCTTGCTACTTGCAGTAGCATGTATATTTACTGTTTCCTATTTTTATTATTGTTTACAAAAAAATTCTTTAACACCTTTACGACCAAGGACGTAACTGTATGTCCTTGGTCGGGTATGGGAGTTCAGAGCGGGGCTGCGGGGTGACCCCACTCTGAACCACTGCCACCCCAGGTGTTATTAATAAGCAAAAATCCGCCAAAGTGCAAAATTGCACATTTTTGGTTGTATCAAATCCAGAAAAATGGTAATAAAAACCGATCAAAAAGTCACATATACACAATTAAGGTACTGATAGAAAGTACAGATCATGGCGCAAAAAATTACACCTCAAACAGCCCCATAGACCATAGGATGAAAGCATTATAAGCATGGTCATAGAGCAATTTTAAGGAGCATTTAGATTTTTAAAAAGGTTTTAATTTTTTTAAAAGCCATCAAATAAAACAAAAATTATACTAGTTACATATAGTTGTAATCGTACTGACTTCAGGAACATAGATAACATGTCAGTTTTACCATAGGACAAATGGTGTAAACACAACCCCCCCCCCCCCCATTTAAAAAAAATGCGTTTTATTTTTAATTTCACTGCGCACATATTTTTTTCCGTTTTCACAGCGTATTTTATGGAAAAATTAAGTCTGTCATTGCAAAGTACAATTAGTGGCACAAAAAAAAAGGGTTAGTGTGGGCCTGTAGGTGAAAAAAAGGAAGTGCTACCACCTTTTAAAAACGAGGAGAAAAAAACGAAAGCGCAAAAACAAAAATTTGCGCGGCCCTGAAGGGGTTAATAAGATCAGATATCAAATAAATAACAGACATCAATATAATGTTCGGGACAAGTATTTGTGGACGTTGTCCTTTAAAAAAATAAAAAATGGAAAGAAAAAAACGTCATGTGAATCTCCGAAGAATAAATAGTGATAATAATAAAAACAATAACATGTAGCAAAATATACAATACAAAAGGGAGGGGGGGCAGACAGAGTTACCCAGTGGCCGAGCATCCTGCTGGACGTTGTCCTCTCTTATAATAAGTTCACATCTCGTTTTGGGCCCCACGTTGGGCTACACATCAGGAATCAGCGAAATAAGGATGCGGACGCGCAGCCCGGCGTGTGGCCAACGGCCACATTGAATTGAATGAGTAGGACAGAGTCATTATGTGCACATTCGCTCATTTGCTGGACGTACATTGCTCCTGTGCAGGACTCAGAAGCTCAGTCGACCTTCCCTAATATAATAATTAGAGATGAACCAGTAGTGAAATATAAAAAAATTTGAAATTTGATTTGAGTAGACCATGATACTACTACTGTTTTGCGTTCTGTGCGTAACATAAACCAGTTGAACTGCTGTTGCCTGGACCTCCAAGTGGTCGAATTTTGGTATTTAAGAAACAAGCATTTTTCTCCCATGGGATCGATATTTGATCGAATAGTTGAGTATTGACTATGCTCTAATCGAATTTCCAAATTTTCAATATTTCACTACTCGTTCATATCTAATTATTATATTAGGGAAGGTCTGCTATATTATTATATTAGGGAAGGTCTGCTATATTATTATATTACGGATGGTCTGCTATATTATTATATTAGGGAAGGTCTGCTATATTATTATATTACGGATGGTCTGCTATATTATTATATTACAGAAGGTCTGCTATATTATTATATTAGGGAAGGTCTGCTATATTATTATATTAGGGAAGGTCTGCTATATTATTATATTAGGGAAGGTCTGCTATATTATTATATTACGGATGGTCTGCTATATTATTATATTAGGGAAGGTCTGCTATATTATTATATTAGGGAAGGTCTGCTATATTATTATATTACGGATGGTCTGCTATATTATTATATTACAGAAGGTCTGCTATATTATTATATTAGGGAAGGTCTGCTATATTATTATATTAGGGAAGGTCTGCTATATTATTATATTAGGGAAGTTCTGCTATATTATTATATTACGGATGGTCTGCTATATTATTATATTAGGGAAGGTCTGCTATATTATTATATTAGGGAAGGTCTGCTATATTATTATATTAGGGAAGGTCTGCTATATTATTATATTAGGGAAGGTCTGCTATATTATTATATTACGGATGGTCTGCGATATTATTATATTAGGGAAGGTCTGCTATATTATTATATTAGGGAAGGTCTGCTATATTATTATATTAGGGAAGTTCTGCTATATTATTATATTACGGATGGTCTGCTATATTATTATATTACGGATGGTCTGCTATATTATTATATTAGGGAAGGTCTGCTATATTATTGTATTACGGATGGTCTGCTATATTATTATATTAGGGAAGGTCTGCTATATTATTGTATTACGGATGGTCTGCTATATTATTATATTAGGGAAGGTCTGCTATATTATAATATTAGGGAAGGTCTGCTATATTATTATATTAGGAAAGGTCTGCTATATTATTATATTAGGGAAGGTTTGCTATAAACACATAGAACAGTAACATAGCTGGGGAGAGATTGCGGCAGCAGCGCCATCCACTATCCGGCCAGCTGTGCATTCTGTCAATATTTGTCTATCCATCATAGAGTTACATTGAAAAATGTGTGTGGCAGACTGGGGAGTGGATTGCGTTGCTGCCGTGATCTCTCTGAGGTTATATCTCCTGATCAGAGGGTGCGTGCTGCTGGACGACATGTCAGTTGTTATCTGTAGTGACCGATACTCATTAATGAAAAGTACGTAAGTATTTACTAAAATCTCTATTCGGAAAGATCTACTATAAATGTATAGAACAGAACTTACACTAAATGTATCAAACAATTTCCAGTGATCAATAAATATTTCTGAACTAGAAACAGATAGAAGTGGAGTCACAAGGTCCGCGTTTCATTCTAAATCTCATGGGAATCATTTCATTATTTTGGGAACATTGGCAACAAGAACATACAATGATCAGCGGGGTCAGGTGGGCAAGGGGGGGGGGAGGGGGGCTTCCTTATTGTGGAATCTAGAAAATGGTTTTGGGCTGGAAATGAGTGCCGTCGCGTCATTATCTTTACAGGGTTTGGGATTTAGACAGGTTTATTGTACAGCTGGAACCTTGGATAAGGCAGGATTGTAAAGGACTTTTAACACAGGCCGACAGGCTGCAGCAAGCATGTGCCGATCGCTATGATCGATGCCCATTTAGTGATCAATGGTGCGGCCATCACTGGATCATTCATGCAGCCCATCCAATGCTTTATTGTCAGCCGTATATAACCCATATATCACACAGGACAATATGTGCCCGATGCACTGAACAAGCCGCACAGAAGACCCAAACAGCTGATGAGCGAGCGTTTACACCGGCCAGTTGTCAGCAACAGTTGTCCAATGATTGGCCAGTGAAAGAGGGCACAAAACCTTTCAGTATACTATCATGGTCTCTGGGAGAGGGGGCTGTACCATAAGGGCCCCATTACACGGCCCGATATGGAGAAGGAAGTAAGTGCCGACCTGTCAGCTCGCTGTTGGTGCTATCACACTCACAGACATGGAGCGTGCGGGGGTGGATACAGATTTGCTTTCTCTAATAGTGACACATGGCTACGTGTAATAGTGATACATGGCTACGTGTAATAGTGATACATGGCTACCTGTAATAGTGATACATGGCTACGTGTAATAGTGACACATGGCTACGTGTAATAGTGATACATGGCTACGTGTAATAGTGATACATGGCTACGTGTAATAGTGACACATGGCTACGTGTAATAGTGATACATGGCTACGTGTAATAGTGATACATGGCTACCTGTAATAGAGATACATGGCTACGTGTAATAGTGACACATGGCTACGTGTAATAGTGATACATGGCTACGTGTAATAGTGATACATGGCTACGTGTAATATTGATACATGGCTACGTGTAATAGTGACACATGGCTACATGTAATAGTGATACATGGCTACCTGTAACAGTGATACATGGCTACCTGTAATAGTGATACATGGCTACCTGTAATAGTGACACATGGCTACGTGTAATAGTGATACATGGCTATGTGTAATAGTGATACATGGCTACGTGTAATAGTGATACATGGCTACGTGTAATAGTGATACATGGCTACATATAATAGTGACACATGGCTACGTGTAATAGTGATACATGGCTACGTGTAATAGTGATACATGGCTACGTGTAATAATGACACATGGCTACGTGTAATAGTGATACATGGCTACCTGTAATAGTTATACATGGCTACGTGTAATAGTGACACATGGCTACGTGTAATAGTGATACATGGCTACGTGTAATAGTGACACATGGCTACGTGTAATAGTGACACATGGCTACGTGTAATAGTGATACATGGCTACGTGTAATAGTGACACATGGCTACGTGTAATAGTGATACATGGCTACCTGTAATAGAGATACATGGCTACCTGTAATAGTGACACATGGCTACCTGTAATAGTGATACATGGCTATGTGTAATAGTGACACATGGCTACGTGTAATAGTGACACATGGCTACGTGTAATAGTGATACATGGCTACGTGTAATAGTGACACATGGCTACGTGTAATAGTGACACATGGCTACGTGTAATAGTGATACATGGCTACGTGTAATAGTGATACATGGCTACGTGTAATAGTGACACATGGCTACGTGTAATAGTGATACATGGCTACGTGTAATAGTGACACATGGCTACGTGTAATAGTGATACATGGCTACCTGTAATAGAGATACATGGCTACCTGTAATAGTGACACATGGCTACGTGTAATAGTGATACATGGCTACATGTAATAGTGACACATGGCTACGTGTAATAGTGATACATGGCTACGTGTAATAGTGATACATGGCTACGTGTAATAGTGACACATGGCTACGTGTAATAGTGATACATGGCTACCTGTAATAGTTATACATGGCTACGTGTAATAGTGACACATGGCTACGTGTAATAGTGATACATGGCTACGTGTAATAGTGACACATGGCTACGTGTAATAGTGACACATGGCTACGTGTAATAGTGATACATGGCTACGTGTAATAGTGACACATGGCTACGTGTAATAGTGATACATGGCTACCTGTAATAGAGATACATGGCTACCTGTAATAGTGACACATGGCTACCTGTAATAGTGATACATGGCTATGTGTAATAGTGACACATGGCTACGTGTAATAGTGACACATGGCTACGTGTAATAGTGATACATGGCTACGTGTAATAGTGACACATGGCTACGTGTAATAGTGACACATGGCTACGTGTAATAGTGATACATGGCTACGTGTAATAGTGATACATGGCTACGTGTAATAGTGACACATGGCTACGTGTAATAGTGATACATGGCTACGTGTAATAGTGACACATGGCTACGTGTAATAGTGATACATGGCTACCTGTAATAGAGATACATGGCTACCTGTAATAGTGACACATGGCTACGTGTAATAGTGATACATGGCTACATGTAATAGTGACACATGGCTACCTGTAATAGTGATACATGGCTACGTGTAATAGTGACACATGGCTACGTGTAATAGTGACACATGGCTACGTGTAATAGTGATACATGGCTACGTGTAATAGTGACACATGGCTACGTGTAATAGTGACACATGGCTACGTGTAATAGTGATACATGGCTACGTGTAATAGTGACACATGGCTACGTGTAATAGTGATACATGGCTACCTGTAATAGAGATACATGGCTACCTGTAATAGTGACACATGGCTACGTGTAATAGTGATACATGGCTACGTGTAATAGTGACACATGGCTACCTGTAATAGTGACACATGGCTACGTGTAATACTGACACATGGCTACGTGTAATAGTGATACATGGCTACGTGTAATAGTGATACATGGCTACGTGTAATAGTGACACATGGCTACGTGTAATAGTGACACATGGCTACGTGTAATAGTGATACATGGCTACGTGTAATAGTGACACATGGCTACGTGTAATAGTGACACATGGCTACGTGTAATAGTGATACATGGCTACGTGTAATAGTGATACATGGCTACGTGTAATAGTGATACATGGCTACGTGTAATAGTGATACATGGCTACGTGTAATAGTGAAACATGGCTACCTGTAATAGTGATACATGGCTACCTGTAATAGTGACACATGGCTACGTGTAATAGTGATACATGGCTACATATAATAGTGACACATGGCTACGTGTAATAGTGATACATGGCTACCTGTAATAGTGATACATGGCTACCTGTAATAGTGACACATGGCTACGTGTAATAGTGACACATGGCTACGTGTAATAGTGATACATGGCTACGTGTAATAGTGACACATGGCTACGTGTAATAGTGATACATGGCTACGTGTAATAGTGACACATGGCTACGTGTAATAGTGACACATGGCTACGTGTAATAGTGATACATGGCTACGTGTAATAGTGATACATGGCTACGTGTAATAGTGATACATGGCTACGTGTAATAGTGACACATGGCTACGTGTAATAGTGACACATGGCTACGTGTAATAGTGACACATGGCTACGTGTAATAGTGATACATGGCTACGTGTAATAGTGACACATGGCTACGTGTAATAGTGATACATGGCTATGTGTAATAGTGATACATGGCTACGTGTAATAGTGATACATGGCTACGTGTAATAGTGATACATGGCTACGTGTA
Source organism: Dendropsophus ebraccatus (assembly GCF_027789765.1). Classification (NCBI taxonomy): domain Eukaryota; kingdom Metazoa; phylum Chordata; class Amphibia; order Anura; family Hylidae; genus Dendropsophus; species Dendropsophus ebraccatus. Next base: position 5,844,403 of record NC_091464.1, on the reverse strand, counting down.
ATATTGATACATGGCTACGTGTAATAGTGATACATGGCTACGTGTAATAGTGATACATGGCTACGGGTAATAGTGATACATGGCTACGTGTAATAGTGATACATGGCTACGTGTAATATTGATACATGGCTACGTGTAATAGTGATACATGGCTACGTGTAATAGTGATACATGGCTACGTGTAATAGTGATACATGGCTACGTGTAATAGTGATACATGGCTACGTGTAATAGTGATACATGGCTACGTGTAATAGTGACACATGGCTACGTGTAATAGTGACACATGGCTACGTGTAATAGTGACACATGGCTACGTGTAATAGTGATACATGGCTACGTGTAATAGTGATACATGGCTACGGGTAATAGTGACACATGGCTATGTGTAATAGTGATACATGGCTACGGGTAATAGTGACACATGGCTACGTGTAATAGTGACACATGCCTACGTGTAATAGTGATACATGGCTACGTATAATAGTGATATATAACTACGTGTAATAGTGACACATGGCTACGTGTAATAGTGATACATGGCTACGTGTAATAGTGATACATGGCTCTGTGTAATAGTGATACATGGCTACGTGTAATAGTGATACATGGCTATGTGTAATAGTGACACATAGCTACGTGTAATAGTGATACATGGCTCTGTGTAATAGTGATACATGGCTACGTGTAATAGTGATACATGGCTACGTGTAATAGTGATACATGGCTCCGTGTAATAGTGATACATGGCTACGTGTAATAGTGATACATGGCTCCGTGTAATAGTGATACATGGCTACGTGTAATAGTGATACATGGCTACGTGTAATAGTGACACATGGCTACGTGTAATAGTGATACATGGCTATGTGTAATAGTGATACATGACTACGTGTAATAGTGATACACGGCTACATGTAATAGTGACACATGGCTACGTGTAATAGTGACACATGGCTACGTGTAATAGTGACACATGGCTACGTGTAATAGTGATACATGGCTACGTGTAATAGTGATACATGGCTACGTGTAATAGTGATACATGGCTATGTGTAATAGTGATACATGGCTACGTGTAATAGTGATACATGGCTACGTGTAATAGTGATACCTGGCTACCTGTAATAGTGATACATGGCTACGTGTAATAGTGATACATGGCTACGTGTAATAGTGATACATGGCTACGTGTAATAGTGATACATGGCTACGTGTAATAGTGACACATGGCTACGTGTAATAGTGATACATGGCTACGTGTAATAGTGACACATGGCTATGTGTAATAGTGATACATGGCTACGTGTAATAGTGATACATGGCTACGTGTAATAGTGATACATGGCTACGTGTAATAGTGATACATGGCTACGTGTAATAGTGATACATGGATACGGGTAATAGTGATACATGGCTACCTGTAATAGTGATACATGGCTACGTGTAATAGTGATACATGGCTACGTGTAATAGTGATACATGGCTACGTGTAATAGTGATACATGGCTATGTGTCATAGTGATATATGGCTACGTGTAATAGTGATACATGGCTACGTGTAATAGTGATACATGGCTACGTGTAATAGTGATACATGGCTAGGTGTAATAGTGACACATGGCTACCTGTAATAGTGATACATGGCTACGTGTAATAGTGATACATGGCTACGTGTAATAGTGACACATGGCTACGTGTAATAGTGATACATGGCTACGTGTAATAGTGACACATGGCTACCTGTAATAGTGACACATGGCTACGTGTAATAGTGACACATGGCTACGTGTAATAGTGATACATGGCTACGTGTAATAGTGATACATGGCTACGTGTACTCTCAACTCTCAACTACTCTCAACTTTCCAAACACCGCTACAACTACCTCTCTTTTACTCTACTTCTCCAAGCACCTCCTCAAGCACAAACAAGTTCCAGTAAGTGAAGATTAATCTATTCTACTGAAGTATATTGTACTACTGAAGAACTTTACAGTAAAGCTGTTCTATTTTTGGTATCACTGGGACTGGGATATTTCCTACACACCAGCACCCATACACACACAAACCTTGGGTTATTTTTCCCCTTTTCTGTGGGTGGCGGTAGCGATAGTCCAGGTGGGTCAGTTGCCACAGAGGACCGCCCTGACAAGAGCCCAAGGTACCAATAACACACCTGTGTGCTGGGCTAGCACTGGTGTCACAACACTACCATCTCTGGCTGAGTTGTACAACAACACCTAACCATAGCAGGGCACCACAGCTATGTGTAATAGCAATACATGCCTACATGTTATAGTGATCACCATACATATTACCGCCATACTGTTACTGACCAAATCCTGTATACTTACACCAATATTACCAATAATACCAGTACACAAGGGGGAAATATTACTGCCACACCACAGCCACTACCATCACCACCATATTGTTACTGACCAAATCCTGTATACGAAGACCAATAAAACACAGTACCAGATTGCAAGTAACAAATAATACCACCACATGCTAACACCACCGCAGCTACTGAATAATCCCTGTACAAAGATCACTATCACCTCATACAGTCATATAGAGGTAGACCCAGCTGCAGACTCTAAGTCATCCCCCGTATAGTATATGCCCCCTGTGTGGAGCCACCTTATAGATGGCCCCTTTAATCTTCCATATAGATGGCCCCATGTGCATCTCCTAGAGAGCCCCCCTGTGTGCATCCCCTATAGTATATGGCCCCCTCTCTGTAGTCCCCCCTTACAAATAGCCCCCTGTTTTGTCCCCCTTATAGATGGCCCCCTGTGTTGTCCATCCCCCCCACAGGGCCGGCCCCAGGTTTCTCCGGGTCCTCTGGCAACAGAGCCTCAGCCCCTCATGCATCCACTATGCACCCATCATCCACACACTATGCACAATCCCTTAGACACCACTAACATACACAAATACACATTACTGACACAGACACCGACTGACTAACACAGACACTGACTGACTAACACAGATGCTGAGTGACTGTCTGACACATACACAAACTGACACACTCAGACACATACACACAACACTTACAGCTCAGTCTTCTCCCTCTTCCTTTATGTTAAGCAGCTCTCCACACTGTAAGGTCGAGGACCGTTGGGTCATGTGATCAGGTCCTTCACCCTTTTCTTTCTCTGTGCAGGTCCTGCTCTGTCTCCTATGTCCTCTGATGTGTAGCCCCTCACCCTGCACTAAAGTGAGCAGGCTGAACATTAGAACACTGGGCCACTCTTCCTCTCTGGGCCCCTGGAGGCGCTGTGGGCCCCCCTGTGTTGCCCCCCTTATAGATGCCCCCTGTCCAGAGCAGCAGCAAATCCATATAGAAAACCTCTCCTTCTCTGGACAGTTCCTGACATGGACAGAGGTGGCAGCAGAGAGCACTGTGTCAGACTATAGAGAATACACCACTTCCTGCAGGACATACAGCAGCTGATAAGTACTGGAAGACTGAGGATTTTTAAATAGAAGTAAATTGCAAATCTCAATGCTGATTGAGGTCAGCTCACCTGCTGTATCCACTCTCGGTGCGCGGCAAAGCCCGGAGCCAGGGCAGTAAATGCAAAGGAAAAGTCCAGCACCAGTGTAGCGGATAAAAGTATTGTCGTCCTTCTTTATTTGCAAAACTTCACATAACAGGAAACAAACATGCGATTGTTGACGCGTTTCGGCGTCTCTCACGCCTTGTTCACCAAAATTGCAAATCTATATAACCTATATAATCTATATAACCTATATAATCTATATAACCTTCTATATAACCTTCTGAAACCAGCTGATTTGAAAGAAAAGAAAATTTTGCTGGAGTACTCCTTTTAATTGGAAGAGGATGAGCGCGGGCACCCTGGACATTCCAAAAACATCCCAGCAGACTTTCTGTTTTTTTTGTTTTTTTTTCAAAACTGTTTTTATTGAATTTTCATAATATAAGTAACGGTAACAGCTACAGGACGCATTTACATCACGTTCCCGTAAGTATAAGGCAAACAAGGAATAACCAGTCCGCTTCACAAAAAACATATAACCAATACGGAAACCTATCCCACCCCATCACACCCCCCCACCCCCTCCACAGATGCATGATAAAGATGATAGGACTTCCCGGGTAGGAAAAACAGGCTTTCTGTTTTAGAGACACTCTGACCTACAGTTTAACCCAGAGGTAGGGAACCATGCCTGGACAGCCAAAGCTAAAGCAATGAAGCCGCGGTGCAGAGGGAAGGGCAGAACGTCACACTAGGGGCCGGCGGGCCCGCCTCCACTGCTTCAGGCCTGGTCGGCAACCAGAAATAGAACGATCCGTCCGCGGGAACTGGGCCGCGTTTCAAAAAAAGGGCAGCGGCACTGGCATCCCCGTGCTGGTGCCAGTCTATTAAAATCTTATCCGCGCACTATCCCATTCTCGTTTCCAGCACACAGTCGTGTTCTGCGGCATCCACATCCAGGTTATACATGGAGCTCCTGAGGCCACTCGTGGGGAAATAATGGGTATTAGATATGACGGATAACTTTATTTACAGGAGGCTAGAAATATCAGTATTGAGTCATCGCTGGAAATAACTGTGTTTCCTTCAGATCTTCCGCTCATTCCTGAACCCAAAACTTTGATCAAGGTTGTCAGATTTATGTGATTTTCGGATAAATCAGTGTATGAATATGCATCTAACCAGGCAGCTACAAATCATTAGGCTGAGATGAAACACATCACTTATTCATTGGCTCCTGTGCTCTTCCTTAGACCTTCTTCCAATCTTCGCTTTCTTCTCCGTTCCCTTGATCTTTCCCTTCTTCCCCTCCTTCTTTTTAGAGAAGCTGCAATTTGCTGTTGACATTTGAGAAATTACAAAGCTAAGAGTTGGGATGTGACGTGCAGCCGATACCAGCAGCCTGGAATATCCCCAGCTGCTTTCCAATCCCACTTTCGTACCACTTAACCCTTAATTTATTAACGACTTTCTGTTATCGGGAACGCAGCAATATTAAAATGCCATAGCCGTAAAATATTCATAGACGCGGCGTACGCAAATCTAATACCTTTTACACAAGACGATTATTGTGCAATATATTGTTCATATTTAAGTCATTATCAGTTGGTGCAAACACGGCCACAATAAATTTGCAAACAAGAAGCAGACTTCCCAGCCTGGACTTATTAACAATTTTTTACAGCGATTTCTCATCTCATCTGAACGTCTAACATTGAAAGAAAACTCATCGCTCGATCATTCACTTAAATTACTGCACAATTTATATGTGTAAAAGGACCTTAAAATTGACAATGATATCAGATAAAGGGTTATAAATGTGGTCTCCCATGAATATGTGGTCTAATACGTCACACAGGCTGTAGAGAGATTGTGTAAACCAGGATTGGCCTGTGCTGCGATACGTCGTTCCATTCCGAGCATCCATCAGCAGTTCAGTCACTTTTGCCGTTGTGCATCATCTACCCATAAGTTTATGTTCTTCATATATGTACATCAGGAATGGCCCTGACATCCATGCTCAACATATCCACAGTGTCACACCGTGGAGGTATAGTGCCCCTTAACTATACCTGTCCCTGCCCGGTCTGAGTCAGAACCACCAGAACCAGAGAGTAGTCAGAACAACAAAGCAGAAGCAGAGAGTAGTCATGTAAAAAGCCAAATGGTCGGAGCCAAGAAAGCAATAAACAAAACAAAATCGGAGCCAAAGAGAAACCGTATAAAAACCCTGAAGTCCAAAAAAAACCCCACAGTACAATTAGCAGAGACAAAAGCCCGCCCCCAGTGCTCCGTGCTGGGCCAGTGCTGGGGAATAGACGGTAACTGGGCAGAGGTCCAAAAAAAAAGGACCATGCCACCGGCATCCCCACGCCAGTCCGATCTGTTGATGTAGAAATTACAAAGCAATGCACCTAGTGGTATGTTCACTTTAAATATCCCTCCAAAATTATCTGCTGGAGAGCCGAACGATTTGCCCAGTGTTCCTGCAGTGCTGACACACCCCTGGGTGCTGATTGGCTGCTAGGCCTCAGCATCAGTAGATCGGGCAGATTCAGAACTCCCTGTCTCCGTCACCGCAGCGAGGAGGAGGTGGTCACCGCAGGAGTGCGTATAGGTGAGTTCCTGTTACACAGATTTCTATGGCCAGAGCGTTTTTTGGCCTCCGTCTGGCTGGCATACAGCAGAAGTCTGAAAAAAAAGCATGAAATATTAGGGAACTGCTGCTGGAGACTGGGGGACCTCAAATGCAGTGGCCCGTGCTGTCTCCAGACCTGAATCCCATAGAAAACCTATGAGATCAGCTGAGTCACCGTGTTGCAGCTCTGTAGCCCAGAATCTCAATGACCTGTGGGACGCCCTTCAAGAAGACTGGGGTACCATGCCTCAGCAGCAGGAGCAGCTCTTAATGTTGGCAGTTCGGATGAGGCGAGTTCCTGACACATACACTTCTATTAGTTTTTGGCCTTTGGCTGGTTGGCGTACAGCCAACTCAACAGTATTATCCATACCCTGGTGTCCAGTAAAAGTGTATGTTTAATAAATGACATTATAGCCACTGGCTGTCCAGGCATGATGGGAATTGTAGTTTTGCAACAGCTGGAGGGCTGAAGGTTCCCTGTCGCCGGTGTATCGGAAAAGACCTGTTAAACAATCCAGGTGAGGGAAGGCTGGGGAGTCCGCCTACTAGACACTTCTCTGGGGCCACTTTAAAAGTTTCAGAGTGAGATTTAGTTTCTTGTGATGAGAGATGTGGTTGAGATTGGATGCTTGCTATGATTCAGACTGCATCAAGCTGCTGACAGATTCCCTTTAAATGCTGATTGTCATCACCTTCGGCTCGATTATAAATAATGAAGTCTGCTGCTGCTTCTGGTTACCGCTTCTGTCCATTTCCCTTTGCAGGATACAAATTTAAATAGCAAACAAATGGGGGGAAAAGAGAACTCTGCTGACGTACGCGGCCGTCATACAGGCGGGCATGGAAATAATGGAGGAGAACATCAAGTATGATCCACCAGAAAAGGGAAAGTCCAGAGCTGGAGATGATTAAGAACTTATTTATTCAGGACACATTAAAATCCAGGACAAGTGGTAAACAAAAAATCATGTGTTTGGGGTGTACTCATTCCCCATAGAAAACCTCTCCTACTCTGGCCATTACTTACCTCACCACAGGCCCACGAAGTACCGCACAGCAAGCTCCAGGACCCCGCCGGAAGGCATATACCCCTAAGTCCTGATGACGTTCACAACTCGTGGGAAAATGCCGACCGAGCTGATGGACTGGCCCACCCCAGGCACGACTGAGTAGCCAGTCCATCAACCAGGTCATGACGTGTACAGCGCCAGAGATCCTGGAGGGGGGGATGGCCCTGGATCTGCAATCTGCCACTGGAGAGGCACGGGGACAGGTGAGTAATGAGGGCTTATTATGTTCCAACCCTGCCCCTGCCATGTTCCAACCCCCTCCGCATGCACCAGGTTTAGTAGGCCGCCTTTTTAATAAATCACATACTGTTTCAAATTTATTTGATTAAAAATATTCTGTTCTAAACGTGACCTATAGAAACACAGAAATGGAGACTTCAAACTGTGATATTACAGGGCAAAGCTTTTGGCTTTAATTTATAATATAGCAACATCCTTAATGCATTGACATGCATTAACATAAATTGGATTATAGAAGTAGTTTACAGTCTAGGAATCTGCTTATTGGCCAGATCCCATTATCATTATATGGTGAGATAATACGGCACATGTTCTTACTGACCGGAGAGTGTGACTTAGCAGTATTATCATTTCTTTATATAGTGCACCATATACCAAGAAGGGATATGCAGTGTCCCAGAACAGAGTATTTATTTGTCACTTTGTCTCTGCACCTTTGTTATGACCAGTTCTGTTCTGGAAAGCTATGGTCCACTGCAAACGGTGTGTATTGTGTCACCCCTCTCAGTGTTCAGGTCTGCTATTCCATTCATTTCTTGTATGCATATTGAGTTATCAGTGCCTAATGGTATTATGTCGCCCCCAGTGTTCAATTATGGTACTTCTCATGTATATTTAGTCCTATATGCCTAATGGTGTGATGATGCAATGGCTGGATGTCACGTGTCACGGTAACTTTAATGGCCATCGAGCTTTGGCTGGGGAATACCATGTGACTTCCTCTCAGGCTGGTCTCTTGTCTCCCACCTTCAGGAGGATAGGTTGTGTGTTGTTGCTGCTCCTGTGTCACAAGGCCGCAACCCTGCGGTATCTGCTGCAGCATTACCAGAAGTGTTCCTGGCTGTGTTCTATTCTCAAGTCCTCAAGATTCTCATCTATTCTCCAGATCTGGGAGCCGTTCTTCAGTCATTCCTCTCATCATCTTCTCTAATCATCAACAGCAAGTATTCATCTCAGTTCCATTCCGCCCAGCATCTTATCCTCAGTATCACTACTACTCCCATCATTCAGTACGCTACCATCACAGCCTATTGCAGCATCACCCATTACTCTGCTTTATTCAAGTCTGCCTTATACCCGGTTGCATCCAGAGAGACTGTTGCTATTAGTTACCACCGTTACAATAAATATACAACTACCGTTGTTTCTGAACCTTGGCATTGGTGTAATTATTGGTGCCCTGACTAAGGACAACGAAGAATCGCATGACTAGTCTCCGCTCGGTCAGGAACCCGGCTTCCAGCTGTGACCCCTCGTGCCTAAACCGTGACAACCATCTAGCTAGCAGCTGCCCCGGTTCCTGCCCGCAACAACATCCTCTCAGCGGAGTGGCCCCTCCGCTGCTCAAACTACACAAACAGAACATAAAGGGGTGACCCGGCTTGGGAAAACTTAATATATATGAAACAATAAAGAAGCCATTCTTACCTCTCCACGCTCCCCCCCCCCCCCCGCTAAACAATGTCGCCCACCTCCACTTCCACGATAGACTCATCTCAGTGGTGACAGCCCGCTCAGCCAATCACTGACTGAAAGGAAAACAGCAGGGGAGTGCAGAGAGGTAAGCATAGCTTCTTTACTATTTTTTTTATATACAATGGTACCTTGGTTAAGGGGAAACTTGGATTAATAGCACTTTGCAAGAAGAGCTTACAGTTTTTCAAAATTGTGACTTGGTGTAAGAGCATTGCTTTGGTGTAAGAGCTCCCTGTACTATGTGGGAGGGGGAGTGTGGGAGGGGCATGGTCTGCATAGCGGGGTCTACAGCTCTGTACTCTGACCCAGGAAGTCTCCCTCACCATCCAAATCATAGCAGATCCACTTCAGGCTGGGGCTTACATCAGGGGACAGGACTGTGGAGGTAATCTCTCCATAGCTATAACCCCTCTCTCCCTGGACAGGGAGCGCTGCTATACTGTGCCCACATCTGCCCTGATCATTCCTTCATGCTCCCTGCAGTCTCTGTCAGCCCTTGTGTTTCCCATCCTCTTTATTCCTGCTATAATGTGCCTGCACTTACACTCAGCTATAAACACTGCTGCTATAAAGTGCCTGCACTTACACTCAGCTATAAACACTGCTGCTATAAAGTGCCTGCACTTACACTCAGCTATAAACACTGCTGCTATAATGTGCCTACACTTACACTCAGCCATTCATACTGCTGCTATAATGTGCCTGCATTTACACTCAGCTATACACACTGCTGCTATAATCTGCCTGCACTTACACTCAGCTATACACATTGCTGCTATAATGTGCCTGCACTCACACTCAGCCATTCAAACTGTATAGAAAAGTTTCTGTCACTGTCCTCCTGCACAGCTCTGTGATTCTCACTTCCTGATTGGTCCATGCTGAGCACACACCCCTTCCCTCATGTGACCACACAGACCACTAACAGCATACTATACATGCTGATGGCTATTCTGTACAGTAAGTTATAATATGACATATCCAGCTTTCTAAATCTTTGTTTTATCTGTTTTACATGTTATTCAGAATAAAAAAAAAAATTATTTTTGGGATGTGGAACCAATTGTCTGCATATCAGTGATATCTTATGGGAAAATTTGCTTTGGTTTAAGAGTGATTTGGATTACAAGCACAGTCCCGGAACAAATTGTGCTCGTAATCCAAGGCACCCCTGTACTTTCAATTATATATATATATGGTTTTTTTATTATTTCAAAATAAGAAAAGGAGGTGAGGTAAACTTTTATGTGACAGGATTTTTTTTATTTATTTTAAAAACATTTTTTTAATGCTTATTTGTAGTTATTCTAAGAGTAGTCTATGAGCAATACAATGATTGTTTATAGAGATTAATGCAATACATAGGTCCTGGATTAATCAATGTTATCCTGACTGATTGCTACAGGCTGCTAAACATAGTCTATAGTAATCCCGGAGACAGGACATTGCCGGGACACTGAAATGGACCTGGCTGTGAGTAGGATGGATCATATCACATCACAGGAAGCCGATCACCCCCTTGACCACCAGGTAAAACATTTACAAGCCATTCAAATGCTGCTGTCAGCAGCATCTAAATGGTTAATTAGCTGCTATGACCGATCAGGTTAAGAGCTGCAGACCCAATCTGCTGAGAGTAGACGGGGGGCTATATACATAGTTGATGTCATCAGGATGAGCATGCTCGTCCTGTGTCATCAACTGGTTAATTACAAGGGGAGGTAACATGACTGAAGAGACATATCAGCTGTATACACACATAGGGCCCTTTCACACTGCGGAAAACAGGCAGAAATTCAAAGCGGCGTTTCCTCCATGGACTCTGCCTGCCTCACTGGCCTAATGTTATGTATAGGTCACCAATACTTATGGAGACGGAGATAGAAACATGTAGGTTGAGGTTGACGCTAGATAGGACTGTGTATGACTTGCACTGACTGGTCTGTGACTAAGCAGCAATGACAGTTGGTGACAATACCGGCCTATCATTGTTACTGGTGGACAATAAATAGGCTGTCAGGACCGGACGGCAGGGACAAGACAAGACAGTGAGCCCTGACACTGAACCCACCAACTGTCCCTACCTACTTGCCTCACACGGCCCTAGGTAGCCGCAGACAACCACAAAGGCGGTCCCTGCTCTAGTATAGGTGCACACAGAACAAGACAGACAAACAAACACAATAAAGAATAGTCTACAGTCCGGGTCACAACAATCAGGCAGCAAAAGTACAAAATCAGGATCCAATAGGCGAAGTCAAAGCCCAGGCAATATGGTCAAGGGCAGGCGGCAAGTAGAGATGAGCGAACCTGGAGCATGCTCGAGTCGATCCGAACCCGATTGTTCGGCATTTGATTAGCGGTGGCTGCTGAAGTTGGATAAAGCCCTAAGGCTATGTGGAAATCATGGATATAGTCATTGGCTGTATCCATGTTTTCCAGACAACCTTAGAGCTTTATCCAAGTTCTGCAGCCAGCGCTAATCAAATGCCGAGCGTTCAGGTTCGGATCAACTCGAACCCGGACCCGGTTCGCTCATCTCTAGCGGCAAGCAAGGGAGGTCAAAGATACAAAGCTAAGATCAGGAGATGCAAATGACAGAAGGCAGAGACTAATGCTAAGTTTACACAGAAAGATTTATATGACAGATTTTGGAAGCCAAAGCCAGGAATGAATTTGAAAAGAGGATAGATCCCAGTCTTTCCTTTATGATCTGATCCCTGTTTATAGTCTGTTCCTGGTTTTGGCTTCAAAGATCTGTCAGATAAATCTGTCTGTGTAAACGCACCATCAGTCAATAACCAGCAATAAGGGCACAGACTGAGGTTAGTTATATAGGAGGCCAGGGTTCTGATCCAGACACCTGAGAACAAAACACATCCACTGCCAGGAAGACCTGTCAGTCACAGCAGAACCAAAACACAGATTAACCATGACATGGCCAGGCAGAATTCAGCAGGTGCAGTCGGGTGTGTCCACCAAACAAAGTGAGCAGATAAACCAGTGTTCAGACACTGCAAAACAACACACAGAAACGGAATACGAGAAATTCAGCGCCTTCTCGGCCGCACAGCACGAGCTGAGGGGTGCATAACTCTCCGCAAGGATACCATCTGAATCAGAATTGGATATTGTACATTTTGCGATCTTGTGCTTGATGAAGATCTCTTCTTTGTGACCAGATTCAATACAGGTCTGGACTTGAGACAGATCAGAGACGCCTGGAGATTCTTTTCCATGCAGATCACTCTAAGGGCCCTATTCCACCAAACGATTATCGTTCGCATAATCGTTAACGATTAACGATCTCAAACGACCGCTATTGCGAAAGACCTGAAAACGTTCACTCATTTCCATGGAACAATAATCGTTACTTATGATCATATTTGCTATCGTTTTTTCTTCGCTATTGCGGTGAACGACCGAACGACGTCTTATTCAATGCGAAGGATTTGCGAACGACCAACGATAAAATTAAGTCCAGGTCTTATAAAGTGATCAACAATTTCTCGTTCAGTCGCTAATCGTTAACTGCATTTCAACCGAACAATTATCGTTTAGATTCGAACGATTTAACGATAATCTAAACAATAATCGTCCGGTGGAATAGGGCCCTTACTCCCGCCTTTGGAAACAATTACTCTGGATATGTGTAAATACCACTTGACACTATTGTGATTCTTGCCGCAATCAAACTATTTTGTTTTTGGATGTATTGCAAGGGTTATATTTCCTTTATAATATGGTTGGTTACCTCAGTTACACTAGTCAGTTGTTCTCAAAAATATTGACCTCTCGTTTGGCCTCTCCTCTTCTTAATAATTTCGTTCACCCGGATCAGGCTGGTTTTATGCCGGTCGTGAGGCGTGAGATAATACCATGAAGGCAGTGAACCTGATGCAACTCTGACTAAACATTCCCTGATGCTGTTATCCACAGACAACGAGAGCCCTCCATGGGGTTCATGAGACCTTCATGGAGGCGACTCTCAGATTTTTGGGTCTAGGACCACATTTCTTAGCATGGATCCTATCTCAATACACCTCTCCTTCAGCCAGAGTTCAGGTGAACAGCATTCTCTCTACAGACTTTCCTATAGCTAACGGCACGTGGCAGGGCTGTCCCCTATCTCCGACTATCTTTATATTGACTCTGGAGCATATCCTTTACCAGATCCGACCCAATCAAGACGTAGCGTGGAACGTGGGTCAACAGAGCTCACCACAAGATGGCAGCTTACGCTGATATTTTATTCTTCAAAATCTTCCCCCAAGTCTCCCTTGCAAATTCCATAAAAGAATTTGAGGAATATGCCGATGTAATACGTAGTGTTAAAAGGCAATGATCAGCCATCATGCACAATGTTAGCTGATCAATGTTTTCCAACATGTTGAAAGCAAAGGATGCTGGCTGCCGGTCCATGCATCGATGCTGGTTCTCAAAAGGTAACGACCTCTTGTACATGGAAGACCTCACCTTGAGTCTACAGGACACTTCAACTCGCTTTACCAGTACATGGACTGCTTGGTTGCAATTCCGAGAATCAGATGGCTACAAAGAGGTTCTGCAGGCACCCTCTACCTCTACAGGTGTTAACCAACCCTTATAAGGGTACTATTACACGGAATATTTACCCGATTCCGCCGATTATTGCTCCGTGTAATAAATACGACGATCAGCCGATGACAACGATCATCGGCCGATTGTTAATATAGTTTAGAACCTATAATTGTCTGGCGCCGACCGCGCACCGCTACGTGTAATAGCGGTGCGCAGATGGCAACTGAGGATATACATCACCTATCCACGCTCCAGGGCTGCTCCTGCGCTCTGCTCCTCCCTGGGTCCCACGCGCTCTAGCTTCAGAGTGGCCTGTCAGCTGACAGGCCGTTCAGCCAATCACAGGCCAGGAACGCCGCGGGACCCGGGGAGAACCAGACCGCAGGAGCAGCCCTAGAGCGTGGATAGGTAAAGTATATAGTTTAAGCAAAGGCTGCAGGGACATCGGTAACAATGTCCTTGCAGCCCTTGTTAATCGATTATCGGGCCGTGTAATAGGCCCAGTAAACGAGCACCTATCTAGCAGATTGACGCTCGTTTACGGTTGTTATCGGGCCCCCATCAACCCGTGTAATATTACCCTAACTTTGCTCTGGCAGGACGAATATCCGTCACTGGTTCCCCCACCATATCCCTTTCCCCTCCCTTACCCTCCATCTATATCTTACTGTTCTTTCTCCTCTTTCTTCTTAGATTCTTCTTTTCCTTTAGTTCTCGCCTTGAGCTGTACTTTAGTTACCTACTTGTTCGCGCTCTCTTCACGCTATAACCAAAAATCTCTACAAAATGGTTGGACGCAGGCGTGTGACCCCCTTTATTGTGAATTTATATTTACAATATTTATTAACATTTCCATGCTTTGCAGTTGTCTTTAATTCCATTGGTTTTTAGACTGTTGTAGTTGGATTTATTGCTCCGTTGGGTGAGTTGTACCTCAGTGTGCACTTAAATAAGGAGTTTATTAAAAAGAAAACTAAAGGCTCAATAAGCGGTAATGTAGCAGACATAGAATATCAGGTCTGTAATAATCTTGGTAAGCGGTAATCTATCAGACATAGAATATCAGGCCTGTAATAGACTCAGTAAGCGGTAATCTAGCAGACATAAAATAACAGGCCATGTAATAGGCTCAGTAAGCGGTAATCTATCAGACATAGAATATCAGGCCTGTAATAGGCTCAGTAAGCGGTAATCTATCAGACATAGAATAACAGGCCATTTAATAATCTTGGTAAGCGGTAATCTAGCAGACATAAATTATCGGGCCGTGTATTAGTCTCGGTAAGTGGCAATCTAGCGGACACAGAATATTGGGCCGTGTAATAGTCTCGGTAAGCGGCAATCTAGCGGACACAGAATATTGGGCCGTGTAATAATCTTGGTAAGCGGTAATCTAGCGGACACAGAATATTGGGCCGTGTAATAATCTTGGTAAGCGGTAATCTACCAGTCCTGGAATATCAGGCCTGTAATAGTCTCAGTAAGCGGTAATCTAGCAGACATAAAATAACAGGCCATGTAATAGGCTCAGTAAGCGGTAATCTACCAGTCCTGGAATATCAGGCCTGTAATAGTCTCAGTAAGCGGTAATCTAGCAGACATAAAATAACAGGCCATGTAATAGGCTCGGTAAGCGGTAATCTAGCAGACATAGAATATTGGGCCGTGTAATAGTCTTGGTAAGCGGTAATCTAGCGGACACAGAATATTGGGCTGTGTTATAGTCTCAGTAAGCGGTAATCTACCAGACCTGGAATATTGGGCAGTGTAATAGTCTCGGTAAGCGGTAATCTAGCAGAGCTGAAATATTGGGTCGTGTAATAGTCTCGGTAAGCGGTAATCTAGCAGACCTGGAATATCAGGCCTGTAATAGTCTCAGTAAGCGGTAATCTAGCAGACATAAAATAACAGGCCATGTAATAGGCTCAGTAAGCAGTAATCTAGCAGACCTGGAATATTGGGCTGTGTTATAGTCTCGGTAAGCGGTAATCTAGCAGACCTGGAATATCGGGCTGTGTAATAGTCTCAGTAAGCGGTAATCTAGCAGACATAAAATAACAGGCCATGTAATAGGCTCGGTAAGCGGTAATCTAGCAGACACAGAATATTGGGCTGTGTTATAGTCTCAGTAAGCGGTAATCTACCAGACCTGGAATATTGGGCAGTGTAATAGTCTCAGTAAGCGGTAATCTACCAGACCTGGAATATTGGGCAGTGTAATAGTCTCGGTAAGCGGTAATCTAGCAGAGCTGAAATATTGGGTCGTGTAATAGTCTCAGTAAGCGGTAATCTAGCAGACATAGAATATTGGGCAGTGTAATAGTCTCGGTAAGCGGTAATCTAGCAGACCTGGAATATCGGGCTATGTAATAGTCTCAGTAAGCGGTAATCTAGCAGACATAAAATAACAGGCCATGTAATAGGCTCAGTAAGCGGTAATCTAGCAGACCTGGAATATTGGGCTGTGTTATAGTCTCGGTAAGCGGTAATCTAGCAGACAGGCCCGGACTGGTAATCTGGCAAGGCGGGCAAATGCCCGCTGGGCTGGCCAGATTACCAGTCCGTGGGCCGCCCGGGCTGTCTAATGGAAAAAAAAAAAAAATCACCGCTGCGGCCCGCTCCTGACATGCTCCTCCAATCCAATCAACGTGGGGCCGCAGCGGCCCCTCATTGATTGGCGGAGCACGTCAGGAGCGGGCCAGCCGGGGTGAGGTGAGCGGGCTGTGGTGGCGGGAGGGGGCTGTGGTGGCGTGTCTCCGCCCCGTTGTGCTTCCCCCAAGTGCCAAGGGCCGCAGACGTGCCGCGCGCAGGCACGTCTGCAGCCACCTCCACCAGGCCCCCAGCGGTGACGTCACTTCCCTGACGCGCCGCTGAGGACCTGGAGGAGAGAGAGGAGAGCCGCAGCCGCCGCCGCCACGCTGCTGCAGCAGAAAGAAGCTGCTGAAGATCCGGAGAAAGAAGCTGCTGGGAGCGAGGTGAGGTGAGAATGTTTTTTTTTTTTTTTTTTAACCCCTTCACATGTGGCCACACAGGGAGAGCATGCAGGGGGGCTATTCTATATGGGAGGGGGTGCAGGGGGGCTATTCTATATAGGAGGGGATGCAGGGGGCTATTCTATATGGGAGGGGGATGCAGGGGGGCTATTCTGTATAGGAGGGGGATGCAGGGGAGGCTATTCTATATGGGAGGGGGATGCAGGGGGGCTATTCTATATGGGAGGGGGATGCAGGGGGCTATTCTATATGGGAGGGGGATGCAGGGGGGCTATTCTATATGGGAGGGGGATGCAGGGGGATATTCTATATGGGAGGGGATGCAGGGGGGCTATTCTATATAGGAGGGGGATGCAGGGGGGGCTATTCTATATGGAGGGGGATGCAGGGGGGCTATTCTATATAGGAGGGGGATGCAGGGGGGGCTATTCTATATTGGAGGGGGATGCAGGGGGGCTATTCTATATGGGAGGGGGATGCAGGGGGGCTATTCTATATGGGAGGGGGATGCAGGGGGGCTATTCTATATGGAGGGGGATGCAGGGGGCTATTATATATAGGAGGGGGATGTAGGGGGGCTATTCTATATGGGAGGGGATGCAGGGGGCTATTCTATATGGGGGGGGGATGCAGGGGGCTATTCTATATGGGAGGGGGATGCAGGGGGATATTCTATATGGGGGGGTGCAGGGGGCTATTCTATATGGAGGGGGATGCAGGGGGGCTATTCTATATGGGGGGGATGCAGGGGGCTATTCTATATGGGAGGGGGATGCAGGGGGGCTATTCTATATGGGGGGATGCAGGGGGCTGTTCTATATGGGAGGGGGATGCAGGGGGCTATTCTATATGGGAGGGGATGCAGGGGGCTATTCTATATGGGAGGGGGATGCAGGGGGCTATTCTATATGGGAGGGGGATGCAGGGGGCTATTCTATATGGGAGGGGGATGCAGGGGGCTATTCTATATGGGAGGGGATGCAGGGGGCTATTCTATATGGGAGGGGATGCAGGGGGCTATTCTATATTGGAGGGGGTGCAGGGGGGGCTATTATATATTGGAGGGGGATGCAGGGTGGGCTATTCTATATGGGGGGGATGCAGGGGGCTATTCTATATAGGAGGGGGATGCAGGGGGGCTATTCTATATGGGGGGGGATGCAGGGGGCTATTCTATATGGGAGGGGGATGCAGGGGGGCTATTCTATATGGGGGGATGCAGGGGGCTATTCTATATAGGAGGGGGATGCAGGGAGGGCTATTCTATATTGGGGGGATGCAGGGGGGCTATTCTATATGGGAGGGGCATGCAGGGGGGCTATTCTATATGGGAGGGGGATGCAGGGGGCTATTCTATATGGGAGGGGGATGCAGGGGGGGCTATTCTATATAGGGAGGGGGATGCAGGGGGGCTATTCTATATGGGAGGGGGATGCAGGGGGGCTATTCTATATGGGAGGGGGATGCAGGGGGGCTATTCTATATGGGAGGGATGCAGGGGGGTATTCTATATGGGGGGGATGCAGGGGGGTATTCTATATGGGAGGGGGATGCAGGGGGGCTATTCTATATGGGAGGGGGATGCAGGGGGGCTATTCTATATGGGAGGGGGATGCAGGGGGGCTATTCTATATGGGAGGGGGATGCAGGGGGACTTTTCTATATGGGGGGATGCAGGGGGGGCTATTCTATATAGGGGGATGCAGGGGAGGCTATTCTATATGGGAGGGGGATGCAGGGGGGGTATTCTATATGGGAGAGATGCAGGGGGTATTCTATATGGGGGGTGCAGGGGGGCTATTCTATATGGGAGGGGGATGCGGGGTGGGGCTATTCTATATAGGGAGATGTACAGCAGGGGGGCTATTCTATATGGGGGGATGCAGGGGGGGCTATTCTATATGGGGGGATTTATAGATGAGGATGTTGCTGGAGCAAGAAGCCTAAAATGTCTGTCTGACAGATCCCGTGGAGAGGAGTCATGGCCAGAGAAGCCTTCATGATGACCAGAGCCAGATGGAGAAGAAAAGGAAAAGTGCAGAGAAGACGCCTACTGTGAGTGACAGGATGTAACTGCACTATAATCACCTGTAAGGTCTGCAGAACCTTTATACAGCTGGGATCTGCCTCAGTATCAGGGGTGTCACACTCCGGCCCTCCAGGTGTTGCAAAACTACAATTCCCGTCATGCTTTAGCTGTCCAGGCATGATGGGATTTGTAGTTTTGTAACAGCTGGAGGGACAGAGTGTAACATCTGTGTTCTATTGTCGCTGCTTTGGGAGAATATTGGTCTTTAGATAGTGGCTGTTATTTGGTGCCAGTATAGTGGTGTTATCCAGTCACTGTATGCTGAGGGTAGTGGGCATGGTGTGATGGTATAGTGGTATTATCCAGTCACTGTATGGTGAGAGTAGTGGGCATGGTGTGATGGTATAGTGGTATTATCCAGTCACTGTATGGTGAGAGTAGTGGGCATGGTGTGATGGTATAGTGGTATTATCCAGTCACTGTATGGTGAGAGTAGTGGGCATGGTGTGATGGTATAGTGGTATTATCCAGTCACTGTATGGTGAGAGTAGTGGGCATGGTGTGATGGTATAGTGGTATTATCCAGTCACTGTATGGTGAGAGTAGGGGGCATGGTGTGATGGTATAGTGGTATTATCCAGTCACCGTATGGTGGGAGTAGTGGGCATGGTGTGATGGTATTACTCGTATTATTGGTAATTTTAGTGTTGTATATAGTGGATTGTATTCAGTCACAGTGTAGCGGTATTAGTCACTATGTGGTGATAATGGCCGTGCTCATGTTGGGGTGATATTATTTGTTACTTATATACTGTTAGTATAGGAAATATTGGTGGGTTTGCTTAGTGACAGTATGGCAGTAACGTGTACAGTATGGGGATAATATTTGCTTACTGGTGTTAACTATGACAGTGTTATCATGCACAGAAAAAAGATAGATAGATAGATAGATGATAGATAGGAGATAGATAGATAGATAGATGATAGATAGATAGATAGATAGATAGATAGATAGATAGATAGATAGATAGATAGATAGATAGGAGATAGATAGATAGGAGATAGATAGATAGGAGATAGATAGATAGGAGATAGATAGATGATAGATAGATGATAGATAGGAGATAGATAGATAGGAGATAGATAGGAGATAGATAGATAGATAGATAGATAGATAGATAGATAGGAGATAGATAGATAGATAGATAGATAGATAGGAGATAGATAGATAGATAGATAGATAGGAGATAGATAAATAGGAGATAGATAGATAGATAGATAGGAGATAGATAGATAGGAGATAGATAGATAGGAGATAGATAGATAGGAGATAGATAGATAGGAGATAGATAGATAGATAGGAGATAGATAGATAGATAGATAGATAGATAGATAGATAGATAGATAGATAGATAGATAGATAGATAGATAGGAGATAGATAGATAGGAGATAGATAGGAGATAGATAGATAGGGGATAGATACTATAGATAGATAGATAGATAGATAGATAGATAGATAGATAGATAGATAGATATCCAGTAGGAAATGGCTATCTAGCAGCTTATTATGTAGCTTTGACCGCCATTATATGGAGTGCAGACATAGTCAGGATAAAAGGGATTTAAAAAATATAGTAACTTTTGTCCAAAAACAGCACCACCCTGTCCTCAGACTGTGTATGGTTATTACAACTTGGCTCCATTCACTTCAATGGAACTGAGCTGCAATACCTCATACAAACTGAAGAAGAGTGTGGCGCTGTTTCTGGAAGAAGGTGGCCATGTTTTTCTCCTATAAAGGGAATCTGTGAGGTCCGTACCAGGTCTAGGGCTATAAATCTCAGCAGACAGGTGTGAGGAGATATCACTGACCTTTAGTCCATTGTAAACTTATATAATTGTCCTTTTCATTTCCAACTAAAGTTTCACAACAGCAGCCGCAGCAGCAGCACCCTATACGTCCATCAGTCAGAGCAGGAAGGGGCGGGCAGAAGGTGCTGCTGTGGTTCCACATCTGTGACACTTCAGCTGGTAATGAAAAGAATGATTATAGAGGTTTACACTGGACTAAAGGTCCGGTCCCTGACCTGTACGCTGGGATCTACAGCTGTGCACCTGGTATAGAGCCCACAGGTTTCCTGTAAGGGCACGTTCATACCTAATCAAATGCGGATTTGATGCTTCTTATTTAATCAGTTGAAATGAATGCATATATATGCCGCATCAAATCATCAGCAGATCATGTTATAGCATTATTTTCAGGTGCTGATGGTGGGGTTCACATGTTTAGGGGAGTAGTGGGGACATGGCTAAATGAAGCAGAATTTGCTACAGCTCGTATTTTACACGGCTATCCATGATATATAGGGAAGGATATGGTATGTGGGCTGCTGGGGTTTGATTGCCAGGGCTGATTTTAAGTCCCAGTCCGGCCCTGCTAGCAGACCTGGAATATCGGGCTGTGTAATAGTCTCAGTAAGCGGTAATCTAGCAGACATAAAATAACAGGCCACGTAATAGGCTCGGTAAGCGGTAATCTAGCAGACACAGAATATTGGGCTGTGTTATAGTCTCAGTAAGCGGTAATCTACCAGACCTGGAATATTGGGCAGTGTAATAGTCTCGGTAAGCGGTAATCTAGCAGAGCTGAAATATTGGGTCGTGTAATAGTCTCGGTAAGCGGTAATCTAGCAGACCTGGAATATCGGGCTGTGTTATAGTCTCAGTAAGCGGTAATCTAGCAGACCTGGAATATTGGGCTGTGTTATAGTCTCAGTAAGCGGTAATCTATCAGACCTGGAATATTGGGCAGTGTAATAGTCTCGGTAACGGTAATCTAGCAGACCTGGAATATCGGGCTGTGTTATAGTCTCAGTAAGCGGTAATCTAGCAGACATAAAATAACAGGCCATGTAATAGGCTCAGTAAGCGGTAATCTAGCAGACCTGGAATATTGGGCTGTGTTATAGTCTCAGTAAGCGGTAATCTAGCAGACATAGAATATTGGGCTGTGTTATAGGCTCAGTAAGCGGTAATCTAGCAGACCTGGAATATCGGGCTGTGTAATAGTCTTGGTAAGCGGCAATCTAGCGGACATAGAATATTGGGCCGTGTAATAGTCTTGGTAAGCGGTAATCTACCAGACCTGGAATATTGGGCTGTGTAATAGTCTTGGTAAGCGGTAATCTACCAGACCTGGAATATCGGGCTGTGTTATAGGCTCAGTAAGCGGTAATCTACCAGACCTGGAATATCGGGCTGTGTAATAGTCTTGGTAAGCGGCAATCTAGCGGACACAGAATATTGGGCCGTGTAATACGTCCCTAAAGGTAACAAATACTTGATGACACTTGGTACTTTCCCTAATGTCTCAGTAATTACACAGAAGACAGCTGGAATCTCTCAGGCACAAGACAGGGATATTAATGATGCAAAACAAATAGGGCAAGAGCCGCAGATGACGGATGGGTGCGCAGGAAAGTCTGGAGCGGTAAAGAAGACGACTGGACGTAGGATTCAAGGACAACGCTGAATGTTAGGAGAAAAAGCCGTCAAGGGACGAGGAGAGAGGAAGTAGAATAAGGGAGGAAAATGCCATTTACTGCAGCTCTACAGCAAGTATCAATGAGATAGCAAGAAAGCCAATCCAGACTAACAAGGGCAATGAGTCAGTGAGCATGGAGCAGGACGGCGTCATAACACGACCTCCTTCTCTGCTGCCTTCCTTTTGTTACCCTCTTCATCCCTCCCTTATCATCTATCCCCCCTTCCTTCTCTCCCCCCCCCCCTTTCTCCACCCTCTTCCCTCTCTCTTTTTTGTCCTTTTCACTCTCTCTCTCTCACACTCTCTCTAGCTCTCTCTCCTCCCCCAGCTCATTGGCACCAATAACAAGAGGGAGATCAGCAGTGGTTGCAGCGGACGAAGCTTTCTGCATGCGGAGGACAGAGAAGAACTGCACCTTGCCTGCGACACAGGGAGAGAGAGCAATGGTACAGCCAGGAACTGAGAAGAGCAAAGAGACAGGTACAGTGAGATGCATGCATGCACATAGACAGGTGCAGAGAGACAGGGACATACCGAGAGTGCTGCGGATGGGGAGCTCCAGACCAGCACTACTACCTAGACAGGCAGGAGAGGGAAATGCATAGAAGTCGTGGCATCAATACATGAAGGTAGAGTAAGACGCCAATGACATAGGATTGTGCAGGAATACAGGCGCTGGTGTGCTGGGATTAGCTGAGTTATAGAGACTCATAAACCTGGGCACACAGACAGACAGACAGACAGACAGACAGAGAGAGAGAGAGAGAGAAGACATCAGACAAGGACTCGCTGCAAAGGTCACTGAGATGAGTAGGTATCCAAACACACCTTCATCCTCATCCTCCTTATCAGCACAATGCCATCCATCCTGAGGACCTGCAGTATATCTGCATCATCCTGGTAAACATACAACCCCCTCCCATCCAGCGCTGGGACTGAGAGCTGCATTTACTGTACACACTTCCTGAGAATGAGTGCAGGCGGCTCTCCAGGTAGCACTCAGTGTATGTGACCGCACATGCAGGGGATGTGGCCGCAGGAGCCCGGCTGACGCTGTACAATCCCTGGGCTGTCTCATATTGTTCTGTCAGCCACAATAAAGGTGTCAGGAGCCAGAATGCAGCAAGGTGATGACTGAGCATTGTCATTGATCTGTGTAAATACAGAATAGATGATGGGTCGGCTCTACATGCAGGGCTTATAAAGTAGCCGCTGCTTTTACTGATTATTAAGACTGCTGGCTCAGACAATGAATACTGCCTTAAAGGAGAAGTCCAACAAAAGTAAAAAGATGCAGACAGGCCGGGAGGTGGGTAGGAAAATAATAAACAATGTAAACTTACCTATCCTTGTGATTAGTAATGCCACTCCGGGGTCCTGTTAACAGCCGCCAGTGACCTGCAGCTCTCCTAGCTGGCTGGGTGATTGCCCCTTCAGCCAATCAGTGACCTGCAGCTCTCCTAGCTGGCTGAGTGATTGCCTGTTCAGCCAATCTGTGACCTGCAGCTCTCCTAGCTGGCTGAGTGATTGCCCGTTCAGCCAATCAGTGACCTGCAGCTCTCCTAGCTGGCTGGGTGATTGCCCCTTCAGCCAATCAGTGACCTGCAGCTCTCCTAGCTGGCTGAGTGATTGCCTGTTCAGCCAATCAGTGACCTGCAGCTCTCCTAGCTGGCTGGGTGATTGCCCCTTCAGCCAATCAGTGACCTGCAGCTCTCCTAGCTGGCTGGGTGATTGCCTGCTCAGCCAATCAGTGACCTGCAGCTCTCCTAGCTGGCTGAGTGATTGCCCGTTCAGCCAGTCAGTGACCTGCAGCTCTTCTAGCTGTCTTAGTGATTGCCTACTCAGCCAATCAGTGACCTTAAGCTCTTCTGGCTGGCTGAGTGATTGCCTGCTCAGCCAATCAGTGACCTGCAGCTCTCCTAGCTGGCTGAGTGATTACCTGCTCAGCCAATCAGTGACCTGCAGCTCTCCTAGCTGGCTGAGTGATTACCTGCTCAGCCAATCAGTGACCTGCAGCTCTCCTAGCTGGCTGAGTGATTACCTGCTCAGCCAATTAGTGACCTGCAGCTCCCCCCCAGAAGACCTCTCCTTTTTTAAACTTATAACTTTTTTAAATTACAAATCTCTGGCATTTCAGGCACCAGTTTTTTTTGTAAACAATCCCTTTAAAGCTCCTGTTACATGTACCTATATATTTAAAGGGAAACAAACAGCAGGTTTAGAAGATACCAACCTAATGTTATACTGTTATGTTCCATTTTCGATAGAATTGCAGTTTCTTTAACCCCTTCATGACCAAGCCCATTGATGTACAGACTTCCAGATCACATTGAATCAATGTTCCTCCCCGCCTTCTAGGAGCCATAGTGCTATTATTTTCCCCACCCACAGGGCTGGTTGGGCGTCATTGTTTGCACCATGATCTCTAGTTTTTATTGATATAATATTGGTGTAAGAGAAAAATTTTTATTTTTTTCTAACGTATAATTTAAAAAAAATTAGTAATCCCTATGGGAACAGTATTTTTATATTTTAATAGACCGGACAATTCTGCATGCTACGATATGTACGTGATCGCTGCGGAACCACGGCTGCCTGTCATTAGCTCCGTTGCCACTGACACTGATGTTTGCGGGGCGCCTCACATTGGAGCGGTCCCATACACATTCAGGAACGGATATATATACAGATTGTGCACATAATGGGGTTACTATGTAAATTAGTCGGTTTGGCGCACTGGAGGCGGGACTAGCTCCCTCTTATTAATTAAACACAGCTAAAGATGAAGGTCAGAAAACCTTTGTTCCCAGTGTCTCCTGCACTTTGGGAACGTTACAGCAGGTTACAGTCTTGCTTTAAAGGAGAAGTCCAGCGAAAATTTTTATTAGAGTATTGTATTGCCCCCCAAAAGTTATACAGATCACCAATATACATTTATTATGGGAAATGCACATAATGTGCTTTTTTCCTGCACTTACTACTGCATCAAGGCTTCACTTCCTGGATAACATGGTGATGTCACTTCCTGGATAACATGGTGATGTCACTTCCTGGATAACATAGTGATGTCACCTCCTGGATAACATGGTGATGTCACTTCCTGGATAACATGGTGATGTCACTTCCTGGATAACATAGTGAGGTCACCTCCTGGATAACATGGTGATGTCACGACCCGTTTCCAGAGCTGTGCGGGCTGTGGCTGCTGGAGAGGATGATAGCAGGCGGACACAGAGCATCCCTCTGCCATCATCCTCTCCAGCAGCCTGGGAGTTGTGACATCACCAGTTCTGTTATCCAGGAAGTGACATCACCATGTTATCCAGGAAGTGACATCACCACGTTATCCAGGAAGTGAAGTCTTGATGCAGTAGTAAGTGCAGGGAAAAAGCGCTTTATGTGCATTTCCCATAATAAGTGTATATAGGTGATTTGTATAAATTTTGGGGGGCAATACAATACTTTAACCCCTTAGCGACCCATGATGTATCTGATATGTCATGGTGCCGAGCGGGGTGTTCAGAGAGGGGTCCCGTCGGGACCACGCTCTGAGCGGCGCTGATCCCGGCTGACATGTGCAGCCGGGCAGTGCCTCTATTAGCCGGTGCGGGTCCCGTTGCTGCGTCGGCTAATTAAGCCTCTAAGTGCAGCTGTCAAACCTGACAGCTGCACTTAGAGGCTTTCTTCCGTGCATCCCTGGTGTCTAGTGGGACAAATCTCCCCCCCGTGATGCGATCGCGGGGGGAGATCCGTTCTTCTGCCCGTGCTGGGCCTCAGCGTCGGAATGACGCTGATCCCGCCTCGGCAATAGATTGCTGTGGCCTGCAGCAGGCCATAGCAATCTATGACCGATCTAATCGATGTTTGCTATGTATATAGACAGCATTGATCTCTATGAGAGATCAGTGCTGTTTATATACAAGTGCCCCAGGGGGGCTTCTAGTTACAGTAAAAGTAAAAATGTTTTTTTATTAATAGAAAATCCCCCTCCCCTATTAAAAGTCCAAATCACCCTCCTTTTCCCATTTTATAAATATAAATAAATAAATAAATAAACATGTTTGGTATCACCGTGCGCGTAATCGCCCGAACTATTAATTAATCACATTCCTGATCTCGCACGGTAAACGACGTCAGCGCAAAAAAAAATTCCAAAGTGCAAAATTGCGCATTTTTGGTCACATTAAATCCAGAAAAAATGTAATAAAAAGCGATCAAAAAGTCGTATATGCGCAATCAATGTACCGATAGAAAGATCACATCATGGCGCAAAAAATGACACCTGACACAGCCCCATAGACCAAAGGATAAAAGCGCTATAAGCCTGGGAATGGAGCGGTTTTAAGGAACATATATCTGTTAACAATGGTTTGAATTTTTTACAAGCAATCAGATAATATAAAAGTTATACATTTTATATATCGTTGTAATTGTAACGACTTGAGGAACATGCATAACCAGTCAGTTTTATCATAGGGTGAACAGCGTAAATGCAAAACTCCCCGAAATCGAAAACAATTTTTTTTTTCAATTTGACAGCACAAATGATTTTTTTCCGGTTTCGCAGCATATGTTATGGAAAAATAATGCCTGTCATTGCAAAGTACAATTGGTTTCGCAAAAAATAAGCGCTCATATACGTCTCTAGGTGAAAAAATGCAAGCGCTATGGACTTTTAAACATAAAGTGGAAAAAGCAAAAGTGCAAAAACGAAAATTGGGGTTAATAAAAATTTTCGCCAGACTTCTCCTTTAAGCTTCCCTTTAGAGCTTGCAGCAGATCAAGAGTTGGGAACGCCTCTTTGACTCTTTGCACCAGCGAATAGTAGTGTTTCTGTATATTGTGGAAGCACAGACAGATATATGAGAAGCACCAGGTGTCTCCTTGATGTAACAGCATCTAACAGTGTCAGCAGTTTGGAACATGAATTACAGCTGACAGATTCCCTTTAAGGAGGCCGTCTCCTGAAGACACCTCTGTCCAATGACCTGGTGTAACCTGCTGTTAGTTTACTCGCTCTGATCTCTCAGATTCCCTACATCATTGCAGAGTAGGAAAGTAGCTGGTACCCGGCCCAGGCAGAAGCATCAGACTCCAAAATAGGTGAGTCACATTCTATGAAGAACAATAGACTGTGCTCAGATATGGATGTGGGCTTGTGTTTGCATCATCGGGCACCACCGTTCTTTCCAGAATCAGGATACATTCACATGTCCAGGATCTGCATCTGCAGCATCAATGTAACTAAATAATTTAAAAGGGGGTACTCCAGAAAAAAAAAAGAGATTTTTGATTTACTTAAAAATATCTCAAATCTTATCAGCTGCTGTATGTTCTGCAGGAAGTTGTGTATTCTTTCCAGTCTGGAGAGCAGGAGAGGTTTTCTCTGGGGATTTGCTGCTGCTCTGGACAGTTCCTGACATGGACAGAGGTGGCAGCAGAGAGCGCTGTGTCAGACTGGAAAGAATACACTGATCACTGCAGGACATACAGCAGCTGATACGTACTGGAAGACTTGACAGGTTTTTAATGGAAGTAAATTATAAATCTATATAACTTTCTGGCAGCAGTTGATTTGAAAAAAAAAAACATTTTTGGTGAAAAAAACGCTTTAAGTTCTCCCATAAGTCCCAGTTCACAAAACTGTTCCTTGTCTGAAATACAAAAGGAAAGAGTCCAAGTGTGCATGAGGCCGAGTCATTCCGGGACCACCCCCAATCACTGACAGGTATGGGGGGGGGGCTGTCAGTCACTTGTGGTTTTACTAACCTAGAATTAACATATAAGAGATATAAAAGCCTCCATATAGTTCCCTTATATATAATGCAGGTTGTGGTGAGAATTCTGCAGGGTTTCTGCTTCTCCATGAAACCTCATCCCCCCGCCCTGTAATGACACAATGCACTTATGTAACAGGATGTATTTATGTTGCTGCTTTAAAACCCATTAATGTATTTGACAATGTTCTATAATCTTATGAGACCTACGGGAACCAGTGACTGTCTGCAAGACAGGAGAAGAGATACAAAGGAATTGTGGGATACAATTCACACACAACGGATCTGCAGCCGATTTTATGTTGCGAATTTACAGCTAAATCCTCTACGGATCCCTTGTCATTCACTTTGAATAAGAAGACATATTCGCAGCGGGATTGACATCCCCCCCGCTGGCCGGAGCATACGTTACCTGCTCCATGCTTCGGCTGCTTTTGGGGCTCCCGGCGTCTGCAGCAGGGCAGTGCTCTGATTGGCTGAGCAGGGCGTCCATCCGCTGCGGCTCCGTTGTGTGTAAATCTACCCTTAGGGCCCTATTCCACAGTAACGATAATCGGCCGGATCGGCCCCATTTGGCCCGATTTGGCCGATTATCGTTTGGTGAAATAGAGAGAACGATCAGCCGATGATCGTGTCATCAGCTGATCGTTCATTTAGGGCCAGACCTAAAATCATCGTTCCCCCACCGCGCATCGCTACGGTTGAATAGCGGTGCGCGGCGGGCGACCGACGATTTGACAGGCTGCAGTATCATACATTACCTGTCAGGTCTTCTCGACGCTGTCTTCATCCTCGGGTCCTGCGCGCTCTATCTTCAGAATGGGCGGTCAGCTGACGGAGCGCTCAGCCAATCACAGGCCTGTGATTGGCTGAGTTTGGCCGGTCAGCTGACCGACCATTCTGAAGATAGAGCGCGCAGGACCCGAGGATGAAGACAGCGCCGAGAAGACCTGACAGGTAATGTATGATGCTGCAAGGGCTGCAAGGACATCGTTACCTCGCTCAACGATCATCGGGCCGTGGAATAGGCCCAGTAAACGAGCGACGATCTAGCAGATCGCCGCTCGTTTACATCGTTGATCGGGCCCTCCTCGGCCCGTGGAATAGGACCCTTAGGCTATGTTCACACAATGTATTTTATTATGACAAGTTACCGATTAAAACAACTTCCGTTCTTGTCAGAAAAAAGTGTACCATTGAAATCAATGCAAAACGATGGTCGTGCACACAGTGTATTTAACAATGGCCGTGGAAATAACTGACCATTGACTTTTTGTCAATTATTTCCAACCATTGTTTCCAAATAGCGGCTGCAAATAATTGACAGTTTAACAGATTTTTTTTAAGTACTCAACAGCAGAGAGTAGCAGATGACACTGCCCATACAAGTTTATGGGGGGGGGGGGGGGGATGAGTGAGCAGGAAGACCTGAAAAGCAGCCTGTGCAATGTGCAGATTTTCTGGCCAGGGAAACACTGGATTCACAGGTTAAGGCCCTATTCCACGGAATGCTCCAACGGTCGCTCGTTAACGATCACTAAACAATTTTTTTAGCGAACGATAACACATAATACACGTGGTAACATGAACGATATCGACTGCTCAGTGCTGGTCTGTGTATATAGTGTATAGGAGACAGCACAGAGGCTAGCCGTTTGTGTGAAAATGAGGATGAGTTTCCTTTAAATGGGCGGTTCTGTTTACCCCCTGGAATTAGCGGCATCCAGTGCAATTCTGGACACCTATGGAATTAATTGTTTTTCCTTGCAGTGCAAGGGGAAAATGACCCGAGGTGTGTAACAGAGGTGTATAGGTGCTGGTGCTGATATAACCATGACCGAGTCCCAGTAAAATAAATATAACAGCTGTACTGAACAGTCTCTTTGAAATACAGAACAATTTGGCAGTAAAAAGCTTATCTGGATACAGTGTTTCACTGGATCTGTGCTGAGAGATACTTGTAAGTGCTGATAAAAGAGGTAGATGTAGTGGTACTTGTAGAGTTTAGAGTTGAGCAGTGAAGAGGAGAGGAGTTTGTCAAGGGAGTCCCTACCCAATGTAGTACTGTGCTCTACCTGAACTTTAGAGAGAAGAATACTTGATAGATACATACTTGTGCCTGTGTTTAGACTGTGTTGTCTGACCACCTTCTGCTCTACAGTGTCAAGGTACTTGTCCTACTAGGGGGACACAAGCCTCAGTCGTGGTTACCTGGGCAAAGCTAAGTGTCTGAAATTTTCCAAATTCACCTGCACTGTGAGAGAGAGTACATAGATCTTCGCTACGGTAGCTTTGCTCTATCCGGGTCAGTTCCTCAATATCTTAGGATACTGCCCTGCACTTTGTAGAGTGGTTCGCGGCGTGGGCTGGGATGATCCCCGACTTTTCCTCCTGTTGTCTAGCACTGCATAGTGGAAGTAGGTAGATTAGAAAAACTGAGTACCTTTATTTGCTTGCCGTGTGTACTGACTCACTAACTAAACCACACTGAACTAACTTCCTGTTTACACGGGCTAACTAGCTACTTCCCTAGGGGCTGTGTGTGCATGTGGAGAACAGGGATAGGCAAAGAAAGAGAGAGTATCTCCTATAGGACTGCACAAACCATGTGGTACAAAAATAACAGTAAACCTTTACTCACTCCAGCTGTGCAACATATAACAAAGCTTAGAAATGACACCTAGTGGTGAAATCATGAACTGCCACCTTCATCACTACTGAAGAGAGAACTTTGAGACAGGTGCCTAGGGCGCTTAACTGTGGGAAACCACAGCAGATAAGCCTGATGATAGCCAGAACTGTGCAGGGAACTTCTACTCCTTTACTTTCCTAATCCTCAGCAGCTTTGTTTCCCAAATCCTCTTCTTTGTTGTGTAAGCACTAACATCATACAGAGGGAGGACAAGAGAACGCTGCTACTGAAGATTATTGCGCACATATGTCAGCTCACACACAAGAGAAGCAGCATAACAGCTAGTGCACCGAGCTGGCACAGGTGAGTACTAATCACTGACAAAGCTGGATCTCTCTTACTGTGCTGTGATTGACAGCTGGGAGCATGGCACAGAGAAGAGAATGCCCCGCCCTCACTTCTCTCTCTTACTGTGCTGTGATTGACAGCTGGGAGCATGGCACAGAGGAGAGAATGCCCCCCCCTCACTTCTCTCTCTTACTGTGCTGTGATTGACAGCTGGGAGCATGGCACAGAGGAGAGAATGTCCCGCCCTCACTTCTTTCTCTTACTGTGCTGTGATTGACAGCTGGGAGCATGGCACAGAGGAGAGAATGCCCCGCCCTCACTTCTTTCTCTCAGTGTGCTGTGATTGACAGCTGGGAGCATGGCACAGAGGAGAGAATGCCCCGCCCTTACTTCTCTCTCTTACTGTGCTGTGATTGACAGCTGGGAGCATGGCACAGAGGAGAGAATGCCCCGCCCTCACTTCTCTCTCTTACTGTGCTGTGATTGACAGCTGGGAGCATGGCACAGAGGAGAGAATGCCCCGCCCTCACTTCTTTCTCTCAGTGTGCTGTGATTGACAGCTGGGAGCATGGCACAGAGGAGAGAATGCCCCCCCCCCTCACTTCTCTCTCTTACTGTGCTGTGATTGACAGCTGGGAGCATGGCACAGAGGAGAGAATGCCCCGCCCTCACTTCTCTCTTACTGTGCTGTGATTGACAGCTGGGAGCATGGCACAGAGGAGAGAATGCCCCGCCCTCACTTCTCTCCCTTACTGTGCTGTGATTGACAGCTGGGAGCATGGCACAGAGGAGAGAATGCCCCGCCCTCACTTCTCTCTCTTACTGTGCTGTGATTGACAGCTGGGAGCATGGCACAGAGGAGAGAATGCCCCGCCCTCACTTCTTTCTCTCAGTGTGCTGTGATTGACAGCTGGGAGCATGGCACAGAGGAGAGAATGCCCCGCCCTCACTTCTCTCTCTTACTGTGCTGTGATTGACAGCTGGGAGCATGGCACAGACGAGAGAATGCCCCGCCCTCACTTCTCTCTCTTACTGTGTTGTGATTGACAGCTGGGAGCATGGCACAGAGGAGAGAATGCCCCCCCCTCACTTCTCTATCTTACTGTGCTGTGATTGACAGCTGGGAGCATGGCACAGAGGAGAGAATGTCCCGCCCTCACTTCTCTCTCTTACTGTGCTGTGATTGACAGCTGGGAGCATGGCACAGAGGAGAGAATGCCCCGCCCTCACTTCTTGTATGATGTATGATTGTCTCAGTTGAATACCCTTACGCTGCATTCATGTGTCCCGTTAAATTGTCAGTGGTCACGGATCTACGGCCACATACAGTTTTAGGAACCATTCAAGTTAAGTTAAAGCAGCCATTCACACGACTGCGACCCCGCAATTTGCACAGCAAAAAAGTAGGACAACCCCCACCCCGCCCGCAGATATGATAGGAGCGCATAATGTGCTCTTCTATCATTGCATCTGACTACTCACCCACTCCTCTGTGCTGGAGAACCCTAGTATAGAGAACTCTAGTATGGAGAACCCTAGTATGGAGAACTCTAGTATGGAGAGCCCTAGTATGGAGAACCCTAGTATGGAGAACCCTAGTATGGAGAACTCTAGTATGGAGAACTCTAGTATGGAGAACCCTAGTATGGAGAACCCTAGTATGGAGAACTCTAGTATGGAGAACTCTAGTATGGAGAACCCTAGTATGGAGAACTCTAGCATGGAGAACCCTAGTATGGAGAACCCTAGTATGGAGAGCCCTAGTATGGAGAACCCTAGTATGGAGAACTCTAGTATGGAGAACTCTAGTATGGAGAGCCCTAGTATGGAGAACTCTAGTATGGAGAACCCTAGTATGGAGAGCCCTAGTATGGAGAACCCTAGTATGGAGAACCCTAGTATGGAGAACTCTAGTATGGAGAACTCTAGTATGGAGAGCCCTAGTATGGAGAACTCTAGTATGGAGAGCCCTAGTATGGAGAACTCTAGTATGGAGAACCCTAGTATGGAGAGCCCTAGTATGGAGACCTGTATGTGGGCCTAGAGAAATGGAATTGAGAGACACTGCTGGAGGTTATAAACAGGATGCTATATCATCTGCATACAGTGGACAGAGTTACTTATAGTGTCCCTGTTTTTATAACTTTCAAAATCTAAATCAGCAGGAAATGAGATATAAAGAAGGCTTCCAATTTACATTTACTATTCTTTTTAGTTCTTAAACTGTATAACAAAGCTATACTTACTGTATCCAGGTCCAGTCCCCTGAAGGCAGCTATATAACAGCTATACTTACTGTAACCAGGACCAGTCTCCTGAAGGCTTCTATATAACAGCTATACTTACTGTATCCAGGCCCAGTCTCCTGAAGGCAGCTATATAACAGCTATACTTACTGTATCCAGGTCCAGTCTCCTGACGGTAGCTATATAACAGCTATACTTACTGTATCTAGGTCCAGTCTCCTAAAGGCAGCTATATAACAGCTATACTTACTTTATCCAGGTCCAGTCTCCTGAAGGCAGCTATATAACAGCTATACTTACTGTATTCAGGTCCAGTCTCCTGAAGGCAGCTATATAACAGCTATACTTACTTGATCCAGGTCCAGTCTTCTGAAGGCAGCTATATAACAGCTATACTTACTGTATCCAGGTCCAGTCTCCTGAAGGCAGCTATATAACACCTATACTTACTGTATCCAGGTCCAGTCTCCTGAAGGCAGCTATATAACAGCTATACTTACTGTATCCAGGTCCAGTCTGCTGAAGGCTGCTATATAACAGCTATACTTACTGTATCCAGGTCCAGTCTCCTGAAGGCAGCTATATAACAGCTATACTTACTGTATCCAGGTCCAGTTTCCTGAAGGCTGCTATATAACAGCTATACTTACTGTATCCAGGTCCAGTCTCCTGAAGGCAGCTATATAACACCTATACTTACTGTATCCAGGTCCAGTCTCCTGAAGGCAGCTATATAACAGCTATACTTACTGTATCTAGGTCCAGTCCTCTAAAGACAGCTATATAACAGCTTTACTTACTGTATACAGGTCCAGTCTCCTGAAGGCTGTTATATACCAGCTATATAAGCTATAGGCAGCTATATAACAGGTCCATTTTTCTGAAGAGATTCTGTATACCAAAGCTATACATAGGGCCCTATTGATGCAGGCTGGAAGCTGGTTGGAGATGGAGCTGTAGGCTGGAGGGGCTGTTGGAGATGGAGCTGTAGGCTGGAGGGGCTGGTTAGAGATGGAGCTGTAGGCTGGAGGGGCTGGTTGGAGATGGAGCTGTAGGCTGGAGGGGCTGGTTGGAGATGGAGCTGTAGGCTGGAGGGGCTGGTTGGAGATGGAGCTGTAGGCTGGAGGGGCTGGTTGGAGATGGAGCTGTAGGCTGGAGATGGAGCTGTAGGCTGGAGGGGCTGGTTAGAGACGGTGACATCACTAGGTGGGGAAGGGAAAACTCAAGCCACTGAGGGGGCAGAGGATGATGCGTTGCCTTGGAAAATAAGGGAGGAGCTGAAGACAATACCACCATGAAAATTATAGAACTAAACAACTCCCTGTCAGGGGTGAATTGTGCAAAAGCACACTGAGCCTGATACAATTTTATAACACTAAAGTAGTACGTTATATTGCTTTAGTGATATCCTATTTTCTGAATACCCCTTTAAGTAAATTCCAAAACACATGAAAAGAAAGCAACCTAATGCATTGGAATCACCTGTTTTTGTAAATTTGATTTCGGTTATGTTCTCACAATGTCTTTTTTTTCACGGCCCTCTTTTTAGACAGCTTTGATTTTGAGGCAAAAATACATCCGTATTATGCAAACTACAGTGGCCAAAAAAAGATTGCGGGAACATAGCCTTAAAGGGGTTATCCTAGAGTTGAAAAACCTAGCTGCCTTCATGGGCTTTGCATGGTATGGCATAAGAGTGATTTGGTCTAAACTGCAATACCACAACAACCCGTGAAGAGGTCTGGCAAAATTTTTCGATGTAAGCCGCCATGTTTTTCTCTATCTGGAAATTTTCTTATTCCCATTTCTGTGCACAATAAATATATGTTTAATGTATAAACAGTCAAAAGAAAAAATGTAAAAATGATGGTTGTCTGTACCACACAGAAAAGTGCAATTTATATTTCAACTTTTTTTTTTCCAGGTGTTGTTTTTTGCGGAGCCATTACCCCACAGTCTCTTTTATGAATCTGCCTTTGGTTCCTAATGTCCCACAATGGAGCTGGACACAGAATTACTGTAAAACCTGGTTGTTTGAAGACAAAGAGTATGGGCTAATTCAGTCATTTCTAAAGACTTACCTTCATCGTACTCCTATAGACGTTTAAGAATGTGTGAAGGGTTTCTACTATACTGTGCCAGTGAATATCTGCCATCCACCATCCGGTACAATGCAACAGAATTAAGTGTCTGCTACCTGTGACCCATCTCTCACTATGTGGCTATCCTGTATTGTCTGGCCACAGCTGTTTTGGGCCTTCAGTCTCTGCTTCCTTGGAGAAATCCTGACAGTGTTAAAAGCATCTCCACTAAACTGCCAAGATACTTGTGTTTGTGCAAGTGATATCATCACTTGTCCCAAAAAAGAGTTGGCTGTGATCCCTAGTGGTCTACCAAAGTATATAGCAATGCTGGACCTCAGTCACAACCACCTGGTGCGCCTGCGGGCTGAATGGACTCCAGCCCCACTAAAGAGGCTCCACACGTTATTGCTATCCCACAACCATCTGACTTTCGTATCATCGGAGGCTTTCCATCTGACTCCGAACCTGCGTCACCTAGACCTATCCTGTAATAAGCTCCATGCGCTCGACGAGAATGCATTCAGTGCTTTGGAAAACCTAGAGGTTCTTGTTCTCTTTAAAAATTCAATTATCGAGATTGACCGCAGCGCTTTTGATGATATGAGGCACTTGCAGAAGCTATATATGAGCTACAACTTGGTCACACGCTTCCCTGTTGAACTGGTGAAGGACGGAGAGAAGTTGCCAGAGTTATCGTTACTCGATCTCTCTTATAATCAAATAAAAAATCTCCCAGTGCCACAACTCCGGGTGCTGCCTGCCTGGCTGGCCAACAGGCTTTACCTACATGGCAATCAACTGACCTGCAACTGTGAATTGTACGGACTGTACTGGAACTGGCACGTCCGGCAGCTGGCGTCCACCATGGACTTCCGAGAACAGTTACGTTGCTTCCCACCCTCCCAGCAACGGACCGTTTCTATCAACGTATTTACCCTCAACGACAGCGAGTTCATGAACTGCAGCATCGTACGAGAGAGTGGGATGGAAGTCTATCTGGATGATACCGTGATATTAAACTGTGACACCAAACAAAGAGACGTCACCCAGATCTGGATGACACCTGGAAATGAGATACACAGGCAATACGATGGGGATGAAAGAAATAGCAGCCTATCTGTTCTAAGCAATGGCAGTCTGCAAATAAGACATATCCGTCTGGAGGACAGGGGCACGTACACTTGCTATGCTCAAGGGGAGTCCCTGAATGAGACCCTATATGTGACACTCAGTGTGTTTAATCTGACGAGACATGTGCACCCAGATACACTTAATACTGCATACACCACTCTGGTGGGCTGCGTGGCGAGTGTCATCCTAGTCCTCATCTATTTATATATGACACCATGCCGTTGCTGGTGTAGGACAGGTGATAGAGGTCAAGGAGAGGACAGGGACAGTATCCGTTCCTCAGTCCTCAGTGCAACACCTAATCATGAGACTACCAGCGACAAAGCAGCTCTCAGTCGTCATGTGGCTTTTCTGGACCCCCCTGGAGACCTTAGGGGTCAAAATGGAAAACTTAAACCCAACGGCTCCCAGGAGGCACCTAGAATAAAGAACAACTCTCTACAGCCTGCATCTCCACAAAGGAAGCTATCAGATCCTGGATCTATAAGTTCTGTCTTCTCCGATACCCCCATTGTAGTGTGAGGGGAACATGCTGAGAAATGACCCATTACCAATGGTTGCAAAAGCTCCAACTCTAGAATTCTTATCAAAAATCTCCTGAAAGCGCATGTGCATGTCAGGTTAGTGTTCACCAACCAGGAGAGACGAGAGGAAAGGCTAAGAAACGATGAAAAAGAGTTAGTAGCGTTAGCATGGTGAGAATATTAGAGAACGTAGAAAAGTATCATCACCAGTAGAAGATACGTAAAGATCACACGGGGGCCTCAAGAAATGTGGGAAATAAACTCCATGTATTAGATAGATCTAGTCTAGCTGTATATGATCTAAATGGACTGGACACAATAGGATAGAATTCATCTATATTTCTAAAAGCAGCAATTAACAGCCAAAATTATATGTATAGCTATTAGGTGCTGTGGACACATGAAAAAAAAAACTTAAAAAGGGCAAAGATTGTACATTGTCCTTGTGTGTGAGTGCAATGGACTGGAGTGTGCCCTGTGCACCAGTGTTAAAGGGGTAATCAGGCTTAGGCGATGCTCACACACAGTATTTGGTTCAGTATTTATCAATCCAAACCAGAAGTGGACTGGAAACACAGAAAGGCTATGTTCACACACTGGTGAAATTAAGTGGATGGCCGTCATTTAAAGGCAAATAATTACTGTTATTTTAAAACAACGGCCATTGTTTTGAAATAATTGCTGTCATTTGCCATTCACTCAATTTCAGCAGTGTGTGAACATAGCCTTTCTGTGTTTCCAGTCCACTCCTGATTTTGGTTGAAAAATACTGAGCAAAAATTCTGTGTATGAGCATAGCCTCAGGCTGAATGCACACGTCCATGATATAGGGTCCGTAAGCTGACTGTATACCGCTGACTGACCTCTTTAACTCTTACAGAACTACATAATAATTTATGATGGTGCTGGGAGCTCCGAAACAGCTAAATCTCTGTGCCCCTGTATAGGCACAGCCGCGTCAGTTCGGCTGTTTAAGAGCTCTCAACATTATAATGAATTATAATTCTGAAAGTCCCGCTTACGGACCCTGAATGACGAACGGGGGCATGCAGCCTTGGGAAAACATGTTCCAGAAACACCACCTCTCCTGGCCGCAGGTTGGGTGTAGGGGGCTTTGCGGCTAAGTACCATTAAAGTGAATGGAGGTGAATTGTAATACCAGACACTAACTGAAGACCAGGCTGGTGCTGTTTTTACAGTAAAGTTGCTGTGTTTTTTTTGTAACCCTGGATTACCCCTTTAACTGATCAGTAAACGTAGACTCCGGATGGCAATATAAAGCACAAGCTTCTAGAATAGCTTGAAAGTAATAGAAAGTCATACAAACTGTTCACTTCAGTGATAGTACAATACTTAGCACAGGTGTGGATGCAAATATCCAGAAAAGTCTGCAATGCTTCAGAATTTGTAGACCTGGGATTTTTACGTCAATGACAAAAGCTTGAATGAAGAATGACGACTGTTCTGTAGAGTAGAGCCCCCGCAGTCCTGTCCCGTTACCTCTCTGCCGGATCGCCTCCGATTCCGCAGGTTATGGCATCTGTGTTGTTATTTCTATGGCGTCGGTCTGAATGTTGCTGCTGGATGCTGACTCACTGGTACAACCTGTAATCTGTATTGTTTCTTTATTGTATTCGTGTTCCTAACAACACAAATGAGTCTGAATGTGCCAAACGATGGCGAGCACAGAATCCTCTCCGTTTTATCCCTGGGGGGTTAGCGTTCAGCTGGCGGTCCACCCTCAATGCTCATCCAGCCATCAGCTGTTCCTCCCCCGTACACATGTACTCTGGGCCTAGAAGATATTGGATGTTTCCACACACCACTGCCGTCACATCAGGCGCTTGGGGCTTTTCTTTCTTTTTTTTTTGTCAGTTTTTTACATCTGCCACATAGAGGGGATTCAAGAGTTATGGTAAATATAATCGAGGGCCGATACTTCTGCTTCCTGCTGGATCCACTAATGGCTGCCGCTCAGGAACTGCTGTGGCGGCATTATAACAAAGCTGCCGCCAGTGACCGCGACCTAACAGGATATAACAAAAGGACATGCTGCCTTCCTGGTCTTATGGGGGAGAGTCCGGTGACCCCGGACACATTCGATGGTTGGCGATCCTGACCAAACCAGCAAGTAGACTTGTTACTTAAAGAGATTGTCCAGGCAGGAGAGTCGCTATGTGTC
This sequence comes from Dendropsophus ebraccatus, assembly GCF_027789765.1. Lineage (NCBI taxonomy): Eukaryota > Metazoa > Chordata > Amphibia > Anura > Hylidae > Dendropsophus > Dendropsophus ebraccatus. The sequence continues at coordinate 5,805,411 of NC_091464.1, read as the reverse complement.
TGAGGAGAGGGTGATGATGAAATAACATGTACTCCCCTCCCCGGTCATATACCAATAATCTATAGTATCACGGGTTATTCCTGTGCACGGGCACCTTATTATTGGATTGTCACATACACCATTCAGTGGTTTGCTGATCTGCTACCTTGTATATACATGTGAACAGGGATCAGTTCTAGCTGTGAATCCCACACATCTATGTCAATGGATCCTAAATTGGCTGTACCCATAAGGGGGAGATTTATGAAGACTGGCGTACAAGTACACTGGTCTTAAATAAAGTAATAATTCATGTTCCAAACTGGTGACGCTAATGGATGCTGTTAGGACAAGCAGACACCTGGTACCTTTCATATATCTGTCTGTGCTTCCAGAATGTAGAGAAATCCTTTTATTCTCTTGTATAAAGAGTCAAAGAGGCGTTCCCAACTCCTGATCTGCTGAACAGCAGGGTCAGGAATGGGAGAGAGGAGGTGTTACAGCAGGGTCAGGGATGGGAGGGGGAGGGAGGAGGTGTTACAGCGAGGTCAGGGATGGGAGACAGGAGGTGTTACAGCAGGGTCAGGAATGGGAGAGAGGAGGTGTTACAGCAGGGTCAGGAATGGGAGAGAGGAGGTGTTACAGCAGGGTCAGGGATGGGAGGGGGAGGGAGGAGGTGTTACAGCAGGGTCAGGGATGGGAGACAGAAGGTGTTACAGCGAGGTCAGGAATGGGAGGGGGAGGGAGGAGGTGTTACAGCAGGGTCAGGGATGGGAGACAGGAGGTGTTACAGCGAGGTCAGGAATGGGAGGGGGAGGGAGGAGGTGTTACAGCAGGGTCAGGGATGGGAGACAGGAGGTGTTACAGCGAGGTCAGGAATGGGAGGGGGAGGGAGGAGGTGTTACAGCAGGGTATGGGATGGGAGGGGGAGGGAGGAGGTATTACCGCGAGGTCAGGGATGGGAGGGGGGAGGTATTACAGCAGGGTCAGGGATGGGAGACAGGAGGTGTTACAGCGAGGTCAGGGATGGGAGGGGGAGGGAGGAGGTGTTACAGCGAGGTCAGGGATGGGAGGGAGGAGGTATTACCGCGAGGTCAGGGATGGGAGAGAGGAGGTATTACAGCAGGGTCAGGGATGGGAGGGGGAGGGAGGAGGTGTTACAGCGAGGTCAGGGATGGGAGACAGGAGGTGTTACAGGGAGGTCAGGAATGGGAGAGGGAGGGAGGAGGTGTTACAGCGAGGTCAGGGATGGGAGGGAGGAGGTGTTACAGCGAGGTCAGGGATGGGAGAGAGGAGGTATTACAGCAGGGTCAGGGATGGGAGGGGGAGGGAGGAGGTGTTACAGCAGGGTCAGGGATGGGAGACAGGAGGTGTTACAGCAGGGACAGGGATGGGAGAGAGGAGGTGTTACAGCGAGGTCAGGAATGGGAGGGGGAGGGAGGAGGTGTTACAGCAGGGTATGGGAGGGGGAGGGAGGAGGTGTTACAGCGAGGTCAGGCATGGGAGGGGGAGGTGTTACAGCAGGGTCAGGGATGGGAGAGAGGAGGTGTTACAGCGAGGTCAGGAATGGGAGGGGGAGGGAGGAGGTGTTACAGCAGGGTATGGTATGGGAGGGGGAGGGAGGAGGTGTTACAGCGAGGTCAGGCATGGGAGGGGGAGGTGTTACAGCAGGGTCAGGGATGGGAGGGAGGAGGTGTTACAGCGAGGTCAGGCATGGGAGGGGGAGGTGTTACAGCAGGGTCTTGAAGCACAGACAGATATATGAAAGGTACCATGTGTCTTCCTGACCTAACATCTAACATCAGAAGGACAAGGGAATTGTTGCTGACAGATTCCCTTTAATGTTGTGGCTAATTGGAGAATATTTCTGACCCTACTGTAGCATAAACCCACTACACAAATAGAAACCCGCCTGTCAGTTCTCCCATTATGGAAAGGCGACAGATTGTACGACCCTCATCCAGAAGTTTATCAGATATAGACCTGCGGGGTACCTGTCATCATGGCCGGTGAATTCTTCTCTTCGCCCTGAACTTTGGGCATCCATGGCTACCAACATGTTGAGACTATAATGCCACCCCATTGGATCAGAAAGGCCTTGTCATGTTTATACCCATGGATAGAGGAAGTCACAGCTGATCCGGCAGCGGCCATGGTGAGGGGGCTGCACAGACAATTCTTAGATCGTCTGGTTGGCCCATTGAAGATAGCGGTGGCCAGCAGACTGTCACTATTGTTATCAGGATTATGGTTCATGCAGAAAGGCAATGATCAGCCGATATTGTGAATGTCAGCTGATCGTTGCCTTTCGTCATGAGCTATTACATGATTATCCGGTAACTGGCCAAGTCTGGCTGATAATCGTTTTGTGTACTAGGACACTAAGGTTCTCTACAAGGGCAGACACGCACACATAATATAATTTATTTTTTTAGTTAGAGTTGATCTTATTTTTCCTATAGAATTTGGGCCTCCGATGTTCCTGTAAGATGTTGGAGGACTTACAGTGTTACTTATATATGTTAAGACTCGTGTGTCACATGGTTTCTGTGGTCTCTGTGTAAGTTACCGCTGCATGATGCAACCCAGACGGGATCGCATCTTATCAATAGCCACACAGGAAATTGTTTTATAGGACCCATGTCTTAATCCAGAGATTGAGGATAGGACCACACTGCAACCATTGCCGGAAGAACATCCATGACAGATATCTTCCGGCAGGAGCAGGAACTTACAGGGTTCAAAGTATCTACATTTACTTTCATTAAAGGGGTACACCCATCTGAGCCACAGCATAGCCACAGGATGTGCCATATGTGCCCCCTAGATCTGCAGGGGACCAGCACTTCCCTTCAGGCCTCTATGCAAATTGCACAACTCCCTTTGACTTTAAGATGAGCCGCATAAATTTTATAGCCCGTAAGCTATGCCGCTTAGAGTGTGGCTTGTGGGGCAACACTGTTTGTGCAACCCCCTTTCAAGTCAATGGGAGTTACATAAATAGTGTGGGGGCTTGAAGACAGGTGCAGGCCCCTCCTCTGGAAACCCTGTGGATATGCCACAACTGCCCCAGTTGGGTATACTCACAGAATAGACCTACACACAACCCCTGGTCCATGATAAATGCATCAAAAAGAGCAAATCCAAAACACATAATATTATACCTTTATTTAATAAATAATATATATAAATACATGAAATATAAACCAAAAATAATCCCATTAAAAAACATATACACTACAGACAAATAGTAACCTGGTGGAGCGACCCTAGAACATGATGTCAAAAATGTATGAAGGGTCAAATAACCAAATCATTCCAGAAAGGTTCATATAATAATAAAGAAAAAAGCATACGCGCAACCCTTAGACAATAGTGCGATGCCCAATACTCCATGGTATATACAGCTAGTACAACCCCAGCAGCCAATTATTACATCATTGTGTGATCAAAAGCAACAAAACGCATGTGTCCCCCCCATGCCCCTCCCCCTCCAGCGCCTTACAGATGCATTTTTCTCCCACCCCCATGGAGTATTATGCACTGTAGATATGATTTTAAATTGAATTGGGATTTATATTTATCGGTTTATTCCTTGAAGGTACAATGTTATATTTTTGGATGTGCTCTTTTTGATGCTTTTATCATGAACCAGGGGGCTTGTGTCGGTCTGGATAAGTCTTATTCTCCCTTGGGTAACTGTATGCAATGGGACGCATTATTGGAAGTCATGGCATCATGCATCATGATGATGAGTTCCGATGCACAGCGTCCATATACAAAGAACGTGTGCTTGAGGCCCTATGCTGTAATCTTTGGCCATGACTGGGTTTGGCCATCTTTGGTCATGTTCTGTAGCCATAGTTGTCATGTAGCTCTTGCCTTCTGGTTAGTTTATTATATAAACCGCATGCTAAAAAGTCATCAGTAATCAGTCATCTGGAAGTCCACCAACTAAACAGTCATTTGTAGTCATCACAGACCCCTGACCAACATTACTTCGTGGGATTGCTGGCGCCTCATTCTTATATAGTAATTGTGTTTTTTCATTGATATATAAATGTAATTGCTCTGGACATTAAGGCCCCGTTCCCACACTTGTCAGCGCGCCCCTATGTGGTCACCATAAGCCACGCCATGCGATGGGAATGCTTTCTACACCGCTTATGATTGCAGATGTGGGAATGCTGCCTTACATTGGGAGAAATAATTTCTTGAGTGGCTAATATAGTCAGTATTAATTTATGCGTGTTTTTACTGTGTTTGTCAGTTGTGGAGGAAACACAACTGGACAATTCCGGCACTTTATCGGTGATATCTGTGTATTAAATGTTCAGGAATGGAGATATGCCATATACATTCTTTAATGTCAACAATCTGACTTCTATGTTTCTCCTTACTACTTCTGTGTCTTATTGTACGTCTTCCCCTGTAAGCAGCGGAGATCTGCTCCCTGTAAGAAATATATATACAGATATACATATATAAATAAATATATAAATATAGATTTTACTTTATTTATTTAAGTCCAACACATGGCTGAATTGTTAAGATTGTCTGAATTCTGGAAATAAACATTTCAGTATATGATTCAATCCTTTGCTGCTCAGTTTGTATGTTTATTAAATGCAGGAAGAGAATAGAACAACACTGACTAAACGGATTGGGTTTTCCAATGTATATTGCAGCATACATTACAGGGACATTATTACTACTTGGGGCCAAGAAGGGGCACTATTACTACTAAGGAGCCCAGAAGGAGGTGTTATCACATTATACTACTTGGTGCACAGAGTACACATTATTACTACATGGGGGCACATAACGGGACTTTAATACTACTTTGGGGCAAAGGAGGGGCACTATTACTACTTGGGAGCACAGGATGGGCACTATTACTACTTGGGAGCACAGGAGGGGCCCTATTACTACTTGGGGGCAAAGGAGGGGCACTATTACTACTTGGGAGCACGGGATGGGCACTATTACTACTTGGGAGCACAGGAGGGGCACTATTACTACTTGGGGGCAAAGGAGGGGCACTATTACTACTTGCGAGCACAGGATGGGCACTGTTACTACTTGGGAGCACAGGATGGGCACTATTACTACTTGGCAGCACAGAAGGGGCACTATTACTACTTAGGAGCACAGGAGGGGCACTATTATTAATTGGGGCATTATTACTACTTGGTGCACAGAAGGGGGCATTACTACTACTAAGGGCCACTGAAGGAGGCTTTATTACTACTTTCAGCATAGAGAGAGGCATTATTATTACCTGGGGAGCACAAAAGGAGCAATTATTACTACATAGAGGCACAAAGGAGCATTATACTACATAAAGTACAGAAGGAGGCATTGTACTATTTGGGAGCACAGAAGGGGGAATAATTAGTCCATGTGGCACAAAAGGGACAATATTATGACTTGGGGGCACAAAAGCAGGCATTATTACTTCTTCGAGGTACAGAAGAGGTATAACTACTACTACATAGTAGGGGGCATTATAATAGTGTGGAGACACAAAAGGGATCTTATTAAAGTGTGAGGGAAAAATGTGGGGTATTCATTGCAAGGAGGAACAGAAGGAGTTCATTACTGTGTGGGGCTTAAATGGGTCACTACTCTTGTTTGGTGCACTTTAGATGGGGGGTTTGTATAAAGGTGTGGAAGGTGCTAGAAACGTGCAGAGCCTAAAACGTTTGTCAGATAGATGCTGTGGAAACGAGTCATGGCCAAAACAAGTCTTTATGATGTCTCAGACCGAATGAAAAAGTAAAGACCTGTAGGTCACTGGATGTATTTGCACTGTAATCACTATTCTGTCACTACAGGAGGTAATTATTGGACTCTATACAATGGTTTTTATACAGTAGCAGTAATGTGTCATGTCTGTGCCTGATTAGACATCTGTGCCGCCGTCTAGAAGGAGGTTACAACCTTTGTGGCAAAGATTACATTTTTGTGTTTTTGTTTGTTCTGTGTGTTGTTTGCTCTGTCTGAATGCTACCTTACTCCTCTGTTACTCACCTGCCCTATCCATGTCTACTCTTCTGAGTTCCTTCTGGATACTTTGGAGTTAACTTGGTTTGGGTTTGGTATTCTGTGACTGGCGGGTCTCCTGTGTGTTTAATTAGCAGGTGTCTGTGGTTGAAGATCAGGAGACTAGACAGTCTGGACCCCAGACCCCTGGTCTCCTATTAAGTTTCTCCAGTGTGGTTTCCCCTTGCAGGATATTTAGTCTGGGTTCCTCCTCGCTAGCCCAGCTCCTCTATGGTTATCTGATTAGTTCCTTTGGCTTTTCTGACCCCTTGCATCTGTACCCTGACTATCCTTGCCTTCCCCCTGCCCAGACCATTTACTCAGAGACCTGACTATTCATTTTGACCTGACTACCTTACCCTGTTATTGTGTCTGTCTTGTCTGCGTTTTGTGTGCCACGTACAGTAAGTCAGTGGTGGTCACCCAGTTGTCTGCAGCTGTCTAGGGCTGATAGTGTCAAGAGAGCGGGGATTAGTGCAGGGTCCGCTGTTTGTGTCTTCCCCATCTCTTCCCTGACCGAGTGGTCCCACTATCCAGTTATAACAGAATATCCAGCCTTAAAACTACTTTTACTTCTTGCCTTTTACCCGTAATGGACTCCACACAGGAGTTATCTGCCCGTGTTGAGGGGTTTGTTACCCTCATTTCTGAACTGGCCAAGAAAGTCCAGCTGTTGGCCCAGCATGAACAATCTGCAACTATCCCCCCAGTGGTCACGCTCAAGGAGCCTGAAAGTTATTCTGGAAACCAGAAAACCATTTAGTCGTTTAGAGTTGCTTGGGTCAGTCATCCCGTCCCTACCGCCCATGAACCGGCCATTTCTCTGGTGGTTTGTATTAATCATACACTCAGCAATCATAGATCAAGCCAAGACCCCTCCCCTGTCCCCTCTGAGCCTCCATCGATATCTTTTCATTCTCTGTAACCCTTGAGAAACCCTCGGAACTGGGCCAAGCTAAGAAATCCCTGACATGTAAAGAAGACAGCAGAAGAAACAGACAATGGGGATTGTGGACACTACATCGGCTTCTGTACCAAACGACCCCCGCAATCAGATCATCAACGTCCAGGTGGAAACCAGGAGAGTCATCTGGACGCACAGGTACTTGTGGGTGGTATTATTGTACATGTCGTTCTGCTCAACCTGCTAATGCTGTGTGTCTATGTTCTTGCAATGTGGGAGTTGGCTCCATTTCTCATGAGGATTTGAAGGATATTGTCAAATCTGTCAGTAAACCATCTGTCAATCGTCTGGATGTCTCCTCTGATGAGTGGGGGACGGACATGTGACAAGTGACATTGAGACCTGCGTGGTAAGAGGTCACTTTCCACCCACACCAGGTTTATCTAGTAAGGGTCTGGAGGCCCCTCATAAAAGGAGGGGTACTGTCATATAAATTTTTTGGGCAGACGGCGGACTCTGCCTGAGCACAGAATAGAGCCTATGGGACGGGCAGAACTTATCCACATATTCTGTAATGTGCATAGACCCTTAAGGCCTTATTACACGGAACGATTATCGGCTGTCACGGTCAACGATGATGTTGGCTGATCGTTGCTTTCGTTTGTCTTTCAACATGTTGAAAGACAAACGACTGTGATAGCAGCGATCTGCTGCCGTTGCTCCGTGGAATAGGAGCAGCGGCAGCAGACCGCTACTATCTGATATGGGCTGCCCTGATGATCTAGCGATCACCTGGGCAGACCCCCCCCCCCCCGCTCTTACCCTCTCGCTGCCGCCACGTGTAATAGTGGCGGTAGCAAGCGGGGAATGAGGACCAAATGAGCGCTAACAGCTCCTTCAGTCGCCCCGTGTAATAGGGGCTTTAAGTCACTTGCCCCATCCTTGTCTGCTCTGCTGAGTTCCTTCTGGCCACTGGAGATAACTTCGTTTGGTTTCGTTATTCTGGTGGGCCTCCTATGTGTTTGGTTAGCAGGTGTCTGTGGTTGGAGATCAGGGTCAAATTACTTTCTGAACCCCAGACCCCTGGTCCCCTATAAAGCTTCTCCAGTGTGTTTACCCCTTGCTGGATGTTTAGTCTCGCTAGCCCAGCTCCTCTGCGGTTCCCTGGGAATTTCCTTTGGCTTTTCTGACCCTTTGCAATTGCTCTCTGCCTTTCGCCAGCCCTGACCATTTGCTACGTTAACTGACTATCCATTTGCCTCAGATTTGGTACCTCTACTGTCTTCCGGTTTTGACCCTCCATTATTGTGTGTGTCTGTCTTGTCTGCCACGTACAGTAAGGCAGGGACAGTCGCCCAGTTGTCTGCAGCCACCTAGGGGACAGTGCAGTAGGCGGGGACAGTGGGCGTGGACTAGTGCAGGGTCCACTGTCTGTGTCTTCCCAGTCTCTTCCCTGACTGAGTGATCCCACTATCCAGTCATAACAGAATGCAGGTAATTTTCAGTTATTAGGCAGCAGTAATGTGAGGTAAGGATTCAGCAGTATTATTTGTCTCTTGTGGTAATATCGGTGATAATATTTAGTCCCTATGTGGTAGTGGTATGTAGTCATGGTGTCTATTTGATAACTGTATCACTATTGGGCTATGTTCACAAAATGAGAACATAAGGGCAAATAATGGCTGCTGTGGCAAAACGGCTGTTATTAATTAACTTGAACATTATCAACGGCCGTTGTTTTTCTACCCTATTTTTACAAAGTGGGAAGATAGCCTTATAGAGGTATATGGTCAGCGTTAAAACTTTATTACTTATGATTTCAGTTTTCACCTTGAGCAGGAAGAAGCCAGAATCAGTCCCGTCTCTGTGATGTGTTAAAAGTTTTCTAACAACAGGAACACTTTAAAGGAGAAGTCCGTCCATTTATAAAATCCAACAAGGGGAAACTTGAAAACAAGTAAGAACTTACCTCTTCCCATGCCTGCGGTGAACAGTGGGACTGGCCTCGGAACCCCCACCAGACTCCGGGATCTCTGGCGCTGCATACATCACGACCCGGCTGATGGACTGGCCTCTCAGCCAGTCAGTCACTGGGGTGGGACGCTGCTGCAGTCACTGATTGGCTGAGCGGCCAGACCATTGGTTGGAACAGGCCTTCCCCCCATAACAATCCAAGTAAGAAATAATGAACACACTCCACAATGGTTTCTTTTTAACTGCTTAAGACTTCATTTTCTTTACTTTTTTTCCTTTTCATCCAAAACAAACATACAGTATAAATGTGCACAATAGTAAAGTCAGAAAATATATATCACCCAGTGGATCATAGTAGCAGAGTCTTTTGTATACGTCTTACTTCAGCGTATAGCCATTCAGACGCAGCTCACGGTCAGTATAGAAACATCCATAAAGTCCATGAAAGATACGCAACGTTTCAAGAGCAGACGCTCCCTTTGTCAAGCCTACTGCATGTGCATCCCACCACCATTAGATACACGCCGACTAGAGATGAGCGAACCTGGAGCATGCTCAAGTCGATCTGAACTTTCGGCATTTGATTAGCGGTGGCTTGCTGAACATGCAGTAGGCTTGACAAAGGGAGCGTCTGCTCTTGAAACGTCGCGTATATTTCATGGACTTTATGGATGTTTCTATCCTGACCGTGAGCTGCGTCTGAATGGCTATACGCTGAAGTAAGACGTATACAAAAGACTCTGCTACTATGATCCACTGGGTTATATATTTTCTGACTTTACTATTGTGCAAATTTATATGTTTGTTATGGATGAAAAGGAAAAAAAGTAAAGAAAATGAAGTCTTAAGCAGTTAAAAATAAACCATTGTGGAGTGTGTTCATTATTTCTTACTTGGATTGTTATGTTGGCTGGGGAGCAGCCTAATTGAGCACACGTGAAGATCCAGTGGTTAGGATCCTATTCACATTGTTGGTTGAACGTTTACGATTCCTTCCCCCCATGACATCATCACTACTTGGGGGGGGGGAAAGTCTTCCGGCGGGGGTCCTGAGGCCAATATCACTGCTCGCTGCAAAGATGGGGAGAGGTTAGGAAGTTTCCCCCGTGCCTATGCCAGATTCTATTAATGGCCCGGACTTCTCCTTTAACATTAGCTCCATATTATGTTGTGTAAAATGCCCAAATGTGATATGGGCACAAAATACACTTATTATAAAACATACCCGCCCATGCCTTAAATACTTTCCCAGTACTCCAGCGAGAGAGTGGGGAGGCACCTGGACTCTGGTCCAATAAGACCTGATGCCAACTCCACCCACCCTCCCTGCTCCTGATGTTCACACATAGCGTTTAATTAGCCATGAATTGCTCAACTTCGATAAAATAGTGATGTCTGTGCAGCTCTTGTAAAAAAAAACAAAAAAAAAAAAACTTGCACACACCTCTCCCCGCTCCAGATAGTTGCTTTTAATCCAAGATCTGTCCTGGGGTCCGTTCAGCAGGTGATGCAGTTATTGTCCTAAAAACAACTTTTAAACTGGCAGCCCTGTGTCAAACTGACATGGCCTAGAGTGTCTATGCATTAGGCTGGCACACCCTCTCCATCCCTCCTCCCACCCTCCTCATCATTAGGAATGCTCCAGGCAGATTGTCTCCTATTCATCACCTGTGTAAGCTCAGCACATGGGCTGGATCGTTAAGACACCTGTGCAATGTTTAGACAGGAGAAAATGTTCCAGTGGCATTCCTAATGATGAGGAGGGCGGGGAGGAGGGACCGAGGGGTGGTGCAAAGTTAGGGCACAGATACTCCAAGCCACGGCCGTTGGGCACGGGGGTGCAAGTTTAAAAGTTGTTTTTTAGGACAATAACTGCATCACCTGCCGAACAGACCCCAGGACAGATCTTGGATTAAAACCAGCTATCCGAAGGTACAGAGTCACTTTAAGCCTCACTACTTCCCTGCTCCAAGTGTGACAACACTCATGTGAAACTGATCTTAGACTTAGGTCCTTTAGAACAGTGCTTCTCAAATCCAGTCCTCAGGCCTCACCAACAGGTCATGTTTTGAGGATATCCCATACAAAGAACACCAGTGATAATACCTGATGCACTGAGCATAATTATATCACCTGTGAAATACTAAGGAAATCCTCAAAACATGACCTGTTGGTGAGGCCTGAGGACTGGAATTGAGAAGCACTGCATTAGAAGAAAAACACTGGCACTCCTACCACCATGCGGCTTGAGTAACGTACAGGATGGGGGGGGGGGGGGAGGGGAGTATTCCACTATATAATCTGTTTGCTGTGGTGGTGCAATCTTGCTAGAATTGCAGATATGCAGTCACATAATATCAAAGATTAAAAGAACTATGCAAGGGCACTCACCAGTTCGTGCTGTATACTTTATAGTTAAAACTTCTTAAAACATGATTGCAGGCGGTGAGGGGGCCGAACCCCCTCAGCAGACAGCTATTTTGCGTTCTAAGCTTCATCAGTAGAACGCAAAACAGCTGTCTGCTGAGGGTGTTCAGGGTCCTCGCCATCTGCAATAATAATGTTTTACGAAGTTTCAACAATAAAGTATACAGCACAAACTGGTGAGTGCCCTTGCATAATTCTTTTTATCTTTGATCTCAGACTTAGTTTACTAGCGACTAGGACTGGCCGAGTAAATTGTGAATAAAACTACAACTATGGCCAGAGCTCCTGCAGGTCATTTTTCTTTTGGTTCGTTTTTTCACGTTCTTCATTAAAATAATGAACAGATTCCAGAAACAATATCTGTTCACACAATGCCTGCGGCCGTACTTTACATTGTAGTCAATGGTTAATTCGGAATTCAATTGTAAAAAGACAACGTTCCTGCAGCCAATACAGCGGTATCAGCTTAGCTTCAGGAATGTACTGAACGCCGCCCGTATAACACTATGCAACGGACATTGTTATACGATGTGTAAACATCCGACTGCTGTAGATCACCTCCAGCACAGCGGAGACATCGTCCTATATAGCTTATGCAGTAGATCCAGAGCAGTTATCTACCGCTATATAAAACAAACAGAAGCCTAGTCTTCCTAAACTCAATCCAAGTTTATTCATCCTAAAAATTCAGTTACTTTAGAGAACTAAAATTAGTTAGGCCAGGTTCACACTACGTTTTTGTAGTCCATTTAATGTATACGTTTTACGGAAACGTTTATCCATTTGGATCCATTTTTCCATTGTAAAATAAATAATATACATGGATCAAAACAGATTTTTTTTTTTTTTTTTTTTTTTTTTTTTTTTAAGCGTACAATGTGGTTGACCCCGTTTTTGTGTACGATGAAAGTAACCAATTAAAAACGGATATATCAAACGGACTGCAAAAACGCAGTGTGAAACCGGCCTTCTGATTGGTTGGATCCTCCTTCACGTGCGCAGTAACAAGTCATGCACTTGAAGCGTCACTGTCATCATAGAAAACTTTTGACATGTCAGAGACGTGTGAACAAGTGTTAGTGGAATGCCGGCTATCTTTTAGCTTTTTGTGTCACGTGGGGGTGGGGTGGCTGCCTCCTTTTTGTGTCACGTGGGGGTGGGGTGGCTGCCTCCTTTTTGTGCCACACATGGGGGGTGGGGTGGCTGCCTCCTTTTTGTGCCACACATGGGGGGTGGGGTGGCTGCCTCCTTTTTGTGCCACATGTGGGGGGTGGGGTGGCTGCCTCCTTTTTGTGCCACATGTGGGGGATGGCTGCCTCCTTTTTGTGCCACATGTGGGAGATGGCTGCCTCCTTTTTGTGCCACAGGTGGGGGATGCGTCGTCTCCCGCCGTACTGCGCATGCGCGGACTACAGAAGTTGTGTGCGCTGCGTGCGGATGATGTCAGCGCGCCGCCGACGTGAAACGCAAGCCGCCAGGTCACGTGGATGGAAGGCAGACCTCAAGCACGCCCCTCTGGGCGTGATTACAGCCATTACAGACGCCCAGGACCTGTGACTGATTCTGCCCACCTTGACTAATTCCGGCCACCGTGACTACTTGCCGGAAATTTACATACAGCGCGGGACTTCTTCAAAGTAAGATTACTGACTGATGGAGTGGGGCACGGAGGTTACAGGGGGATGTTTAGGAAACGTGCTGGGTGATGTGCCAGCACGTTTTCTTATCTTAAGATGGATTTTCGGCGTGATTGGTTCCCTTTAACAGACATTTCGTGGAATATAATGAAATAGACATAACGGAGTACTAGGAACGAAAAATGCTTTTTATTGCTGGTGGATTGTGCCACTTGAGCGGGGCTTTACAGATGCAGCGCTGCTTCACCCCGCCCACATTGGAGTCGTAGGGCCTTCCATGAAGTCATTGGTGTCAAGGCCCTACCCCCTTGGCGGCCACATGGGCAGGCCTAGAGGGGGGGGGGGAGCCTAGACCTTCAAGCCAACCCATTCCAATGGCCACAGAGGGGGAGGACCTAGACACCGATAACACCAAGGGTAGGGGCCTACGACACCACTGTGGGTGGGGCAAAGTGGCACAATCCACCAATGATAAAAAGCATTTTTCTTTGAACCAAGCACCAAGAAATCTATAATAAAGTAAAACTGCAGAATTTAGGCTTTACAGCTGTGTAAAGACGTCCTCATCCAGAAAAGGGGGGGGGGGGGGGGGGAGAACAGTGTCACTTTAAGTGATAAACATGTGACCACCACAGTTTTATCTTTAGGATTTAAACAAAGGTCGTCAGGTAGAAATCTTGGAGAACAAATTCTCGTGAGCCATTCTTACAATAAGGAAATGAGAGCACCACGTGACACGTTTCAGCCATTCATGTCCCCTTATCCGGTAAAGAAAACGGCAGAAACGTCTGTGTAGTCATTAAAATAATTTATTTGGACAGATGACGGACAAATGTAATAAATATTACAGACCGGTGACAGACACCATCCAAGAACGACAATGGGAAAGACGGCTATGAATCTAAGAGCACATCAGACGTCTATGAAAGACACAGGAATCAATGGTCACATATAGAAGTGCCCACGGCTATACACCACGTCCATCTATAACACCAGCCTCTGACCGGACATTTACTGCTCAAATCTGCATAGGTGACATACATTATAGTAGAAAAGGAACCTGTACATTCTATACATAGAAAACACATTGAGGCTTGTTCACACAAGGCTTGTACCCTCACCGTATATATTTACAGCGTATTAACACCAACAGAACATTGGGCTTTGTTCACATGTGCATAGGAGCTTCCGATGTACTTCCCATTGGCCAATAAAGAGCCATGAAGTCAGGGGCGCACAGTTACAGTATCTTGATGCCCTCCCAATCCTCAGATATGTGGGATTATTATTTGTCTGACATTTCAGGAAATAGTCAGATGGGCGGGGACTAAAAGGAAAAGTCTGGCTTTTTTTTTAAAAAAATTTGACAACCAGAAGGTGGAACATAATAAGCAACAACTACTTACCTCTCCCCGTGCCTGCGAATCACAGTGTTAGAAGGTCCCGTCTGAGGGATGCCACATTAGCCAATCAGTGACTGCAGCGGTGTCCCGCCCCTGTCACTGACTGGCTGAGCGGGAATCCATCAGCCGGGTTGTGACATAGAAGAGTCGAGAGCTGAAGAATGGCGATGGGCTCCCTGGAGCGGGACGCAGTGCAGCAGGGGCATGGGGAGCAGTAAATGTACGTTCTTTATTATGTTCCCCCCCCTGCCCAAAATGAATTTGTGTTGCCCCGATGGCCTTCTCCTGATATTTACTCCCATTATTGATATTAAAGTAGTTCATTTCAATAATGGGTGCCACAGCAGAGCACCACCTTAAAGAGGTACTCCAGGCTATGTGTATTTTCAGCGTACGGCCGGGGAGGGGGTGGATATAGAAGCCGCCGGTCACTTACCTCCCTGGTTTCAGCGCTGGGTCCCGGATCGTGCTGCTGTATGTTACCGTTGGCGGACTTCAGTCTGCCCCCAGGAACTTAATCCTGCGAGTACCGGACATGTCAAGGCTCTGTCAGCAACCCCACAGCAAAGAACAGGGGTGCCGATCAGCTGCTAGGACCACCGGAGGGTTATACTTACTTTCTGTGGCAGCCTCAGTCACTCTGCATCAGGCAGACTCAGCAGAGTACTGATCAGTACAATCGTATATTATAGTCCCCTAGAAGGGAGACTTAAAATGTCTGGCAATCATTATGATCCCAAAAGCTAAAGTCCAAAGAACGGTCTGGGCACTGATGCATCAATGACCCGTGGTCGTGAAAGGGTTAAAAATGTCTATTTGTCCTGCACAAAGTTGACTGACTCTTTGAATGCAAGAAGTTACAAATTTATCAAAAATCTTGTATGGAGGAAGGGGTTAAATTCAAACTGTTAATAACTGAATTATCGGCTAAACCCACATATATCTCAGGAAGAGGGGAGCAAGTCAAGAAACTACAAGAAGGTGCGAGATCAGGGCCCAGAACGTCACCAGAGGACGGACACATGGTGCCAGGAGGAACAGCAGTTATTTTGCCTGTAAAACCCCTTTATGTAACCTAAGCCCATACCCACACGGTTCTCCCGCTTTATGTGGCTTGAACTTCTCCCCATTTATTTTCGAAGCATTTTTCCTGACTGACCTCAACATGAAAAAAAACTAAAAAAACAAAAAAAACAACTTTTAACAATAAGGCGGCTTAGCAGCGTGTTCTCAGGGACAGCACAGTCCGCTGATACGGACAAACAGCCCTGAGAAGTGTCTGAAAACAGAGAGGCCCAAAATAAATAATTCCTGCTGCCTGGTGTCGTATATACAAAGAGCTCTCCTCTTACCCCAGCCAGACGTATAGGATACTACTCCATGAGAACGTCAGGTTTCTTCAGATGCAATGAACCTTTGTACGTCACACAAAATATATATCTGGAAATCCCTGAGTAGCCGGCACTTGGATACAGAACATATAGATATATCTATGTTCTAGTGCAGCAGAAATGTAACAAGTGTGTTCTACTGTATGTAAATATTTAAAGGAATTATCTGTGCATAATATATATAGTATATACATACACACACACACACACACACACATACAGTGGTACCTCGGTTCTCAAACTTAATTGGTTCCGGAGGGCAGTTTGAGAACCGAGCAGTGTCCTCCCATAGGAAATAATGTAAATGTGTTTAATTGGTTCCAGCACCCATCAAAAATTACCTACAGTCCCCATATATTACATTGGAAAGTGCCCAGTATATAACCAAAGAAATTGTGTGGTACAAAGTAGTAGTATAAGCTACTAGGCGATATTACCTTGTCTTCCAGTAGTTCCACGTTAGTGCGGTGTCCCTCACATACTCACAGTGGGCACTTTTGTTGCTTTTTATTTTTCTTGGCTTTATATTGCAGGGTATATCGCAGTAAATGCTCCCAGGCTGAGTAATTCAGTTACACATGCCAAACACTATGGCCTCCCGCCGAACGCTTCGGAGGACAGGACTCTGTCTTCCTCATGCGTCCTACGGCGGGAGGCCATAGTGTTTGGCATGTGTAACTGAATTACTCAGCCTGGGAGCATTTACTGCGATATACCCTGCAATATAAAGCCAAGAAAAATAAAAAGCAACAAAAGTGCCCACTGTGAGTATGTGAGGGACACCGCACTAACGTGGAACTACTGGAAGACAAGGTAATATCGCCTAGTAGCTTATACTACTACTTTGTACCACACAATTTCTTTGGTTATGGACTGCTGATGTTGCGGATTCGTGGAGTCGGATTGTTATCCGATGCAGTGTGAAGTTGGTTGTTTGAAAAAAGTGCCCAGTATAATCTCTACAGTACAGAGCAGCATTATATACTGCACAGTACATTATACACAAGGAACATTCAACAAAACCAGCAATTATAGTACAATAGTCACTACAGTAAGAGTCCCCCCACCCCAGCAATGTAACAGATGGGAGATGGTGGTGCACTGCCTGTACTACTACTGTACTGTATATGCACTCCAGCATTCTTATATAGTGCTGTACTGAATGTGAAGCCAGTGCTAAACTGCTGGTAACTCTGCTTCCTGCTTCTGAGACGGACTTGTCTAAGCAGGTGACTGGCCGCCGCAGTGTCCCTCCACAGTCAGGGATTGGCTGCACAGGCTGTCACTGCCTACACCAGTCTGTGTGGGAAGCAGGAAGTGATCAGCAAGATATAAACAATGAATATGCCCAAATAACCCCTTTAATACTGTAAAGACCCATATATAGATCCATGATATAAAAGCGGTCCGTCCGAGGACGAGTGTAACTGTAGCCTTATCGGTAAGTGCAATGCAGACTCCAGCCCTGCTAGGATAAGAAGTCATATCCGTAACCCGTATCTAAGATCTGGAATATTAAGTGCTTTTAAGTGATGAGAACCATGAAGGATAAACTATATCTTAATGAAGAAGCTTCAGCTGCTCCAGAATTTCCTCTTCAGTTCCTCAGTGTGAACCTACCCTAACCGCTCACTTATTCAGATTTTACCATATAGAATCTGTGGCATAGAGGGGATAGTCAGTCAGCTTCAGAAATCAGCTGCCCATAGTAGCCTATGGGGGAAGGGGGGCTGAGATACACAGGCTGCCGCTTCTGTGGTTTGCATTGTGTATCCCATCAATGACAACTAAACTGTTCCTCTAAAAGAGATAGATAGATGAGAGAGACAGGGGAGCAGGATCTCCTCTCTATGCCTCTGTGCCTCTCCTCCTCCCATAGACTTATATGGTCATCTTTACACTCATCTCAGAGAAGATGAAATCTGCCTCCTCTTTGCACAATGGATTTTACTAGTAATTGCTGAGGCAGCAATAAAAAGACCCTTTTCTCTAATAAAGTACAATGTTTAATGTCTGCACTTGTACTACTGATCTATGGAAAGTTGTTGTCGGAGGTACACTTTAACCCTTGAGGATAGTGCAGACATTGTCAGAAGGCCAATGCGTCAGACTCAAGGATACAACAAAGCAGCAAATACAATAAATATGCAGCACAGCACAAAGTGCGGACGAGGGCAGAGACACTGAGGGCCCTCCTACACCGGACGATTATAGTGCGGACAATTACAGGGCTCAAGTTTAAACGATAATCGTTCTGTGTGTATGCAGGCAACCAGCGTAAAATCTTTGTGTTGTTGATTTAAATTTGACCCCATAATCATTGTTAATCGGTCAGTGTATTCCCACAATCGTAGTAACAACTATCGTTCTGTGATATATGGGGAACGATTTCAGGTTGAACGATCTGGTGTGCGATTGTTTATTGTAAATCATTCAAAATCACTTTGTCCAATAGAATCCTTAGGGGTCATTTACTCCATCTGATACCAGCAAATGAAGGAATGATCTGGAATTACACTGAACGATTAGTGAACGAATGTGGAATTACAGCGATTAACGATGATTTTAACGATGATTTTAACGATAAATGATTTCTTGTTGGTTTGATAATTGCTGCATTTACACAAAACGATCACTGATATTTGAACGATAACGATAATCCACACGATAATCGTCCCGTGTAATAGAGCTCTTAGGTTGCAGGACAGTGCGGGAGTAACCCCTTCTTGTAGGCACACAAGGAGTAGGAGGTACAATCCTTTTCTTGATCACATCGCTCAGTCTACAGTACTGGAATGTAAAACAAAAAGCTTTAAAACTCAGAAGTAAAATAGTGCAAGTAAAACCCAAGAAGACATATTGCATCTTATGTGCCGTATCCATCCACCCTGCATTCACGTGGGATATACAAGATTGCGGACTGGAGGGAAATCTCCATAGTTCACATCTGACCCTTCTTCTTTGGGAGATAGATGTCCAGTACTTGATTCATAATAACCAGTGCTGGATACAGAGGCAAGGCAATGCAAATATACCACACCGGCCCCTTAATCTGGGCCTGAAACCAGTCAGAGCACATTCCCAGAAACACGGTGGCTGTAGAGAGAAGATACACCAACAAGCCACAGGTGGCGTGATACAGCTTGAGCCGCGACACCGCAGTGACCCGGGCCAGACGCGGGAAAAGCAAAGCAAGGCCGCAAACAGCCTGACAGCAGGTAGTGATCAGGGTGAGCACGCCCAGCATGCTGTGCCACGACGTCAGATGGGACTGCTCGCTGCGCCTTTTGCTGCATATAATGAAAGCTATACCTAGTCCAGCAAGAACCGGCACGCAGAGCTGCAGCAGCCAGTGCAGACGGGTCTTGGACTTGCGGGACAATGGGCAGAACGGGGAGGTCTCTGGAGACATGAGCAGCACGGCTTCTGTCATCGATAAGCAATACTGCAAAGAAAGACACAATATCAAGGCCAAACATATACTAGACAGGGCAACGGTCTTATTAAAAGGGGAACTATGGGCAGGTCAGACGAATCTCACCTGCTGATACGTCCCTATTGCACAGAAGACGCTGGGGAGGAGGGTATGCCTGTTACCATTATCCTCTGCGCCGTTCCATTGCAGTTAGTCATGTGTTCAATGGTCTGGTGAGAGCGTTAAGAGCACTGGCCACCCTGCAGCGCCAGTCCAACCCGCCCCATATCATTAGAAAGGGGTGGAACTGTCAGAGCTGGATCTACGCTATTGGGGCGGGACGGGAAGGAACGGCGCTGCAGATGGAGGTAAGAGACATACCTTTATCCTCCTTGTCTTCTGCAGATTATAACCTGCTGATAGTTCGCCTTGTTCTTCGCCTTTGAACAAACAAACAAAACTCACAGCAACAACTCTTGCCAGGTTACAGTGGCACAGATAACTGGGCCAATCTGGTGGCGGCCTAAACAACCATTGCACTTCTACACAATAACCAAAAGTAAAAGATCTAAGCAGATGGGTCAAAGACATAGGAAGAAACCACACTGGGCTTACGGAAAATAAGTCACTAGGATTTCTGGTTGTCTGGGATTAACAAACCACCACGTTAAGAGAACACTGTCCTCCCGGCGTTCCTAATAATAATCTCACGGCCGGCAGAAGTCACTATAAGGCCGGAGTCACGCTTTGTTTCTGCAGTCAATTTTTTTTTTTCATCCGTTTTATGCAAAAATAAAATAAAAAATAAAAAAACTACTTACGGTAATGTTTCCGTAAGCCCATGACAGCACCCCTGGAGAGGACCTCCCACCGCAGGACAGGAAACCTGAGAAAATAAAAGTTGACACCTCTCCACAACTTCAGTTCATACAAAAAGTACTCCAGCGGAAAATAAGATATCATAATGAAAGTTTCGAAAAAAAAAAAAAAAGTTAAATAAGTAGGGGGACATATACTGGAGGGGTGCTGTCATGGGCTTACGGAAACATTACCGTAAGTAATTCTGGTTTTACCCAGACGCCCTATGACAGCACCCCAGGAGGATGAGCAAGTAATTTGCTTTTAGAGAGGGACAACAGCTGAAAGAACCTTATGGCCGAAGGACAGGTCAGAAAGAGGGTTCAGCTGAATTCTAGTCACGAAGAAAGGTATGAGGACAAGAACATGTCGCAGCCCTACAGATTTGATCTAAAGAGGCATCTGCTTTCTCTGCCCAAGATGTGGCTACTGCTCTTGTGGAATGTGCTGAGAAGTATGTAAGTGGTCCTTCCCAAGAAGTATAAGCCAAAGAAATTGTCTCCTTGATCCATCTACTAACAGTTGGTTTGGAGGCTAAAGTACCCCTTATTTTCCCTGAAAACGGAATCAACAGGTTCTCAGACTTCCTTGAAAGAGGCTAAATATTTTAATAAACATCGTCTTTAGGGTCATTGCCATCCTTTTCTTGAAAAAGTAGCCTCCGAGTTCCATAAGAACCAAAATATTATTTTCTCCTCTTTTTGCAAAGTCTTCATTACTACCCTATCATCTAGGATAAGAGTATGGGGAGGAAAGGCAGATAAGGCTTGGAGCTCACTCACTCTTTTAGCAGAACTAATAAAAAGGAGAGTTTAATGGTACGCATCTTTAAGAACAGAGAGTCTAAAGGCTCAAACAGTGGTTAGGGCTTCCAATACCAGATTTAAATCCCACGGGGGACTAGTAATTCTAACAGATGGGTTTAACCTAACAGCCCTAGTAATAAGCCTTTTAACTAGAAGGGTATCTGCTAGCTTAGGGCCCTATTCCAAGGGCCGAACAACGATGTAAACGAGCGCCGATCTGCGCTCGTTTACTGGGCCTATTCCACGGCCCCGGTGATCCTTAAGCGAGGGCTGCAGGGACACAGTTACCGATGTCCTTGCAGCAATACATTACCTGTCCGGGCTTCTCCTCTGCTCAGTCTTCCTCCCCGGGTCCCGCGGCGTAGCATCAGCTTTCGGTGTGGCCTGACTGGGCTGTGAGACCACTCAGTCAATCACTGGCCGTGGCGGTCCTGGCCTGTGATTGGCTGAGTGGTCTGACTGCTCAGTCAGGCCACTCCGGAGCTGCAGATGCTGCGAGCGGGACCGGGAGGAAGACTGAGCGTAGGAGAAGCCCGGACAGGTAAAGTATGGTGTTGCTTCTCAAATAGTCGGTCGCCCGCCACGCACCGCTATTCCACCGTAGCGATGCGCGGTGAGGGGCCGATGATTTTAGGTCTGGCCCTAAATGAACGATGAACCGATCGGCTGATCGTTCTCGCTATTCCACCAAGCGATAATCGGCCGATTATCACTCCCGTGGAATAGGGCCCTTAGTGTTTAGAAAGGTCCTCAGGGCAGAAATTTTTACTTTGAGGGTAGTGGGTTTTAAGTTCTTATCCAACCCTGTCTGTAGGAAGCTAAGTATTAAGGGAATGTTTGGCTCTCCTAAGGGGTCTTGCTTTCCCTGAGAGAACCTCAGGAAGGCACTCCAAGTTCTTAAATAAATGGAAGAAGTAACCTCTTTCCTACTAGCTAGCATTGTATTTATTACTTAGTCTGAGAGACCCCTACCTCTTAGGACTAACCTCTCCAACAGGATCCATGGTTGGGAGACTGACAACCTTCTCAGTAGCATGAACCATGGTCTTTTTGGCCAAAATGAAGCTATGGAGGATAACCAGGTCTCTGTCCTCTATTATCTTCCTCAGAACCCTGGGAATCAGAGAGGAGGAAAGGCATATCCTATCTCTCCCTTCCAATCTTGGGAGAGAGCATCCACTGCTGCTGGGCAATCGCTTGGGCTGAGGGAGTAAAACTTCCTGACTTTCCTGTTGGCTTTGGTTGCAAACAGGTCTACTGTTGGTGTTCCGAACTTCCTCACAATCTGTAGAAACACCTGTGTAGAGGGACCATTCTGATTGACCTATTTTTACTCTGCTCAGGAAGTCCGCCTGGATGTTCTGGTTCCCTCTGAGATGAACTGCTGACAAGGACAGAAGGTTCTTCTCTGCAAATAGGAAAATCTGAGATGATAATTGGAGGAGAGAATGGCAGAGAGTCCCCCCTTGCTTGGGTATATAAGAGACTGCCGTGATGTTGTCTGAATATACTAATACATCTTTTAAGGGCACTAACTGAACAAGATCCTGTAGAGCTTGAAAAATGGCGTACATTTTAAATTCAAAGTTTGGTTCCTGAGTTGAAGTGGCCATCTGCCCTGAATGAAGGTGTGATCTAAATGGGCTCCCCACCCACAGTGGCTGGCGTCTATCGTTAATTTGACGAGTAGGAGACCATTCCACTCCCTTTTCTAGATTTTTGGGTTCCATCCACCATAGAAGACTTATCCTGGCGTTTGATAACTGGAAGGTTTGATTTAAGGCTTGTTGGCTGCCATTTCAAGACTGAAGAATGTCCCATTATAAAGCTCTGGTCTTGGACTGTGCCCAGAGGACTGACTGGATGCAGGAGGTAAGGAGACCTAGCACTGACACTGCTTCCCTTAACACTGATCTGTGGCACAGAAAAAGATCCTTTGCTCTTTGGATGACAATGTCTCTTTTTGGAGGAGGGAGAAGCGAGTCCAATAGCGTGCCCGGAAAAACACTGTCTGGAGGGGCATAAATTTGACTTTTTTAGACTTATGTTCCATCCTAGTCTCCTGATTATGTCTGATACAAATTGGATTTGGGCCTGAAGACGAGGTACTGAGTCTGCTATTAGCAAGAAGTCATCCAGGTAAGGGACAAACAGTACGTCCTGTTTCCTGATGTAAGAGGCCATGTCTGCTACATTCTGTGTAAAAGCTCTGGGAGCCTGAGAAACCCCAAAGGGCAGAGCCCAGTACTGCAGGTGGGACCATTCACCTGCTATACAAACCGCCACTCTACGGAATCTCTGATGTATCGGATGGATGGGCACATGATAATAAGCATCCTCCAGGTCTATGGATGCCATCACACAGTGTGGAAACAAAAGGTTTAATGTGGATTTTAAAGTCTCCGTGCGGAATCTTTTGTACTGTAGGAATTTGTTGAGACCCTTCATATTTATGATGATTCTGTAAGAGACATTCGGTTTTTTTACAAGGAACAACGGGGATTAAAACCCCTGCTCATGTTGTGACGGGGGAACTGGGATTAAGACATTTTTCTTGATTATAGACAAAACTTCCCCCTCGATAACTGACTGTTTTGTCTGATCTGACAAGACTCTGGTGGGAAGAAACCTGTCTGCTGGTATGCTTCCAAACTTCATAAGCAGACAAGAAGAAATTGAACTTAGAACCCAAGGACTGGGGGATATTTCCCTCCAGGCCTGGGCGAAAAAAAACAGGCGACCTCCCACATGGATCCCATCATTGTTGAGAGGCTTTGGATTTATCTTCCTTAGAGTTGAACAGGAATCCTCTACCCTTTCCGGGGGTTTAGCATTTTTTATTGCCCTGATTAGGGTGAAATTGTACCTTTTATAGAAACAATGGAGCTACGGCACTATCTCCCCACCTTTTTGTAGCTCAATGGAGTCGGCTCACCTGGACACCTTCCGTGGACACCGCGGTGCTCAGCAACAACAGGTAATAGAATCCATGATGAATTAGTAAGAATGTAGAATGCGGCACTCGCTTCCAATGCACTTTTATTATGCCATACACATTACAATGGTGCACAAAGAAAACAAGGCAACGATCGTTTCGCGCTTAATCGTGCTTTGTCACAACCAGGAGTACTGTGACGAAGCGCGATTGGTGCGCAAAGAAAACAAGCGCTTAATGTAAGGTGTATGGCATAATAAAGAAAAGTGGATTGGAAGAGAGTGCCACATTCTACATTCTTACTGCTTCTTAAATTATCTTCTGAATCGAAAGGACTCCTGTTGTTTAGGGGGGGCTGGGAACCCTTTCTTTTTGTCTGAAGCTTTCTCTAGAAGAAAGTCTAAGGGCCCTATTCCACAGTAACGATAATCGGCCCCATTTGGCCCGATTCGGCCGATTATCGTTCGGTGAAATAGAGAGAACAATCAGCCAATGATCGTATCATCGGCTGATCGTTCATTTAGGGCCAGACCTAAAATCATCGTTCCCCCACCGCGCACTGCTACGGCTGAATAGCGGTGCGCGGCATGCGACAGACGATTTGACACCAGCAGCAGCATACATTACCTGTCAGGTCTTCTCCGCGCTGTCTATCTTCTGAATGGCCGGTTAGCTGACGGAGCTCTCAGCCAATCACAGGCCGGGACCGCCGCGGCCTGTGATTGGCTGAGTGTGGCCTGTCAGCTGACCGGCCATTCAGAAGATAGAGAGCGCGGGACCCTGGGATGAACACAGCGCGGAGAAGACCTGCAGGTAATGTATTACTGCTGCTGCAAGGACATCGGTAACGATGTCCTTGCAGCCCTCGCTCAACGATCATCGGGGCCGTGGAATAGGCCCAGTAAACGAGCGCCGATCTAGCAGATCGCCGCTCGTTTACATCGTTGATCGGGCCCTCCTCGGCCCGTGGAATAGGACACTAAGACAGGAGCAAACAATTCACCATTGCAAGGTATGGCACATAACTTCCCCTTTCCATGTCTTCAGCCAGAAAGCTCTTCTTGCAGAATTTGACAGTGCAGCTGCCTTGGCTGACATTTTGATGGCATCTGTAGAGGCATCTGCCAGAAAATCTGCGGCTTTAGCCATTACTGGCAAATCTTCAAGCATTTTAGAATTATCCTGTTCTTTGGCTAACAGAGTTTTTAAACTGGCCGACCAAAGGCGCATAGACCTGGTCACACAGGTTGTCGCGACACTGATCCTTATTGCCCCTGTAGCTGCCTCCCAGGTTCTTTTAGCATAATAGTCCACCTTCCTATCCATAGGACCAGAGAGGGTTCCCAAAACCTCAAAGGGGAGACTATTCTTTTTAGCCATTTTAGCAACAGGCGCGTCAATGGCCTTATGGGCCTTATTCCAGGAGCCTCTACAAAGGCGTATTTTCTCTTATAGTAACAGGGAAGGAAAAACTTGTGACTGTCAATTAAAGTTTAACGCTTTTGTGCAAGGAGAAAGTACGCATCTTCTTGGCTGCTAACCCCTCATACAATGCATCCTCTGGAGAGACTAGAATTTATTCATCTTCTATGTTCATGGACGCGCTAATGGCTTTTATTAGCTGTTCAGTGTCCTCTGTGGGGAAAAGCGCTCTGGAACTGGAGGACGATTCCTGTTCATCATCATTGGAGGAAACAAATTATACTTCCCCCTCCTCCTGCTCTTCAGTAAGTGAAATTCCAGGTTCAGAGGACACTGAAAAACCTGTAACCAAAGCTGGGGATTCTGTAGGTTTATCAAAACCCAGGTTTCTTAAGGAGAGCTGCACCTCATCCCCGAACACCGGTTTTAAACGTTCAGCCAGGGAACTTATCCACACAGTACTGACACAATGATCTAGCATAGTCATCTGGTGGGATATTTCCACATTCCCCACACGCTTTATGATGGCGTCTGCATGATTTCTTCCTATGGGATTTATCAGACACCTAAAAAATTGTGTTCACACCATACAATTAGTACAGGGGAAAAGAATACTCACCAACTTGTCCTCCAGGTACCGGGCTGTCTGGATTCTCCCTGGATGATCTCTCATGGCGTCCTCTATCCCTCCTCTCTGAACTCTCAGACATGCTGGTGGAAGAGGCAGGCTATTACCAACAGGTAGCAGGTAACAGTAGGCTTGCTCCTCCTGGTCCTCCTCCTGGACGCATAGGAGCATGGACAAGGTGCCGAGGGCCTCCTGGCCTTTTAAATGCCTGGTCCCGCCTGTCTCCGCATGCGGCGTCCTGGCGTGTGAAGTCACGGCTGCGACACAGCGTCACCACAGGCCAACAAGATGGGCTGATGCAGCCTCTGACGTCATCTCCACATCAGCGTGCGTACGCCCGCCCGCGCCCCGAAACCGCTACCTACGAAAAACATGGCGCTCTGAGCGACCATGCTGCTGGCTGGCGGGATGAACCCGTACCACAGTCCCCAGAAGCCTCACCCTGAAGGAAAAGGAGTCCTGGTAACCGCAGGAGCCCCTCCGCACCCTCCAGGGACTACCAGGCCAGACTTCTGCCGTCAGCGAGCCCCACTAGCCACAACAGCGACGTAGGACCTGCAGCCATGAAGGCGCATCAATCTTCACCCAGAATGGGCTCTTCAGAGGCCTCCCCATCCGCTGGACAGGAAACCGGAACTGAAGCTGTGGAGAGGTGTGTCAACTTTTCCCTTCTCAGGTTTGCTGTCCTGCGGTGGGAGGTCCTGGGGCACCGTCATAGGGCCTCTGGGTAAAACGCAATGCATTTGTGTGCGCCCAATTCGATCCCTTTTTCCATTGACTTCAATTATAAAGAAAAGGATCACAATTCATCCATTTCCTTAGCATACACAAAAACCTGGTCGACCACATTTTTGTGTACACTTAAAAAAAAAGCATTTTGTGCAGGTTTTTTTTTTTTTTATATAATGGAACAAATGTATTCCATTTCTTCATTTTTGCATAAAATGGAAGAATAAGCGCAGCGTGGAGCCAGCCTTAGGCCGTTGATTTTGCAGTCTGTTTAACGTATCAATTTTTAAAAAATAGTTACTTTCATCATATACAAAAACATGGAAGAAATGGCCAACAATAACCGGATACATATAACAGGACTTTTGTCGGGCGGTGTGCACTTCTAGCTGGTACAGTAGACTCACCGCAGCGGCCATGAACACAGGATGCCAGGAGAAGAGACCTGCACACAAAAAGAGAAAACGTTTATTACATTCAGCAATACGGCCCCGAGCCACAGTCCCAGTCACGCACACTTGGTAGGCAGCCTGAGCACTGGGAACTTAAAGGGGTACTCCAGGGGAAATCTTTTTTTGTTAAAATCAACTGGTTTTAGAAAGTTATATAGATTTGTAATTTACTTCTATTTAGAAATCTCCAGTCTTCCAGTACTTATCAGCTGCTGTATGTTCTGCAGGAAGTGGTGTATTCTCTCCAGTCTGACAATGCTCTCTGCTGCCACCTCTTTCCATGTCAGGAACTGTCCAGAGCAGCAGAGGTTTTCTATGGGGATTTGCTTCTGCTCTGGACAGTTCCTGACATGGACAGAGGTGGCAGCAGAGAGCACTGTGTCAGACTGGAGACAACACAGCACTTCCTGCAGAACATACAGCAGCTGATAAGTACCAGAAGACAATATTTTTTCAAAGAAATAAATTACAAATCTCTGGCACTTGCTGGGACCAGTAGATATGAAAGTTGATTCCTTTTTAAATATCCCATTATATAGAGATACAAGGCTATATCTCTGTGACAGACCGGAACAGATGACTGAAAGGCAGAAAATATACTAGAGATATAATGTCAGTAAAGGATTTGTACTCACTAGTTCCAGGCCGAGCAAGAATCACTAAGAAGATAGTGACGCCGAGTGCAAGAACATGTGCCACAAAGCCGCTGAATCTCCGCAGACATCTGTAAAGCCAATAATCCGAACCCCTGGGAGATTCTGCCCCCGGGAGGGCATAGAGGACGGGCACCTCGGGCATTCCCTGGGAAGCAGAGAGTCATGCTGTAAGTGACTGGAGAATGTTCCACATATAAAAGACTACACATATCACCTATATACCACACACAGGCGGCACCCCGACCCCCCCCCCCCCCCCCCCCCCCACACACACACACACACACACGGCTCCCCGAACTCCCCCCCCCCCACACACACACACACACACACGGCACCCCGACCCCCCCCACACACACACACACACACACACGCCACCCCGAACCCGCCCCACACACACACACACGGCACCCCGACCCCTCCCCACACACACACACACAGGCGACACCCCCCCCCCCCCACACACACACACACAGGCGACACCCCCCCCCCACACACACACACACAGGCGACACCCCGACCCCCCCCCCCCACACACACACACACCCCGACCCCTCCCCACACACACACACACACACACACACACACACACGGCACCCCGACCCCCCACACACAGGCGCCACCCCCACCCCCCCACACACACGGCACCCCGACCCCCCCACACACAGGCGCCACCCCGAACCCCCACAAACACACACGGCACCCCGACCCCCCCACACACACACACGGCACCCCGACCCCCCCCCCCCCCACACACACACACAGGCGACACCCCGACCCCCCCCCCCCCACACACAGACACACTGCACCCCCACACACACACACAGGCGGCACCCCTCCCCCCCTCCCCCCACACACACCCCCACACACAGGCGACACCCCGACCCCCCCCCCCACACACACACAGGCGACCCCCCGACCCCCCCCCACACACAGGCGACACCCCGACCCCCCCCCCCCCCACACACACACACAGGCGACACCCCGACCCCCCCTCCCCACACACACACACACACACTGCACCCCGACCCCCCCCCCACACACACACACACAGGCGGCACCCCGACCCCCCCTTCCCCCACACACACAGGCGACACCCCGACCCCCCCCCCCCCCACACACACACACACACACACTACACCCCGACCCCCCCCCCCCCCCACACACACACCCCGACCCCCCACACACACACACAACATGTGGCTCTCCTCCTGATACAGAAGTACAACTCCCATCATGCCCTGATAAATGAAGTTTTCAGGGCATGATGTGCGTTGTAGTTCTGAAGCAGTTGGAGAACACTGTATGACAGCATGGAGAGGAGGGGGATTCAGCAAAGTACTG